>NC_057790.1:9063185-9701241 GCF_014905175.1 Aphidius gifuensis
ATTTATATAGCCAAACACACAATACCTACATAATTTTACCAGCTATATCTTTTACTTAGCTATATTTTTTACTTAGCTATTTTTTCTATTTAGCTATATATTTATAGCCAAACACACAATATCTACATAATTTTACCAGCTATATTTTCAACTTAGCTATATTTTTAACTTAGCAATATTTTTTACCTATCTATATTTATAGCCAAACACACAATACCTACATAATTTTATCAGCTATATCTTTTACTTAGCTATATTTTTTACTTAGCTATTTTTTTTACTTAGCTATATATTTATAGCCAAACACACAATATCTACATAATTTTACCAGCTATATTTTCAACTTAGCTATATTTTTTACTCAGCTATTTTTTTTACTTAGCTATATTTTTTACTCAGCTATATTTTTTACTTAGCTATATTTTTTACTTAGCTATTTTTTTTTACTTAGCTCTATTATATTATCAATTACGAAACAATTATTATTAACATTAGAAAGATATCGATAATTCGAAAACTATTCGCGCGATCAAAAAATTGTATTCGATTTTTTTTTCTCCTTGATGAGTTCAATTGACTTCTATTATTAAATTAATAAAAAAAAAAAAATCGATAAATCGAAATTTTAAAAAATATTATGACTCAAAAACTATTCGAGATTTCGAAATTTTTTTAAAAACATTTTCTTCTTTCCGACGATCTCTATTAATTGCCATTATTAAACTTGAGAATTAATCGTTATTTCAATAACTATACGACATATAACCGATAAATAGCCGTTTTTTTCATATTTCAACTCCATTTTTAACCACTTTGCGCATTCGTAGGAATTTTTCGTAGAAACACGCCGAAGATGTTTACACATAATAAACCCGCGAGTCGAGATGGCTCACAAAATTTTTTAATTTTTATTTTTTTTTTATACTAAATATTCAAGGTGCATTTCGACACCCCGAGCTTCATCTTACAGAGTATAGGTATACTATTTTTAGGGGAGCTAGAGGTTCAGCACCCTCAACATATTACTTGAGCCGGCACTATTGCCAAGCGCATCTACCACTAATTTTAATTGGGGAAATTAGATATAAATTAATATAATGAGTGATATCGACGAAATCCTAAAAATATAAGGATTCTTTCGATAACACTCATGTCATAATTAAATGACTAGAAATAACTTTAATTAATGATTGAAAATCATAAGATTTTTTTCGACCAATAAAAAATAACTGACATAAAGAAAAGTGGAAATGGACCAAGGAGGAGAACCGAACATCCCCGAAGGATCCCCACCTACCCTTATGTTCTGAGAGTATCGAGTGAGATTGATCGCTAGATCTCGGTCACTTGGTCAGTGGTAGTTCCTCGACCTACACCAACTTTTCTAGCTTCTAACTTTCTAACTTTCTAATAGCTTAGGCACATTGCCTCGTTGAATTTAATTGCTTTAAAAAATTAGAATATTTTTCTACGAAACAGTACAAACTGTAAGTTATTCTTACTCAATAGTTTATTGATTATTTTATTAAATTGTTGTTTTAACAATATTTAGGTAACATTTAGTTACTTGAATTATCAATTCAAATTCATCAAATTATTTGCAATTTTAACTTGTAATAAATTACGACCGCATGGTCTGAATTTTTCTTGCTCGTGTAAATTAAATTCAAGGCACGCATTGTGTCAAACTAACTAATCAAATAAATATTGAATAATATAAATTACAATTTGCTGCAGTAAATAATCAAGTTATTTATCTAAAATAATTAAATATTTAATTATAAAAATTCACGACCTCGTGGTCAGCCATTTGATCTTAAATACGACTCATAAAGTACAGTAAAAAGTTTCATATAAGTGTTATATTTAAATTCGAATGAAAGTAAAAGTTTTATTACAATTTTACTGTAAAATCAGTGCTACGCTTGTGTCTGTAATTTGACATAATTCAACCTTCGACATCATACAACCAAATTGTATAATAATATTGTACCGCATCTATATATATATATAAATATATACATATATTTTCACATCATTATTTAATTGGCAATAAAAATAACCAAGCCAACCTGTCGTATACGAGCCAAATTCGAGGTCAAACCAAGGTACACGCCGTCACCAGATTTATAAATTAAAACATCCACAACCAATGTGAGTACCTTTATTAAATAAATTTAATTCAGTGTTTCTTTCGCGAAAATTAGAAAATTTGTATAACTTAACTTATGTGAAAACCACGAGTCATCGTTGCGTCAAGTTTAGAGTCAGTGTTCTGTCTAATTAATGACTGGATTGCTTCTCAATCCCATCGTGTATGCTTCGGGCTTCGTATATCGTTAATTGATGGGTCGTTTTTGTATTTAAATAATTTTTAGTCACTGACTCCGTAACAACCGCATGGTTTTAGCTTCTCTCTTTTCACGCGACGCGCGACTATTTTTAATAAGTGGATTAAGTAATTTAAAGGTTTTGTATCGAATTTTCATGTAAAGGGTAACTTGTTTTATATTAAAATAAATTGTGTTCCGACTTTTATAAAATTACAGGCGTTGTTTAAAATTAATTATTTTTATTGTGTTATTGTGTTACATTTTCGCGTATTTTTCCGGTTTCTTTTTACCTCTCCCTACATTACGCAAAATCGTTTCCCTACCCTTCTAATGTTTCTTTGGTGAGCAGGATAAATAGGGCTAATTAATTAAAATCATAGCAGGGAATATCTAGCAGGGTCATTTTATAGGGCAATATTGGGTTGTCTAATAAGTAATCCGGCTACGATATTTCAATATAATTAAAAAGTAATATATGCAGCTGAAACGTTTAACTGACTAATGTTTATGGAAAAAAAAAAAAAAAATTTCCTTGGCTATTTACAAAAAAAGTAAATTGTAAATAAATTTCAGTTATACCTGTTAGAATTTGTATACAATGCCAATTTAGATTTTCAAGGTAAAAAGTGTGTATTTTATAGTTTAATTAAAACGACAAATCAAAATGTTATGTTTAATTCATTATTCAAAAAAATTTACAAAAAAAAAACGGAAAGTAAATTTTAAAACAATTTTGATTATGTCTGTACAAATAGGTAATATATTTTGAATTTACTTAAGATTTTTTCCAAATATAAAATAAATTTATTTTGTATTTTCATTGAATGAAACATTCAAAATTGCCTCATGGTAACAGATACCGACCGCTGGATAACCTATTATACTATACCATTGCGCTTATTATAGTGATGGATTCAGGCTAACATCCGTCAAAGGATATAACGCTCTTTTTTTGGTTTTTTCATTTCACTCCAACGGTCACCCGCGCCTAAAGATGTGCAAACGCACGTTAAAAATATAATATTGTTGAATTTAATCATTTAATCTAGTTTCAGCATTATCTTCAAAAATTGTCGCCAAAATGAGTTGTAAGGAGTTGACGGTTGGAAATACAGAAAGACATATATAGAAAGTGAGACTGGCAGACACCATGTTAAAAACTTCTTCATAAAAAAAATGTAGCACGTTAAATACAACTCGTTTTTTACTATCAAATAAATACAAGCAATATTTAATCGAAATAGTCAATTTTTTTTTTTGTCGGAAAAGAAATAATTGTTTTTAATGTGACAATTTGAGGGAGTTCGAACAACACTCGATTATCTCTGACTTTTTTTAAAATTTTTGGAGTAGGTTTATGAAATAGTTATCTATCTTATTCCAAAATATAGAAGTCTATCCATCATCGCAATCATAATAGCAATAAATGGAGTGGAATTTATATATGCAATGTCAGGACGGTTTTCAAAATAAAGAACAATAACATTAGCAGACGACAGTGATTATAAAGTAAAATAAAATTTAAATGAAAAAAAGTTCGATTAAACTGAATAAAGATATTAAATTTACCAAAGAAAATATATTTTAGATGGAACTAACCATATGGAATGAAGAGGCAGAAAATTTCGAGGGAAAAAAGGTGATGTGATAGCATTAAAGGAATTGAAAATAAATGAATATAAAAAAATTAAATATATAACGACGACTTCAGCAACAACTGAAACGTTAAATCCTGATTCAACCGAGGGGATAAAAGTAAATAAAATAAATACAATCGAACTCGACAATTTCGTAATAAATATTTAACATTGACAAGCTAAAATCATGGTACAACAAAATGAATAAAAACAGTGAGCTTAAAAGGTTAGAAGAAAGCGATTCTGGACATGAAGATGACCGATTAGAAGGAACAAGCAAAATAAATAAAAATTGAATAAATTTTAGTTGTAACAATAATCATTATAACAATGGAGAATGAAATAAACTTGTAGTCACGAATTTTGATATATATTAATATTCCCCCCGCAGGGAAGGCACAGTTGCTCCAGCAACTGTATGATCATTTTTTTTTTAAATTATAATAGTAGTTTTTTTTTATAATAGTAATAAAGTAGGTGCTCGCATATTTCTTGCATACATTAAATACTTTAACGAATCAAAAAATGAAAATCAAAATTTTTCGTTGTATCAGTCATTTGAAAATGTTAACATCGAACCATGTACGATGTAGACCACACATGGCCTACAATTTTATGGCCTCAATGGACAAACCATACACGGTTGAATATTAATATTTTGAAAGACTGCTGGACTGTGATTTTTCGTAGACCGTACACAGTTCAACATCAGTATTTGTCAGCTCAGAGTCCGAAAACATTTTGATAGCAAACTGTACACTATAAAGTGTAAAAAATTATTGTTCATGCAATAAAATCATGTTACGTCAAATGAATATACTACGACTCACTCTGCAACAAATCTGGCAAATATTGTAAATGCTATCACTGCAATATTGGATGATGATCAAAACTTTGATAATATTTATCAGCTTCATAAACAACCACAACCATACACTCACTGCTTTGTTTGTAATACTGATTTGGGTTCCGTCAACTTACAACCCGTAAGACGGCAGCACTTCGGTGTATTCCATCAAAACCAAGCCAATGCTAATGAAGAAATAATGCAACCTGAACTGAGGCAGTGGAATAAGCTGTATGCTGTTTTAGATGATGTCCAACGGATGCAATATGCCTTTGTAGTTTTTGGACAAGTTCAGCTGAACACCAAAAATGTCTTCTTCTTAAGAGAAGACAAGCTGAACCAGATAGACAATCGTGGGAATCATGTTCACCAAGACAGAATGCTTGTTTGCTCGAGCTCTGTCTAGTATTTGTCAAATGTGCTATTTCATTTCGTAAATTGACCAATCATAATCTTGTCGATTATTTGGAAAAACGAATGGATATACCAATTCCTAAGGCATCCACTCTCCTTAAAAATTATCTGATAATTTAATCTAAATATTAGTAGATGAAACGACTGACGTATTGGGAAGAAAACTGACAGTTTTCATGGTAATGCCATTGCTTCCTAATCATTTTTCAAAATCATTAATTATTTGGATGGATGAAATAATTTCTGCGAATGGAGAATAGACTGCCAATTTCGTGGAAACAGGATTACAACAGTTATGGCCAGAAGGAATTCACAGGAACCCGGTGCAATTATTTACAAGTGATGTTGCATATTATATGATGACGGCGTATTAACTTCTCAGAGCTAAAGGCTTTAATAAGCTCATACACGTAAATTGCTTGGCTCATCGCCTGCATCGTATTGCTAAAACAGTCCAGAAAGTATATTCAAAAGTAAATGATTTAGTAAGTCTGGTCAAGAAAATATTCCGAAAATCACCAGCTCGACAATTCATTTTTAATGAAGAGTTGTCAGGCGTTCTTATTTCTCCGTGACCAGTGACTGTTCTTTGGGAAACATAATTACATGCTGTTTTCCATTGCAATCAAATCTTAATTGGAGTGATGCAAGTTGTGGACATGGTGCCTTTGCAAATAGGTGACCCATAATATATAGTTGCCAGAGCACGAAGAGTTTTTTGATCAGTAATCCTCCGAAGAGCAATCCACAGAATTTCTAATGACTACAGGTGTATTACTGATGCAATTCTACAACTTGAAATTCATGATTTAACTCTTAATGAGGCTTCAAGAATTATGATGAAACATCTTAACTAATTCATGATTCACCAACCGTCCCAACAGGTGTTAAAAACAGGATGGCTCTAGTCACGGTTTCCCCCCAATGAATTTCAAAAACAGACCTTTGAATCAGACTAATGACGGTGTCCACTGTACCAGGCATCTTCTGAGTACAACTTGTAATGTTGAGTGAACCTTTTCAGCTTTTCAATATATTTGAAACGATAGACGACTCAGTTTTACAGTTGAGAACTTAAGAATGCATCTGATCGCCAAATGCTTCACCGTCGAATAATTTTTTAAAAATTTTTTTTTGAAGTGCAATATTCACTGAATTGGTCCAAATTGAGTATTTACTAAAGTATTATATCAATTATTTTTATTATTTAAGTACCAAAAAATATTCTCTCAAAAACGTACACAATGATATTTTCATTTTTAAAATGTCTAAAAGTTTATTTTAATTGTTTATTCATTTTATTAAAATAGAATGAAATAAAATATTCAAATGTTATCGAAGTATTTTACGATAACTAAGATGACTAAAAATTTAATATTTAATCTTCTTTTGACTGCTTGAAATAAGTATCAATTACTGAATTTAATAATTTAAATGAATTGAACAATTTTATATTGATTTGAGTAGTTTGAAATAACTACAAATGAACTAATTTGTAAATATTATGTCACCAATTTGAATTATTTATATGGATTTAAAGGAACAACTATTTACTATTTGAAAAATGCTACAATAGTTATTTTTCATCGAAATTAAAATTATCAAAAAAAACAATTTATTTATCTTTGCTCTAACTGCTTGTAATTTTTATCAATTCTTGAGTTTAATTTGAAAAAAAAAAATAAATAAATAAACCTTTATTACTAGTTCTTTACACGTATAGAGCGTGCTAGAAATTTTCTAATTCAATTAATGCCGAAAAAAATCAACTAAAAAAAAGATGCTATTTTTACGAACGCCAAAATGATTTTCAGAGAAGTTTAAACTATAGGCAATAGTCAATTGAAGGAAATGAAAAAGATATTATTGAGGATGAGGCTCAGGGAGAGGCTTAATCGGAGGTTGTAATAGTTGATGATGATAAAACAAAAGCAGCTGAATAAGCTATAAAGGATTTTTATGATATTGGTAATGCAGCTTTAAAAGCAGAAATTGACTTAAATGAATGGCACATGCTGGCCAAGTTGTTATTGATGAAATTTTGATGGTTTCTAATGTTACATTAATGTATATAAATTGCAGATTGATTCGGATTTTCAATACATCTAATGAAGAAAACAGATGGTTTGGTAAAAAATATATCTTATTTTTTGGTGAATTAATGCAACTTATGCCAGTCGCTCAAGATGCAGTTTACATGGATTTATTATCTAATGATATGGAAAAATTGTCTTGAATCTATGGGAAATATTATTATTTCGAAATCTTTGGTTGAATATGATGAACTTATTATAAACATGCGTCAACGAAACGATGAACTATATGGAAAACTTTTGTCACGATTGAGGTTTGGATCCATGACAAAAGAAAATGTTCAGTTATTGAATACACGTAATATCAGTCTTGATTTATTCCCTGTTGAAAACAGAATCGTTGCTTTATGCGATTATATACAAAAGTTGCCTCCATCAACTGAATGCCTATTACCAACAAATGAAATGACGTGTGATCTAATAAATTCTTCCATAATAGAGAAAATAAAATTACAAGAAATAATTAATCCTTGTGCAAATGATATAATTGACTGCAAACCGATTCATAGAAAAAATGCTTAAAAAAAAAAAATGGCACTATTTCAGATATCTAAATATTCGATGCTGGCACCCACAAAAATTGAAGAAAAAAAAATACGGGTTTTTTTAAGGCCAAAATCAACAACATAACAAAAAATGAATGAAATCGCAGAGGGTCAGGCCTCAAACTCCGTGATTTGACTGAGAACGTCACATATATACATGGAAATGAAAAAAAATATTAAATATTGTAACCAATTTTCTGACCTGCACGGCGAGAACTATCAGCCAAGGTTAGCAACGAGGATTTCTCACCATCCTCCTCAAAATCACCGGGGAGAACCATATCAGTTATCTCGAAAGCCAACAACCGTGGGAGTCATGAGAACAAATACGAGAACCTAACTCAGTCTTAGAAATGGTAGAAGGGGGCAGTCCACCTGATTGGATTATGAAATACGTAAACAAACCTGAAGGAACTATCGTGAACCAAGTATAGTGTGTTACATACGCCTATATTACATTGCGACTATACTATAGGAAAATACTGACGTCACAAGTATCATAAGTATGGGAGCAAATATTCTACACGTGAAATAAGTATTTTGTATAGGAAACCATACAGCTAGCCATCGTGACCTGGTCTTACACATACGTTGCCATTGCAATAATAATATATCTCAATATTATTAGTATTGTTATTATTTACAGCGATCCATTCGTGAGCTTACACATACACAGTTATGTGTGATGATGGTCTTACTATCACATACACATTGCGTAGTGAGAATATAATAATTATTCTTATAATCATAAGAGAGCCATATAGCGTGATTATTAGTATTAGTCTGTCATTGGAAATTTGGACAGAGTTTCACCAGGACTTAACTTCTGATACCTAGAGAGCCTTTACGAGAGATCCAACGATGTAGAGAGAACCAGTAGTAAACCATAGAAAGTCAGTCGTCAAGAGAAGGTAGTGATCGGTCGAGAGCCAGACAAGTTGTGTTGCTTCACGACAGCGTTGAGTGCTAAGCTGCTGTGAGCTCTAACCCCACTTAGTGACACTCCCCTACCTATCGACCCCGGACATGCGCTGCATGCTTTCCTAGCCCGCAGTTTGATTAGGTTTACGGTTGGGCTTCGTAAGATACGAATAGCGAATGTTACTTTAGGAGAGGGGGCTACGTCCATCAAATGTTTTTAAAAAAAAGTAAGGAAAGGCTCATCCCCTTGCCTAAAAAGTAACATTCGCTCAGTTGACTTTACGCAGTCTTCGCTGAGTTCGTCTCGTCGACGGAGGAGTGGAGTAATCGCCGCGATAAGGTTTACGTATCAAGACATCTTATAAACATCAAACAGGCGCCCCATTGATGTCATGTATAATGTCATGTCTTGACCTTACACAGAGCCTAACACTAGTGATCCTTTACATTGTTAATAACTCACTCCCATTAGTTATTAACATGCAAGCGTTAACGAATAAATAATCAGTACCCATTATAATGATTATTTATTTCGAGAACCCACAAAATGATAAATTTCGTTACAATATACATGTATATAAATTTTACCACTGAATTGAGTAATGTGGAATGCTATAATAGAATCTGGAATGCACCACCGCAGGTATAACTACCGCTTGGTACATTCAGGCCATGATGTTTGGGTTAATACCCCAGTTTCTACCGCAGATTCTTCTGAGCGTATATAGCATCATAACGGCTCTGTTTCGAACTCTTTCTACTTGCCATTTCCAATTCAGTGTTTTATTTAGTATAACACCCAGATGTTTAACCGAGTTTGAGGGTACAATCTCCTTGCCATAGAATTTTGGATTTTCCACCCTTTACCTTGCTTTCACCCGTAAAGACTACCAGTTTCGTCTTTTCCGGATTGACAAGTAGTCCTGTGCCTTCACACTACCTTTTCAGTCATCCACCACCAGACACCATAACAGCGGGGATCGCACTCCCCCTTCGGGCATCCTCGGTTGACGATGGCCCTCAGCGTCTCCCGTCTTCTTGCCACACGAATTCGTTGGTCAGAAAGCATGTTCCTGATCCACCTTCTCAAACTTAAATAAATCCCAAGTCTTTCTGCTGCCCTATCTATATCCTTTAGTGGGGTCTTGTTGAAAGCCCCCATGTCCATAAAAACACCCACCCCCAGTTCTCGCCGGTCTTTAGCGCCCTCCGACTCGCTAACAAGCCTATATAGTGCCGCATCTACTGACTTCCCTGGCTATCCCCACTCCCGTTTGACCCACTCCATACGACTATCTGTGCGCACACCCGATGCGACTCTCCGGCGGGAGTGTTGAAGTAGGGAATACGAATCTGACGTAGCCAGGGTAGGCATCCGGATTATCCGCTTGTGGCGGATGTCTACCGAGTCAACACTGACATTCAGGTAAAAATAGATGTCACTCACAAACCGGTGGTATTAATTAGCGTCTTAGTCGATGAAACCCCTCAGACCTGACCTCTAATATAGATATATTAAACTCTATTGTGCAATCGCATACTCCAATACAAAGGCACACAGAAAGAGTGCGCTTACATCGACGATAAGGAAACGGGCATGAGCAAGTCATCTTACCTCAGGACTTACACACCGCTTTCAGCATATTCAAATAATCGAAAAAAGATTAGATAGAATCAATCTTTGGTTTTTTATTTTTCGTGGAATTTGTAATTTAAAAAAAAATACTGATACGTTTTTACTGTTGAAAGGCCATCTTTTTTTTATCATATCACTTTCATGAATACTAAACCAGTCAGCTTTTTCACCTCTGATGAAAGAAATAAAAGGACTTTTTATTCCATCAGAATTGAAAATAGCAGTTGCAACTTCATAATTTTTTCCATCAAGCAAGACATTTGATGTTGCTACACACTTCATCAAACCTTTGTTTTTATCGACTGATTCTTTACCCGTATCGTTACATAAATTATTCTTTTTTATTATCATTATAATAGTGGTAAAATTCAGAACGAAAGTCGATCATATTAATTCATTACTCTGTTATCAGCGGTTACATGATGAGGATCAAAATTTATCGAGTGGAGGCCTCTAAAATTAGTTACTCTTGAGAGCGCCACATAAGTTTGTCCACAAAAAAATATTTTGTTTCCTACATCTACGACAGCATTCGAAACACTCATTCCCTGACATTTATGAATTGTCATAACGTAACTAATAGCTATTGGAAATTGTGACCGCATAATACAAGCTTCTTCCATAAACTGTATTTCAACAAGGCATCTTTCAATATTTACTATATAATCATCATGAGAAATAACGATTATTGTATCAACATCCCCATTGCTTTCATATCATTTATTTTTTTGCAATTTTCGTTTTCTGAATATTTATTGAATAATTCCAAAAGACATTCTGAAGTATCTTGTTGTGTTCTTTTCAAATAAGCATCTGGTTTTAATTTCCATATTAATTTTTCAAAATAGTACTTTGAAGATTCTTCATTAGTTAATGTTTTATATATTTTTTTATCAAATTTTTCATAATCTGTATTTATGATTGACTCTTTCTGCGATTTTACATTTGCCATAACTCGTACACAAAATACGACGTTTCCTGCTTCAACTCCTGTACATGAAACAAATATTTCTCAATAAAATTTTTGTGAAACTATGAATCTGAAACTTCAAGCTCACCCTCAATGAAAATCTTCTAACTATTTCATGAAATGATTTTAACTCTTTATTTTACGCAATTTCGTTTCTCTTGAGCTATTTGTCAAATCGCAAACTAAAAAACTATAAAATCATGCACCCATTTTAAATCTTTTTTTTCAATTATTTTTCATTAATGATGGATATTAATTTTCCAAAAAATTTCGACATTATTTTTTCACGAATAACAGATAATTAAAAAAAAAATTAAATTTCCTATAACCACTGTTGAATCACAATCCATTTCATTGTAATATTTTTGTGCTTACTTCAAACATGTGCCATTTTACTATTCCGTTTTCAAGGGTACTTATTTTTGATGAATTAATCATTCATCCACACATAGAGCAAATTATAATGTTCTTATGTATTTCAAAAAAACCCTTCTTTCTATATATGATACTTCATTTATCAAACTCTCGATTATTTTATTTTTCAATTTTTCTTAGTTCTGTAATGCAAATAAATATTTTGTCATCTAATTGTCAAAAAAAATTTTGAGAACTTCATCAAAATAACTGCCTAGCTTAGATACATGAAAATCTTGTAAGACTAAAATATTTTCTAATGCGATTTTCGTGAGATCATGACTAATATCAAGACAACACCAACATATTATTACCTTCAAAGTTTCGAATCCTCATTTTATTTGTTTTCATTTCTTTTCATTACATAATTCGCCACAACTTCTGAATAAACCAATTTAATCACTGAATTCTGTCAGTCATATATCTATCAATAGTTGTACTGAAATGATCAGTTTTTTTACTTAAATAGACATATATATTTGACACAGTTGTTTTGAAAGTTGAAAATTATTGTTGCTTTGCTTCACGCGAAGAAAACGGTGACGTATTTTCCGGTAGAAGTGTTTTAAGTTAATTTCTTTCATAAAAGCTAATTTAAATAATGAACTTTTCATAAAATAAGGTACTCAATCCACGTGTTCGATTAAAATTAGAGTAATGAGACGTGTTTTATGTTTTTCATTTTTTTTTTCAAAATATTTTGAAAAAAAATTAGATTTAATACAAAAATAAAAACAGGTATTAAAACATATCTTGGTAAAATTTTATTTTCGGCGTATTTTAGAACTAAAAAGTGAAAAATTTCAATTTTTGACGAAATGTTCGTGAAATTTTCCACTTTTTAGTTTTAAAATATGCCGAAAATGGAATTTTATCACGATATGTTTTAATTTTGTTTTATTTTTTTGTATTTAAAAATTTAATTTTTTTTTTTTTTTTTTAAAATATTTTGAAAAAAAAAAATTGAAAAAAAAAAAAAAAAAGCATAAAAACGTCTCGGCCCACTCTAACTTTCAATTGAATATACGTGGATTGAGTACCTCATTTTATGGAAGAAATTTCATGTATTTAAATTGGGGCTTTTTTTATAAAAGAAGAGAATTAACATTAAAACACTCTACTTTACCGGCTAAAATACGTCACAAAATTTTCGAAAAAATTCAGGCTGCATAAGAAGCCAGAAACAACATATAAAAAAATTTTCAACTCAATCCGAGAGGGTCAGGCAGATGACCAGCTGAATTGACTCAGAATGCCCCATATATATGTCTATATATGTCTACATATATATATAATAATAATAATAAATAAATAAATTAATAGATACTTGCATTCGAATTCATTTATACTACAGAATGCCTGATTGTAACTGTTACCGAAGGCCAGCTGACCGATCACCATGGCACTGCATGTTGCAATGTAGACTGGCCGAAAATGGATTCCTGCCCAGATCCGTTACCGGATCTGACGTCTTAATTCTATGTTTTTTCTTTTTACTCTATAGCCAACCCACGCCTAAAGATGTTTGAACATCAATAAAAAATAAGGCAAGTATTATTATTGCTTAATTAAGTAGTGAAAACTTAAGTAATTTTATAGGTATCAGTATCGAAAAAAAACACTTGCATGAAATAAAAATATATATAAAAAAAAAAATGTGTGTGTTAGCAGTACGCGTGAGGGAAGTGAAACTTTTTTCGCAGTCCATTAAAATATTTTATCATGTGGATGGACATAGGGCCAGTTTTTTCGTCCACAACTACAGTTAACTATAAGAATTAAACTCGTCGTTAGTTGAGTCGAATCAGGAACCAATGGATTTAGTTACCGACTGCGTTTTCATACGTATGGCTTCAGTATTGTAAATGTCAATTGATAAGTTAATTCTTAGTTAATTCTTAGTTAATTAAACTTTTTCAATGTTCAGTTAACTGTAATCGTGGACAAAGAAACCGGCCCTCAGAAGTGAATAAGTAAAAAAAAAGGAAATAATCAAAGAGGTTTACCGATGGTTCAGTGGAAAAAAATAAAAAATAAAGCACGATTTTGTTTTGTTTTTTTTTTTTGATTTTATTTTTTTTTCAAATAAAGAATCTAAATTTTTTGGATCTTCAATTTTTTTTATTGATTCTGCTATTTTTTCCCACTGATTTGTTAGCCTTTGAATTTGTGATAGTTTCAATAATATTCGTCGCATTAATGTGAGAAGGGCATGAGTGCCATTTTCGAAAATTTTTTTTTATTAAAAGAAAAAGGGCGTCAGTGCAAATTCATTAATTTTTGGGTTCTTTATCTAATTTTAAGACTTAAAAAAAAGAAAAAAGGGCGTAACAACCTTTGATAAAAGATGAGGGGCGTATTTCCAATTTTATTCAAATTCATTCAATGGTAGAGTAAAATTATCGATTATTTATCGATAATTATAAATGATCCATTATGAAAAAGAAAAACATAAAAATAATTACAAATAGTAACTTACATAAGTATTTAAATTTGTTTTTTTATATATTTTTGTCGAAAATATAAAATGATAAAGTAAATGTATCTTATATTTATCACCTATGAATACATTATTTTATTATCTTATATATATTTGATAAAAAAATATAAAAAAAAACTAATTTAAATACTTATGTGACTTACGATTTGTAATTATTTTCATGTTTTTCTTATTTATAATAAATTATTAATAATTATCAATAAATAATCAATAATTTGAAATACCCTACTATTGAATGAATTTAAAATAAAATTGGAATCACACCCTTCATCTTTTATCAAAAAGTATTTCATATCTTGGACATACGCTCTTTACCCTCCATTAAAGGTTGTTACGTCCTTTCTTCTTTTTTTTAAGCCTTCATATTAGATGAGAAACCCAAAAATTAATAAATTTGCAATTACGCCCTTTTTCCTTTAAAATAAACAATTTTGAAACGAAATAATAATAATATTAATGATCATATTAGAAATATAAATGAAAATATTGATAATGATATAAAATTATAATATTATTGAAACTACCATTAATATTATAATTATTGATAATTACAATGATATTGATATAAAGCATAATATCAATGATAATAATGTTAATAATAATATCATGATCATTATTCATATTATTATAACTATTCATATTATAATAATATTATTATTGATATTGATTGATAATATTATTTTTATTATGATTATTATTATTCATACTATTAATATATATTAATAATAATAATAATAATAATAATTTCAAAAATAATAATATTATCAATTTTACTATTATTATTAATATAATAAATACCATTATATTATTGGAATTATTATTATCCATACTATTAATATTTATTGATAATAATGATAACAATAATTTCGATAACATTGATATCAATGATAATAATAATAATATTTATAATACTAATATTATTATTATTATTATTATTAATATTATTTCGATCAGCTGGGCAAATGAATGGGCAAATGCACACTCACACACATTCATTCCAAGCACATCATCTCTTTTTTTACTCAATCATATTCCCTTACTCACTCTGATAAACTATACTGGCAAATGCTTGGTTGTACGCCCGAGCGTCACTCGGCCGACACACATTTCTTTTTCTACTACTCTGCGGAAAGAAGTTTCACTTCAAAAAATAAATAAATTTTTATCGTTGAACTGGCATTCTGACACGAGTCATGTCACCTGAAACATTACAAAATGGGCAACGAACCTGACAGTCTGGGTGCATATTCATGACTGTGTTGATGCAAGTATTACATGCCATTAATCGATGGCATGTTTTTGACATAAATGTGATTGGCTCATCACGACAAATTTGGCACTGCCAGTCATATGGTCGTTTCGAAACAGACATGAATAAAGCTCATGTTACATTTTGTAACATGACATTTTCACTCACATAAAAATGCACATACCTGCTCGGGCTAGTACCGAATGTCACCTTTTCTCCATGTGACACAATTAAAATATTATTTATTGGGGGTTGATTTTTTTCGCTAAAATCAACAAAAGGCTCAATTAAAAGTACACGACCAGGATTTCTTACTTTACAAAACCAAGAAAAACAATTAAAATACGAATAAACCCAATGAAATAAATGATTAAAAAGCTTACGAGGACACCAAAGAATCGCTCAGTGTGCTGGTTATGGTAGATAGGGCCGGGTAAAGACTCAGAATCCACTGTGAAATTGATACTAATAATTAACCTGAAATTGACTACAATGAACTAAATAATTGACAAAACTCAGAGTATTTTATATAATAAAATAATAAATTTGTTATTTATTCAATTATCTTTTAAATATTACTACAACTTATACACTAATTTCCGGATTGTGACGTCTCGTGAGCCTCCAGTCGACAGGTGGAAAATACTCACGAGATCCATGTAAAATGGGGAATTCATCCAAATGTTAATCTCTCAGGCCAACCTCAGCTAAAAGCTGGTGGATGGACTTGACGAATGACGAGACCAACACTGGAATTGAACTCCTGAACGACCTAAATGGACTCTCAATAAGGCTCTCTGCTTTGCAGCTGAAAAACCAAGTTGACAAGTCCATGGCAAGGTTGGCCAACGCTGACTACTGAGCTGAGCTGAACTCTCTATATAGTCACTCTTCCCACTCCCTCGGCTCATTCTTTCTCCTCTCTTTTGCAAGAGTGGGAACAGCAAGCCGAGTGAGGAGAATATTATTATTACAATACAAATTTTATAAATGTAGGGAAAAGAAATGGAACCTAAGGTTGACGTGACAACATCACGTTACAATTTATACTAAAATAAATAAAATAAAACGGTTTAAAAGACAAAAAAAAATTATTTTCATATATTTACCTTCATTTTGTGTTGATGGTAAATGAACTCGTACAGATAGCTGAACCCTTCCATTACAAGTTGGACAATTTGGTTGTGCATGTGGCTGACGTCTCATTCTATCAACACGTTGTTGACAATACACTAAACAGTTGCATGGCTTTGCTCCCATGGTAACTGCATTAACATTACAACGTAGGCAGTGCAATTTAAAGTTGGCAATTGGTTCTTTGGTATGGTTCTAATTAGACTACTTGTTATAATATGTAGAGTTGTTAAGTTTGGAATATTCTCCAAAAATAAAGAATCACCATATATAAAAGAATTTTTATTTTCATAATTAATCAAACTTGTACGTATTGCAGCTTCGTTGTGGACACGGAGACTTGCCCATTGATCCAGATAAATGGTATTTTGCATCATTAAATATGTTTCAGCATGAGGGACGCTCATGGCAGACCTCCATGACCTTATTTGCACAATTGTTGGAAATGGAAAAGTCATAGACATATCTTCATGTTTAAAAACAACAGTATATTTTAATTATTATATTTATATTTATAAAATATGAGATTTAAAATAGAAAAAAAATACCTAACAATCACACAGTTGCAGACTCGATCAATTGATTCAAATGTGTGTGTTGTCTGTTCTCGCAGTTCATTAAAAAACATGATATCTCAAATTGTAATTTGCTGAGTGACAATGCCTTGTGTTTCTTATTGGGATAATTCCATAACGTTTAATAGCAGTAGCAGAACACTTCAGTTTAGCGAAAAAAAAAATTGTCATTTTCGATTTGATAAATATTAATTTTTACTTTGAAAACAAATAAGCATTTATAATTTTACCATTTATTCCCCTACCTCTTTTCCCATCTAATTCAATAAAAAATGAAAAAAATAAAAATTTTAATATTCAATAAGAAAAAAGAACAATTTTTAATTCCCTAAAATATTGATTTTTTAGTTCAATCAAAAAGGTAGGGGTACTTTTTTGCTAAAAATTTTTTTCTAAAAAATTATTTTCTAGTATTTTTTTTTTCGAAATTAAGTTTTCTAAGAAATCAATTTTTTCTAAAATATATTTGTTAAATAATTAATTATTTCTGAACACGTTTATTTTCTATATTTTTATGTTAGATATGATTGTTATAACTTGAAGATTTAATATGAGTTAAAATATCGTCATTATCAACATAATCTTGATATTTAGACACGATGTTACGAACTCGTATTTATAGTTTCTTGACTTTTTCTAATTTTCTGTCTCTGTTTACGCGAGCTCCTCTAATGTGTGTCGTCACAGAAATGACCAGTAACCACTGTGCATCCCTGTTATTCACTGGCCAATCAGCGCACATTAGAGAAGTTCTCATGTCGTCACAACGTTCGGTTTACACCGTGCGTTGCCGTAACTGTTCGAGTCTTCCGTACATCATCGAGGATCTCCGGCCAACTCCGAGTTCAACATCAAGCAAGCCTCCAAGCAGCAGTCTGGAGTCACTTGCGTTTTGGTTTTACTACAACACACACCTCATTTTTTTTTCATCCAATTATACCTGGGGATACACACAAAGTATAATTACTTTGAGTTATTTTTCACGTTGAGCAAAAGGTATACAACCTTTTGCAGAGTATATTTATTGAGTAATATCACCCTTTTGTACATATTTTTCCCCATTAAATAAACACTATTATTTAACCACAAAGTTGTCATATCCTGTCACATTTATTTCATCCTTTTATACAGTACACATCCTGGCGCAAACATTTGGTAACCAAGGAATTAGCAAACCGTCTAGGACTCAACAGATCATCAGCATGTCTTGCAGTGGTTGGCATTGACCAAAATTCCATGCAAGCTAGAGGAGAAATTATAATTACGGTGATCTCCAAGGTTTCACCGTATCGCCGAGCTGTTTCAGCTTTAATTATGCCAAGGCTCACTGGGTTGTCACCATCGGCAGCCATTAAGAGGCAGCAATTACAAAATTGGCATCAGATTCAACACCTGAAGCTGGCTGATCCCGAGTTGTATTTGCCAGCGCCAATTGACGCCATCCTTAATACTGATGTATACAGCACAGTATTAAAAGAAGGTGTCTTGAGAGGCAGAGAAAACCATCCAACAGCTCAGAGTACCGAGCTGGGTTGGGTGTTATCTGGTAACACACCGAGCTTTGGTAGAGATATTTCTCTCATGACATCAAAGAATTACCACCAGGGCATCAAATGTCAGAGAGAAGAAGAGTTGTACCAACTTGTCAAGAGATTTTGGCTGCAAGAAGAGCAACTTGAGTCATCAGACCTTATAGATGACGTCTGCATGAAATATTTTATTTCAATCTATGAGAGAGATGCACACGGTCGTTTTGTGGTAAGGTGCCAATTTAAAAGGTGTGTAGACAATTATGGTAACTCGTATAAGTTAGCCTTGAGAATGTTACACAATCAAAAGAAGAGAATGGCTGAAATCCAGCTCTTCAACAGGCATATTGTGACTTCATGAATGAATACAAGTCACAAGGTCACATGGTAAAAGTATCACTATTAGTATATTAGTTATATTCCAATAGCCTACAAAAAACCTAAAACAATTACAAAGAGAGTCGTTTCAGCACAAGTAGCTCAGCTATTTGATCCACTTGGATGGATTTCACCAGTCATAGTTAAGGGTGAACTATTTATGCAATCTCTATGGAAGAGTAAGCTCGACTGGGATGAGCCAATTCCTGAAAATTTATTGGGTCCATGGAGAGACTTTGTCTCTCAACTGAGTCATCTGTCTGAGATAAAAATACATAGATGGTTAAATCTCACACCAACAGTTTCATCATTTGAAATTCATGGATTTGGTGACGCTTCTGATGCAACAATCCGTTTGTAATGAAATATCGCAGCTAGATTAATTACAGAAGCAACATTTTGTTAGTTTATAATTTAATTTCGCTTGATAAGTTTTTAGTTGACCTTGTTTATCCAGCTCACTTAAGAAAACTATAGGAAGGTAGGGAAATTAGAAACGTAATTTAGGAAAATAATCAGCTGCTGAAATGAACGCGAAATTAGTATACAAATTGAATACAAACAATTATGAAAACTTGAGTCAGACACAAATAATATAATGTTGAACAAAATGATCAATTTATTCATAAAATGCCACAACTTTACCAATAATATTGATGCTGAGTAAAAGATAGTTAATATTGGGAACGACGTGGACCTTAAATGTGCACGTTAATATAACCTTGGATTGACCGTGATTCGATTGTTGGTGACTTATGATAGTATTTATTTTATAAGCCAATAAAATAAGTTAATGGGAATACATATATATTAGACCTATTCAAAAAAAAAAAAATATTTTTTTTTTTGGCCTTCAGTGAATGAAAATTTTTCAAATATTATGAGTGGTATCGACATAATCCTTGTGATTTTGGGATTCTATCGATATCACTCATTATATTAATTTATTATTAATTATTTTCACTAAAATAGCCAACTGACCTTAGTGTCGGCTCTAGAAATCAGTTGAGGGTGCAAGGCCTCTAGATCCCTCTAACGTAATACGTTTGTCGTGCGTTAGATGGAGTTAGGGTTGCTAAAATGCACACTAATTTTATATATTTTAATAAAACAAAAAAATTAAAAAGTTACGGCGTTTCACTGCCGGACATTACAAGAGTAACTGGTAAATAATCAGGAGAGGTTGATACTTTCATTATTTTATAAGTAGGGGAAAAACGGTGTATGGTATGTGTTTTGAGTTGGAGCAGGTAGACTTTAATTTATTAATAATAATAAAGGATCGCAGAGTTGAATCAGGATAGTGTGATTGAATTAATTAGGTGAGGTGTCGATTGGTTCGAGTTAATTGTTGAGAGTTAGGATTTGAGTTTAGAATTGTTGAGCACATTAAATCAATAATGTTGATTAGGAGTTAGCCGACAAGTAATGGGCCGACAAAAAAACAATGATTGTAGCTGATTGTACTTGGATTGTAGATGATTGTAATATATTTCCACTGTTAATTAGTACTTGCGCATGTGCAGTTACCGCGATAAAAAAATAACAAATATTGAAGTTTGATTTATTTTTTTTTTTATTAAATATTAGTATGAATTGATAAGATAGTAATTTAATATTTACTTAGTTGTTTATTATTTGAAAAATTTTATTGTTTATCATTCTACACATTTTATTAATCCTCAACATTGCCCAACACCAACATGACATTTGGTCGCCATTTATTATCAGTAAACTCGCGCATGCGCAAGTTCTAATTAACAGTGATTAGCAGAGAGATGAATAGTACAATAGTTTTTAATTAATATTTAAAAAAATAAAAATTATTAAACAATGACAAACGAAAAATAATGATGTACAAACGATTTGCTATCGATTAAGCATCTTATTACTATAAAAATATCAGCCATTTGAAAATTATAAATTGTCGGCTATATGACAACTCCAAATATTCATTAATTAATTAAAATTAATCAGGGGGTTGACAAACAAAACTAAATATATTACAATCATCTACAATCCAAGTACAATCAGCTACAATTATTGTTTTTTTGTCGGCCCATTACTTGTCGGCTAACTGTTAATAAACATCAATAATAGTATTAATAAATAATAACACTAATTATTCATCATTTAATAACTAATTTATTAACATCTAAGTTGAGTTGAGCAAAATATTCCATTATACTTCAAAATATATGTTGAGTAAATGAGCTGTTAAAAACTACTACTGAGAGCTAGAAAAAAAGTATAAGAAAAAATAATATTAAGAAAAAATGGTTGACAATGAATCTTCCATTGTTTGTCACTAGATGGACACAGTGATATATGACCATTTAGTCAGAACAGTATGTACTCTTTGATCGTTACAATAAGCCCCAGTTGTTATTTTACACTCGATATGCAAACTATTGACTTGAATTATATTTGCTGGTAGATCTGGCTCATGTGTTTTATCAGCCTCCAATAATTTTGATGTCAACCCAAGTAAAGGTCCCCGTAATCTCCGTCCAGTAAAATCGATTATTTTATCGCTTTTAATATATGTATGCAGAATATGATTGTTCCAGATCAACTTGATAGAATGTATTTTCAAGCTTTGAATAAGATCATCTATTTTGTAGCAGCCAGTTGGTATTGTAATTGATCCTGAAAGAACATAAGCTTCAATATATTCAATTTGATGATTATGAGTATCAATATTCGGTATTGAATCGAATAATAAAAAAGAAATAAGTTCTAATGAACGATTTTTTCCTCTTGTTAATTGAATTGGAGGAAAATATTGAGTTTCAAGCACTGATGATGTACCACTTAACGTTGAAGTGAATGTATCATGCATGTTAAAAATTCATTAAAAACTGATGATAAATTATTATATTCAGGCTTTTTATAGTTTTCTAGCAAGGAATGCAAGACATAAATTTCTACAAGTAAAAGTATTCCAATCTCGATATCCTTTTTTGATTGAAATTGATGCTACCAACATCAAGATCTTTTGGTGGTTGTAAATTACAAAAACTATCAGAATATATTGCTAAATTGTTGTTGAGTTTTTTATATGCAACCCAATGTGTTCTAAGATTTTGTTTATCATCTAAATTAACAACTCTTGATTTTTGTGTCCAAGAACCATCTCGAGGCATATCATTCTGCATGAAAACACCACGAAAGTTTTTCATTTCTAATTGATTAGCAAATTTTCTAATGTCACCGTCAGTCAAGGCTTTCTGTGGTAGCATCAGATCTAGTTTTTTGGAGTGGAATAGAATCCCATTCCGCTTTCAAATAGTGTTAAATGTAGCCATTTTCTAATAGCAATCTCAGATTTCATCTGTTTATCATGTCTTACAGTTTTTTGTAGTTGATTTTTACTCGATTTTGCTGCATTAATTGGCTTAACAACACCTAATGCTCTACCAAATGGTACACCTTACGCTGTTATAGCTGAAAGTATTGGAATTGAGAGTGGTAATGCATCACCACTTATATCTTCAGCAACTGGTACTCTCTCAGCATCAAGTTAGCATATTTACCACCAACATTTTTGATGGCTCCTCTTGCTCCTATTAATGCGTGTTAGGAAAAGAAATATTGTTCCTCATGTAGTGACAAAGTTTGCAATATAAATGATGAAAGATACAGAAAAAATTTTGATTGTGTTATAAATATAAATAACGACACAATTCGTTGAGAATATATCACTTCATGTTTATATCCTGTTGAATCAAAGAAGAAAGAAGCGGAATTTCTGAAAGAAATAGGAAAAGTTAGAGATGTAATAAAGAAGAAACATCATTTATTAAAATTAGGTAGAAAAAGCATATCTGGAACTGCTAACGAGCACTTAAAACTCGTCCTCGGACAAATTGAGGATATAGCTTCTAAAATAACACTAACAATAAAAATTCAAAAAAGTAAAATCAGTGAAGACAACACATATGATTCTGACAGAGAAGAAGACAGTATCATTTCTGATAGAATGTCTTCAAATAATTTTAAAAATATAAACACAGAACAGAAACTCAGTTTTGATGAAAAAACAGAGGCTTTTCATGATACTATTGAAGATCTACAAGTGATAGAGCAAGAGGCAGATGAAACAGGTCTTAGAAATGATTTAACAATTCAATATTTGAATAAAATAGATTCTTTACGATAGGATAAAGATTATGGGGAAAAAGAAAAAACAGTGGAGAATATAAAATTCGAAATGCTGAAACACTATTTGAAACTGATCATATCAATATTGCTGATGAAACATATAAAATAACACAAGGACTACTGTAATTATTGTTATTCATCATGTAATCTCCAGTAAAACAAAAGTCACTCAGATTAATGAAAAAAAATTATGCTCAAATTCTTCTCAACACAAATGCACATTTAAAGTATCATAATTCTATAAATACATTGAAAAATTCAGCATTACAAAAGTATATTACATTTATACTGTCTCACATGAACAGTTTACATCATCATGGTTCTGGTTTACTACCGAAAAATATGATAATTCAAAGTAAAAATCAATCCAAAGTTCATCGACATAATCCAAACGTGCTCGTTGATCGTTTGAGATTGCTAGCTGCTTCATGAACAGCTGCCAATCGAGGTCACGAAAATCAAATCATGTCAATCATTGAAGAACTGAGAGAAGCCAACATTATACATTAATATTGCTGAAAATTCAGTCATCATACTACGCTTAAGGGAACATGACTGTATTCAAAAGAGACACAGTACGAGAGCTACATGCACCAGCGCTTCGAAATTTTCCGAGACGTAAAGTTGATATTCGAGATAAGGATGAAACTTGGGAAGCTGATCTTGTTGACATGATTGAACACTTATCTGTGAATTCTGGATATAAATATATTTTGACTGTCATTGATATTTTGTTCAAAGTTCAGTTGGGCTGTTCATATGTATTCAACTTTCACCCATATGAAAGCATCAATAGTTGGATATTCTAATAGAAGAATTGAAAATAAATTGTACAATATAAAAATTTTAAAGCAAATTGTATTTAAAAATTCAAATCATTGTTATCAGAAAATTATATTTTAATTAGATGATCATGTTAGAATAAGCAAATATGAATATGTCTTTGAGAAAAATTATAAACCCAATTAGACAACTGGAATATTTAAATTTACAAAAATTAATAACACACCGACCTATAAACTTGAAGACTATCAACCAGCGTTACCAACTTTGGTGATGGCGACGATGGTATGAGGAGGGAGAAAAGATGGTATATTTGGAGAAAAGATGGTATGTTTGAGGTTGGTGAAAAAGATGCTCAATTTTGCACATTTTTCTTTATTATCATGAAAGTTTGTGCATTCGAATAGTTATATTGTTTAATATTACACACAAAATTAAACATTACACATGATTTATATTATTATTTTTAGGGTATATTCATATTTTTCGATAAATACTATAATATATATTATACTATATATTATGAATATACTGTAGAAATAATATAATATATTTCTATAAATTTAAAAATGAAATAAAAAAATTATTTTAGTATAGTTTATACTTATTCACCATCAAACATAATTTCAAAATCTTCCTCTTTTTCAAATACATTTTCTTTATCAGAAATATTTTCCTTTGGATATAATGCACTTGTAGTCATGCATGATAGCATTTTTTTGTAAGGTGTAAACTTGACACGTCCACCAGATTTTTTTATGTGCAGGCTAGAAAGCACAAGTCCTTCAGTCGTAGGAACAATCATGCGATTACGACCTTTAGTTTTGGCTCTATTTATTTTAGAAAATATACGTTCACTATCACAATTTGAATGTGGCAGTGATAATATGTCCAAAACACATTCAGACAGATTTTTAAACAAATATTCTTCTCCACCATTCTTCACTGCCAACAGGTCTCCCCAAAAAATATCAATTTCTTTTTCTGTCATTTTATCATGGTCTTCATCAAAATTATAAAAAATTAATCTTCGCCATTCATCATCCACAATTTGATATTTATCTTGTGGACATATCCCAAGTTCTTCTGCCAGCAAAGGAACTAAGGATGGTAGTCCTAAATTTTCACGTACAGTGTTGTTAAATACATTGACAGGTTTGAAAATTTTGATTTTTTCTATGAGTGGATTTTTAAAATCACATCTTTTTTTTATCTGAACACACGTCTCTTTTAAAAATTTCTGGCATTTATCTCGAAAGTGATCTAATAAATCTTGTCGGTCTTGAATAATAGATGTTTTTTGCTCTTCCATCACAAAATATCATAAATATATATTTAGTTTATTTTTAAATTTACCACTATCTTCAGGATTAATTACCCACAATGGAGTAGAAAGAACATAGCTATCATTCATGTAGCTCTTTAAAAAGTCCTGGTATAATTCCATCATTACTTCATTTAAATTTGTTATGACAACTGAAGACGATTGAAAATACTGGTTGGCTTAAGTAATTTTTGGCAGTGCCCATTTTAAAAATACAGAATGAAGCTTTGTAAATGGATCCATTAACAAGGTATAGATGGATTCAGCTGCAATAGTTTTTTCGACCATCAATTGATCAGTGAAATATAATTTTAATGGTTCCCATTGCTCAACGATTCTTTCAACAACTGAAGTCAACGAGAGCCATCGTGTTTGAGCAGGATGTAGCATTTTATGTGTTGCAGTATCCAAGAATATTTGGAACTGTTGATGTTCACTTTGTCTCTTGGCACTTGAACTAAAAAAACTAAAAATATTGTGTGCTAAATTTTTTGGTGATCTTGGTATTTGTTTACAGGCATTATTTGCACATAGAGCTAATGAATGGCAAATACATTTGATGGTTACCAGTTTGCCAGTTATTATTTTTGACACCTGAAATATAATAGACATTAATTAATTATGCAAAAGATTTTTTTTTAAATGTGATACTTTTGATTTTGTTTATTTGAGAGTCCAGAATTTTCAATGTCTTATCGACGTTTTTTTTTTGGGGGGTGTTAAATCAGCATCATATTCACTGTGTAAATCTTGCTGTTAATTCACGTATTTTATCAAAAATTTTGAGATATGGCAGCTTACATTGAAGATTATTTGACAATTAAACACATATACCTTTATTAAATATCTCTTAATTTACTCTCAGATGTAAATACTGGTGATATTTTATTTCTAAAAATGGTTTCCATTTATTATTTTTAATTGTATAATAATAATTTAAGAGATAATGTTTTCCATATTTTTATTGACTATTAATTAATCATTAATATTAATTGTTAATTCCAATATCATGATGATTCATGATTATTTAATTGTCTATTTTTTCAAACTATTATTGTCATTGAATTTGATAACCATCACAGCTTAAAAAATATTACCAAGTGCTGTTATTTTTGTACAAGCAGACTGCTCTTTTATCAAGCTAAAATTAATTTGTATATTTAATTAATTTACATGTCATCGTGACTTAAAAAAAAAAAAAACAAAGATAAGATTAAACAAAAAAATTCAGACTTATTTTTATAAATAAAATAGGTCATACTGATACAATATTGTTTTGATAAAAATAATGATGAAGATTTAAAAATAATTTAATAAAATAAAATAATAAATATAGTCAAGTCCCCCAAGGTGCAGCCTAAGTGTTCCGTAGAATTTCTTATTTTTTTTCTTGTTGTTTGATTTGTTTTTTCATTTTATTGTAAAATAAATGACTATTTTTTTTGTTTTGTTTTATTTTCTAATGTTGTTTATTTCTGTTGTTTAATAAAAAAAAAAATAAACGACCGAAAAATTTCAAAAAAATAACGTAAAGTCTACAGATGAAGCGTCATCGATTGAAACATTGCCGGAATCGATCTGTCAATATTTGAAATTGGGCCCTATCGAAAAATGCGGATATTAAATCTAATAAGACCCAAAAATTAAAAATAAAAATGATAATTGCTTTTGCGGAAAAAAAAACATAAATTTCATTTAACATCAACTAATTCGGTTAGGCGGTTCAAAAAATATCTCGCAAAAACAAATTATGACACTACATTTTGTTTAATAAAAAAAAAAAATAAACGACCGAAAAATTTTAAAAAAAGAACGTAAAGTCTACAGATGAAGCGTCATCGATTGAAACATTGCCGGATCCGATCCGTCAATATTTGAAATTGGGCCCTATCGAAAAATGCGGATATTAAATCTATCAAGGCCCAAAAATTGAAAATAGATATGATGATTGCTTTTGGGAAAAAAAAAAACATAAATTTTATTTAACATCAACTAATTCGGTTCAGCGGTTCAAAAAATATTTTGCAAAAACAAATTCTGACACTACATTTTGTTTAATAAAAAAAAAAATAAACGACCGAAAAATTTCAAAAAAATAACGTAAAGTCTACAGATGAAGCGTCATCGATTGAAACATTGCCGGAATCGATCTGTCAATATTTGAAATTGGGCCTGTTTGAGAAACTCTGACATACATGTTAAGCGGCAGCACACTCAAAATACTAAGTCAAACACACACATACATTCACACACACACTGAGAGCTGGTCGGCCGGCAACAGTTAGTTAGTTTCACGTTTCACACAAAGCAACACGCATAATTGACGTACACAGACGTTATAGTCATAATTTTGTCAGTTACACATGTTAAATTCAGTTACACGTATTATTTTATAAACCTAATTTAGTTACACACAAAGTTACACCGATCATCTCAAAGCGAATTCCGTCAGATCAATAATATCGAGCGTTAATCAGCTTTGAGATCGTTCACAAACCACAGACTAAGTGCCAAGATTAATACAATCTACGGCACATGTGACACGTTATTTCAGCTTACTCATATTATTATTAAAACAACGACAATCATTAAAAAATGTACATTAACCTCAGTTATATTAAATAACAGTGTTAAATAGTTTCCTTTACTTAAAAACGGATGTTCTTATTCAATGCCTATAACTATTCCTATTCCTGCTTCACAATCATACAGTTCAACAAGTCTCAAACAGGGCCCTATCGAAAAATGCGGATATTAAATCTAATAAGGCCCAAAAATTGAAAATAAATATGAAAATTGCTTTTGGGAAAAAAAAAACATAAATTTCATTTTAACATCAACTAATTCGGTTCGGCGGTTCAAAAAATATCTTGCAAAAACAAATTCTGACACTACATTTTGTTTGATAAAAAAAAAAAATAAACGACCGAAAAATTTCAAAAATATATCGTAGAGTCGACAGATGAAGCGTCGTCGATTGAATCATTGCCGGATCCGATCCGTCAATATTTGAAATTGGGCCCTATCGAAAAATGCGGATATTAAATTTAATAAGGCCCAAAAATTGAAAATAAATATGATGATTGCTTTTGGGAAAAAAAAAAAACATAAATTTTATTTAACATCAACTAATTCGGTTCGGCGGTTCAAAAAATATCTTGCAAAAACAAATTCTGACACTACATTTTGTTTAATAAAAAAAAAAAATAATCGACCAAAAAATTTCAAAAAAATATCGTAAAGTCTACAGATGAAGCGTCGTCGATTGAATCATTGCTGGGTCCGATCCGTCAATATTTGAAATTGGGCCCTGTCGAAAAATGGCACTATTACAACTGATAAGGGCCAATAATTGAAAATAAATATGATGATTGCTTTTGGGAAGAAAAATGGAAGCTAATGGGCTTCATAGAAGCCAATTCAATTCATAACTTTTATTTTTATCGCGAAATAACAAAAAGTCACACGAAAAGTGAAAACATAAGTGTCCTACGGAACACTAAAAATAAACTCAATAAAATAAATTGACATTTTTGTTTTTTATGATTAGCAAAATTACATAGTTACAAAATTGTTTTAATATTTTAATTAAATTACAAATGAATTGAAAAATCAGTTGACATTGTTTCTTTTTTTATTATCAAAATTACATAGTTATAAAATTATTTCATTATTCTAATTGAATTACAGATGAGTTGAAAATAATAATAATAATAATAATACTTTAACATGTATTTATTGGAATAGTAGAACTTTAATTTTTGTTGAAAGATTTGTTTGCTGCAATATCAGCATTGATGACATTTTCGAGTGTTCTATCCTTCTGATCAACATCCAAACTATTTGATGCTATAACAAGTGTAGTCTCAGTAACAGCAGTGTTATAATGCGGAATCAAGCGTTCTAGACAGATAATAACAGTTATATTGGATCATAGTTAAGCTCAGATAAACGTTATTAGAAATTAATTTTTTTTTCGAATAAGTTATGCTGAATACTAATAGAATCATTAAAAATTAAAAGCTGATCATTGTACTGAAATATAATTTGAATTGAAATATTTTCAATATATTGTCAAATATAAATGCGTAGGCTTGGAAAATTTTATAGATAGCTGATAGTTGTCTCCTCAATTAATAAAATACATTCATGGAATAATTATTGCAGTAATAAATATGCCTTAGGTGGTCTAAAAAAAAATTTTTCCACACATAAATCACACATAATTTGCACGTTATTTTAAGCCTAATAACATTAAGATTGGATCATTATTAAAAAAGTTTTGCTAGCTTTAATTTGTCAATTGTTAAAAATGTTATAAAAAATGAAATTAAATTTTTTTTTTTTATTTATTTTTCCACACATAAATCACACATAATTTGCACGT
Organism: Aphidius gifuensis; assembly: GCF_014905175.1. Taxonomy (NCBI): domain Eukaryota; kingdom Metazoa; phylum Arthropoda; class Insecta; order Hymenoptera; family Braconidae; genus Aphidius; species Aphidius gifuensis. Next base: position 9,093,019 of record NC_057790.1, read on the forward strand.
TATTTTGAGCCTAATTACATTAAGATCGGATCATTATTACAAAAGTTTTGCTAGCTTTCAGTGTAAGCTAGCACAATTTAAAAGAAAAACGCACAAAAATTGCGAATACCGCACAAAAACGGTCATAATCCGCAGGTGATTCCTGACGTAGTCCGGTTTGATTGTGCCATAATGTATGTGCTAACTTTACAGACCTACTCATATCACAACAGGAGACGTTGATGTGGAATTAAGATGAATATCTCTGTCTTGCACCAGGTCAATCACAGGTTCCTCATATCTTATTATTTGATGATTATGCTGGGAACTTCCTTTCTCTGCAATTTATCTTGGCCAATTCCGGAATTTCATGAAAGAAGTCCAAGTTGAGCCTTTCACAATGGCTTCAAGTGAGTTAAGACGTTCTGACCGACGAGGTGTTACATTACGCCTTCTGTTGTAAACGGCCATAAATAAATGAGTCTGCGACAAAATTGTTCTAATGGTCGCTATCCACTCTTTAATTTTTGATAAATATTATTCAATGCACTTTCAAAAGGAAATGCTGATATTTTATATAATGAACATTTCATATTAATTACATCATCTGTTACATGTATCAATGAATGAATATTTAAAACTTGGAATTTAGCTCCATACATTTTCTCACACAATTGAACGAATAATTTTGAATATTTTTTTTGCATTTATATTGAAACTTGTAATAGCCATTTTTTCGCAACATAAAATTCCGACAGCTATTTTTACTAGCCATGCATCAACCATCAATTTTTTCTTTTTTCCCAGCCAGAATGAATGCATGGAGTCTAGGACAAATAATTTTATTATATCAATGGATGGTACAATTAACTCCAATGGTGAAACGTCGTTATAATGGAGTTTGTCATCTTAGGCTTTTATCACAACGTTTTTTAGCATTAACAGATTGATAAACAGTACGTTTTTTAACTCGTTTTCTGACAACAATACACCGTTTATATGCAATTATATCTCCATTGTATTTAATATATTTCATTACAAAGCGTGCTAATATATCACAAATAAAAGCTTCGATATGTAGTCTCAGTTGTTGTCTTCTGATAATAATACCATTGAGTAATAAATTATTCATTTCATCAATAAATTTTTAAAAATATTTTTCGATATTTGATGATTTTTTATTTCCGCAATAAATTGACACAGGAAATACTTTACAAACGTCATGTTCATGGGAAACTTCGCATAATATTGGACGAAAATGCTTGCAACTTGACGTGAATGGAGATGAGGTATAACAAAATGAAAATATAAACAAAACAATAAAAACTTAACAGCAAGAACAAAGCTACCCAAATATAACCATAACCTCGAATTGATACTGTCAAGTGTACTATATGGTACAATCAAAATCTACATATTGTAACGAGATTTGGCAGATCTCGTGCTCGCGACAATGATTGGTCAATCTATGAGTCTGTGGAAATTATCAACTGAGCCCGCCCATTAATACCACGAGTTTGTGAGTAGCCTCGGTACCGACATCTCCTCGCCTGAATGTCGGTGTTACTTGGGAGACATCCGCCATAATCGAGATGTCTGGTGGCTACTTCGACACTCCCACCAGAGAGTCGCATCGGTTGTGCAAACAGATTGTCGTGTAGAGTGGGTCGAACGAGAGGGGGGATAGAATCCATAAAACTGGTGATCGCTGACATCTCACTGCCAGTCGTTGGCCGGCATTCGGAGCTGGCTGATGGCACTGGGACCGGTGACAGTCAATAGCTGGCTTTCGATAAAGCTAGCTGACTCCTTGGTGAAGTTATCTGGCCTCTTGGTGACGTTGACATGCTCCTATGGTAGACTAAGTTGATGTCACTGGTGAAGCTGGCTGACTTCTTGGTGGTAAGTAAGTCGACTTAGACGTAACGTCGACAGGTTTTTAGGGTAGAACTAGTTGATGCCACTGATAAATCCAACCAAGCTCCCGATATATAGTACATACTCTCGAAGATCATAGATGATGTCGCTACGCTACATAGGTAGGACGCGATATATTACCCGCTCTTTCGCACAAGTGTGGGAGCTTGCTGTCGGGGTAACCTATCATCAAGTAGTCCAACACAAGGTGGTTCAGCGTAAGACTAATGAACCTGCGGATGGAATTTCTGTTTGACTACTTCGAGTACAGGTGTGAGTAGGCAACAGGAGGATATTTGGTAAAGCCTGCAAGGTCCAAATATTTTCGTTCTCGTATTAACTTAAGTTATGCAAGTTAGTTGATCTGAAGTTAATTATCACGAAAATAACCGCTGCCTTGGGGTCATTACGCTCCCGGCCAATACTGAAACATTTTGGTAATGGCACCCAAGTGACGTTTCGTGACCAATATGGTGGACCACGCTTCTCTACTATTTCTTACTGAACTAGTCACTACCAAAATGGCCGTCGGTGGCCATTGCTACAGTTACGACAAATTCCCAGGTCCGTCGGTTGCCGTTATACACCAGCTGGTTCCCTTTTGGCGATAAGAGAGGACGATGGTAAGAAATCCTCGTTGATTTCATAGGAACCGACGCTTCTACTAAATCGGTAGGAAAATCAGTTACAATACATACCTGATCAAAAGAGTTGAAGTTTACTTGATCCTATCTAAATCAAGAAATATTTTGAAAAAGTACAAGTAACAAAATAAATATTTATTGAACAATTCTTGATCAACTTTGCATCAAGACGGCCTTACCACGGACGAGTTGAAGTTTTCTTGATCTTATCTTGAGCAGGTTATCCTTAATCAACCATCTTCATCAAATCTGTATCGAAACTTGATCAGGTTTCCTGAGTTAAGGCAGCATTAATCGAGTATTGATCAAGATTCGGAGTCAAGTCAAGCTAATCTAAACAAATTTCGACTTAAAAATATTTATGAGGCATTCTACGTCAGTTCGGACAGTCTGAACCCTGACCCTCTCCGATTTTGGTCCCAATTTTTTCTTTATTGGAAACACCACCAATAGCACCCCTGAATTTTTTTAGATTTTTCTGACCATTTTTAACCCTTTAAAAAAATAAAAATACCCCCTTAATATAGAGTAAACTCCAATTTGGACATAATTTAAAATTCTAATTTTTTGAGGGTGAATTCTGTGACCCCAAATAGGAATCGTGTGGATATTTCAGAGTGGGCATCCTACGGGAACCTTGTTAAATCTGTATCCGCGTTTATTCATTTTTGTAGATTTTAGAAATTTTTTTCCCGTGTAAATTTGAAAATAGTCAAGGAATGATAAATTTTGCATTGTGGTTAAATATTATGAGTCAACTGAAAAGCAGATTTTAAGCAGAAACAAATGACTGATTTACAAAATCGATATCTCGAATGGTTTTCGAGATATCGGACAGCAAAGATTAGTTCTTTTTTTTTGTTTATCATATCGTCGCGTTGATGGAAGAAAGGCGTAAGTGCCAATTTTGGGAAATTCTTTTTTGATAACGGAAAAAAGGCGTAAGTGCAAATTTATTAATTTTTGGGTTTTTCATCTAATTTTAAGGTTAAAAAAAGAAAAAAGAAAAAAGGGCGTAACAACCTCCGATAAAGGATAAAAGGCGTATGTCCAAGGATTTACGCCTTTCTTCCGTGTTGAATTTAGGTGTCGAAATCAATTTTTACGAATAGTTCTTTTTCAATGATTATTTAGTCATTTTTGATTACACAAGAAAATGAAAAAACAAATTATTCATATAATTTTTTAAATTATGAACATGAATAATTATTAATAATATTATTTAAATAATTTTTGGTTATGTCCAGGAGGTGTATTTCCTGAGATTTTTCTCTGCCTACAGGTGATCTATAACTTCTTTAATTTTTTTATATCTATTTCAGGCTAATTGTTAGAAATTAAATTGAAAAAAAAACATGTAAATCAAGGACCCTGATCAGCAAAGAAACGTTATGAAATCAATCTTAAATACGTTTTTTTTCAGAACGTTTCTTAGAAAAATATTTAAAATCTTTATAAAACGTATCAGAGGTTTTTAATTTACTGAAACTAAAAAAAACGTTTCTATAAAACGGCTTTTTCAGAAATCGATCTGAAATGTTTTGAAAATAACGTTATAAATACATATCAAGTGAATAGATTTAAAAATGTTGATGTATAAACGTTTCGAAAATGCTTTATAAACTTTTTTAATCTATCAATCTTTCTACAAATGTAAACTAGTACCTAAAATGCGTGTCTAATATGTTCCTAAAAAAGTCTTCCTCGAACGTTGAGAGTTCAACATTTTAAATATGTTTCTATAAAACGATTGAAAAATTATTCTGTGCATCGTGATAACAAATTATATTTTAGACGTTAATAAAAAATTTCAGGATTACTTGTTGTATTGCCTTCCTTTAAAAGTAATAAAAAAGCTCTTAAACAAAGATTGTTGAGACGTTTTCGAAATGTAAAAAATTTATGTATTGAATACATTGGAGCTAAATGGTATTTTATATAATACATAAAATATGTATGAAAAATGTTATGTACGTAACAATCCAAAACGTTTTTATAAATTTATAAGAAAATGTATTCAACGTGCTTACTGAATAGGTTTCTAAAACGTTGAAATAGATATGTGTTAGAAACAATGCAGGCAAACACACGAAAACGAATTTTAATTACTTGAAAAATTCAAAAAGCAAAAAAATTTATGATAGGCTGGTGGTTTATTTTTTTATTTAAATTATTTAATGTTTAGTGATTTTTGCGATCGAACCTCTTTTTATCCCGTACAATTACTCAAACTCGGAGAAAAAAAAAAATTATTACTCAAAAAATTCAAAAAGCAATATTTTTTTCAATAATTGTTTGAAAAAAAAAATTATGATAAGCTGAAGATTTATTTTATTATTTAAATTATTTATCGTTTAGTCATTTTCGCGATTGACCCTCTTTTTTTCCGTACAATGACTCAAACTTGGAGAACAGAAAACCGTATTATATTAAATATACTGACCGTTAAATAAAATTATAAAGTAAAAACAAAAAAGTTATTCTTCTGTCAATTTATTTACTCATTCATTTATCATTTAATTGTTTATAACAATAAATTATCTTATCTATAGCCATGATTTTTTTCCAACTCTTGACTGAACTAAAAGGTCTTCTATAGAAAGACCTCGAAGCCTAAAGTTGTCAGCTTAAAGATCAGGATTTTTCATTTCAGGTAGTTCACTTTTTTGCTTTCTGTTTTTCTTTACTATTGTATATAAAAATATTAGCCAAATGATTTTAGTAAAAAACCAGGTGACAAAAAAGAAAGTGATAGGTGGAAAGCTACTCAGTCTCGTTCATTTATACACAGCACTTATAATCTTGAGAAAAAATATCTAAAAGAAATCGACGTACAATATATTTCTGCTTTTACATATAGCTGCAACAATTCTAGTACGACCTGAATTATGTTTCAAGTATAATAATGTTGCTGATGATTCATTACGGAAATTCCTCCAAATATCGGCCTCACACTTTGCTCCTCAATTTATATCATATAATGTACATAGTCTGTTTCATATTGCTATTGACGTGGACAAAAAACGGTCCAGCGGAATCATTTTCTGCTTTTATCTTTGAAAACGAACTGGGAATCATTAAGGAGAAAATAAGGGCATCATACAAACCGTTGCAACAACTAGTTAACCGCACTATAGAGTCAATGAACAGTTTTGAGAGTGACAGCTCTCTTGAAGATAAAAAAAACTGGGGTAATACACAAATAAAAACACCAGAAATTTAAAAAAACTAAATAACTAAATTTATTAAATGAATATTATTTTGTATGTTAACAGTTTCAGGGTCTGTTGCCAACTGGTTCTTCTTTTTTCTTTTTTTTTTGGAAAAGTAAAGTTTTATTTTACATTTTATTTTTGTTTCTTTGTTAGAGAAAAAATATAATTTTTAATATTTCTTTTTTTTCAAGAAAAATCAAATTTTACTCTACATTTTATTTTTCTTTCTTTGTTGGAAAAAAATATAATTTTAATATTTATTTTTTTCTTTATTTGGAATGTTTAATTTTGAATTTATTCTTTCGACTTAAAATAAATAAATACTTACTTTAATAAATATTTACTTTAATTTTTAATTTCTTTTTTTTACAAAATTTAATATTTATTTTTAATTCTAAAATTAATACATTTAATATTTTGTATTAATTGAAAAACGAAATGAATTGATAATATTTGTAAAATAAATTATTAAGTGAATTTTCCCGTTTTGTTTATTTACAAAAACTTGAGAAAATATTAAGAAAAAATCTAATAAATAATTTTTGAAAAAAAGCTTAAATAATTTAATTGAAATTTGAATTAATAAATTTACTCTACAATTACATTTAAGTTATGACCAATGCGCGTGCGCCTTTATCTGAACCATCAACTACCACAAAACTGAGCTCATCGCGACAGTTATCATGGTCCAACTTGTGAAGTTTCTGGTTCTCAATATCATCGACGTCAATGGAAAAATACGGTATTGTCACATGACAGCAGGAACAACACAGTTTTGCTTTTAAACTCGATGGTCATCGTCATCAGAAACTTTGTTCAATCACAAGAAGAGATATGGGTAATTGGGAAACCATTTCAAAAATACACTGATGTGTATGAGAAGTCATATCGTTCATCCAAATTCGGTATTTACTGTGTTAGTCATCTATTCCCTCGTCCAGTGAAATATTAACTAAGCGAGGTAGTTGACAAAGTCTTATTACTACCTATCGCAAAAACCGACTCTTTCGCGTGCTATCTTCTTGGATGATGTTAAAAATAAAGATTCTATAAATATATTTGTAAGAAAAAATGACGATAATATACAGCAATAATAATAACAACAGAAAATTATTTTTCCAGGTTAATCTTCAAGAGACTTGAGATTATAAGAAAATACTATGAAGTTGTGTATGTGTAAAGCCGTCTATTCCGTTGAATCAGTTTTGTAGTTAATAAAAATTATTCACAATATTATCAATAAGTAGTTATCTATCAAACAATCAATTTACTTTGAAGAACATTTTTATTATTAAAATTTACTCAATCACACTGTGAATTAAAAATCAATAAAAATAAACAAAAAAAGAAGACAGGTAAAGAAAAAAAATGTTCAAAAAGACTTCCACAAAATATTTTTGAATGTCGAAAATATACCTAGTCTTTCTTTTCTATTCTATTTCTTTCACCATGTCCTTCTATACTCAAATGTTCTGTTTGAAAGAGAACTTGCAGAGGATTTTTAATCATCGAGACTTTTTTTTTTTCAATAAAATTAAAACATCTATGACATTGAAGATGTGTAGTTGATTCAAATTTTTCCTTGAGTGTCAACATTAGATTCACTATAATAAGTTTAAAAGCTACTATTTATCTAAGTATTCATCTTATAACAAATCACAGTAATAACGAGTTTGAGATTAAAAATTTGAACTGGGAAAAATCTCATAGATTTTTATTGTAAAATTGAGATGATTGGTCAGTAACATCAGTCTTACCGACTTTCATGAAATGGTCCTAGTATCAGTCATTTATAATTTTTCTTTTTTTTTTTGAAAAAATTTTTTCTACAAAAAAAAAAAAAACTCTATTCCTTTCCTATCCCGAGGTGAAAAATCTCAGACTTAAAAATGTCGAAGTCTTAAAACGGTCTATTTGTCCAACTAGGAAGACTTCAGAAGATTTGCTATTAAAGACCTCATTTAAAGACTTCGTAAGCCTGAGGTCTTTCAGAGGAAGTCGTCCATTTTAAGACCGTAGGCTTCCGAAGTCTTCCATTTTTTTTTTATTTTGAGCCGTAAAGAAAGCAAAAAAAAAATCTGAGAAGGAATGATCGTAGGTCTCCAGTGTGAAAGTCAGATAGGCTAACCACTCAGCCATTTGTTCAATTGATATTGATAGAAGTTATTTCCGTTATAAACTTTTGACTAATTTTTGTTACATCTGAGTCGATGACTAACCCAAAAAAAATATACGTTTTCAAATCTGTAAGGGTGAGGGAAAAAACCCTGTGAGTTGACATGGAATGCCCCATATATATTTATGATTGATTGCAATTTAATACGTTAGATAACGATCAATTAATTATTTACAAGAACTATATTCCTTCTATGATTGAAATAACAAATCTTTTCTTGTATTTCCTGAGGTTCAATAACAGGCAAATTTCGATGACTGTGGTCCCTATTCAATCGCTTTTGCAACTACTATTCTATTTGGTCTAAAACCAAATTTAGAAAAATATGATCACAATATTAATAATAATATAAATAATAATATCAGTATTCATTATAATAAGATTAATACTGATGATAGAAAATTGATATTAATCACAGTATCAATATTAATAATAATAATAATAATGATATTAATATCAATATTTATATTAACAATAATATTAACGATCATATCAGTATCAACAATAATATAGATTATTATATTGATTATAATATTGATTATAATATTGATATTAATATTAATAACAATAATAATAATAATAATATCAATAATATTAAGAACAATAATGAAACTAATAAAAATAATGTAAATAATATTAATATTGATATTTATAACAATATTAATAATATCATCAACAATAATATTAATAATAATAATAAAAAAAGATTTTTTTTGTTCTGTTTCATTTTCTAATGTTGTTTATTTCTGTTGTTTGATAAAAAAAAAATAAACGGACGGTAAATTTCAAAAAAATATCGTAATGTCTACAGATAAAGCGTCGTCATTTGAAACATTGCCGGAATCGATCCGTCAATATTTGAAATTGGGCCCTGTCGAAAAATGGCACTATCAAATCTGATAAGGCCCAAAAATTGAAAATAAATATGATGATTGCTTTTGGGAAAAAAAAAAACATAATTTCCATTTAACATGAACTAATTCGGTTCGGAACACTAAAAAAAAATTGTCTTGATGATGGTTTGAACTGAAGACCGATCATTTATAGGTTGGAACCTTAGCACTTGGATTATCAAGACAAATTACGGAGAGTATTGTTAATAATTGCATTATTTTACATTTGTAATATAAATTGTGGAGGGGATAAAAATAGTAGGGGGGTACATAAGTGGTAGAAGGGATAGAAAGAAGAGGGGAGTGGTTATTCAGTGGTATAAAAGAAATATCATTGGTTTAGAATTGGTCACTATACAGTTGAGTTGAGTTGAGATGGATTGATATATTATAATGCAAAATGTCAGCATTTATTGATTCTTAAGGATTTTAAGAACCTCATGGTGATTTGTTGTAAAAGAGTTGGTTATCCAACCTCTTAATTCAAGATCTTCACCAACTATAAAAATATTCAAACCACCTTATGGAAAATCACAACTAACTGAAAAATATAAAAAAACTGTGAATTAGCTGGAAAATTTAATTATTCATTTGTCAAAGGTGAAGATAGAAAAAAATTGTTAACATTTATTTTACGTTATAATCCAATGACAATATTTAATTTGGAAAAATTGAGTTGTCCAGATACAAAAATATTAGAGACAGAACATCCAGCAGTACGACACAGGAACTCAAATTCCTTATTCATAAAATCCATTTTACATTTTTGTGCAGTCAGAAATATAACTGAATTGACACAAAAAGATATTGCTGCACTTCCAATCATGGCTATTATAAAATTTGCATCACATCAAATTGATGAAATTTGGAAAAAATTATCTGTAGAGCAACGATTAAATCCAACAATTTCAAAATTAAAACGATGCAAAGAACATCCAATATAAAATGATTGTGAAGATGAACTTAGAATATCCTATGTTCAAGAAAAAAATTGTTTAAAATGTAAAAAAGGAACTGAAAAAGAAGAATCAAATTTTATTATTGAATAAATGATATGAAAACAAATTTCTTTCAGTTGTTGATTTTTTATCATTATTTTTCCGTCCTTTCTCAAAAAAATAAATGAAGATTTAGTTTATATAATAAAAGAATAGAAACAAGTTTCAACAAGTTTCAACGTGTTTAAACAGGAAAAAAAAATACCATGATGGGTATCATTGTTATGAAAAATGATGAATCATCTTATAACATAGGATTAGAAGATTAAATTTCAGAAAATATTATAAAACATGTTCAAACAGGAATTAGTAGCTTTTCTCAAAAAAATATTTTTCGTATCTATTGTTATAATTCATAAAGAAGATTAGAGGATTAAAAGATTAGAATAATAGAAACTCAAAAGTATTTTCTAATAAGAAAAAATTTTTAGTAAGGATGAGCATCACCTGATTTTCCTTCTCCCACAAAATATCAACCAATCACAACGTTCTCCCACTCTTAAAAAATTTATAGTAGGGAAAAGCATAACCTGATTTTCCTTCTCCCACAAAATATTAACCAATCACAACGTTCCCCCACTCCTAAAAACTTTGAATGAAGAGAGGAAAGAGAACTTTTTCGTGGGTGGGGGACTTAAGATTTTGTATATACTTTCATGCATAGAGACTAAGAATCACTCTTCGTTTAGTCCATCAACTGTAGTGCGCTCAGTATTAGAAACCAACAAGTACGTTTTCTCATAAATTTATATTAACTTATTGATATTATTATTGTTATTTAACTATTTAAAAACTGAAAAATAATTTTTCCATCTACAGATACTGAAAATGGGGTCTGCAAAAGCAAAAAAACTTCAAAAAGCTTACCAACGCAAATCTTTAAAGGATTTAAAGCGAAAAGTAGTCTACAAAATTACTAAACTTCCAAGATTTCCAACATTGATTAATATCGAGATTCAATATCAAGATTCAAATTTCTATAGGAGAAAATTTGAGATTGAGATATAGTTTAACATTTTTTTATCTACAATGATCAAAATGTGTTACATCTCTTTGCCAATTATTTTTTATATTTGATTGAAAACCAAGAATAATATAACGTGGCTTTTCCAGCTGAGTGGCAGTTTTCACTGTCCATATATGATGTGTTGTTGTTAGAAGCAATGGATATTCATATAAATCCTAGCTCCTAAATCCAATAGAAATGACAGGATCTTTTTGCATATATTTCATGATATTTATTTTATTTTTATTTGATAACATTACATACGGTACAAGCCATTCAATTTTTGTAATTTTCAAATTGAATTCTGGCATATCATCACCTATTACAGCATCTTGTACAATTGCATTATGATTAGTATCCGAACGTGAACGTACCATAATAAGTTCATGTTTAGCATTGACAATTATTTTTTGGTAATCGTCAGCAAAGCCAAAAATCATTTTCTATGGAACACATATGTCAAAATATCCATCATTTTTTACTAATTTTATAGCATCATTATTATTTATCCATCCTGCATTTTTATAATTTAATTGTGAACTTAATGATGAATTATTTTCCATTGTAGACGTTATACCAACATTCTTTGATGTATCAACTAAAACTCCATTTAATTCAAGCGCATTAGTTTAATATGTTATGTCTGTTAGAAAAAAAAATGCCTCTAGAGTCAATTTTATCTACTGGGATGATCCAAATGAACTTGTTGATCGTTTACGATAATTAACAGCTTTAAGAGCATCTGGTAATCGGAATCATGATAATAATTAAATAGCTGAGAGGAAGTGGATTAATATATTAATATAAAAGAAAAATAAATCAGTTAGTATACATCAGTTAGTAAATTATAAGTGATTATAAAATAAATGTTGCGCGTTAGTTACACGCTCCAGCAAGAAAAAATTTTCTACGACGGAAAGTTGATATTCGTGATAAGGAAGAAACGTGGCAAGCTGATCTTGTTGAAATGATTGAACATTCAAAAGTCAATTCTGGATACAATTATATTTTAACAGTCATTGGTATTTTCCAAAATTCAGCTGGGCTTTTGGACTTAAAAATGAAACTGAAAAAGAGGTATCAGCAGCAATAGAATCAATATTCAAAAAAAATCGAATATGTGAAAATATGTAGATCGAATATAAGATGTATGTAAAATATCTTCGATCTGACAATAGTCATAATCAATGGATAGATAATCAATAAACTAATAGATAAAAAAAAACAATCAATGTGTATTGATTTTCTAACAGTTATTTTTATTGACATCATTCATAGTTTCACCATTAATTAACTGACGTTTATCATCTTCCCAACTTAGAGCTATTTTTTCAATTGTTCTTGTCGTTACTTCATGTTTATGAGATCTTATGATATTTTGTTGCTTTTTTAAAATAACATGATTGATTAAACATTTCTCATAATCATCAAAAGTTATTTGTTTTACAGTTGATCTTTTGACACCCTGTGCTCTCATGTGAACACTTTTTTTTATAGAATTATTCTCATCAACATAACATAAGAGTATAATTTACTCGGTAAACCTATGAATTCTTTCATGATTTTTCCGTTATTCTCATCTTTCATGATACCAATATCTTTTTTATTTCTCAATGGAATTCCATATTGATTATTTTCTGGATAATTAGATGTATCAAATTTATTAGGATTATTACGTATTCAATCATAAGCATTATGGCCTATCACCAAATAAATATTTGATTTATCTCCATATTCTGGTTATATAAAATTATTATGAAAATCATACATAGGGGAAAGCGGGGCAAAATGGGACACTTAAGGAAAAAATATAAATCGATGTATGACAATAGTATCTTCCGATTAGTTTTTCTCACTTATATGTAATTTATATGTTCCCATATTTATCGTGTTTTTCTTTATGTTCAGTGATTTTTCCTTTTAAAATTTCTTATATTTATCGTATTTTTCTTTATATTTAGTGATCTTCCCATGAAATTTTTGTATATTTTCTTTTATATTTACTGATATTTATGTGATATTTTCCAATATTTATCGTATTTTTATGTATTTTCCTTTATATTTACTGGTATTTACTAGATATTTTCCCATTTTTATTGTATTCATCTTTATATTCAATGATTTTTTCTTTAAAATTTCTCATAAATAATTTATATGTTCCCATATTTATCGTGTTTTTCTTTATATTCAGTGATTTTCCCTTTAAATTTTTCATTTATATCGTATTTTACTTTATATTTAGTAATCTTCCTATGAAATTTTCGTATATTTTCCTTCATATTTACGTGATATTTTCCCATATTTATCGTGTTTTTCTTTATATTCAGTGATTTTCCTTTTAAAATTTCTCATATTTATCGTATTTTTCTTTATATTCGGTGGTTTTTCTCGATATTTTCATATATTTTTCTGTATTTTCCTTTATATACACTGATATTTTCCCATTTTTATGGTATTTTCTTTTATATTCAGTGATTTTTCTTTATATTTACCAAATTTATCGTATTTAAATTAATTAAGGGACTTAGAATATTTTCGGGGGGGGGGGGGTCTACCATGGTTGGGGGGGGTCCAGCTGAAAAGCGAAAACAATAGGAAATTAAAATTCCCTAAAAAAAAATTTAATATATAGAAATTTTTATTTTGACTTTCTTTTTTACTCGAAGAGTTTTATCGACTGCCATTATTATATTTGCAAAAAAATATATATATTGAAATTTATAAATTATTATTTAAATTTTTATCGAAACATTTTTTTCTCCTTGACGAGCTTTATTGATTGATATCGATAAATTTTAGAATTAATCGTTATTTTGAAAACTATACGATATATAACCGGAAAATAGCCGTTTTTTTTATACTTCAACTCCATTTTTAACCACTTTGCTCATGAGTAGGAATTTTTTCCGTATTTTTCCCGTAATTGTGAAAAAATTTCTATAAAAACTGAATAAAAAAACATGTTGTCTGGATTATGATAATATCCTCTAAAAGTGTCAATATAATAGATTTGTATTTGTTTTATATTAATATTTTTTTATTTTTATTTATATTAATACGTCTTTACTTTTATATGCCGTGTAACATACATTACAGAACCTCGATAGTTCAGTTCTCAAACTATATTTTACAAACACTATTCCGCGTTTAGTATGTTAAACGAACTTGAATACATTTAAAATCAATAAATATCAACAGATGACATATAATATATAGTTGAATCGTAATAATATCGATATTAAAACTTTGAATATCACTGTGTTTTTTCATACGTAATATATTATACTTATTAAAAAAGTACTTTTTAGTTTAAATTAAAAATCATTTTTTTAACAAAAAGGACCTATTTTAATACACTATAATAAACTTAATAATTATAAATATATATATTTTTCCATTACTTTGAATAAACAAGTATAAATAAATTATATTGTCAAATTATTGTTCAACTACAATTATAATTTTCATTTCAAACTAACCCATCAATGTCGATTTATCTTTTTTTAAAACATGAAATTAGTTAATATTATAAATAAATTATAAGTATAATAATTCAATATTTTGTTTTAAGTTTAGGAAAGATTATATTATATAAACAATAGTAATAGGTATATCAATCTTGTAAATGAAAAATACTTGCATATGGATGTATATTAGGCCTGTCCAAAAAAAAAGAATTTTTTTTTTTGTACCCTCCTGAGGTCTATATTCGTTCTTTATGATGACACAGAATAAAAATAATAAAATTTTTTTTTTAGGATTTTTTTTGAGCCTGCTCATCGGGTTTTTGTATTTCCCATTTGATTAACACGCGCGCGTATGGCTGTATATCTTTGACTTTGCATAACTCAGTCAGTTTTAATCCTAGAAAGTCGATATTAGTCTCATTTTGTAGCTTATGAAAATACCTTCAAATTATCACTGTACATTTTTTATGTACTGTTTTTTTTTTTTTCGTCTTAAAAAAAGCTTGAAAATCATGATTTGCAATTTAACTGCTAAACATATTTTATTTAACATAAAAATTTTTTTCTTTATCAAGCTCAACAATTTTATACTTTCGGATAATAATACTTACCCTACTAATAATAATAATAAAATACGTTTACAAGTTAAATTGCATATACCTATAAAGTCATGATTTTTGAGGTTTTCTTGAAACAAAACTATTAACAGTACAAAAAAATGTACAGTGACAATTTAAAGGTATTTTCATGAGCTAAAAAATGAGACTAATATCAACTCTTTAGAATTAAAACTGACTGAGTTATGCAAAGTCAAAGATATACAGCCATACGCGCGCGTGTTAATCAAATGGGAAATACAAAAACCCCATGAGCAGGCTCAAAAAAAATCTTAAAAAAAAAATTTTTTTATTTTTTTTTTTGTGTCATCATAAAGAACAAATTTAGACCTCAGGAGGGTACAAAAAAAAAATTCTTTTTTTCTGGACAGGTCTAATGTATATATATGTACAAGATGAACTTTACTTCGCCTAACAAATGCAAGCATAACCAATCAATACAAATAAAATACTTGTATTTTAATATATAGAACGGCATATATCTATAAATAAATAAATAAATATATAAATTAGGCTGATTTGATTTTTTTTCTTTTTTTTTAATTTCAAAGACACTCGGAATATCTTTGGTATTTCATAAAAATGACCCAGTCAAAATTTGAGCTCAAAAACAAATTTTGTAGAGGGTGCTGTCCTCAAATTTCGTTTCCCCATTTAGATAACATAGAAAGTAACAATAATTCCAAATAATCTAACTTGCCGCTTCGAATTCAAATTTAACAATATTTAGACTAATTCTGGAAGAACGCAAAAAAATATGGATATTTTAGTTACCAAAAACTAAAATTCACTATGAATAAGGTGGTACTAAGTATCGAAATTGAAAAAAATTGAAATTGAAGTTATTTTTAATTTTTTTTTTTACATACTATAGAATAACTCATAAAATTCTTTACTCAAATAGCTTATATTAGACTTATTTTGTTGGTTTCTCAAAGATCCATCTGTTAGTTATATTATATTTGTTTCTTTTATATTTTATAATGGGACTGGAATTAAAAGAGGAGGGTGCAAAATTCACAGTGGTACAAAATTGCTAGTCAAACTACGAGAAAAAAAAAAGCAATGGATGGCTCTGCAAATAATTTGAAAAAACCCTGACAATAAAACCCCTATTATGATTGATGAAAATTGGAGATTACATAAACAATTGATTATGAAACCCCACATACATTTTTATAATTAACAATAAATAATTACCACAAAAACCCTTAATTTAAAAGACCGTTTATTTTTCCAAATTTATTGAAAATAATCATAAAAAATACTCCAATTTGAAGAGCCGTTATTTCTGAAAATCTATTAACAATAATAATCACAAAACCCTTGATTTTGAAGACCCTTTATTTCTTTATAAATTAATAACAATATCTCACAAAACCCTTTATTAGAAAGATCCTTTATTTTTAATAACATATTAAGAATAACATCTACGACGCCCTTGATTCAAAAGACCCTTTACTTTTTTATAAAATTAACAACAATATTAATTACAAAACGCTTTATTGGAAAGACTTTTTATTTTTTAATAACTTGATAACAATTATATCTATAAAACTCTTGATTTGAAAGATCTCATACTGAAAAATTATATTAAAATCGACTCACAGACATAAGGGACTTTTGAAAGACCCTGTGTCATAAATATTATAATAAAAAATAAAGAATTATTATGTTCTGCTACCAAGGGTTAATTGATACAGGGTCTTTCTGACTTCGGGAATTTTCAAGTTTTATAAAAAAAAAAAAATTATAGGGCTATGTAATCGAGGCTCACGAATCGAATGGTAGGGTTTAAAATTTGATAGAGACAGAAAAAAAGGGTTTAAAAAAATAATTAATCATAAAAAAATCAATTTTGCGTATCCTGTTAGCTTTAGAATAAAATGATTCAAATAAACGTTGTAGAGAATATTATTTTGGGAAATATATTGATGTCGCGCTCATACTCAGTTACGCTCGGCCACGGTCGTTCATTCGGTACCTACTATATCTATCTTCTTTAAATATATATCTTTCCTTTTTTCTTTCAAATCAAACTCTGAGCCGATTGTCGTTTTCGAAGCATCCGCGACCGAAGAATAATAACAAAAGCAATCGTTTATTGTTAAATTAATATTAACAATCGGATACTAGCTTCAATAGTTGACCGATTTCAATAATTTTTTTTCGTTTTAAAGGGCTTGAAACGTGCTGTTATCATATTGAATAAAAAGAATTATTACTTAAAAAACAACAATAAAAGAAATTGTTTATTGTGAAATTATTATTAAAAAATAAGTTTCTATTTT
This sequence comes from Aphidius gifuensis, assembly GCF_014905175.1. NCBI lineage: Eukaryota > Metazoa > Arthropoda > Insecta > Hymenoptera > Braconidae > Aphidius > Aphidius gifuensis. Next base: position 9,110,222 of record NC_057790.1, read on the forward strand.
AATAATTGATTGATTTTCTTTTTTTTTTTATAAAAATAAATAATAATTTAAATACTGTAAAAATAAAATTTTCACTCGCAAAACAACAAAAAAATTAATTGTTTATTGTAAAATTATTATTTAAAAATCGAATTTCTATTTTAATAATTGATTGCGATTTCTTTTTTTTTCTTTTTTCGTTTTTGAGAAGACAAGACAAACTTCAATATGACTGTGAAAAGAAAATTTATAATATTGAAAAATAACAATAAAATTAATTGTTTATTGTAAAATTATTATTAAAACTTAGATTTCTCTTTTAGATTTAAACTTAGATTTAAAAATTTTGTTTTTTTTTTTAAAGGGGCCAAGACAAACTTTAACATTACTGTCAAAAAAAAATTTTCACTCGTAAAATAACGATAAAATTAATTGTTTATTGTAAATTTACAATTTGAAATTGACATTCTATTCTAATAATTGATTGCGATTTGTTTTTTTTTATTATTATTGAATTTACAATGAGCAAATAATTTTATTGTTGTTTTTCAAGTTGAAAAATTGTTTTTTTTTTCTAATATTGAAGTTTGTCTTATCAATTTTTCAAAAAAAAAAAGAAAAGAAATCGATCAATCATAGTAAAATGAAATCTCAATTTTAAATAATATTTTTACAATAAATAATATTAAATAATATTATTCAAAATGAAATTCAACAATTAATCGATTCAAAAATTTTTTAGTTTTTTAGTTTTTTATTTAAAGTTTAGAACTTCAATAATACGGTAAAAAAAATTTTCATTCGAAAAATAACAATGAAATTAATTGTTTAGTGTAAAATTACTATTTAAAAATTGAATTTCTATTTTAATAATTTATTGATTCCTTTTTTTATTTTTTTTTGTTTCTTTTCACAGTCATATTGAAGTTTGTCTTGTCTTCTTAAAAACAAAAAAAAAGAAATCGCAATCAATTATTGAAATAGAAATTCAATATATAACTAATAATCAGAGCCGGGAAGTTCGTCTGTTATTTCAGCTTGCCGTAAATACTATGGCAACATGGTGAAATATAGTTTTAAAAAAAGACGATCTGAACCTCGTACATGGAAAAAATGGCCTCAAAAAATGGCCTTATTTTTTTTGGCCTCTTAAAAATGGCCTTAAAAAATGGCCTTATTTTTTTGGCCTCTTAAAAATGGCCTCAAAAATTGGCCAAAAGAGGCCAAAAACCAAAGAGGCCATTTTTAAAATTTTAAAAGAGCAAAATAAAGCCATTTTTTGAGGCCATTTTTAAGAGGCCAAAAAAATAAGGCCATTTTTAAGAGGCCAAAAAAAAAAAGGCCATTTTTTGAGGCCATTTTTTCCATGTACGAGGTTCAGATCGTCTTTTTTTAAAACTATAATTCACCATGTTGCCATGGTATTTACGGCAAGCTGAAATAACAGACGAACTTCCCGGCTCTGCTAATAATTTTACAATAAACAATTAATATCATGGTTATTTTTCGAGTAAAAATTTTTTTTGAAAACCATAAATTGTTGAAATAGAAATTTAATTTTTCAAAACATTATTCATTAGTATTGTAAAAATGTTATTTAAAAAATAGATAAGACAACCTTCAGTATTAGAGAAAGAAACAATTTCTAAACTTGAAGAACAACAATAAAATTATTTGTTTATTGTAAAATTGAATAATAATAAATAATACTATTGAAAATTGAATTTCTATTCTAACAATTGATGTTTTTTTTTATCTTTTTTTTGTTTTTCAAAAAAAAGGAAAAGACAAATTCTCAATTGATTTTGTTGTTTTAAAAGTTTATAAATTTTTTTTTTCTTTCAAAAAATATTGAAGTTTGTCTTGTCTTCTTTAAAACAAAAAAAAAAAAAAAAAAAAAAAAAAAAATCGCAATCATCTATTGAATTAGAAATTCAATTTTTAAGCAATAATTTTACAATAAAAAATTATTTTTGTTGTTGTCTTTCAAGTTTATGAACTGTCTTTTTTTTTAAAAAATATTGAAGTTTGTCTCGTCCTTTCAAAAACAAAAAAAAAAATTTTCAAATCAATTAATTATTAAAATAGGAATTTAATTTTTAAATAATAATTTTACAATAAAGAATTTCTTTTATTGTTGTTTTTCAAGTGATAATTATTTTTATTCAATATGATAACAGCACGTTTCAAGCCCTTTAAAACGAAAAAAAATTATTGAAATCGGTCAACTATTGAAGCTAGTATCCGATTGTTAATATTAATTTAACAATAAACGATTGCTTTTGTTATTATTCTTCGGTCGCGGATGCTTCGAAAACGACAATCGGCTCAGAGTTTGATTTGAAAGAAAAAAGGAAAGATATATATTTAAAGAAGATAGATATAGTAGGTACCGAATGAACGACCGTGGCCGAGCGTAACTGAGTATGAGCGCGACATCAATATATTTCCCAAAATAATATTCTCTACAACGTTTATTTGAATCATTTTATTCTAAAGCTAACAGGATACGCAAAATTGATTTTTTTATGATTAATTATTTTTTTAAACCCTTTTTTTCTGTCTCTATCAAATTTTAAACCCTACCATTCGATTCGTGAGCCTCGATTACATAGCCCTATAATTTTTTTTTTTTTTATAAAACTTGAAAATTCCCGAAGTCAGAAAGACCCTGTATCAATTAACCCTTGGTAGCAGAACATAATAATTCTTTATTTTTTATTATAATATTTATGACACAGGGTCTTTCAAAAGTCCCTTATGTCTGTGAGTCGATTTCAATATAATTTTTCAGTATGAGATCTTTCAAATCAAGAGTTTTATAGATATAATTGTTATCAAGTTATTAAAAAATAAAAAGTCTTTCCAATAAAGCGTTTTGTAATTAATATTGTTGTTAATTTTATAAAAAAGTAAAGTGTCTTTTGAATCAAGGGCGTCGTAGATGTTATTCTTAATAAGTTATTAAAAATAAAGGATCTTTCTAATAAAGGGTTTTGTGAGATATTGTTATTAATTTATAAAGAAATAAAGGGTCTTACCAATAAAGGGTTTTGTGATTATTATTGTTGTTAATTTATAAAAAAGTAAAGGACCTTTTGAATCAAGGGCGTTGTAGTTATTATTGTTTATAAGTTATTAAATTATAAAGGGTCTTTCTCATGAAGGATTTTGTGATTAATATTGTTGCTTCTTTATTTAGAAATAAAGGGTATTTCCAATAAAGGGTTTTCTAAATAATATTGTTATTAATTTATAAAGTAAATGGTCTTTCGAATCAAGGGCGGTGTAGATATTATTCTTAATAAGTTATTAAAAAATAAAAGATCTTTCTAATGAAGGGTTTTGTGATTAATTTTGTTATTAATTTATTTAGAAATGAAGGGTCTTTCCAATAAAGGGTTTTGTAATTAATATTGTTGTTAATCTATAAAAAGTAAAGGGTCTTTAAAAGAGTCCAAAAAAAGGTTTTCAGAAGACTCCAAATGGTTATTCTAAAAATAAAAATTGAAAGTCGAAAGGGTTTTTCAGAATATCCTTAATGTTTTTGAAACAAACTTCTTTGATAGGTGGCGCCCGAATCAGTCTCGACCGTGAATTTTGTCCCACTGTGAATTTTGCACCCTTTCCGCTTATTGTGGATTCCGGCTTTTTCTACTATTCGCAATTTTATTTTATTTTATGCAGTTTTGGCTTCAAAATAAGGGACTTAGTTTTTTTTGGTTAAATTTTCTGGACATAGAAGAAAAACTAAGTTCAACTTTCGAATTTCCGCTAAATTTTTTACTTAGCTGTAATTGTAGCCAAACAATCAATATGCGGAGTTTTTTTTCTTAAACTTTTGGCTGCAAAATATAAAATATATAAAATTTAGAAGAAAAAATTTAGTAAGAGTTTTTACTTGGCCGCTAGACAGTAACATGATAAATATGATGTAATAATAAATAAATAAAATCTAATTTCATTGTATTTATTATATAATATCAATTATATTATATGACATAACCTAGAAGCTTGACGCGAGCGCCAAAGCTTCATAAAAAATCCACCCACAGCGCCAAAGCTTCACAAAATGTCCACCCACGTGTTTTTACTGCCTCCATCTTTCTTTTTCATCGCGATTTCAAGACGGACGGACGCACTTTAGTACTTGGTTCGCTAATTAAATAATAATATGTCCTTATCGTATGAAAAAATGCTCAGTGAAAAGGGTAAACCATTAGTTATCGTTAATGGCTTTACATACCGGTTCCACAAAAAATTAGCTGACAATTGTGAACGCTGGGTTTGTTCCGTTGACTCTCGTTGCAAAAGTGATATTTGATTCAATCAAGACGGTAAGATTATTTAATCTAACTTAACGCATGACGCACATGACAAAGACGACAAAAAACTTGAGAGACAGAGACTGTACAGTGCTGTAAAACGCAAAGCTCTAGACAACATTTCAACTCGTCCATCAAAATCAATCCATAAAAAACTTAAAAAACCGAACCCGCCACGTTTAGTAGATACCTCTGACATTAAGTTAATTAAAAAAAATATTAGTTATACTAGGCTTTCCAACGTACCTAAATTACCAAAAGATATAAAACAGTTTCACGACGCTATCACTAATATTCACATCAAAACTAACGAAGACGAAAACTTTTTACTGGCAAATGACGAGGTTAACCATATCATAGGATTTTCAAGTATCCAAAATTTGAAAACTTTATCAAAATTAGAAACTTTTTTTGTAGATAGAACGTTTTACAGCTGTCCAAAACCTTTTTATCAGTTATTTACTATTCATGGACTCAGTAATAATATTTATATTCCGTTAGCTTTTTTTCTGTTGCCCGATAAATCCTAAAAGTCGTACGAAAATGCATTTAGCATTCTTGTACAAAAATGCAATGACCTTGGTTTGAGTTTTAATCCCTTGGATATTTACGCTGATTTTGAATTCGCGATACACGCGGCTATCAATTCAATCTTTCGAACTGCCAAAAATCGCGGGTGTCGTTTTCATTTAGGGCAAAGTTGGTGGAAAAAAATTCAAGAACTCGGTCTAACACAGTTGTACAAGGATTACAATTCGGAAATTAGCATTTTTTTACGCAGTATACTCGGTTTGCCTTTTTTACCTCCTTCTGAGGTGGGCAACAGCTTTGCATTTGACTTCATATCTAATCAACCTATCGTTTAAAGAATAGATCAATTCGTAGATTATTTATTTGAAAATTATATATCAGAAGACGCGAAATTTCCCCCTAAAATCTGGGCGCAGTATACAAGTTCATGTATTCGAACAACAAACAGCTGTGAATCGTTCCATGCTAAATTTAATGCCAACGTTAATTGTTCAAATCCAAATTTATATGAGTTTATCAATGCATTAACCGACGTACAATGTGAGGTTTACATAAAAATGCGCAGTATTGAAAAAAAATCGAAATTAGCTTTAGAAAAGAGGATTTTATAAAAAAACAATACTTGGGAGAAAAACATTATTGATAGACATCGATTTGTTTTGATAGTATCATCTAAATTTCAGCCGGCCTATTCAGAAAAGAAAAAAAAAAAGTAGTATTATAATATTATATATATATATATATATATAGGGGAAAGCGGGGCACAATGGAACACCCAAAAAAATATTTTGACTCATATTTTTTTTCGTCACTCTTCGATTAAAAAAGCCGGAAGAAAATCGATGCAATAAAAAAAAAATTTTTTTGAAAATTTTTTGAGCATTTTTTTTAAGAACAAAGAAAATTATTTTTTATATGTTTTTTTTTGTTCGTCGAGAAAAATGGTGATAAATTGCTTTAAAAGCAATTGTTCGTAATTATACATGAAGAGAAATAAAAAAAAGTTATTTTTTGTGATTAATATCACATTTTATTAAACAACAATAAAGAAAATTTATAATAAAAATCTTTTTTTTAATTTTTAAAAATTATTTATGTTTTTTTTATTAATAAGTGAGAAAAACTAATCGGAAAATACTATTGTCATACATCGATTTATATTTTTTCCTTAAGTGTTCCATTTTGCCCCGCTTTCCCCTATATATATATATATATAGTGATGCATATATATATATATGTTTGTGCTGGCATGCTTTTGAGGACATTTTTCAGAAGATAGGGTGGGGGTATATATAAGTCTATAAAACTCAGACAAATCATGTATGATAGTTTTTATACAGATAATTCTTGTTTAAATTGCATATATTAACAATTAAGTATAAACAAATGATTTTGAGGACATTCACTTATATAAACTAAATTTCGAGGACGTCTTTAAATATATATATATATAAAAAAAAAAGGGTATATAAACAAATAATTTAGGCATATGTAGACAATATATCATTGTAGAAAATATATATTACAGCTTTTATAAAGATATTTTTTTTTTTCACCCACATACAGACGAAAAACTATAGATAAGATATTTTGGGGACGTTTCGATATATATAAATTGAAGTTTTAATGTACTCGATTTTTCCGCAAAAGTAAATGTTGAAATAACAATTACATGATACCTCTGAAGAAAAATTTGTTCAAAAAATTATTTTCTATTTAAATAAGATAGACGTGGTCTTATTTGTACCGATAAAAACAAAATTTGTAGAAATAGAAATGACGTAAAAATAGCATGGATTCTGAAAGAATGTCTTCAAACAATCATTAAATGGAGGTCCACTGAAAAATTAAGTCTTAATGATTAAGTACAAAATAATAAAAATTAACAATGATTTTTCATGTAATGACATGACGTTTTCAACGTCATGAGTTTGTCATTACTGACTGATTGCTGTTGAATGCAAATTATGACAAGAAAGAACTCAATGTTCAACTTGTTTATGGTATGAAATACAATCTATAATAACTTGCTGCTTGGACTTTCGTTGTAAAAATAATTTCACTATATTGAATTAATGAAATTGGAAATCAGCACCGAGTGTATATTTAAATATATACATAATCAGTAGTTTGAGAACAGTCCTCGAATTCATTGCTATATCAGTGAACTTGTCCCTGAACTACTATATGCACAAATTCATATCTTATACGTATAAGTATATAAATTTGTGCATATCGTAGTTTGAGGACTAGTCCATTGATATAATAGTGAATTCAGGGACTGTCCTCAAAATACTGATCCCGTAAATGTTTAATATATGCACTTAGTACGAATTCACAATTAAATTGATTTAATATAATAAAATGATTTTGACAATGAAAATCCAAGCAGCAGGTTATTATAGATTATATTGTATACCATAAACAAGTTGAACATTGAGTTTTTTCTTGTCACAATTTGCATCCAACGACAATCTAGTCAGTGTGAGATAATGACAAACTCATGACGTGAAAACGTCATGTGTTTTATTTACATGAAAAATCATTATTAATTTTGTTTCTTATGATTTTGTACCTAATCATCAAGGCTTAATTTTTTAGTGGACCTTCACTCAAACATTATTTGAAGCCATTGTTTCAGGATCCATGCTATTCATACATCATGGATTAGTCACAATTCCGAATTGGCAGAATTATTCATGGATCAGTTCTATCCTGAAAATAATGAATATGACACTAGGAAGAGATGTAAAAAAAAAATTATAATAACTTGCTGCTTGGATTTCTATTGTAAAAATCATTTTATTATATTAAATTAATATTAAATTGCGAATTAGTACTAAGTGTATATCTAAAAATATACTGAATCAGTAGTTCAAGGACAGTCCCTAAATGCGCTGTTATATTAATGGACTAGTCCTCAAACTATGAAATACACAAATTCATATACTCATACGTATAATATGAAACTATGAATTTATGCTATTCGTAGTTTGAGGACTACCCTGGTGGAAATATCACTCCGGCATTTCTCTGTTTTTGGCTGATTTCCGGAGAAATTACTCCAGCGTGAGGTTGGTGGTGGAGAAATTACTCTGGCATGAAGTTAATGGCGGAGGAATTATTCCGGTATGGAATTGATGGCGGACAAATTATTCCGGCATCAGATCGGTGAAGGAGAAGAAACATCAGCATAAAAAAGGTGCCGGAGGAATTATCCCGGCATGGGAGTAGTGCCCGAGAAATTATTCCGACATGGGATCGATTGTGGAGAAATTATTCCGGCATAGAATTAGTGCCGGAGAAATTATTCTGGCGTGGGATTGATGGCCGGGAAATTATTCCGACATGAAAGGAGTGCCGGAGAATTTATTCCGGCATGGGATCAGTGCAGGAAGAAACTCCGACATAAAACTAGTTGTGGATTAATTTTTCCGACATTAATCTCATGCCGGAGTGATTACTCAACCATCAATATCATGTTGGAGTAATGACCCCGGCATAAGATTAATGTCGGAAAAACTAATCCGCCACTAGTTTGATGCCGGAGTTTTTTCTCCTCCACTGATCCCAAGCCGAAATAATTTCTCCAGCACTCCTTCAATGTCAAAAAAATTTCTCCGGCACTCCTTTATGCCGGAAAAATTTCTCCGCCATAAATTACATGCCAGAATAATTTCTCCTTTACTGATTTCATGCCAGAATAATTTCTCCGGCACTGATCTTATGCCGCAATAATTTCTCCGGCACCAATCCCATGCCAGAATAATTCCTCCGGCACTACTTTTATGCCGGAGCTCCTTCACTGATGTCATGCCGGAGTGATTTTCCTACCATTAATCTCATCCCGGAGTAATTCCTCCACCATCAATTTCATGCCGGAGTAATTTCTCCGGAAATGGGCCAAAAACGGTGTAATGCCGGAGAAATGCCGGAATAATGGCGGAGAAATATTTTTACCATGGTAGTCCATTGATATAACATTGAATTCAGGGACTGTCCTCAAAATACTGATATTGTATATATTTAGATATACACTTAGTACTAATTTGTGATTTTAATTATTTTGATGTAATAAAATTATTTTTACAGGGAAAATCTAAGCAGCAATTTATTACGAATTTTATTTTACATCCCTTACTTGTATCATATTCATTATTTTTATGACAGAACTCATCCATCACGAATTCTGCCAGAATGATGTTGAAATAGTATGGATACTGAAAAAATGTCTTCAAACAAGTGGAAGTCGACAAAAACATTAGATGTTGATGATCAAGTACGTAATAATAAAAAAAAGTATGAACAATAATTTCTCAGAAATGCATGTTCATACAACACATGACGTTTTCACGTCATGAGTTTGTCATTATTTCAAACTCACTGAATTGATGTTGGATACATATTGATACAAAAAAAAAAAACTCAATAATTACCCCTTTATGATATAAAATACAATTTATAATAACTTGCTGCTTTGATTTTCATTGTAAAAATTAATTTATTCTATTAATCTAATTAGATTGCGTATTAGTACTAAGTGTATATCTAAAAATATACAAAATCAGTATTTTGAGGACAGTCCCTGAATTCGTTGTTATATCAATGGACTAGTCCTCAAACTGCAATATGCACGAATTCATCAGTTCATACGTATAATATATAAATTTGTGCATATCTTAGTTTGAGGACTAGTCCATTAATATAACAGCGAATTCAGGGACTGTCCTTAAAATACTGATCTCGTACATTTTCAGATATACACTCACTACGAATTCGCAATTTAATTAATTTAATAAAATATAATGATTATTAAAATGAAAATCTGAGCGGCAAGTTATTATAAATTGTATTCAATACCATAAACAGGTTAAACATTGAGTTTTTCCTTGTAACAATATGCATCCAACAACAATTTAGTCAGTATGAAGTAACGACAAACTCATGCCGTGACTGTGTTGCATAAACATGCATCTTTGAGAAATTATTATTAAATATTTCTTTCATTATTTCGTACTTAATCATCAAGACTTAATTTTTTAGTGGACCTCCACTTAAACATTGTTTAAAGACTTTATCCAGAATCCGTGCTATTTCAGCATCATGGATTTGTCAATATCCCAAAGTGGCAGAACTATTGTTGAATAAGTTCTGTTATAAAAGTACTAAATATGCAACGGGATACTGATGTAAAATAAAATTTATAATAACTTGCTGCTTGGATTTCCATTGTGAAAGTCATTTTATTATATTAAATTAATTTAATTGCGAATTAGTACTAAGTGTATATCTGAAAATATACAAAATCAGTAGTTCAAGGACAGTCCCTAAATTCGCTGTTATATTAATGGACAAGTCCTCAAACTACGATATGCACAAATTTATATACTTATACGTATAATATATGAATTTGTGCATATCGTAGTTTGAGGACTAGTCGATTGATATAACATTGAATTCAGGGACTATCCTCAAAATACTGATTTTGTATATATTTAGATATACACTTAGTACTAATTTGCGATTTTAATTATTTTGATGTAATAAAATTATTTTTAAAATGAAAATCTAAGCAGCAAGTTATTATAAATTTTATTTTACATCCCTTACTTGTATCATATTCATTATGTTTATGACAGAACTCATCCATCACTAATTCTGCCAGAATGATGTTGAAATAGTATGGATACTGGAAAAATGTCTTCAAACAAAGTTTAAGTGTAAGTCCACTAAAAATTGGGTGTTGATAATCAGGTACGCAATAATAAAAAAAAGTACAAACACTAATTTCTCAGAGATGCATGTTGATACAACACATGACATTTTACGTCATGAGTTCGTCATTATTTCAAACTCACTAAATTGATGTTGGATACATATTGTTACAAAAAAAGAACTCAATAATCAACCCGTTTATGATATAAAATACAATTTATAATAACTTGCTGCTTTGTTTTTAATTGTAAAAATTAATTTATTCTATATTAAATTAATAAGATTGCGTATTAGTACTAAGTGTATATCTAAAAATATACAAAATCAGTAGTTTGAGACAGTCTTGACCGTTATATCAATGGACTAGTCCTCAAACTGCAATATGCACAAATTTATCAGTTCATACGTATAATATATAAATTTGTGCATATCTTCGTTTGAGGACTAGTCCATTAATATAACAGCGAATTCAGGGACTGTCCTTAAAATACTGCTCTCGTACATTTTCAGATATACACTTAGTACGAATTCGCAATTTAATCAAATTAATAAAATAAAATGATTATTACAATGAAAATCTGAGCAGCAAGTTATTATAAATTGTATTCAATACCATAAACAGGTTAAACATTGAGTTTGTCTCTGTAACAATATGCATTCACAACAATTTAGTCAATATGAAATAATGGCAAACTCATGCCGTGACTGTGTTGCATAAACATGCATCTTTGAGAAATTATTATTAAATATTTCTTTCATTATTTCGTACTTAATCATCAAGACTTAATTTTTCAGTGGACCTCCACTTAAACATTGCTCAAAGACTTTATCCAGAATCCGTGCTATTTCAGCATCATGGATTTGTCAATATCCCAAAGTGGCAGAACTATTGTTGAATAAGTTCTGTTATAAAAGTACTAAATATGCAACGGGATACTGATGTAAAATAAAATTTATAATAACTTGCTGCTTGGATTTCCATTGTGAAAGTCATTTTATTATATTAAATTAATTTAATTGCGAGTTAGTACTAAGTGTATATCTGAAAATACAAAATCAAGTTCAGGACAGTCCTTAAATACGCTGTTGTATTAATGGACTAGTCTTCAAACTACGATATGCACGCATTTATATACTTATACGTAAAATATATGTATTTGTGCATATCGTAGTTTGAGGACTAGTCTATTGATATAACATTGAATTCAGGGACTGTCCTCAAAATACTGATTTTGTATATATTCAGATATACACTTAGTACTAATTTCAATTATTTTGATGTAATAAAATTACTTCAACAACGAAAATCTAAGCAGCAAGTTATTATAAATTTTATCCTACATCCCTTACTTGTATCATATTCATTCTTTTATGACTAAACTCATCCATCACTAAATCTGCCAGAATGATGTTGAAATAGTATGGATACTGAAAAATTTCTTTTAAACAAAGTTTAAGTGTAAGTCCACTCAAAAATAAAGTGTCGACATTAAGTACGCACACAAAAAAGAACAAAAATTACTTTGTCAGAGATGCATGCACATACAACACATGACGTTTTTACGTCAATCAGTGTGTCATTATTTCTAACATTAAAATTGTTGTTGGATACATATTGAAAAAAAAAATTTAGTTTCTTTTATATCCGTATATGAATATTTAAAATAAAACTGCTAGAAGTATTATTTACTATTCTCATTAATTGACTCGAATAATTAATATACTTATACAGGTATTAGTGAGTATCATCTGTACTCAATTCTTCAATATTAAAATAATATTCTTAACTAATACTTCAGTGAAAAATCCAGTATAATTTCAAAACTATTATTCGTATCAAAATTAAAAAGTAATACCGGATTAATCATAATAATAGAACTAGCTCTTGGAAATTTACAATTTTGAAATCCTGACTGATCAAATAATGTCCCCAAAATCGCTCTTAAACTAAATACGTTTTTTGGGGACTGTCCTCAAAATCTATGCCTTTATCAATAGTTCATTTTAAGGACATTTCTGCATTTTGAGGACCGTCCCTCAAAATTATTGAAAAAAATTGAGGGTCTTGAAATAATTCCAGGATAAAATATTTTTTTTGAGGACGGTCCTTAAACTAACGTCGTCACCTAAAAAATAACGGGGACCGTCCTCAAAATGCAGAAATGTCCTCGAAGTCCTGGATAAATGACTGAAATGGACCTCAAAATCACGTCTACACATACATATACATATGTATTTAAATACAAGACATGAAATAATTATTGAATTATTAATTTATAATTACATTTATTATATATTATTATTGTTATTATGATATAAAATAATATTTAGATATAAAACAAATATATATATATTTATGTTAATCAGATTCTATTTACATATTAAATTTTTTTATTTTTTTTTTATATAGTTATATTAATAAATCAAAACTAAGACATACGGATTCATATTATATTATATAATATATATATATTTATATTATTATATATATATATATATTAGACCGTTTCAAAAAAAAATAAAAAATTCTTTTTTTTTCTCTCCCACCCCCTGAAATTTTAGTATTTAACAAGACAAACCATCTACAATTTCATTTTTTTTTTTTTTTTTTTTTACAATGTCGCTCATCGACTTTAAATGTTTTCCATTTAAAATACATGTAAGCAGAATGTTCATTTCATACTTTTGTTTATATTTTTATTAATTTTTGAGCTAGAGACTTGGTAATACGACCATTCGGAAGCTCAGAAAAAAAGCTTTGAAATACATATTGAATAAGAAATTTTTGATCAACTGTTTCGTGGCTAGAGAACTTTATAAACGTTTATTTCTAAAAAAACAATAATTTATTTATTCGAAGACCTCTGGGCATTCATATAAAATTAAAAATTCGGCATGTAAATATAGTGTCTAAAGCTTTTTGATTAAACTTTTTTTTTGTAAAATTTAATTTTTTTTTTCTAAGTCAATTGTTTTCAACATGGCAAAACTAGATGAAACTAGTCGAAAAATAAAAATGACAACGGACGGTCATGGAGACCAGTATGGACGATAAGTCACGTCCCTCACCACGGGAACCACGGCACTGAATTCAGATATTCCCGTTTGTGCTGCTTCGCAGTGAGCGCCTGCGTGAGAGCCTAGGCACTTAAAACAGATGAATTTTGCCCTCCTCATCTTGACAAATTCATCTCTGGCACCAGGTGTCTTGTCGATAAACTTTTGGCACCTCACCAGGTTGTGTGACTTGCTCTGGCCGAGTTTACGGTGGTACATAGTAGTTTATAATGATGTTGTTGCATCCTGGTGCGTTTGCACCAAATTTTCTAGTTTTGGCTAGAGCTGTTAATTAGCCGGTTATTTATTTTTTTGACGGTTAATAACTGTTATTAACGGTTAATAACCGGTTTAAAACCAAACTGGGGCGGGGCATCGACGCGCATGCGCAAAATTTAAAGCTTCATGATAGGTCCAAAATCAGAGACTTATTTCAATGTTCAATATAATTAATTATTAATAATAAAAACAATAAATTATTATAAATAAATGAATTGTTATAAACAAAAAAAATATAATATTTGAGTTATTTATATTAAATTCGAGTTGAAAAAAAAAAATTTTAATGATACATACTGAAAATAAAAATAAATATAAAAAATAATAATGATTGGGAATAATAATATTAGCAATTCCTGTAAATTCCATATATTATATTTATGAGTAACAATGAATAAAAGAAAAATTGTGACTAATAATATTTTCAATATTATACAATAATATTGTAACAAGTAGAATAATATAAATTTTAAAATATACCATGTTTTAACGTATTTTATATTTTTTTATACCACGAACTTGTTGAAAACTAATAAAGCTTATTATTTTTATTTTGACATAAGTTTGTCAATATTTTGCACTAGCAATTTGTCCTCAAAAAAAAAAAATAATTGGAAAAAAAATAGAAATGAAAAACAAAAAACGAAAAAATAAGCAATTTTCTCATGAGAAAAAAAAGAAAAAAAAAAAGACAAACTCAACTAAAAACTAAATATGTTTTTAAATTTTATATGATTAATTTTTGGTGTACTTTGAACTTCAAAAGTTAGTACTTGTTACAAAGTACAAGAATAATAATTTAAGCTCTTCACTTTAAAAAACTAATTAATTTTTTGGTCCACAATTAAATTTCATTTTTACTTTTATCATCATAAAGAGAATAATCGTCCTAACCTTTATCTCCCCAATCAGATATTTCATCATCATCATCATCATCATCGTCTTCAGCATCATCATCATCTGATATTTCTCCAGCAAATTCTTCAAAACTCGTATCATGATTTTTTTCCTACTGATGATTTCGTTGATCGAAAAGGTTCAACAAGTGGTAAATTGTGTTTGATACTAACAAGTTTTTGAGTACGATCATTTAATAATGAGTTTTTTTTTTTTGTATGAATATTTGCAAAGTCTTTCCAATTTCTTTCACAAGCAGCAGATGTTGATGGTAAAGATAACAAAATTATTGCTATCTTGGAAAGTGGTTGTCTTTGACAAAAACCTTTCCACCAAAGAATTGGATCCATTTTGTCACAAGAGTCCCAAATGCTTTGAGTTGACCATATTCCACATTTTCCAATGTATTCAGCTAAAAAAAAAAATAAAATAAATTAGTGTACAATGAAAGATTATTTATTTTTTTTACACTCACCAAGATTTGTAGAAATTTTAACTGTGTCTAATCCAAGTGTTTTTGCATATTCATTAATAAAACTTAAAGCTTCTTGTTCTTCTGTGTCTTTTAATGGTTTTTCTCTTAATTTTGCGTTGAGAAGATGTGCAGCATATTGCACTGGATGATGCATAAAAATTTTACGCTTATCAAGAATTGATTTAAATAAATCTTCATCTTCAACACTCAAAAAATATATTGTTTCGTTTTTTTCAAGAAATGCAAATAAATCACGAAGCTTTGTTGAAAAGTATGATAGATTAGGACGATTTCCTTCAATGTTTTTTATCATCAAACTGATTGGTGCAAACACCTTGTATATACATTCAATATTTGTCCAAAAATACTTTTCTTTGTCTTCAATATTTTTTTGTATTGATAATGGAATTATTTTTTCAATATCTTCATGAGCTACAGCCATTTTTAATGAATACTTTAATTTAATAATACTGTGCAAAGATGCTCTTTGGGATTGCCAATGTGTTGGTACTGGTGTTTTTAGTCCCTTTATTTTAACACCATTTTTTTTTGCAATATTTTTTAAAATTATTCTTGGTTTTTCATGGTTTTCAAAAAAATTTATCAACTCGTTAACATCATTTTTCAATAATTTTTGGATTGCTGGAATTTTACAAATATCTGATAGCAATAAATTTAAACCATGAGCAAGACATCCATATGTTAAAAGGTGAGGATATCTCTCACGAAGATATTGCCAAGCAAGTTTCATGTTTGAAGCATTATCAGTGACAACACCATGAACTTTTATTGCACCAACCTCTTCAATCGCTGCATCCAAAACACCAGCAATAAATTGTGCAGTATGTGATTCACCCTGAGGAGCTATTGATGAATAAAACACTGGTGTTGGAGTTGAAAAAATAATATTTATGGTAGAGTCTCCAATCACATTAATCCAGCCATCTGACATTAAAGCCAAGCTGTCTGACGCCTGTATTTTTTCCAGTGCTAACTTTTTTATTCTATTGGCTTCATTATTTAATAGAGAGTTTGACAATTTAAAACGTGATGGTAGTGTAAATGAGGAATGACACTCTTTGAAGAAATTAATCCAGTATGGATTATCAAATAAAGACAATGGACAAGAACTGGCATATACTGCTCGTGCAAAAGAAGCAGCCAATTTATCATGATTTTCTTTAGACATTTTAGTATCAATAAACTTGTCTATTGAGCCTTTGTTTTGAGTCGTTTTGTTCTTTGTAATTGGTGCTACAACTTGCTCAGATGATTGTCTGACATCAGGTTTATTTTTTGACACAATCATTTCCATAAAATTTGTTTTAATTTCATCATCACAATTTTGACATTCTTGAGCAAGATGCTTCATCATTCTACCAGCATTCGAAACATATGTTTTTCCACAATATTTACAACTTCCTGTCTTGTATTTGCATTCAGGATTTGCAACAACATTAAAATGTTTCTAAACTTCAGATTCAGAACGACCCATTGTTAAAATTAGTATCTATGAAATATATATAGACTGTTATTAAATCTCGTTGAACTAAATTTAATTACTTTTTTTACTTACATATATGACATATCAACAACAGATATATAGACTGTCAACTCTGGGTTGAACCTCACTTTTTCTTTTTACAATAACTAAGTCTCTCTGAACTGAATACGATATACACATCAACTGCAAATTATAATTTTAATTGTTATATAATTATCTAAAATTTATCACTGATAATTTTTATTTTTTAGAAAAATGTTTAAATTAAATAAAAATTAAAGTTGTTACGATGCTTACCTTTTTCGCTGTCTTTTTTTATTCATAAATTTTTCAGTTGACACTACGATCGAATTTTTGTCAACATAATTTAATTATTCATATTTTTTTGGCATTGAATAAATAATATTTAATAATGTTATAATAAAAATTTAATATTAGTTATAATAAATTAATATTTTTATTGTTAAAAATTAATAAATAATATTTTAAGCCTTGCACACACATACGCAGTATGAAGTACGCGCAGTTTTTCGTGCGCAGGCTCCTTCCTTTTTCGGTTAAAAACCGAAAAATTTCTAACCGCCTGTTATTAACCGACTCACAGCTCTAGTTTTGGCGAAGTGTCCAGGTTGAAGTTTCAGTTGTGTTTGCTAAGTTCGTCTCTCAAGAAGCTGCCAAGAAGTATTGCAATAATCTGCGAATTCTCCAGACAATGACGTCATTCCAATAATTGACTGACCCAATTTGCGTGATGCCGCTGACGAGTGATCAACACTCGAGATTATTCGCGACAACTGTTCAGCACTTGATGCCGTCATCTTTAAATGGTCAAACATGTTGGATAGTTCAGCTGTCACCAATCTCCTCGGAGTACAATAATCCTTCTTCAACTACTCCCAGGCTAAGGATAAGTTGTCATCAGTGACTGAGATGCCACTGATCTTCTCCTTAGTTCTCTCATCTAGTGCCGTGAGTAGGTGTTTAAATTTTGAAATGTCTGATAACCCAGGTTTTTGTATTACTACCTGATCAAAATTGTTAGCAAAACTTAGCCACGTGGTGTAGTCACCATTAAATATTGGTACGTCAAGTGCCGGCAGCTCATTTGTGGAGTGAACTGGTTCGGCACTGGGAATAGGCATCAAAAGAGCCAATTTTCCTTGAGTAAAGCTGAGGTCTCGTAATAACCCTCTTCAACAGTGAGGTATTTGGTATTCACTCAATAAAACCTTCTACCTTGCTCAATTAGTTGTGCCTCTCTTGGGAGGCGAGCCAGTTGTTGTTGCAACGTCTTGTGGGCATCACTGTGTTGCTGGTAAATGCGGTTGGCCACAGAATCTCTGATTGACAGCTCACTGGAGGTTTATCATCCGCCACGCTTTTTGTCACCCAGTTGTAAATGCGGATCAACCGGTCGCTTAAGACCTGCTGGAAGACATAGGCGTCATTGAGGTAGTTTTTGATGATGACTGCCTGTTGGTTAGCCATGAGCTCCTCCGGAGACAAAGCTGTCTCAAAGATTAGTGACTTCACCTCATCGGTGTCGTCCTTATTTGATAGTCCTGGTTGACTTTGATGTTCCATGACCTTTAAGATATTGAAAAACAATTACTAATCTGATACTATCAATATACTAATACATCCCAACTATTGATTTTCTTATCATTCAAGATCGCACATAAAAAATGACAAAAATAGTTGGATGTTGGATATACTGGATGATATGGTTTGGAATTTTTACACATGTGAGCATCACGTTCAACCTTTGAAAAACAGGCAGACAACCGTGGAAAAAAAATTGAGTGTGTTAGCAGTATGCGCAGGGGAAGTGAAACTTTCTCTCGATTATCAAAATGATATTTATCCACTCTGAATACTTGTTCCTTTTTTTAGAAACAAGATGAAATATCATTTCATCACCAGCTCGTGGCGATGTGCTATTTTTATTCTCCACGATGCTACTTAAACGTACACTTGCAATTCGCCTCGTGATGCTCAGATTCACACTCACAATTACTCAAAAAAAAACACACTCGAATTTCACTTGTTTTATATCACTATTTTGGGAACACATTGACTCTACTTTTGCTCGAGAAGGACCAAATGTTGACGCTATGATGTGGACTGTATTGAGGGATGAAATGAATGTGTCAGGAAATGAAAAACTTGTGGTTAAATAACTACGTTTTTTTAATGGGAAAAAATGTACAAAAGAGGATGATATTATGTAAAAAAATACTATGTAAAAAGGCTGTATACCTTTTTACTCTCAATGAAATTAACCCAAAAGTTATACTTGGTGTGTATCTATACACATCACACTGTAATTTTTGTCAAACCTGACGGAACGATACAAGGCTTGTTTTGTCCAAAAATACAATGCTTATTCAAGCCTTGTAGACGTGGTTAGAACGATACTTGTATACAAGGGTTTGAACAAGGTTCATCAACAGTTAACTAACAGTTAGTTCTCATTTGGTTATTTTGAGGTTTAAGAAGGGTTTGTTTTCGGTTTTTTTTGTGCACATTCCAACCTTGAGACAACCGTTTAATAACGGTTTATGAGGGGTTGGATCGTACCGTTAGGGTCGAAAGCCACTTGCGATTTGGTTATCCAACCCCAGACGGAATTGTCTCGTCTAAAACAGAAGTGTTCAAGGCTTGTTTTGTCCAAAAATACATGGCTTGTAGACGTGGTTGGAACAATACTTGTATACAAGGCTTATACAAGGCTGTGTATACGGAGTGAATCGCTGAGATCGATTACAATACTCGTTCAAGCCTTGTACGAACGTTGTGACAAGGCTTGTACAATGTATGTACAAGAATGGTTTTTGATTTCATTTATCACTCCCGTGTATTCTGCTTGTACAAGCAATGTACAAGCTATGTATATAATACTTGTACAAGACTCACACAAGACTTGTTGAAAGTTACACGCATTGTACAACTCTCGCACAAGGGTTGTAAGCAATGCTTGTACGATGTTCGTACAATACCGGAATAGGAGCAGCGTTTAACGGTTCTCAACCTACTTTCAATATTGCGGTTACTTATAAAAAACCGTTTCAAAAGCTTTTTTTTAATATTTACTATCATTGAAGCGTTGATTTTTTAATTTTAATAAATGACAAAAAAAACTACTTTAATTTTTTAGTGTTAAATAGAAAAAGCAGGAGCTTAGAAAAAGACGTAGCTGAAAAATGAATGTTGACCTTGGGATTTTTATTTATTGGATGAATAAAGTACGTGTTATTTAATTTTTTATTAATAAAAATGTCTAAGGAAAGCAGTAGCTATGTTGCATAAATAATAATTTCTTTGTCAACTGTAATTCCTTAGCTCCATCTTTTCTTTAGCTACTGTTTTTCCTTGGATATTTTTATTTATTTAATAAACAAATAGGAAAATACGTATTTTTTAATTCTACAAATGATGGTATTTTTTTTTTTTTAATTTTTTATGTTTGATTTTTCACCCAGAGCAACGTCGTGTTTTCTTGGGCTTCGAGCGTGCGGCCGGTTATTGCATCCGGACCCTCAATTCGTAGTAGCAACGTCGATTTTTTTTATACATTTACAATATCTTGTTAAAAGAAAAAAGTTGTAGGGTTGTGCCCCAGTGTATAAGGCAGTAGAAAATCGTATAAATAAACAAATGAAATAATAAAAAAAGCAATATTGTGCCCAAGGCTTATGCTAAAACACTGAGAATAAATGAATTCCGCTTGGATAAATTTGTAGTTGAGCAAAATGGCAGCAGCCGACTCATCAACGGACGACAGTCTTCATCCAATTGCAGTTTCAATAGATGAATTATAAAATAAAAATTTACTAGTAAGTACAATAATTATTATTTTTCAAATATTACCAAAGTTTTTTATATTTGAAAAAAACAAAAACAACTCGATCTTATATATGTAAATATGACAAATTGCAAGTCGCCGTTGAAGCTATATATGCTTGATCGTTACCCCCTCTCTCGTAAACGTGTATGCTCGCGCGTTTGTATATTCATAAAAATACAAACGATAGACGCGCATTTTGTTGTTAAATTAATAACTCAGTAAATAATTAATAAAAATACGTGAAAATTTGGATAAAACTTCTTGATATACTGCTACACAATATTGTCGCTGACAAGTTACTCAATTTTGGAATTTCTTCGACTCTTTTATTGTTTGAAGTTAGGCAAATTGAAATTTTCCGTGGACATGAATCAATAAATAAAAAAAATTAAACAATATAAATAAATAATTTTTTTCATAATGCTGTTGGCATAGCTAGATTATTAAAAAGCTACTGTCAAATTTTCTTGTTGATTTATTGATTTTTAAGAAAGTTATCACAAGTTATATATTAAAAAAAAAGTATTTTTTTCAAAAAAAATAATTTTGTTTTTAATTTTTAACTCGTTAACTAATAATCATAACAAAAAAATTTATTTGAAGGAAAGTATGTATTTTTTAATTCTATGAATGATGGTATTTTTTTTTTTTTTTGAATTTTTTATGTTTGATTTTTCACCTAGAGCAACGTCGTGTTTTCTTGGACTTCGAGCGTGCGGCCGGTTATTGCATCCGGACCCTCAATTGTTGGGAGCTTTCTTTCACAGTGGACGACCGCCAGCGAAATACTACCTTTACTGCTTAGAGTGGGTATAAGCAGAGTGGAGCCATAGATGATTCTTACCTCGGAAGTGACGGAACCCCCTTATACCCACTCCATACTGTGAGCTCGTAAGTGACGAAAACCTCTTATACCCACTCCATACGGCGAGCACAAAATGTCGGACTAATGGGACCTCTGTGGCTTCACTCTGCTTATACCCACTCTACTACTGCTCGCCGTCACTAACCACGACTATATAGTCACTACTCACTACTCCTATAGTACACTCACACATATATGAAAGTAGTGATGGTGAGCAATGGAGGTGGTATTTCTCGGCAGCCGTCTGCCGCGGAAGGAAACCTTGAACAACTATGTCCATAACAAGCGGTGATCAAAAATGCGTTTGATTATAAATGTGTGAGTGAACTTGAGAATTTTTTTTTTTTTAATTAAGCATGTGTATGTGCGAGGTTGTAGGTGGTTCTCCATGAACCAAAAGAACACAAAAGAATACATAGATTGTCATATCATGAAAATATTCAACCGATGAAAACAAGACTTCTAGTTTGTCTCCTCAAAAATAGTCAAACAAATAATGTATTAATAACAACTATTATATTTTCTCCGTCATCGATCCCATGCCGGAAAAATTTCTCCGCCATCAATCTTATGCCGGAGTAATATCTCCGAAAATGGGCCAATAACGGAATAATGCCGGAGAAAGCCGGAGTAACGGCGGAGAAATATTTCTACTTGGGATAGGTCGTCTGACATTAGTAGATGTAATCCAACCACAAACAAACCTTATAAAAAGTTCAAACCTCAGAATAACCTGATTCCAACCCACGAGACTGATTGGGTCATATCGTTGCGGCAACCTCGAAGTAACCGAAATCCAATTAAATTATAAATTAACTAGTAAGTACAATAATTATTTACAATAAGTTTTTTATATTTGAAAAAAACAAAAACAACTCGATCTTAGTCAGCAAGTATTTGTAACAGTGAGGTTACGACTGCAGCGGTTTTTTTTGATTAATTTCATCACATCAGTTGACCGGCGCTTTTTGTTGCTTTCATGTTAATTTTACCTAATTTTTGCAATTGCATACACTATGGCAGCTTCGCATGAAAGCAACAACAAGCGCTTTCATGTTTTTCTATTGCAACTAAAATTTCTTGTCGGCGAATCGATATTGCGGGACCCGCAATAACTCCCGCAATACGGGACCAAGAATAGAACGCCTGGTGATGAGCTTACATCAAGAACATCAGCATGTGGTTTAATAAAATTATGTTATCCACATGTAAGTGGTTCTAGTGAGTGAATCACCAGTTAGAAGCGGACGGGAAGAAGAAGAACCTTTGAGAAATCAATCTATGGAAGATTCTGAAATCGATTCTGGAGATTCTGAATATATACATCCATAATGATAGAAATTTTCTATTGCATAATTTATTTCTGTTTTTTCTATGTATTTTTTATTTGTATCGTCTCTATACAATATTGTATATTGTGACTATATTCATATCACTAAAACAATAAATTATCATTGAAACCTTGTTATTTATGCATAGTTCCAAATTATTTTCAATGTAAACGAGTTTATACAGTCATTTATTTACTGTATATATAATTTGATAATTACCGTTAACAAACCGCTAACCAACTACGAAGAATTAACCGCCAATGAACCACCAACAAACCGTAAATAAACCATGAGTAAACCATAAATGGTGACCCAAAAGAGTTAGTTTTTGGTTAATTTTTTGAATCCAAAATATTCGGGTTTGAACAAGGTTTATCAACAGTTAACTAACAGTTAGTTCTCATTTGGTTATTTTTAGGTTTAAGAAGGGTTTGTTTTCGGTTTTTTTTGCGCACATTCCAACCTTGAGACAACCGTTTGATAACGGTTCATAAGGGGTTGGATCGTACCGTTAGGGTACGAACAAACCTTAGAAAAACTTAACCCCAAAATAACCTGATTCCAACTGACGAAACGGGTTGGGTCGTACCGCTAGGGTCGGCTGGCTGCTTGGACGCTTGCTGGATGTTGGAGTCGAAGTTGGCCGACGATTGTCGATAATGGACGAGTGTCTCCAACAGTTACGGCAACGTACGGTGTAAGACGAGCATTGCTGTGACGACATACATTGGAGAAGCTTGCGTAGACAAGTTCTTTGTTTCAGTAACTTTATAAATTTTAAGACGAAAAGGTTTCCCTTTGCACATGAGCTCGAGCATAAAAAGATGAATCATCGATTCTAATATTCAGCGAGTTTAAAATTTATCACTCACTGAGTTTAATGAAGTCTAATCGACTCTGAGGGGCACCAAGTAATGTAATATTTGACTTGGTTGCGTATGAATTTCTTTTCTCTATACGAGATCCTTTCAATACTCTTGCAGCTTGTGCCAATCTGAGATTTTTGATCATTTAGATAGCTTGATTCTTAGATCCATGTACGCAGTGTGAGAGAAACCCATTGTAATTTTCAAATGGGAATGCTGACGTTGTCCATAGCGGTCTCTATCGTCTTACACATAACACAAGATACAGCAGTTGATGTACATTGTATGTGTATTCTCTATCATTGTACAATATTCCGATATCCGAAAATAATCGTATACAAATTTCAGTCTGTTGTGATGCGTTCTTGGATCAGTATAAACACTGCAATTACCAAAAGCATCCGATGTTGGAGATATTTTTTCGCCGAACATTTTTTAAGAGTTAGAATTGAATAATAAAGAAGCCAGTTTTGAAATTCATGAGCTTTGAAAAAACGAAAAGAAAAAGTACAACGCGGCATTCTATGAAAGTCAGATAGAGGTTCAATAGTTCGGATTAGTGGTCTTCGATTTTTGCCGATGTATCGACAAGCCGATTTTAAATCGGAAAGTATCGAGTACTTTTACTCGATACTTTTTTTGGGCCGATGTATCGATTCTCGATACTTTTTTTCAAGAATCGGAAAAAAAATCGGGTGTACTGAGCCAAGAAAAAATATGAAATCACTTGGTTAATTTTTTTTATTTTGGATTTTTTTTTCTATTTTTATTTGTTTGCAAACCATGGTTCTATTATATTAGAAAAAAAAAAATAGTGTTTTTACCATTTTTCACTAAAGTGATGATTTCTTTACCAACCGAAAAACGTATGGCCTACCGTGAAATGGAATTTTTTTTAAGGAGGTTATGCACAAATTTATTGCGGGTGTTGCGGGGCGCTTCGGACGTCACAGACAAAACTAAAATCCGACTACACTGTAAAAAAATAAAGTGAAAAGCGCCTGCGCCCCATATACAATATATGGGATTGCGGGTATGTGTGTGTGTTTGAACATGCCATACGTTGCCACATCTAATTTTTGTAAAGTTTATAATTAATTACTCATTAATTGACCGATCAACATATGAAAATTTTTCGCGCAATTAATAAAACTCGGTTTCTAGTATATGTGTGATTTTTTTCAAGACTTTTTCATCATTTTTTCTATCCGAAAAAAATGGTTGAAATCTCCATAAGAGCCAATGTTAAATATTATTTTCAATAATTAATTACAAAAAATTTAACCGATCAACATAAGAAAATAATTATACCGTTGTATTCAGAATGAAAAGATCTACTTGTGTACAAAATTACAGAACATTCTTATTATATTTTTTCAAAAAAGAGTCCTTAATTCAATTAACAAATCAATAAATAGTTGTATAAATAAATAAATTTTTTTTTTTTTTTAAATTTTCTCAATATTCTCATGAATATATAGTTGAAAAAAAATAAAAATATTATAATCAAATGATAATTCATTCGGAAAAAAAAAGAAAAAGTACTCGATACTTAAGTATCGAGTACTATTTTTGGCCGATGCATCGATTTTCCGATTCTTAAAAAAAAAAGTATCGATACTCCGATTCCGATACTTTTTTCAAGAATCGAAGACCACTAGTTCGGATAAAGTTTTCAATTTCATCTTTCGATTGTTCTAAATTCCACATACCTTTCTTGTTCATCCATATATTTGTTAATTGTTTTACTACCCCTAACAGGACCGAATGCATGTATTCTGAGACAACACATGTTGATCACAGCAGAAGCCGAAATGATGAAATGATAGAATTCCCTCGAATTCCTCGGAAATGAATTTTCTCAATTTTTCTAGAGTTTTCTTTGTCACATTGTCTCGCTCGCTTAGCTTTTTCAGCTTGATTCATTATTCTAGTATCATCTCTCCGCTTTGCTGATTCTTCATGATAAGCAAGTACGGATATTTGCCGTTTATTAACTACCGATTTCTATAGCTGTCTTTTTCATTCACAAATATTGCATCCAGAGGTGCCATTATGGCTTTGCATATTTGAAAAATCAGCTCTTGCCAGAGCATCTGCTGTTATTATTGGAACTACAATTTTAGAGAGTAGTGTACATAGGAGAGTTCTGGGACACCCCCCCCCCCCTTCAACAAGAGCCAACATAAAAAAATCCATTTTACATTTTTGTGCAGTCGAAAATATAACTGAATTGACACAAAAAGATATTGCTGTACTTCCAGTGATGGCTATCATAAAATTTGCATCACATCAAATTGATGAAATTTGGGAAAAATTATCTGTAGAACAACGTTTAAATCCAACGATTTCAAAATTAAAACGATGCAAAAAACATCCAATACAAAATGATTGTGAAGATGAAGTTGGAATATTTTATTATGTACTAGAAAAAGATTGTTTTAAATGTAAAGAACCAACTGACAATGGCGAATTGGATTTTATTCTTGAATAAATGAAATAAAACTTAATTTTTTTTCTTGAGTTGTTACTTTAGAATTATCCTTCCTTCCTTAGAATATAAGATAAAAAAAATAGAAGCTAGTTTCGACATGTTTCATCATGTTCATCCTGGAAAAAAATACTTCCTTGATTTCATTGTTATAAAAATTGAGGAATCATCTTACAATACAGGATTAAAAGATTAAATTTTAGAAAATATTATAAAACAAGTTCAAACAGGAATAATTTGCTTTTCTCGAAAAAAATATTTATTGTATCTATTGTTGTAAGTTTAATCAGTCATTCCACGAAAAAAGATTATAGGATTAAAAGATTAAAATAATATAAAGTAAAGACTATTTTCTCAGAAAAAAATTTTTTAGTAGGGATAAGCATAACCTGTTTTTCATTCTCCCACAAAATATCAACCAATCACAACGTTCCCCCACTCTTAAAAAAATTTATAGTAGGGATAAGCATAACCTGTTTTTCCTTCTTCCACAAAATATTAACCAATCACAAAGTTCCCCCACTGCTAAAAAAATTATAGTAGGGATAAGCATAACCTGTTTTTCCTTCTCCCACAAAATATTAACCAATCACAACGTTCCCCCACTCTTAGTGAAAAGAGAAAAGGGAACTTTTTCGTTGGTGGGGGACCTGAGATTTAGTATATATTCTCGTGCACAGAGACTAAGCATCACTCATCGTTCAGTTCATCAGCTGTAGTGCGCCCAGTCTTAGAAACCAACAAGTAAGTTTTATCATATATTTATAAATTTTTATTAACTTATTAATACTATCAATGTTTTTCAATTATTTTGTTAACAAAAAAATAACTTTTCCATTTACAAATATTAAAAATGGGTTTTGCAAAAGCAAAAAAACTTCAAAAAGCTAACCAACGCAAATCATTGAAAGATTTGAAGGGAAAGTAGTTTATAAAATTACAAAAGTAGCGAGATTTCCAACATCAAAGTATAGTCCAGCGCTAACAGTTGAAATCAACCATGAAAGTTATGCATATCTACCAAAAAGATTTGCTGAACACTTTCATCAAGATGATGAAGAATTTAAGGAGCTCGAAAATGCTGTCAAGAAAGGACGACTCAACAGGTTCAACAGGTATATAACCCCATGGCAAAGTGTCAGTCTCACCATCAATTAGCTGTCGTTTATCATCTTGCCAACTGAGAGCAATTTTTTCAGTTTTTCTTGTTGTTACTTCATGTTTATGAGATCTTATTATATTTTGTTGTTTTTTTAGAATAACATGATTAAATAAACAATTTTTATAATCATTAAAAGTTATTTGCCTTACAGTTGATCTTTTTACACCCTTTGCTCTCATATGAACACGATTTTTTAATGAATTATTTTTATTTGCTATAACATATGAGTATAATTTACTTCGTAAACCAATGAATTCCTTCATTATTTTTCCGTTATTTTCATCTTTCATAATACCAATAACTTTTTTATTTTTTAAAGGAATTCCATATTGATTATTTTCTGGATAATCAGATGTATCAAATTTATCAGGATTATTACATATCAAATCGTAAGGATTATGACTAAATATGTGGTAAACAGCAGAATCAGTATCACCATATAAATATTTGACTTTATCTCCATATTCTGGTTTTATAAAATTATAATGAAAATCATACATTTATGTTTTTGACATTTCCTAAATAAAAAATCCAAGATAAATTGGTTTATCAAAAAGTATACTTGTTGGTTTCATCTCAATTATAACAAGATCATCAATAATTGAATGACTATGGAAGTTTGTCTTTGAGATATAAAATCTTGCTCCACCTCTACCACCATATTTTTGTACAAGTTTTACGAGTTCTTACAGACTTAAGAGTTTTACCATAAATTGCATTGATGAATAATTTTCTAAGATCTTTTTTAAATGCATTACGAGCTTGTTTTCGTATCTCTGTGTTAAGATCAATATATGGTTTAAGCCATGCACTTTGTTCAAATTTTAAAACACGATGAACTTTAGTAATAATCATTCCCAAAGAACAATATTGTTTCAAGTTCCTATGATGGATAACATAATTTTTTTTATTGTCTAGAGTTGCCAGTAGTTTTGGAGTTTTACTGGTTTCTAGAGGTGGTTTTTCGCAAACTTGCAGGATAATCTGAATCAACTTCAAGAATGTATCCACATTTTGAATTATCAGCAATTGAATTCAATGTTGATATATCAAAGTTATCAATCCATTGAAATTTACATGTTGGAAGATATTCCTTCATTGCAGCTCCAAACATATTGTTCAAATCAAAATACATTAAAAATGACTCTTCTTCAATATTATATTCACTGCCCATATATCGATTATTAGCTCTTTCATATCGATTTGAGACTTGTGATAAGCCACCTCTTATACCTCGCTCAATAAACAACATCATTTCAGGATCTGTTGAAAATTCTAGTTCAATCTGAGTATATCTCAACATTGCACTAAAACTAAGTCCAGGTAGTGTATAATAATGTGCTGGGTCTAACTTATATGTATTCAAACAATCAGCTCTGAAGCTTTCAAAAACATCAGCTAAAAGGGCAACATCAGTTTGTAAATATAAATCAGAATATTCCCCAAGTGTTTTTATATTAAACTTTTGCAAAACATTTAGAGCATGTGCATATGCTTCATCAGAAATATTTTCTTCATTCAATTTTGAATAAAATTGATCTTTTGATGGAAGTGTTGTATCATCAAATTTTTCCCATTTGTCAAGATAATCATATGGAAAAACTCCCTTCTTTGTAATTAAATTGAATTCATCAACATTTTAACATAGACTTTTTGTTATTGTTTTTTTATTATCATCTAAATTATCTGATAATAAATCGATGGAACTAGCCATGAATCTATATGAGTCAATGAATCTCAATCTTATTCTAGTAGCCTTGACACGTTTTGTAAATGAAATATATCTTTCTTTGTTGATTCCAAGTATATCAATTTTACCTCGGAACTGGTTTTTCAGTTTTTTGATGATGAAATGTGCATCATAGACTGTGAGGTTATGAAATACTACTGGGATAATACATAATTTTTGATAATTAATATTGCATATTTGATGGGCGGAACCTCGGTATTCTGAGGTCCAATGCGAATGATCTCTTACTCTTACGTCATTTTTCGTGAAATTTTCATCACAAATATGACATTTTTTAGCATTCAAAAATTGTAATTCTTCATCTCGTGTGAGAGACATTGGTTTAATATCATCTATTATTTTATTGACTTGATGAGCAATTTGTTTGCCGCGGGAGCAGGCACTACGCATCGGGAGCTTTGTTGGACTCATCAATGACATCAACTACTTTCACCCTAGGACCCAGTCAACGTCATTGCCTAAGTCGGCTAACTCCACCAAGGAGTCATGCCAGCTTCACCAATGATATCAGCTAGCTCCTCCATAGTACCATGTCGACATGACCAAGTTACCAGCCAACTCCACCAAGGAGTCGGACATGCTGACTTAGACAATGACGTTGACTGGGTCCTAGGGTGAAACTGGTTGATATCATTGATGAGTCCAACAAAGCTCCTGATGCGTAGTGCCTGCTCCCGAGGGTGATTTACGATGTCGCTGCATAGGTAGGGCGTTGTATATCACTCGCTCTCTCGCTCTAGTGTGGTTACTTACTGTCAGGTTAACCTATAATCGAGTAGTCGAATGCATAGAGTGGTCCGGCGTAAGACCAGCATGGCTGCGGATAGACTTTATGTTTGACTACTTGTTGCACTAGAGTGGGTAAGCAATAGGAGGATATTTGGCAAAGCCTGCGAGTTAATAAAAACAATATACATTTTGATATTGGCACCCGAGTGACGTCTCGAAACCGATATAGTAGACCACGCCCCTCTACCATTTCTCCCTTTTAATAAATATTAGTATACATACTAATAATAAAATACAATAATAATAAGCTATTGTTTGTCGAACAATTTTTCTTATATTCTAAATCAGTTTTATCAAGGATTTCAATGGGCTCTGACTTCAGGTTCTTGAAGCCAAGAGGGACCAAAGCTCCATTGTTGATTGTCAATTAAGGCCCGAGGCAGCTGATCTCGTGATAGAGCGTCCGCTGGGTTATCCTCTGACTTAACATGTCTCCAACGAACTGTTTCTGATAGTTCTTGAACATTAGAGACTCGATTGGCTACATATATATTCAATAAATTAGAAGGTCTTTTTAGCCAATGAAAAACGACTGTAGAGTCAAACCAAAATATTAGTTTTGCAGGTGTAAAATTAAAAAAGTTTAAAACCTTTTTATATAATTGGGCTGATACTTGCGCTCCACAGAGTTCAAAGCTAGGTATCGTTATTTGTTTCAAGGGGGTGACTCTGGATTTAGCACATAATAATCTACAATGTATAGATTGGTCTGGCAATGTCGCTCTTATAAAGAGACATGCACTATAACCTATGTTGCTGGCATCACAAAAGCCGTGTACTTGTATGTCAGAACCAGTGTCTGTATAAATATGTCGATCGAAACAAATCTTATTTAAAAATTTTAATTCGTCAACAAAATTTAGACATGATGTATGTATTTCTGGACAATGTATTACCCCTAACGTTTCAAGACAAGTAATATGACGCCACAAATTATCAACAAGAGATCTCAAACCTTCTGCAGATTCTTGGGTTTAAGCCGGTAAATTAAATATCGCATTTATATGAGTTGCGATAATTATTCTTTCTACTTCAAAATCTTGTTCCAACATGGCCCAAGTTTTTTTAAAGCTGGAATCAGCAATACGATAATTGACAAGTTTCTTTTTTGCCTCACCAACCATAGCCGATTCGAGAAGACGAAATTTATCGATATTGTTCAATTCTGGGTGGTCTGTTGTTAGAATTTATAGCTTATATTTTATTATTTATTTAAATAATTATTTATCAAATAAAGAACAATATAAGAGGAACTATTTAAGGTGTATAAAATGAGGTAGACTTTAAATTAATTAATTATTTTCTTTAATCAAAAGCTACGTATAGGGAGATCGTGTCAATGCTTATGTGTACCAGACAAGAGTCCCAATTAGACTGACTCACAAAATTATATATCGACATAATATTAATTCTTTATTCCTTTGTCTTAATCTCACTTCCAGCATTCGTCATTTATTCCCAGAAAAATATTTCGGTTACACCATGCATCAACATCATCCGATCACACCATACTCACATACATACACACAATCTCATTCTCATAAACAAAAATAAATTTAATCTTTATTTCGTTTCATTATTACTTCTTGTTTATTCTACAGAAATAAAATCATATTTCCAACATTCCCCCTCAAGAAGTAATCATGAAACTCCATAGAGTCAAGTTTAAATAAAATAAAAAAAATAAAATAAAATTTATTATCAAAATTAATATTAAAAAAAATAAAGTCAAAATTAAAATAATCATTCAAAGATTACATCATAAAAAATATTCTCAAATATCTCACACATAAAATTAATTATTTATCCATATACCTTATCTCTTATATTTCCTATTATTATTTATTATACTTAGATCTATAATCTAATTAGCAATCTCCGTTATACGACTGGGGCTAACCTTACAATGGTCCAGCATTCACTGCATAGGAAATGGGGAAATTCAGAAAACCCAAATCAGACCATAAATATCTCAAATTAATTATTCATTAAAAATTAACATAATTATTATTGTTAAAAAGAATACATAAGGCAAATTAATATTTCTGCATTCCCAATTCCAGGCGCAGCTCTGCAAATTTTGGCCCTGGTAAAGGTTTTGTGAAAGTATCAGCCAATTGTTTACCTGTAGAAATATGTTTTAATATTAGTTGGTTATTCATTACTTGCTGCCTTATAAAATGATACTTAATATCTATATGCTTAGTTCTCTTATGACCGACAGAGTTAGATGCAATACTTATAAATCCTGTATTATCTTCATATAAAATACATTTATCAATAATTATATTAATTGTTTTCGCTAAAGATCTTAACCATATCGCTTCTTTTGTCGCTTCAAATAAACCCATATATTCAGCCTCGGTTGATGACGTCGCTATTGTCATTTGTTTATGAGAATTCCACGATATTGTACATTCTTCATACATTTTAAAAATATAACCTGTCGTACTTTTTCTTTCATGTAAATCACCACCCCAATCTGCATCAGCATAGCCAATTAATATATTATTATAATTATCATTTCGAGTGTATGTTAATTTTATATCTATTGTACCTTTTAAATATCTTAAAATACGTTTTAAAGAATCCCATAATGTCTTATTATTTTTATTTAAATATCTACTCAAAATATTTACTGATATACTCAGATCAGGTCTTGTACAAACCATTAAATAGTGTTACGAATATGGAGTTAATCGCTCCCTCTTCCCTTATGATAGACAGAGACAGACAATAGAATTAGTTAATAACAAATGACGACCTTAGTAACGAGAAAGAGATGAGAGAAAGAGTTAAGTTGCAGTTGCAATAGAACAGCAAATGAATAAAGATCTATTAATTTAAATAGAAAAGAGAGATATCATTTATTTTAACCCTAAAATGTAACAATACATTAAACATCCCAATAAATTTCTACACGGTGCATCATAACTCTCATCTTTATTTAAAGCTTCTTGGTCTATTTTTGTTTCAAGTGGAGTACTTGCGGGGTGACAATCAGTCATATTGAATTTACTTAAAATTGATTTTATGTATGTGCTTTGATCTAGTATTATTTTATTCTCAGTTCTAATTATGCGAATCCCAATAAATAATTTTATTTCCTTCATATCAACCATTTGAAATTTATTCATTAAATAATTTTTGATACTAGCCATTGTGTTGTCACGTGAAGTTACAATTACCAAATCATCAACATATAAAACTAAATAAATATTTTCCATAATATTCCCCCTGTCTAAAATATAAATACAAGGATCAACCTCGGAATTTTTAAAACCCTTTTCTCTAAGTGTCCGCTCAAATATTTCATACCAACATCTAGCTGCTTGTTTCAACCCATACAATGCTTTATTTAATTTACATACTTGATTATTACTTGATTCAATACCCTCCGGTACCCTCATATAAATATTTTCTTTTAACTTCCTATTTAAAAATGCTGTTTTTACATCCATATGGTGTATCAATAAATTATTTTGATTTGCAAAAGCTAAAATAAGTCTAAAACTTGTGATACGAGCTACGGGGGCATATGTCTCATTATAATCTACTAAATATTCTTGGCTAAAACCCCTAGCAACAAGCCGAGCTTTATATTTATAAGGATTTCCAAGTTCGTCATGTTTAATAGTAAATACCCACTTACAATCAACAATATTTTTATCTTTGGGCTTATCAACTAAAGACCAGGTATCATTCATTCTCAAAGAATTTATTTCCTCACACATCGCTTCTTCCCATTTTTGTCTATCTTTTCTATTTATAATTTCCTGATAATTTTCCGGTATTTTAGTCATAGCTGATTGCGCATAAATTAAATATTCTGGCATGTCACTCTCATTATAATTTACTCTATTTAAATTTTTAATACGTTTACTTTTTCTTAAATTATTTTCATCAATATTATTATTGTCAGGCTCATTATTTGTTTCGCTTAAATTTTTATCAATACCATTTTTATCAATTTTATTACCAATATTTATATTTTCATTAATTAAATTTTTACCATCATTATTATTATTATTTATATTTTTACCAGTATTATCATCATTCATATTAATACCATCATTTTTATTATTATTTATATTTTCATTATTATTATTATTTATATTGACCTCACTCGTCAGTGACAGTTCATGTAATTGCGGACCACCCGTCGGTGCATCCATAAGCGTGCCATTGCTTATTTCACGAGACCCAAAAATATTATCATAATTTATTTTAACTGATTTTTCATTTTCAGTAAGTGGCCTAAATTCTTTAACACTTGTCTCATCTGCAATTACATCTCTCACGATATCGAATTTCCAATTATCAACATAAAAAATTTTATAACCATTAGGTTCATAACCAACCATAATTCCTTTTATAGATTTTTCATCAAATTTTCTTTTTCTTAATTTATTATGTACGTACATTGTCGAACCAAATACTTTTAAAAATTTATAATTCGGCTTTTTACCATGCCACATTTCAAACGGAGTTTTATTTTGTTTTAGCGCTTTTGTAGGTATAATATCAATTAATTGAATCGCGGTTAATACGGCTTCACCCCAAAACATCAAATCTAATTTCGCGTCAGATAACATCGCACGTGCTTTCTCGGTAATCGTACGTATCATTCTTTCAGATAACCCATTCAACGACGGTGTATACGCGACTGTTCTATGATAAGGTATACCCCTTTCTACGCAAAATTCTTTCATTTCATTAGATAAATATTCGCGCCCATTATCACAATATAAATTTACCACTTTTAAATTAAAATGACTTTCTCCCTTTGCAACAAAATCTTTAAACGCGGAAAATACATCTGATTTATTTTTAAGTAAATATGTTACGCAATAGTGTGTAAAATCATCTACAAAAATTACAAAGAAATTTTTATCATCAATAGTCAGTGGATTAATTGCACCTCCCACATCTGTATGAACAATAAATAATAGATTACGCCCTCCATGCTCTTTATTTTTACTTTTATTAAAAGGCAATCTAGCCTGCTTCCCATTTAATACACACCTCACACAAAATATCGACCGGTTTTACATTTGAAAGTTGATCTAAATCTTCTATCATTTTATTATTAATTATCTCTGAAAATTTCGCTTTACTTATATGACCCAAACGTCTATGCCATAAATTATAATTATTATTTTTACTAATATTATACGCCTGAATATTTATATCATTTTCAATTCTAAAAACCGCTGTAGTCAAATTTTCTTTTGACTCACCCTTCATGTACACCTTACCTCCCTTGATTACTTCAAGGTTATCATTTTTGAAAATTACTTCCATACCCTTTTTCACTAATTTGTGAACAGACAATAAATTATGATGCAACTCTGGACAATAGTAAACATTTTCAAGGACACATGGTATATCCATGTCTGTTATTGCATATATATTTCCTTGCTTTGTTGCCTCAATATGATTTCCAGCTGTAAATATTTTTACTGGTGTTTCAAGTACTTTAAAATTTTCTGCAATGTCTTTTCTGTTGATAAAATGATCTGTAGCTCCAGAGTCCAATATAAATGTGATTTTATCTTCATCATTATTTGTAAATTCTCTATCTCCAATCATTAAGGCTGTTCTCTCAAAGAAATTACATGAAGTTGACATGACTTGCTTGTGCATGATGTGCATATTTTTCATTATTATTATTGTTGTTATAATTGTTGAATTTATTATTATTATTATTATCAGTATTTCTATTTGAAAAATTATTATGACCTTGATTATTGAAATTATTATTATTGCGATAATTATTAAAATTATTATTACGGTTGTTGTTAAAATTATTATAACGATTCTTGTTAAAGTTATTATTATTATTTATTTGATTTTTAAGTATGAAACAATCCTTTTTAATATGATTTAATTTACCACAATGAAAACATTTCTTTTGATATTTAAAGTTCGGTCTACTTGAATTATTAAATTTACCCTTAAATCGTGGATTGAATTTATTTTTAAAATTGCTTTTATTATTTAAATTTTGATTATCAGAAATATTTTTATCAGTTTGAGTATTAAGTGCTTTAGTACTTGTATCACGTGATTCAATGGTTAATCTCATTTCATATTCTAATAATTTTGTTTTAATCAAATATAGAGTTGTTTCTGTTTCTTTTAAATTATCAATTGAAAGTCTTATTGGTTCATATATACTTGGCAATGATTTGAATAAGTAAAGCATTTTTTCTGTGTCACCCATAACTACACCTGTATTAACTAATTCAGTTACAATGCTATCAAATAACATGAAATGTTCTGTAAGATTTGTATTAGCTTTTATTTTTAATGACATTAATTTTTCTCTCAAATACATTTGTCTTAATGGACTTTTGCCTTCAAACATTTTATCTAATTCTGTAAAAATATTTTTACTTCTATCATCTTCTTTAATTGATAAAGCATGTGCATCATTCAAATAAGAACGAATTATTATTTTTGCTTTTGTATCTTCTCTAATCCATCTGTTATCTGGATTTTCTGGTATTTCATCATCAATTATTGTTAACAATTTTTCTTTAGCTAATAAATCTCGGATACGTAATTTTCATATTGGATAATTTTCCCCATTTAATGGTTTAATATTTTTATTCATTGAATCCATTTTTAAATTTTTATTTTTAACTTTTTTTTTTTATTAATTAAATTTATCAACCCTCTATTTGTTAAAACTTGAATTTATTAAATTTTTAATTTCAAGAGAAAAAAAATTTTAATACAAAATTTGTAAAACTGTCCACTGACTCGACTGAAATTATAGTCTTATATATCTATAACGTTACCAGAATAATTATCCATTATTTAATTATGTGTCTTTGTCACAAACAAAAAAAATTATATTTATATAAAAAAATGAGTTTGATTTTTAAAAGTTTGTCGTATCACTCATCACTTATATTTTTCAAGTTATTAATCACTTGATAGTTTCATTATTATAAACTATTCACTAAAATATTTATTCACCAAAATTTTTATTTTATTTTTTTATTTTTAAAACACGCGGTGGTGTAAACCAAGGCACGTAGCCCTGGGCCCATAACCTGTTAGAATTTATAGCTTATATTTTATTATTTATTTAAATAATTATTTATCAAATAAAGAACAATATAAGAGGAATTATTTAAGGTATATAAAATGAGGTAGACTTTAAATTGAATAATTATTTTCTTTAATCAAAAGCTACGTATAGGGAGATCGTGTCAATGCTTATGTGTACCAGACAAGAGTCCCAATTAGACTGACTCACAAAATTATATATCGACATAATATTAATTCTTCATTCCTTTGTCTTAATCTCACTTCCAGCATTCGTCATTTATTCCCAGAAAAATATTTCGGTTACACCATGCATCAACATCATCCGATCACACCATACTCACATACATACACACAATCTCATTCTCATAAACAAAAATAAATTTAATCTTTATTTCGTTTCATTATTACTTCTTGTTTATTCTACAGAAATAAAATCATATTTCCAAAATCTGTAATTAAAGCTTGGAAAGAATTTTTAAAAGATAACCATTCTTCCAAATTTCCGTCAAATGTCGGAACCTTCGTTTGAGGTAATTTTAATTTTTGTTTGATTGTTTTCTCTTTGAATGGGCGCTGGGACGATAGGTTGCTCGAGTGCACGTATTATGACTCGAATTCATTGTATAAATTTGTAATGCGGTTCAGCCGTAACCGCATATTTGCTACTTCGACCGAGTCGGTCTCTACTAAATTCTGAAGTATTGTAATTTAAGCTTTGAGTGTTGTCCTTCGTTGCACAATATTCCTCACAGATACCATGATTATCTATTTGAAACTACAACAATCAATAGGCGACAATTCAATACACTCGCTATGCTCAATAGCCTGATGTTAATTGTGTTAATTAATATAGACAAGATTAAAAAACGTTGAAATATATAAACAATATCTTGCTTCATTTGTTTCAGTTTGATTGTATTAATTTTTATGAAATATAATTCTGAAGCTTTGTTGAAATTTAAATTGTCATTAATTAGAAAAGAAATGACTTTAATAATTTAATTTTATTTATTTATTTCAATAATAATTCATTTTTTATAATTTTTACTTTAAAATAATTTCAAGTGTCTATCTTGAGTTTAGGTAATTTAATTTATTGCATAAAATTATTGAGTTAATTGATGATATAAAGACGTAAGTCTATGAATTTGCATAAACGAGTAAACTGAAAATTTGATCACTAATTGCTGATTGCTTTGATAATCGATAAATAATCGTTATTACGATTTATCAATAGTTATAATTTATCGATCGCTTCGATTATTGATTCTCTCGACTATCGATTATCGATTAACCGTTCTTTGAAATCTTTATTTAGATATTTAAATAAATGGGTGATAATATAACTCGTCAATTATATTTCTATTCAAGCAATTACGTAATTGTTTATTTTTATGTTTTATTAATTAATAAATTATTCAATCAATTGTTAAAAAGCAATTTAAATTTTTTTTTTTTCTTTTCTTCTATTTAGTTTATTATTTAATTATGTATATTATTTATTCTGTCATTGATTGGACCCAATATTTATTTTATCGACACTAAAATTTTGATATTTTTACTTTTCAATTTATTATTACTGTTTAAATTTATTAATTAAACAATTTATTATTATTATAGCGCCCAAATGCTATTGATGGCTTGGTGTTACTTATCAAACGATTATGATAATTTTTTATTTAATTAATTATTATTATAGCGCTCAAATGCTATTGTTATTGAGTGTTACTTATCAAACGAATTTGATAATTTTTATTTCAATTTAGTTGATATTATTTAATTTTGATCATCTCAAACGAATATATATTCATTATTTAAATGATTTTATTTTTATGGTATCGCACAATTATTCTAATCAGTAACAAAGAATTCAGTGACTTGCCGTTTGATGAGTCCTTGGACCTGGATAGCTGCAGTTTGGCGTCAGCACGTAGTTGAGTTTTTGCTCGGCTTGTGTT
Source organism: Aphidius gifuensis (assembly GCF_014905175.1). Taxonomy (NCBI): domain Eukaryota; kingdom Metazoa; phylum Arthropoda; class Insecta; order Hymenoptera; family Braconidae; genus Aphidius; species Aphidius gifuensis. The sequence continues at coordinate 9,149,105 of NC_057790.1, forward strand.
GGGCGCATTTGTTGCTGGTATATATGTGTATACGTATATATATATATATATTTTTGAATATAATTGTTCAATTGGTTTCTAATAAACTATATATTATTATATAATTTTATATAGATATTAGAATTATTGTTAATTTTTATTTTACACAAATAACGCACTATCACTTTGTAATAAGTTTATAATGAATACATTATATATATTTCAATTGAGGGTCCGGATGCAATAACGACCTGCACGCTCGAAAAACGGTAGAAGTATTGTCCAATGGCTTGGACAATTCTTAATTTTCAAAAACGTCAAAAAAAAAATTAAAAAATATAGGCATGTAGGAAAAGTTAAAAGAAAAATATATTGCTTTTATGGTTTTTTTTTTTTTTTTAATTATTTTAATTGAAAAAAATTAATTAAGAAAATTATTCCATCTCTGATTTTTTTCATTTTTCAATAATAATACAAGTATATCTCTTTTGTTTATCAATAAAAACTCTTGAAATTTTACATATATATATATTTATTAACAAAGAATAATGAAAAAAAAAAATTTTTAGAAAATAATGATATTATTTATTTATATTATTTATTTAATTTGTGTCAATAGAAAATTGAATCTTCTTATCTTTGACTCAACCGTTTAGCGAAGAAATTTGAAAATTTTAATAACTTCCAGCGTAAAAAATGTTTATTTATATATGTAGAATATATTTCTAAAATTTCAAAAATTTAAATTAATAATTAAAAAAGTTATTGAGTTAATATTAATTATTACGCGCGCAACAAAACAGCGACTTGCCATCACCCTTATTAGAACCTTCGATATGCGTGTCAAACGTGAGCGCGCTCTATTGTTGTTAACTCAAAACTCTCTTAAGGATAAAAATGTCTCAAGAAAAGCAGTAGCTAAGGAAAAAATGTAGCTAAGGAATTAATGTTGCTTAAAACAAAATTTTTTTAGCAACATTGATTCCGTAGCTATATCTTTTCCATGTTTTTTTTCCTAACTAGATGTCCTGACATTATACATAGATTGAAACCTACGTCTATCTGAACCTATGAAAATCTATTTTCTAAATGCCAGTGTCTCATCGCCTCAGCCGTCACGAGCTAACGTGAAAGAAAAAAAATTTAATCTTTATCAAGAAAGACATTCGATTGATGCAAAATAAAAGAAGATTTTAAATGATAATTGAAATAGATAAAAATAAATATATAAGAATAAGGATCGTGAAATTAAAAATATTGAAATAGTATATTTCGTTACAAGTGCCCACTCAGAGAGTGTGCTCTCAACGAATTTGGAGGGGCAAGCACGAGCCTTGGCGAGTGTTTCCCCTCCAAATGAATTGTGAGCGGGCTCTTTGATTGGGCACATGTAACGAACCATATTTTATATTACTAGGGACAGTAGTAATAATGTGTAAATTTCTAAAAAGCGCACTACCCCTCTTACGTTTTGGAAATTCACACATTATTCCCACTGCCCTTGTAACATAGAATTAAATTTATTACATCAATTAATATATTTTAATTTACATATTATGGCAAATAGATAAGAAAATAATATGACGAAATTTCAATTGATTTTGGCAGATATCGCTGAATGGATTACTGAATAATTTATTTATTTAAATATATAAGAGATTTATACTTCCTTAATGAATAATACATAGAAAAATACATGTAATTTATTCTTAAAAATTAAAATGTCCAAGTAAAAGTAGTAGTAGAATAGAAAGAGATGTAGCTACAGAATTAAAGTTGCCAGAATATTATGCCTTAGGAAATGAATGTTGCATAAATAAAATATAATTTTTTGGCAACCTTAATTCCTTAGCTACTGCTTTTCCCTAGACATTTTTATGGTTCAAAAATGAATATACCTGTATTTTATTTATAAAATAAATGAAAGTCCCAAGGAATAGAGTAGCCAAGGAAAAAATGTAGCGAAGGAATTGAGGTTGCCGAAAAGTTACGTTTCAAAGAATTATTGTTGTTTAAAACATAATTTTTTGGCAAGCTTAATTCCTTAGCTACTGTTTTTTCTCAGAAACTGCTTTTCCTCAAACATATTTATAGTTAAAAAATAAATTTACCTTTATTTTATATATATATGTAAAACAAATGTAAATCCGAAGGAAAAGCAGTAGCTAAGGAATTAAGGTTGCCAAAAAATTATGTCTTAGGAAATAAATGTTACATAAAATATAATTTTTTGGCGACCAACGATATGGCACTGTGGTAACGTGACAGGGCTTTGTGACAGGAAGTCTCGAGTTCGATCCCGACCACCGACGCCATGTATCGAGTGGTAGGCGCAAGCCGGCTGTACTGCCCGGGTTTTCCATGGTTTCCCTGGGCTATAATAGGAATTGGATACAGTTTGAACGCATTACAAAGTCGACATCCATGTCTGTCGCAAAAATGAGTTGTAGGAATTGACGGTTGGAAAATGTTCAAAGAAGGAGAGGCACCGTGCAAGAAACTTCCTAATAAGAAGCACGTTAAACAATTCATTTTTTTTTATAATTTTTTGGCGACCTAAATTCTTTAGCTACGTCTTTTCCTTAGCTACTGCTTTTCCTTGGACATATTTTTGGTTTTGAAATAAATTGACCTGTATTTTATGTATAAAATAAATAAAAATCCCAAGGAATAGAGTAGCTAAGGGAAAGATGTAGCGAACAAAATAAGGTTGCTGAAAGGATGTTTCAAAGAATTATTGTTGTTTAAAACATAATTTTTTGGCAACCTTAATTCCTTAGCTACTGCTTTTCTTCAGCTAATGCTTTTCTTTAAACATATTTATTGTTAAAAATCAAACTTGCCTTCATTTTATTTGTAAAATAAATGTAAATCCGAAGGAAAGGAGTAGCTAAGAATTAAGGTTGCCAAAATATGATGTCTTAAGAAATAAATGTTACATAAAATATATTCATTGTTCAAAAATTAATTTACATGCAGTTTATTTATAAAATAAATAAAAATCCCAAGGAAAAGCAGTAGCTAAGAAAAAGATGTAACTAAGGAATTAAGGCTGCCCAAAAATTATGTTTCAAGTAATATTAATTCCTTGAGACATAATATTTTGGCAACCTTAATTCCGTAGCTACATGTTTTCCTCAGCTACTGCTTTTCCTTGAACATTTCTATTATTCAAGAATAAATTTACCTTCATTTTATTTGTAAAATAAATGTAATTCCTGAGAAAAAGCAGTAGCTAAGGAATTAAGGTTGTAAAAAAATCATGTTCTAAGCAACAACAATCCTTTAAAAAATAATTTTTTTAGCAACCTAAATTCCTTTGCTACATCTTTTCCCTAGCTACTATATTCTTTGGGATTTTTATTTATTTTATAAATAAAATACAGGTCAATTTATATATGAACAATAAAAATGTCCAGGGAAAAGCAGTGGCAAGAAAAAGATGTAGCTGAGGATTTAAGGTTGCCAATAAATTATGTTTTAAAGGAATAATGTTGCCTGAAACATAATTTTTTGGCAACCCTAATTCCTTAGCTACATTTTTCCCTTAGCTGCAAAATAATTACATGTAAATTCATTCTCAAACGATAAATATGTCCAAGGAAAAGCAGTAACTAAGGAAAAGATGTAGCTCAGGAATGAAGGTTGCCAAAAAATTATATTTTATGCAACATTGATTTCCTAAGACATAATATTCTGGCAACCTTAATTCTTAGCTACATCTTTTCCTTAGCTACTGCTTTTCCTTGGACATTTTTATTGTTCAAAAATAAATTTACCCGTATTTTATTTATAAAATAAATGAAAATCCCAAGAAAAAGATGTAGCTAAGAAATTAAGGTTGCCAAAAAATTATGTTTTAAGCAACATCAATTCCTTAAAACATAATTTTTTAGCAACATTAATTCTTTAGTTACATCTTTTCATTAGCTACTGCTTCTTACTGGATATTATTATTTATTTTATCAATATATTACATGTAAATACTTTGAAAAATAAAAATGTTCAAGATAAAGCAGTTGCTGAAGGAAAGATGTAGCTGAGAAATTAATGTAGCCAAAAGAACTATGGGATATGCAACATTTTTTTTTTAGGTACTGCTTTTCCTTGGTACTTTAATTTATTCAGAAATAAGATTGATGTGATTAATGAGTCAAAAAGTTAACGTATATAAGATGCGCAATATGAATTAGCGCAAGTTTGTGGCCCCACCTTAAGCCTCGTTTTAGTCTCGTTTCAACGTCGAATCAAGGCTAAAAAGCGGCTACACCGAGTTAGCATAGGAGAATATTATAAAATTCATGTATTTTGTTATTAAATGAATAATAATAATTTTTTTTTTTTATAATTCATAATAAAACTATAATAAATTAAAAAAATAATTACAATTTTAGGTGTTTTTCAATTTTTTTTTGCTTTACCTCTTTCTAGTTTCGTTTTAGTCTCGTATTGACATCGAATCGAGGCTAAAAAACGGTTACGCCGAGTCAGAATAGAAAAATACTTCAAAATTTATCTATTTGGTTATTTAATTAATATTAATCTTTACTATTGTCTTCATCTATAAAAAATCTATTATAAATTAATGAAATAATAACAATTTTTATTTTTTTTTGCCTTTTTTTTTAAGCCTCGTTTTAGTCTCGTTTCGATGTCGAGAGGTTACGCCGAGACTGGTTAGGAAAATACCTTAAAATTTAATAATTTCGTTGTTTTATTAATAATAATTATTAGTTTTGTCTTTATTTACAATAAATTTGTATGAAACAATAGAAAATCAACATTTTATTGGTTTTTTCCCACTTTTTTCTTTTGTACCCCGTTTAGTCTCGTTTTAGCCTCGTTTCCACTTTATTCAACTTTTCATTATTTGAATTAAACATATAAAGGTATATTTTTAGAAGTTTATTCTTGTTAAAAGTTATCTATCGTTCAAAGCAAAAACCGTATTTATCATAATAATCATCATACTGTTCGAATTGAACAGCTAGTTGCAGAAATTCAAAAGTTTCTTGTTGCTGTCTCTCTACTGTTTGAAACGAAAAGCCTGTCTATTATAACAATCATCATAATATTTTTGTCAAGGAGTAACGTGGTTAACGTTTAGAAGTTTTTTTCTTGACGTGAACCATCTATCGTTTGACACAACACGCTATCTAAATGAATTCAATGAATTTCGTTAAAGAAGTTTATATCTACCGACAAGAATAACCCTTCTTTTTTTTATGCAAAAATTTGCTCAGTGTATAAATAGTGTGAGATCCGTACAGACTCTGTGACGTACAACACTACGTAAAAAATTAGTTATACATTCAAAAGGATCATAACCAATCATTTCCACGTAATCAGTCTTGTTAAGGAAAATCAATGCTAAAAAAATTGTACAATGAATCTAGTATAGTTTCAAACGAAAAATTGTGTCCTTTAAAAAACTCATTGTTTGGAAGAAAAACTAGTACTTAAGTACACTTCAGACTAATCAAAAACTGTGAAAATTTTTAGATAAAAATAAAATGATATTTCTTTTAAATTAGAAGAAAACTTCTTGGCAACACGTTGTTTTTTATAAACCAAAAACTTTTAATTTAGAAATAAAACTGGTTTGCTTTAAAAAAAAATATTATTTTTGGATAAAGTATAATGATTATTGAAATGTTGTCGATGTAGTCAAGCGTAGTTATGAAGTCACTTGTAGTCGCAGCCACTTCGACTACACAAAAAGATAGTTCTATAAACAAGTTCAAAGTGTAAAATAGCTGTAAACTATTTTCGTAGTCATATGTTCTCTTTCCGATTTTTTATATTTCCAAAGTTGCCCAAAAATAATATTTATATAATGGGATCAAAATTCTTACAAATTACGATCTTTCCATAGCTTGACATCGGAACCCCGATATATATTCACTGTCATTATACATGTCATAATAATATTACATAATAATGTTAAATATCTCATAATATTACTCTATCAATTATAAAAAAAAATGTACTTCATCCTGAATTCACCATGACTATTCGTCTAAGTGAACAATCCTGACTCTTTAATAACTTGATGATGACCTCATGTGAGTTGAGGATAAACTTATTTAAAATAACGAAAAAAAAAATTTCATGAACATTATTTGAAGTAACATATCAAGTCATAGTATAATAACTTAAAGATAGAATAATAAAACATCATTTTTAACCATTTTTAATGATTTTATTTATCATTATAAATAAATTCATCCTGAATTCACCATGACGTCATTACCAAGTCATCATGACGTCAGGATTGTTTGATTAGATGAATAATTATAATGAATTCAGAATGGAATCCATCATGATGGAGTATAATTTTTTTACATGGGGACTAACGTCTAACTATATGATGCACTGCATGTCCAAGTATAGTGCCAGTAAATATGAAAGTATTTACAAAATAGCTTAGCCAATGATGGTAAGGTAAAAGACGTCAATGTCATCGCATAAACCGGTTTCATGTTGGTGTATAGCGTAGGCCAGTAACAGTCTCGACGTAAACATCACCTGGATAAAATATCATTGTTTATGATTTTGTGGCCGTATACTCTGTTATAACTTCGTCTCGTCAAATAAAATGTTTTAAATGTCAAGTTTTGATTATTTTTATCTTGATATTTTGGGCGAATCGGTTCTTTGTGTGACTCTATTTCTAGTTTTTATGACTTCTATGACTAATAAGTAAATAGAAAATAATCAGAAAGTTGCCTTCAACAAAGAAACAACGAGTGTATAAGAAATGTATAAAAACGGTCGTTGAAAAAATCATGATAATGAAATTATTACTTATTCTACATCGTGTTTCTACAGAGATCAATTTCTTCCATAATATTAATTTTTATTTCGATGAGTGACTCATCGAAAGTATAAAACTTGAAGTGCAGCCATCTTTTGAAGATTCAGGTTTTTATTTTTTATGTTGTTATTGTAGTACGCATACAAGTTGAAAATATATTCATTTTGCAAATTTTGCACAGATGACTAAGAAAGTGTCAGGGATTGTTAAATTTTTACGACGAGTCTCAAGTTTTTATTGTATGTAGAATTGTTTTCAAACATTAATTAAAATTACTACGACTTCATCCAGCTGTAAAAGTAATCTAAAAAAATAGAAGATCAGACAAACGTACTGTAAGTATACTTTAGTTTCCGTGATACGATAAATATATCTCTACTATAGATATGCTCTGTTGAATATACACAAAATGTTGAATCTTCCGTTGTCAAACTTTGTTTCGGGTATCTTCAATGTCAAGAACCGCTGTCGTTGAGATTTTCCGATGCTGTTTTTTTTTTAAAAAAAAATCAAAACAGCCTGCTGGAAAACCTTTTATTTTATTTTTTTCGTTATTATAATTTAAAGAACCGAATTTGAAAGAGTAGATGTTCTAAATATTTTACTTAAGTATTCAATAAACGTATTCGTGTTTAAACAAATTCTTGTTAAGAATTATTCATAGTAGTTCCCATAATAAAAATTATATATAATCACTTTATAAAATTCTTATATACATTTTATACATGTATAAATTTTATATAAAATTGGGCCAAAAATGGTATGAAATTTTTATATAATTTGCATAAGGTGTATTGTATAAAAGCTTATATATACTATATATATAAATTATATATAATTGTTGTATATAACTTTTATATTATTTTTATATTTATTTTATAAAAAAAAATATATATAATTTTTATAAAAAATTTTTACCGTATTTCGAATGTCAAAATGTTTGTTACAAACAATGATTGTTTAAATAATTAAATAATTGAAAAAAAAATATTCATGTTATTGTATAAATAACCATACAGAATTAATTAGCTTTTTTTAATTTTTCCTAAATCTAACAATGTCACTGAGCGGGGATCGAACTGGGGTCTACCGGATGACAGTCGGATAAGCTAACCATTGCGCCACGAGGTTGTACATGAGATAATGAATTCATTTCTGGTTCATGAGAACTTTGAGAATGTATCTTATTTTTTTTATTAAAAGTAAATTATAGAAAAGTAACTGAAATAACTTAACGATTTTCTAAGTAATCAAATATCTCTATAAATGAAAAAATAATATTTCAATCATTGCATTCTCAAAATCGCCAGGAACGAAAAATGAATTTGTTATCTCATGTACAACCCCGTGGCGCAATGGTTAGCTTATCCGACTATCAGCCGGTAGACCCCAGTTCGATCCCCGTTAAATGACATTTTTAGATTTAGGAATAATTAACAAAAGCTAATTACTTCTGTATGGTCTCTACAATAAAATTAATATATTTTTTTTTTTTCAATTATTTAAATATTTTAACAATCATTGTTTGTAACAAACATTTTGACATTCGAAATACGGTAAAAATTTTTTATAAAAATTGTATATTTTTTTTTATAAAATAAATAAAAAAATAATATAAAAGTTATATACAACAATTATATATAATTTATATATATAGTATAGGAATCTGACCTATGGGCGGGGTATAGTAGCACGCACACACACTAACCGTGTCCGTGAGCCAATATGGCGCATTCCGGATCCTTTTTGGCGCGTCATTTGAATAACAAATACAGTATTATTTGAGTGTTATATTTTTATCATGTTATTATTGATCATTCTTGATAAATTTTTCCACACTAAAAGACTATCTACTGTTTTCAAGGTTTTGTTTTTAATTAGGCACTTATTGGGCTCTCAAAAAATATGAAATTCTAAATTAAAATTATTTTTAGCACGACTGATAAAATTCTCTACTGAACATATATATATATACCTATGTATTTATTTTTTTTTTTATACGCTCTAGAATTGTACTAGCCTTGACAATCATTTTTTAACAATCAATTTATTCATCAATATTTATAATATTAAATCTGTATACACGTATTTTGACACTTGGCTACGACTCACTACCACCTCACTATTTATGTATCCAGAAATAGTTTACTAATCGGCCACCAGATGCCATGGTGAATAGGTCAGAACCCTATATATAAGCTTTTATACAATACACCTCCCGAGATGAAAAATATTATATATACAAAAAAAAAAGGCTGTCGTATACGGCTGTTTCCGTCCCACCAAACAGACAATAAGCAGCCGTATACAAGTATAAAAGTATACGTATATTATATATACAAATATTGGTCAGAATTTATTTCACCTGCAGGTAAAATAAATTCTGATTTCCATTAGGCGAAAGCAGATGAAAACCTCAATGTGAAAATTTAACCCTCAATTCAGTGACACCATAACTACAAATACAGTCAAAATATAGTCAAAATAGCTGTGACTAGGAGTGAATTCACGTGAAATATAATATGACTTCATGAATAATTTACAGCTATTACAGACTTTGGATATATTTCTGAGTCCCAATCTAGAAAAATCTTTTTGCATCTGCAAGAGGTACTGTAAGGTACTTGTGTAGGAAAACACAACATGACCAAGCATTAGCCAATGCTTAACGAACTTCTGCCAATAATTGGCGAAAATGTATAGGCCATTAATGCGGTAAGCCTGGAGCGTTACGGTAGTTTAATATCAGCTGTCATGGATGACACAATAATGTTTTTCAAAATTAGCCCGATGATTGACCAAGCATAAGCCAATAAACGGCCATTGATGGCCTGTTAGTCCCTCAAGGGTAAACAAAGTATGGCAAGATGTTTTCTACCATTTATTAATTACATTATTAGAAAAAAATATTAATGATTATAATTGGAGAAATTATGATTAAACAATACTGATATTTGGGTTCACCTGGATTTGAACTCAGGTCTCCTGTGTGACATCCTGAAAGATTGCCACTCCGCCACGGCAGCTATAACGAAGCTCATAAATAGGTTTCTGATTTGGATAAAAAATTATCAGGTAAGCTACATCCTTTCCTGAGTTAAATTAAAAGCTATAATTAAAAGCTAAGGAGTAGATGTAGCTTCCCGAGTGGAAATTTTGATCCGATTCGGATCAGGTTTACCTGATATAAAGTTCGATTTGGACCCGGTTTACCAGTTTCGATTCAGATCCGAATGTAACGTCAGTAGAGATCCGGATCGGATCAGGAAATACGGATCCGGTCATACTAATAACCCCTTAGCAAAATAGGATTGCCAAATGCATATCCAGCAAAGATCCGAATTGATACATTAACCGGATCCGCATTTATACTTAAACTGGATCCGAGTTTATACTTAAACCGGATCCGAATTGATACTCAAACCGGATCCAAATTTATACTTAAATCCGATCTGAATTTTGATTTAAAACACAAAAAAAATATGTACTTTTTTAAATTATTTTTTCTAACAATCATTATTAACAATTTTTCTATCTTAGAAAATTCAACCTAAGCTAAACTAAAATTCCGGAACTTACGGGGATTGATCTCGGGGCTTGTCCGTTCAAAGTCGACTATCCTATCGACCACGGCGGCGTACATGGAATCGTTGAAATCAAAAGTTATTTACAAGCGTAAAAAGTTATTTAAAAATTACAATAGAAAAGCTTAATATGATTGATAATATACATAGGCAACAATGTATTTAATATTATCAAAAAATAAAATGACAGTTTGAAGTTAATTTTTTTTTTTTTTTTTTCAAATACTTCTAAGTTGGATCCGTTTTGAATCAGAAAAACCGGATCCAATTTGAATATGAATAGAGTAAGGTAAATGGATCCAGTTTATCTTAGCAATACTTGATCCGATTCAGATCAGGAAAAAGTAAAAGAAACCGGATCCGGCTTACCTTAGTCAAACCTGACTGAACCCAGAGATAACTTTAAAAAAAAAAAATAAACTCCGATTCAAGTCCAACGTCCCGGATCCGAAACGAGTCAGGTAACCCGGATTCGTCTTACCTTAGCAAAACCTGACTGAATCCGAAAATAACTTAGAAAAAAAAATTAAGTACGATTAAAGTCCGGCGTCCCGGATCCGATTCACATCACGACAAAGTAAGGAAAGCCGGATCCGATTTGAGTCCGTTTACTCAGATCCGATTCGGATCCGAAAAGAGTCAAGAAACCCAGATCCGGCTGACCTTAGCCAAACCTGACTGAACCCGGATGTTGACTTTGAAAAAAAAGTCACATTTCGATTTAAGTCCGGCAATCCGGATCCGATTCGGATCAAGAAAGAGTAAGAAAAATTAGATCAGCCATCAGTTAGCCTCAGTCATAACGGATCCGAAAAGAGTCAGGAAACCCAGATGCAGATTACCTTAGCCATACCGGATCCAATTCAGATCAGGATCTGGCCAAGCCGGATTCAATGTCCACTTGGGTTACCTGTTAATTTTTTAAGAATTAATTCAGCCAAAAAAATAAACAGGTAACACTTTTTTCAAAAAATTATATATTATATGGTTTATTTTATTTTTGTTAATATTATTAATTATAAAAAAAATTACTTACTAGTTTTGAACGGTTACAGTTTCAATTTTCACATTTAAAAAGATTTTCCACTTACAAAAATATTTTAAGTGCCTTATATATAAGTTCCAAAAGTTATGTTGTAATTTTTACTATTATCTGATAATGCGTTCGCTTCCTACACGGTTGGTCCCAAGTTCAAACCCCGCATTAGACAAAAAACAAAATAAATCCGTTATGAGTTCGTTTAGGAAAAAGAAAATATATCCTGCCCGTATACCTTAGTTCCTTCAATTAAAATAATTGATTAAAATTATTGATAAAGTAATAAAAAATAAATAAATTTTTTTCATTTTTTTTTTTATCACTGAGAGAACAAAAAAGTTATTTTTATTCTAAAATTCATTTATTTTCACTTGATGGATTAAGTTTCGACGGGCCGAGAGACCATTCCAATAAAATTCAGGAATTGTAAAGATAATTTCACGTGATGAATCCAGTCTCGAGTTATAAATCGTCCTTGGGATTTTTATTTTTAAAAAATAAAGTAACACGTATTTTATTTATTGAATAAATAAAAATCTCAAGGACAAGCAGTAGCTAAGAAAAAGATGGATTTAAGGAATTGATGTACAAGATCAACGAAAAAGAAAAAAAAAAGAATCAATAATATTACTTCAGAAAAAAATTCTCTCAGTGCATGGTTAGCCCCTGAGCCATTATTTTCCCATCGTTTATATACCTTTGGATGTGTGCCTAATCACATCTTGTAAATCTGAATTTACCGTTTTCCGTTGTGTACGTTAAATCAAAAATTATTCTTCAAACTAAAAAGTATCTTTTTAAATACACTATAATAAACTTAATAATAATAAATATATATATATATATTTATCAAGTACACCATTCGTTCTTTACTTTGATTAAAAAAGTAAAAATAATCTATATTGTAAAATTATTGTACAATTACAATAATAATTTTCGTATTTAAACTCACACATCATTATCTATTTCTCTTCATTTAAAACATAAATTTAATCAATATTACAAATTAATTATTATTGTATAATGATTCAATATTTTATGTTTTAAGTTTAGGAAATATTATTTTGAATAAACAATAGTAATAGGTATATTAATCTTGTAAATGAAAAATACTATCATGCATGTATTTATACATTATACATATGGGGCATTCCATGTCAACTCACAGGGTTTTTTCCCTCACCCTCTCAGATTTGAAAACGGATATTTTTTTTGGGTTAGTCATCGACTCAGATGTACCTCTGATTTTTTTTTTTATTTTTACCATCATTAACCGCCGAGCCAGAATCAAAAAACACCTCCTTCACAAGAGTAAACTACGATTTCGCCATTTTTTAAAAATCTGATTTTTTTACTGTGAATAGTAGAGCACCAGATTAGCTCAATTTCAAAATTTCATCATGGGATAACGATGGGTTCATCATAAAAAATTTTTTTTTCCATGACAAAATTACTAAAATCAGGCAAGATCATATGCCCAAACAACAGGTTTTTTTTTTGTTTTTTATAGGAAATTTTCTCACGATTACGGGAAAAATACGAAAAAAATTCCCACGCATGCGCAAAGTGGTTAAAAATCAAGTTCGATTATCGAAAAAACGGCTATTTATCGGTTATATATCGTACAGTTATTAAAATAACGATTGATTCCAAAATTCAATAATAGTGATTGATGAAACTCGTTAAGGAAAAAAAAGTTTCATAATAAAAATTTAACATCTCGAATAAATATTGATTGTTTAGCTATAATTACAGCTATAGTTAAAAATCTAACGGCTAAGTAAATCGTATACATGTTTTGAAAAAATATCGATAATTCGAAAACTATTCGAGATATCGAAATTTCTATTAGGACATGTTTTTCTCTCTGACGAGTTTTATCGATCGCCATTATTAAATTTCAGAATTGATCGTTATTTTCAAAGCTGTACAATATATAACCGATAAATAGCCGTTTTTTCGATAATTGAACTTGATTTTTAATCACTTTGCGCATGCGTGGGAATTTTTTTCGTATTTTTCCCGTAATCGTGAGAAAATTTCCTATAAGAAACAAAAAAAAAAACCTGTTATTTGGGCATATGATCTTGCCTGAAAGTGATTCATGAAAAAAAAATGATCGTTATCCCATGATGAAATTTTGAAATTGAGCTATTGAAAAGAAATTTTTAGATTTGAATAAACAAAAAAAGTTCTTGTTATGAATAGAAAACTTCTTGTTGAAAGACAAAAAAATTCTTGAAACATGACAGATTTAGATTTGAAATGAACCTAAAATAGATTTGAAAAAAAAAAATTATCCTTGTAATGATAATAAAACTTCTTGATATAAATGCTAAAAAGGCCTTGAATTTAGACGCATACTTCTTGAAAAAAATCTTTTTGTTCTCATTTCAAGAACAACAGTTCTAAATTTTAGAATAAGGCTTTTTGTAAATAATCAAGTTGTGTCTTGAATTGAGAACAAAAAGATTTCTATCAAGTCGAAATTAGATTCAATTCAAGAAGTAAATTACTACTGATTTAAATAAATAAAAAAATTATTTATTTAACATTACTTTTGTTAATTACCAGAAGTACAGTGCAACTTTACATTGTAAACCATTTTTTTTTTTCCTAAACTAATTACGTATGAGAGGAACCGAACCCTTGACCGACGCAAACCACGATATCCCAAACCTAACGACTTTCCCACCGAGCCACGAGCGCATGTACATGACGGAACGAAAATTTCTGTTCTCATAAAGCACGACATTTAAGAAGAAAAATTAAATCATATTCCAATTTAAAAAAATCAAGTTTGATAATAAATACTTACGAAAAATATATAAAACTGAATGATATAAAAAAATTAATATAAAAAAAATTTGATAGAAAACTAATCTTTAGTCGGTATTCATTTTTTATATTATTATCATATTATTATTAAAGTAATACAAACATAGAAAAAGAATATTTTATTATGTCTGACAAGTTGTCTTATGATATATGTATAAAAAAATATGAGCAAAACATTTTCCTTTTGACTTGTTGACAAAATTAACTTCAATTTGAATATGACGTAATCTTTCTTCTTAAATGTCGTGCTTTATGAGAACAGAAATTTTCGTTCCGTCATGTACATGCGCTCGTGGCTCGGTGGGAAAGTCGTTAGGTTTGGGATATCGTGGTTTGCGTCGGTCAAGGGTTCGGTTCCTCTCATACATCGAGTAATTTAGGAAAAATGGTTTACAATAAAAGTTGACACTGTACCAAAAGTAATGTTAAATAAATAATTTTTTTATTTATTCAAATCAGTAGTAATTTACTCCTTGAATTGAATCTAATTTCGACTTGATAGAAATCTTTTTGTTCTCAATTCAAGACACAACTTGATTATTTACAAGAAGCCTTGTTCTAAAATTTAGAACTGTTGTTCTTGAAATGAGAACAAAAAGATTTTTTTCAAGAAGTATGCGTCTAAATTCAAGGCCATTTTGGATTATTTCCAAGAAGCCTCGTTCTAAAATTTAGAAATGTTGTTCATGAAGTGAGAACAAAAAGATTTTTTTTAAGAAGTATGCGTCTCAACTCAAGACCTTTTCAGCATTTATTTTAAGAAGTTTTATTATCATTACAAGGATAATTTTTCTTTTTTTAAATCTATTTTAGGTTCATTTCAAATCTAAATCTGTCATGTTTCAAGATTTTTTTTGTCTTTTAACAAGAAGTTTTCTATTCATAACAAGAACTTTTTTTCTTCTTTTAAAACTAAAAATTTCCTAGAACGAAAATTCTATTTTCAAGAAGTTTTGTTATCAGATATAGAATTTTTTTTTTACAGTATGTTTTCTCCTTCTACTTCATTCCCAACCCGCGCCTAGAGATGTTCACACATCAAAAATAATTCTAAACACTATCAGCTCTAGTTATGACCGATTATGGCAAACTTCAAGTATCAGATTCAAGAAGTTTTCTTTTGATAGTTAGAAGAATTTTTCGTCAGTGTTAGATGACCAATGATTAGCAACCATTAATTGCCCAAGCATTGGCTGAGACATAGATGGGTCCAGCTTGGTTGCCAGTTATTGGCTAAGCTTTGACAGCACCAAATGGCCATTGCATGGTTGCCATCACTGGCCTAGCATCGGCTGACTCTCGGACGGCCAAAAGTTGGTCTTTGGTTGATCTCATCTAAATCAGAAACTTATTAATAAGCTGCGTTATAGCTGCCGATATACAAAGTATCTCGTAAATCTCGTCAGTCGCGCAAGCCACAAGATTGTACATTTAATTCTGAGTCGTAAACGGTTTCGAAATTTTTATGTACGACACTTTTTGCCCGAGATATTAACGTTTCAAATTGTGACCAATCGGATTTAAACGTCGTGAACTATTTTACTTAAATACATTAATTCATTTTTGATGAGTTTATAATGATTGATTCTTATCTTTCAATCACTTTTTAATCGCTTTACAGATCGCAATTTATGATTTTATATGATATTATCTTTGTGATCACTTTAACTGAAATAAAAAAGTGTCCAACAAAGTGATTTCAAAAGTTATTACCCATATCATCACAATTAAAAACATAAACATATTTGCATTGATTAATGAAATAATAATGTAACCAAAAAATAATGAGATCAAAAAAGCGATTTAAAAAATAATCACTTATACCTTAGCATCGAGAGACTCAGTAGAGTCTCACCTCAATTTTGTCCCAGCGCGAAACCTCACCGTATAAGTATTTTGAGTCAGCGATCTGTGACGTCACGATTTTTAATTTCTGTTTCACCTCCTTAATTAAAGTTAGAAAAAAAAACTAAAAATAGTTCCATTATATATATATGTATAGATGCCTCTCTTTCCAATAAATCAAATCTTCATGCTTATACGTGTGTTTATGCAGAAGGATGTGTTGGTTATTTTACCGTTGATGGTACAGCAGAGTTTGTTTTTTTTTTATTTTCCCTTAGCTATACATATATATACAGTGGTGGTTTCGGGGACATTTTTTTTTTTTGCGATTTTATTCAGTAATTGAACTTTGTACATCAATGTACATTCATGTATAGATGATTTTATTGTATACACCAAAATAAAAAAATTTTCATCGATTGGTACTTTCAAGGACCATCGTTATCACACTGTTTCAACCCTTTACTTACCTTATTTATTCGAATCCTTTGTATTTTAGTATTGTGTTGGCATGAATTTAAAAGGTACAAAAAATAGGAGTAGTAAATTTTACATTTTTAATACATAAAATTTAAGATTTGACACAAGTCCTCAAAACAACAAATGCATGAAAAATTTATCTATGTAATGGAGGTTTCGAGGACTTTTCTTTTTAAATTTCAATTATCCCTTTAATATAACCCAACGACTGTTTTGACGGTGACAATAGTCCTTATATCTATTAATTAATACTTATATTGAATAACAATCCATGAAATTAATCAGGGTCATATGATAGAACTTCTTTGTTATCGTTTTAACTTGATGTCCCCAAAATTTCCGATAGATTTTTTTTAAAAACTATGGAATGGAGGTTTCAAGGACTTTCTTTTTGAAAATTCACTTATCTTTTTAATATAACTCGATGACTGTTTTGACGGTGGCAATAATCCTGATATTTATTAATTAATACTTAAATTGAATAACAATTCATAAAATGTATCAGGGATATATGATAGGACTTCTTTGTTATCGTTTCAACTTGATGTCCCCAGATCCTCCCCAGGTAGAATTTAGTGTCGATTTTCGACACGCAGTGTCCATTCGACGTCGAAATTCGAGCTCGAAACGACATCGAAAGGTGAAGTTTTTCGACGTCGAACCGATGTCGATCCGACTGTGGCGCGTCATACGGTGATAATATTAACATATTTATGATAGGGCTCAGTAGATGGCAGAGTGAGTGATTTTCATCAGATTTATTGACGTATCATTAATTTGAGCAGGGATGGGCATACCGTGAGTTTTTGAGTTGTTTACAATTATCCAGAAATAAAACGTTTAAAACAGGATAAATTACATGTATTTCATTTGTTAAATAAATAAATGACTAAGGACAAGCAGTAGCTAAGGAAAAGATGTAGCTAAGGAATTAATGTGACTAAGGAATTATTTCCTTGGAACATAATTCTTCGGCAACCTCAATTCCTTAGCTACATCTTTTCCTTAGCTACTGCTTTTTCTTGGACATTTGTATTTTTAAAAAATAAATTAACGTGCAGGTTTGGAAATATCACAAAACCTTTCTGATAAACTCAAACCAGACTTAAATCAAAACGGAATAAACGACGTAATTTTAAAACGTCCTCAAAACCACTATACTATGAAATTTTTTTAGTCATAGAACGGTGGTTTTGAGCACTTGCAACCTATACCCGAAATTATAAAATTAATCTTTCAAACTTGAAATAAGAGGAATCTTCTATAATGTAATTTGTTATAGATTTAATAATGTATTGGACGAATCGAATCATAACGACTATCACATAAGACCAGAATATAAAGAAATTCTCCGACGAAAAACGCGTTGATTAGAAAGACGGTCGTTCTGTATTTTATTAACATAGAAAATTTAGACAATCTTATAATAGATATAAGGACTATTGCTACTTCCACAACAGTCATTGAGCTATTTTGAAAAGATAAGTGAATTTTCAAAAGAAAAGTCCTCGAAACCTCCATTACATAGTTTTTTAAAAAAATCTATTGGATCCAGGTAGAAATCTAATGTCTATTCGACGTCGAATAGCGCTCGATTTCCGAGGCCCACACTCCGTTCGACGTCGAAATTCGAGCTCAAAACGATGTCGGAGGGTGACGCTATTCGATGTCGGATCGACGTCGTTTCGGACTTGTTCATAAAATAATCGCTTGCATTGAATTTTGATAGATGGCAGTAGAGTCAAGTTCTATATATAGGTAAAGAAGGCAATTTTTTTTATTAGCAATATGATTAAAAGCAATAAATTAAAGAAAAAATGCCTCATACGCAGGGATGGGCATCTGTGAGTTTTTGAGTTGCTTACAATTATCCATGAATGAAACGTTTGAAACAGGATAAAACGGATAAAACCCACGTGATCTCTCAATAGCTCAAATTTTTCAGTTGTCACATGTTAATTTATACAGAATCAATTCAGCCATGGAAATTAACATGTAGACAACCTCCTTTCCATAGCTTTTTATTGATTTAAATCAATAAAAAGCTATAGGAAAAATGGTGGCTATGAAAAGGAAGTTGTCACATGTTAATCTATACAGAATAAATTTAGCCATCGAAATTAACATGTAGACAACCTCCATTCCATAGCTTTTTATTAATTTAAATAAATGAAAAGCAATAGGAAAAAGGATAGCTAAGGAAAAAAGGTTGCCACATGTTAATTTATACAGAAATAATTTTGCCAAAGAAATTAACATGCAGACAACATCCTTTCCTTAGCTAATATTTTTCCCATAGCTTTTAATTTATTTAAATAAATAAAAAGCTATAGGAAAAATGGTAGCTATGGAAAGGATGTTGTCACATGTTAATTTATACGAAATTAATTTTGCCAAAGAAATTAACATGCAGGCAACATCTTTTCCTTAGCTACTGCTTTTCCTTGGACCTTTTTGATTTTTTTCCTAAATAAAATACATGTAAATTTATGTTTAAATAATACAATCGTCAAAGGAAAAGATGTAGCTAAGAAAAGGACGTAGCTAAGGAATTGAGGTTGCCAAAGAATTATGTTTCAAGGAAATAATCCCTTAGTCACATTGATTCCTTAGCTCCATCTTTTCCTAAGCTACTGCTTTTCCTTGGACATTTTTTATTTATTTTATAAATAAAATACATGTAAATTTATTTTTTAAAAATACAAATGTCCAAGGAAAAGCAGTAGCTAAGGAAAAGATGTAGCTAAGGAATTGAGGTTGCCGAAGAATTATGTTTCAAGGAAATAATTCCTTAGTCACATAAATTCCTTAGCTCCATCTTTTCCTTAGCTACTGCTTTTCCTTGGACATTTTTTATTTATTTTATAAATAAAATACATGTAAATTTATTTTTTGAAAATACAAATGTCCAAGAAAAAGCAGTAGCTAAGGAAAAGATGGAGCTAAGGAATTTATGTGACTAAGGAATAATTTCCTTGAAAGATAATTCTTCGGCAACCTCAATTCCTTAGCTACATCTTTTCCTTAGCTACTGCTTTTTCTTGGACATTTGTATTTTCAAAAAATAAATTTACATGTATTTTATTTATTAAATAAATAAAAAATGTCCAAGGAAAAGCAGTGGCTAAGGAAAAGATGCAGCTGAGGAATTAATGTGACTAAGGAATTATTTCCTTGAAACACTCAGCTAACAGCAGCTCATCTCTTAGCTACTGCTTTTCTTGGACATTTGTATTTTTAAAACTAAATTTACATGTATTTTATTATAAAATAAATAAAAAATGTCCAGGAAAGCAGTAGCTAGAAAGATAGCAACTAAGGTTGAGGTTGCCAAAAGAATATGTTTCAAGGAAATAATTACTTAGTCACATTGATTCCTTAGCTCCATCTTTTCTCAGCTACTGCTTTCCTCATTTTTTATTTATTTTATAAAATACAAAATGCATGTAAATTTATTTTCAAAAATACAAATGTCCAAGAAAAAGCAGTAACTAAAGAAAAATAATAACTAAATTGAGGTTGCCGAAGAATTATGTTTCAAGGACATAATTCCTTGGTCACATAAATTCCTTAGCTCCATCTTTTCCTTAGCTACTGCTTTTCCCTGGACATTTTTTATTTATTTTATAAATAAAATACATGTGAATTTATTTTTTAAAAATACAAATGTCCAAGAAAAAGCAGTAGCTGAGGAAAAGATGTAGCTAAGGAATTAAGGTTGCCAAAGATTTATATTTTAAGCAACATTATTTCCTTGAAACATAATTCTTTGAAAACTGACATTAAAATTTAGCAGCTACATCTTTTCCTTAGCTACTGCTTTTCCTTAGACATTTGTATTTTCAAAAAATAAATTTACATGTATTTTATATATTAAATAAATAAAAATTGTCCAAAGAAAAGCAGTGGCTAAGGAAAAGATGCAGCTGAGGAATTAATGTGACTAAAGAATTATTTCCTTGAAACATAATTCTTTGGGAACCTCAATTCCTTAGCTACATCTTTTCCTTAGCTACTGCTTTTTCTTGGACATTTGTATTTTTAAAAAATAAATTTGTATTTTATTTATAAAATAAATGAAAAAATGTCCAGGACTTAAGTATAAGAAAAAAGATAATAAAATTAAGGTTGCCAAAGAATCATATTTTAAGCAACATTATTCCCTTGAAACATAATTTTTTGGCAACCTTAATTCCTTAGCTACACCTTTCCTTTGACGATTGTATTATTTAAAAATAAATTTACATGTATTTTATTTATGAAAAAAATCAAAAAGGTCCAAGGAAAAGCAGTAGCTAAGGAAAAGATGTTGCCTGCATGTTAATTTCTTTGGCAAAATTAATTTCGTATAAATTAACATGTGACAACATCCTTTCCATAGCTACCATTTTTCCTATAGCTTTTTATTTATTTAAATAAATTAAAAGCTATGGGAAAAATATTAGCTAAGGAAAGGATGTTGTCTGCATGTTAATTTCTTTGGCAAAATTAATTTCGTAGAAATTAACATGTGACTACATCCTTTCCTTAGCTACCATTTTTCCTACAGCTTTTCATTTATTCAAATTAATAAAAACCTATCAAAAAAATTTTAACTAAGGAAAGGAAGTTGTCTACATTTTAATTTCCATGGCTAAATTAATTCTGTATAAATTAACATGTGGCAACCTTTTTTCCTTAGCTATCCCTTTTCCTATTGCTTCTCATTTATTTAAATTAATAAAAAGCTATGGAATGGAGGTTGTCTACATGTTAATTTCGATGGCTCAATTAATTCTGTATAAATTAACATGTGACAACTTCCTTCCCATAGCCACTATTTTTCCTATAGCTTTTTATTGATTTAAATCAATAAAAAGCTATGGAAAGGAGGTTGTCTACATGTTAATTTCCATGGCTGAATTTCATGGATAATTGTAAGTTTCATTCATGGATAATTGTAAGCAACTCAAAAACTCACAGATGCCCATCCCTGCGTATGAGGCATTTTTTTTTTAATTTATTGCCTTTAATCATATTGCTCATAAAAAAAATTGCCTTCTTTACCTATATATAGAACTTGACTCTACTGCCATCTATCAAAATTCAATGCAAGCGATTATTTTATGAACAATTCCGAAACGACGTCGATCCGACATCGAATAGCGTTACCCTCCGACATCGTTTCGAGCTCGAATTTCGACGTCGAACGGAGTGTGGGCCTCAAAAATCGAGCGCTATTCGACGTCGAATAGACATTAGATTTCTATCTGGATCCAATAAATTTTTTTAAAAACTATGTAATGGAGGTTTCGAGGACTTTTCTTTTGAAAATTCACTTATCTTTTTAAAATAGCTCAATGACTGTTGTGGAAGTGGCAATAGTCTTTATATCTATTATAAGATTGTCTAAATTTTCTATGTTAATAAAATACAGAACGACCGTCTTTCTAATCAACGCGTTTTTCGTCGGAGAATTTCTTTATATTCCGGTCTTATGTGATAGTCGTTATGATTCGATTCGTCCAATACATTATTAAATCTATAACAAATTACATTATAGAAGATTCCCCTTATTTCAAGTTTGAAAGATTAATTTTATAATTTCGGGTATAGGTTGCAAGTGCTCAAAACCACCGTTCTTTGACTAAAAAAATTTCATAGTATAGTGGTTTTGAAGACGTTTTAAAATTACGTCGTTTATTCCGTTTTGATTTAAGTCTGGTTTGAGTTTATCAGAAAGGTTCTGTGATATTTCCAAACCTGCACGTTCCGTGGACACCAAAAATGTTGGAGTACAACTCGTGAATAAAGAAAACGGGCTTTTTTCAAATACTCATTGTCCAACAAATTGTTTTAGTTATTGCTATCGAAACGAACTCAGTTTCGGTTTTTCAGAAGGTATCCAAGAATTTCTAATGCTACTAAATTGAGGCTGTATCTTGTTGTTCAGGCTACTGGTTCAACGTGATCAATCATTTCTGAGGTTCCGGAAAACTAGAAAAGATTGTCTAAATTTTTCATGTTAAAAAAATACAGAACCACCGTCTTTCCAATCAACGCGTTTTTCATCGCAGAATTTCCTTATATTCTGGTCCTATGTGATAGTCGTTATGATTCGATTTGTCCAATAAATTATTAAAACTATAACAAATTACAGTGTGGAAGAATGCCCTTATTTCGAGTTTGAAAGATTAATTTTATATTTTCCGGTATAGGCTGCAAGTCCTCAAAACCACCCTTCTACGACTAAAAAAATTTCGTAGCATGGTGATTTCTGGGACGTCGTTAATGACGTTCGATTTGAGTGTGGTTTGAGATTATCAGAAAGGTTCTATGAAATTTCCAAACCTGCACGTTTCGTGGATACCAAGAAAGTTTGAGTAGTACTCGTAAAAAATATAATATTTTTTTATTATCGAAATTTTAGCATATGTCCTCAAAACAACCATTCCACAATTATAAAAATTGTAGGTCACGGTGCTTTCGAGGACATCTCACAATTGTTTGATGAACAACTTTTTTTTTGTGTTTTCCGAAAAAAACTCTTGTTATGTCTAATAGATTTCTGTGCATTATCTTGTTTTACAGATCGTCTCCAAAACTGCCAATAACTGGAGACATGAAATCCGTTAAACGGTGGTTTTGGGGACATTTAGTTTAAAGTAGAATCGACAGTTATTATCTAGTCGACTGAAATTTCAGCGATTAATTTCATGAAAAGGAAAGAATCTTATTGAGAACTGCCAGAAAAATCATATTGAAATTCATAAATTCAACTGTTCCATCAAATTGAGGTTAAAAAATTGAGTCCTCAAAACTGCCTCTGTGTGAAAAGAAAAAGGAATTTATTGGTGGTTCCGGGGACGTGCAATATTAAAACAGATATAATTACACTGTTAAATGTTATTATAAAGCATGATGATATTTTTTTTATACTAAAAATTTACTAAGCACATGTTTGCAGTTTGAATTGAATCGTAAAAATGCTTTTAGCGCAGTCATGTTGCTTTTTTATCAAAAGTCCTCGAAACCTCCATTAGATAGAGAAATGATGTTCTTGGAATGGAGGTTTCGGAGACACACGAAAAATTTCTTATTTTGGTCATTGATTGAATTTTTTTATCAAATCATTACTATTTATAGTTTAAGATGGAATCAATTGAAGATTAAACGGTCTTAATACCTACTTCACATTTCAATTTATGAAAATTATACCCGGTAAAATAAAAAGTCCTCAAAACCACCTTTAACTGAGATGTTGTTTTGGGGACCGTCCTCGAAACCACTATTGTATATATAAAGTAGTCCCTGAGTTAAAATAGAAGAATTGTACAAATATAATTTATATAAATTATTATTAGTTTGAGTGGAATAAAAACAAAACATGAATTTACGAATAATGTCCCCGAGAGCCTCAATTTTATATTAGCTGTTTATTTATTCGTCATACCTTTAATAATTGAAAGACGTCAATATATCTAAAAGTGATCCCCGAGATGAAATTTTTTAGTCTCTCGATGCGAGACGCTAGTATTCGTCTCTGAAAATCGTCTTGCTGACAGAAATGATGGTCTTTCGTACAGAGACGAATCAGGAGTAGAAAATATTGCGTAGCTACCAGTGTTGGGCCAAGCATTGGCCACCAATATTCATCCAATCATGGCTATTTTTTAGGCTATTTATGGCTATGCTTTTAAAAATGACGTAATTTAATTAAAAAAATTGAAAAAAAAATGCAATGCATTCATTTAATACTAATATATTTTCACTGCTCTAATAACTAACAAGATAGTACATTACAAACAACATATTCTTACGGAAAATACTTGACTTTACTTGGGCTTGAACTCAGGTCTCCTGCATGATATCCCGGAATCTAACTTACTTAACCACAACAGACATGATTAATAATGTATAATATTTTCTTTATTTAAACATTAAATTGCCAGTCTTTCATTGAGAGACGTTTTGCCTCTAGACCAGAGGAACAAATAATTTTTCTAAGTACTGGTTTTTCATTGAGAGACATTCAGTCTCTAGACCAGAGATTGAGATAATTTCTAAAATCTAAAATTTTGAGCGAGATGGCAGAGACATTTCAAGGGTTCATCGAATTTTCAAAGTCTTAACCAGAGATTGAAATAACGTATTTTTAGTTCTGAATATTTTAGCGAGACGTGTGTCTCTTGACGGAAGATAATTCAGAGATCGACAATGGTTATAAATGTTAAAAAAGACGTTTCAAAGACTGTCGAAGACCAAAAAGACGTTCTAGAGACAAAAAAATTCCATCTCGGGGAGCTACTGGCATTTTCTTTAAAATCTAGGATATATCAGAATTGCGTATATCCAGGATATATACATATATATATAAATATATTTTTTCATAAGGGGTTTGTGTGTTTCCTTTGTTATCATAATTGATCTATATTTGCATGTTTTAATGATTTATTTCACTGTCTTGTTATTTGAGGTAATTCAGGTACTCTATTCTATTCAGATGCAACAAGAATTGCTTACTTCGAAATAAAAGTATTCATATAATGTATTTATCTTTTTCAGACAGAATGGAGTATTGCAGATTAGTAATGATCTATGTTATTGTAAGTATAGCCACCGATACCAATCTGGTTAATATAATGTATTAGATAATTTGTTTTTCTGAGTATAGCAAATTTTCCTCCTTCAGTATCAGCCACTCAAAGAAGGTTTTTGAATCGATTATAGATTTTTTATTAGATGAAATTGGAATAATTAATAGCAGAATTGAAGGGAAACGGTAAATTCAGATTCTTGGCACCCAGCGGTGAGGGTCACGGCTTATCTCAGTTTATGCTATTCCACTGTTCTCAGGTAGATTCAGTTTTAACTTTCTAGTTTTAGCGGCTGGTACCGAGTTCGTTCCCAAGCCGGATTAAGGCCAAAAAAAAATCCGAGTTCGTTCCCGGGGGCGGTACTATTGCAGCCGAGTTCGTTCCCATCGCGATTTCCCCTATTTTAGTTTTAGATACCCCCTCCCTCAACATTTCCCTCCACATTTTTTCCAGGCTTAGGATTTGCGGCAAATTGCAGGCATGTTTAAAAATGTGTTTTATATACATAGAATGTATATTGTATATATATATATAATATAGTTTTTCAAATATAAGTCAAAGTAAAATATAAATGTCAATATAAAATAATTTATTTTGAGTGCTTAAAAATAAATAATAATAGATGAAATAAAATAAAAAATAATAATCTAATATTATAAATATTATATATTTTGATATGATATACATAAATATAATATTTTTTATTATTCAATATGTACATTTATATTCTTTAAAATATGTAGTAGAGTAAAATAGAGTAAATATAAAGGTCAATATATAATATAGTATAAGAAATTCAATAATAAATGATGGAATAACAAAAATAAATAATAATATAATAAAATAAATACTATATTTTGATACAAAATACATCTATGCATATTGTATGTTATAAATATAATATTTTTTTTTATCAATTATTCATTATTTTTATTTATTTTCTTCAAATATAAGTCATAATTAGTAACTTTTTGCTAAAATATTACTATCACCAATAAATATTATTATTTTATAATTATTTTATTAATATTATTTCAACAATAGCTACAAATTCAATGACTAGATGATTGATGAATAATTTTTATCACACTCTGATCTGAAATACTGACTGGAGATTCGCGGAAGTATTTCAGATCGCATCTGGGTTCAACTTGGTAAAAAGTACAGACACTGAAAGCTAATACACTATGTATCAATAATATTCTTATAAAATACTGTTATTTATGTATTATGTATTATTATTGTATATGTATTATTTCAACAATGATTACAAATACTGACAATTGAAGAGTTCAAAATTCGTTGATTGGTTTTTTTCTTTAATAAAATATGGCAACTTCGTAGTAGCACACACACAACAATAAAATATAAAGCAATATCCAAACGTTTTCCCGCAATATTTCGAGGCAGTGTTCAGCGTTGGATAGTTTGACGATAATATCTGATAATGTCATACGTTTAATACTGCCTTGCAGTATCGCAGATCACAGCAAAGATTCAAAAATATTGGCAAAACAATCCTGTACGTACCAGCGTACGCAACTACAGTTGTGCTTGCCAATGTTAATTTGTTAACTAATGTACTTACAATCTTTAACATGAGTCGTTTCATACAACTATTATTTTGATTAGTAAAAATAATGAGAGGCCTTAGAAATCACAGGAAATGATAAAAAACAAGGTATGGTGCGCGCGGCATCACTACGCCATTTTTAAACTTTCGCTGCCATATGACAAGACTGCTCATCAGATAGAGCAGGATGACCAACCAATATTCTCGGGCGAATTTATCAGATACAGGACGCCAACTTGGTAAAAACTTCAAATATCGACAAAATCGACAGAAATTTATTTTTTACTAAAAAACGGGGGGCCGGTTCATCATATATTTATATCTTTTTAAATAATGCACCGGAAAATCGGATAATGGGCTCATTTGAAAGAGGAACCTCGATTTATATAGTCAAACTGTTGTTATTTTTTTTTTTCGATTGCTCAATCAAAAGATATGGACTTGACTATAAATCAATGACGTCACACACACGAACTTAAAAGACATATATCCCCGGCAGTCTCTCGTTTTTGAACAACTTTAACGAGAGACCCTACCGGGTCTCATGATATACTGATATACCCGATCGGTCTATATATACGTCTTCGCACAGGGACTTTCTCGATCTATCTATCTATCTATCTATTTATCTCAGCTCCGAGATGAAATTTTTACTCGTCTTCAACGCCCTAACAGTCTCTCAAACTTTTCTTCTGTTCTTTGAATGAGTTCTTCTCAGTGCCAAAATAAGAACAATCGAGGGAGTCCCTCTACACGTCCTGTGAATAGATATATATACCCGGGTATATACAGGTCTTCGCACAGGGATTCCCTCGATCTATCTATCCATCTATCTATCTCGGAGAATCAAGAGGATCTGAGCGTCCCTACAAGTTCCTCAAAAAAATAATTTTATTTATTATTATGATTTCAAGAAAATATAATAATAAAATTATAATTTTATTTTAAATTTAATAATTAATATATAATTAAATAATTTTTATATTTTTAGTATTAACTAAAATTTATTTATTCAAACTCAAGCCATTATTCATTAGCTCACATACAATGTTTCAAATGACACATACATATTGTAATTTTAATTTGGAGCAGTATGACCAGCTTGTTGTATTTCTGATGGATTATACGAAGAATCATTATCAGCTGGTGTTTGAAGTTCGTGATAATATGGTCCAGCAGCTGGTTGATATGGTTGTTAAAATGGTTGTTGAAACGGTTGTTGATATGGTTGATGATATGGTTGATATGGTGATGGAGATGGAGATGGTCTAGGTGTTGGCTGATGATGAAAGAAGTTGGAAGATTGAGGTGGTTGATGATGATAATAATATGGATCGTAATTACTGTAAGGCTGGCCATAAGGTGCTGGTGCGAAGTTTGGATATTGTTGATAATTGTGTGGTGGAAAATTTGAAAAATGGCTAGTTGGTTGAGCTGAGAAATATTGGTTAGTATTAATAGAATGAGTTTGAGCAGAAGATTGTGACAATGGGTTTGGAGTAATAATAGAGTTCGTTGGAAGCTGGGAATTTATGGGAGATTTTAGTTCATTTTTTACCGTTGTAACAATTTGGGATGGGTGAGGATCTGTTACTATACAAGTTTCTTTTGATGATGATTTATCAACATTTTTTGAATCGTCAACTGGTGGTTCACAAGTAATTTTTGATGATGACTTATCAACATTTTTTGAATCGTCAACTGGTGGTTCACAAGTATTTTTCAATGATGATTTATCAACCTTTGTTGAATCATCAACTGGTGGTTCACAAGTATCTCTTAAAATAAGAGAATCTGTTTTTGAACATGGTGTTGCTTTAACAACAGCTTTCTTCTCAGTAATAATTTGTGATTGACGTGAACTAAGTTTTATTTGAGGTAAATCAGTTTCAGTTATTGTATGTTCAGAGATTGATTCTACATCTGTTTCATCAGTCATATAATCCAGTGAACTTGATCGACTTCTTGAAATTATTGATGGACTTGAAACTTTTAAAGTATTTTTTTTTTTCTTCATTACATTTTGGTCTTTGTTTTCTTTATTTTCATGTATAATATTCAAATCAGCTTCTACTGGGGTGTTATCAACCTGAAAAAAGTATATAACCATGTTAAATTTACCAATGGTTTAACAATTTTTTCATTATCTACTTATGTTATCAAACAGTCAATAATATTTTATGCTTGATTTATGTTGATGTCTATATTAATCAATACTCATTTTTGTTGTTGTTAGACATTTTAGTTTTGTTATAATTATTTTTTTTAATATTTAAATTTTTAGTTACCTTTTTATCGCTTCTTGATTTTTGTTTTAATTCTTCTTGAGGTTTTTCATTAATCTTTGATCTGGTACTGTGAGCTACACTTGGTTTTTTTGTCAGCGTTGATTCTTCATCACTACTATTTTCAATGAATTTAGATTTTATTTTTGTTGTTGATTCATCAGTCTTAAATATTTTCTGTCTTTTGTTGGCAAGTTGAACTGGTTTTTTCGGATCAACTTTCCTTTTACGTAGATTAGCTGCTACGCTTGCACTCATTTTGTTGATTGTTTCGTTAAACCAATTACTCTTATCAGTTATCTTTAGTTGACTTACGTTTGCCAGTACATATGCTGAAAGAAATTAATTATAAATTAATATAAAATTATTATACTATATAATTAAAATTAACAAGATTAATTTTCTGTTTATTTAAATATTTATTTTTATTTTGATAAAATATAATTATTTAACCTTTTATTGCATTTTTAACATCTGGATCAACTGCTTCATTTTGTCCTCCACCTTCTGCATTTGATTTTGCCAGTGTTTCCTTGTCGATAATCGCTTTAAACAATTGCCTCGTCATTTCTCGTGGATTGTCTTTGCAATTTCTAGTAATTGTCGACACCAGAACACAGTCAATGAAACACAGATAACCTTCACTGAGCCTCACCTTGAAAAATTAATAATCAAAAAAGAGTCATTGTGGTATTGACTGATGAAATGTAGATTTGTAGAATGTAATAGAAGTTACACTTACGTATCCTGGTTTTGGAATTTGGTAATCTTTTTTTTGGTGTGTTTCTTTAATAAAACTTTCTGCTGATGCATCTGAAGCTGTTTCTTTTTCTTTATCATTGAGAATTACCCTTAAATGTGATAAAACCACCTCGAATGCCCGAACAACTTCAGAAGTCACTGAAAAAAAAAATATGGAAAAAATGATGGTACAAAATACTTCAAATATTGATGATTTATTAGAACAATGATGATAATTATTGATATTATTATTAATTAACTCATAATGATTTTGATGATAGTTGATTGTCTAAAAGTTGAAAACAATTGTCAATGAATAAAAAAAAATTAATTAAACTTTGATAGTAATTGTGATGTTTTAAAAGAAGCTAATATTATAAAAAAACATTGTGTTAAAATTTTATTTAAAAAAAAACTATTTTCTATGTAATTACAAATTAATAATTTAAACAGCATAAGTATGCTTTTTTTTTTGTATTTGAAATTTACTAAAATTTAATTAGACTATTAAATCATAACCATTATCAATTTTATATGAGTCAATATTAGTAAAAAAATATTAAAAATATCATGAAAAATATAAACAATTTGAACATTAAAAATATAAAATTTGTTCATCTTGTACGAGGATATTAAGGCAGAACGTATCGAGAAAATAAATGCTGTTTAACAAATAAATAAGTAAATTAATTGAATGCACCAGGTCCATTATCATTGGCAACAGGTAAACATGAGAATCAACAACTTTTCAATATAACCTCAATTCCCGGAACAAACAAAATCGAAACAGCCGAATTAAAATGTGAAAATTTAGAGATAAATAGTCATCAAAACTGTTTGACCAAAATTAATATATAAACAATATTTTTTTATCACTACACGAATGATGATTAATTGATTACGATACTAAATATGCGTCGCAAATTTTTTTTTGATCCAACGTCCGGGTATATGAATAAAACCGTAAGCTTTGATAAACATATGCGTAGGCATGTAAGCCGCTCTCAATTTCTTCCCCTTGACCCCCTGAACGCCCTAAAAAAAAAAAATTAACGGTAGCGCGGATAGTTGAGTTACAGCCCACTGGATGTATTGGCGCTCACATCTTGGAATAGCCAGCCAAAAAAAAACATCACAATTAATGGTATAAAAAAAACAATCAATGTCTCAGTGATTTACTTATAATTCAATTGATTATCCTATTTTGTTTTTTTTTTTTTTTTTTTTGTTACCCTGTGTCATAAATAAAATAGTGTGTTATTAAATCATCGGGTATTGAATTTTTTCCTTGACTCTATTATTTTTGTGATAAATGACAGTAAGTTGATAACATTTATTTTACCTCAATTTTTTTGATTAATTTTATGTTAAAATAATCGATTTTTTTAATTAAGAATTAGACTTTACAATGGATAAACAAAAAAACAATACTGGATTTCACCCGGTATCGTACGAGCAATACAGTCGACGAAGTCAATACCGAATCATGGAATCATATAAAAAATCTAAAGAAAAAGAACAGCCAGCAGTCACAGAGAATATAACGCAAGATGATGACACCAGGTAATAATATATTAATAAATAATCATTAATTTATTATTTATTATCGACATTATTATTAATTATTAATTATTTACTAATTCGATATCAATTTTATATGAATTATAATACCACCAGAGACCAAATGAACATGGCAAATAACAATAATTCGAGTTCCAATGATGATTTTCAAGACACAAATGATATTTGTCACCAATTATTTAATGTGTCGGATGATTTTGAGACACAATCTAATGAATCTGATCATGAACACCACGATAGTGATAGTGATTTGGAAAGTACAAATAGTGCACAGGGTAAGCAAGATGTTATTTGTATTGAATAAGTTTACTTGTACGTTTTTGATAAATGATGGACCAGGTACATTATCATGAAAATCATGATTATCATCAAAAAAATATATAATACGTGTATAAAATAATTTTTTATCCATCTTGTTGGTGATCGACTCGGTGCATTGTCTTGGATGCTATGCATGTTACTTGAAAATTAATTGATTATTTGTGACGTAACAAGCTGCACATTGGCGACAATATATCAGGTCCACCATGAACAGCAACATAAGAATATGATTTTTAACAATACAACAATAATTAAATGTTAATTTATTTGGCCAAATTAAGTTATTTGAAATTAATATTGAGTCGCATTCATTCCTTAGCCTATTTGCCAGCAGTTAATAATTTTTTTTCAATAAATAAAATCTATCAACAAATGGCTAAGGAATGGATGTGATTGAATATAAATTTTAAATAAATTAATTTGGCCAAAGAATTATAAAGCATCAACCAGTCCTATTTCTTATTTTATATAATTTATTATTTGGTTTACACAGATCAACAGCATTCT
The DNA here is from genome assembly GCF_014905175.1 of Aphidius gifuensis. Classification (NCBI taxonomy): domain Eukaryota; kingdom Metazoa; phylum Arthropoda; class Insecta; order Hymenoptera; family Braconidae; genus Aphidius; species Aphidius gifuensis. The sequence goes on from NC_057790.1 coordinate 9,181,271, forward strand.
GATGATAGTAACAATGAAGAAGAGAATATGCAATTTGAAAATGATATTAACTATCAAGAGGATATTTCTGGTGATGACATGGATTTGGATGATGTTGAAACTGATGATGGAGATGAACAATTGTATACTGGATCACGTTTGACGTTAGGTGAAAGTTTATTAGCAATTTTAGCTTTTTTTTTAAGTGAAAACTTGACAGGAGTTGGTCTCGTTCGGCTTTTAAAGCTAGTAGAAATGCACTGTTTGACACCAAATAAATGCAAAAAAACAGCATTTTTATTTAAAAAATATTTCTCGAAAATTGAGGCTCCACTCAAGCGCCATTTTTATTGTTCAAGATGTCTCTCTCCCTTGCCAAATTCTTTATCAACTTGTGAATTATGCCCGGACGAAAAACAAAGTACAACTTATTTTATTGAAATTTCGGTGATTGATCAACTTCAACAGATGTACAACCGTCATGATTTTTTCTCTGATTTACAATGGAGATATAACCGCATCAAAATGAACGTTAATAATTTGGAAGATATTTATGATGGAAATGTTTATAAAAAAATACGTTCACAAGGTGGTCTATTATATGAGCCAAACAATATATCGTTCACATGGAACACTGATGGAGTATCACTGTTTAAAAGCTCCAATTTCGAAATTTGGCCTCTATTCTTGGCCATCAATGAGCTTCCACTTCATTTGCGAATGAAAAAAGAAAATTTAATTCTTGCTGGATTGTGGTTTGGTCCTAAAAAGCCACTTCCAACTTCTTATTTATATCCCATGTCACAAGAACTTAATTCATTAAAAAATGGAGTCAACTTTAACGTTGCAGCTATTGGCCGGCCATTACATGTTCAGGGGCATGTAATATGTCTTACGTGTGATTTGCCTGCAAAATCTTTGTTTTTAAATATGCTCCAATTTAACGGTGAGTACGGATGTGCTAAATGTAAGATACATGTTGAACGTTATCCTGAAAACCCACGCATACCAGTCTACAATTATCAAGAAGAGTTACATATGCGTTTACATTGAGAAACTGTTGAATTTGGAACATTGGCAGTTGATAAAGATTATGAACACGTGTTTGGTGTAAAAGCCTTAAGTGTCATCAATGAATTTGACAATGATTATATTCGACATACTGTTGTTGATTCCATGCATTGTATCTATTTAGGCATAGTTAAATTATTACTGTTACTGTGGTTTTCCCCTAAATATAAACAATGTAAATAGTCAATTTCAGATTTTCTATCTGTCGTTGATACATTGCTTTCATTGATTACACCACCAGCATTCATCACACGATTACCACGCTCAATTGAAAAGCATAGAAAGTATTGGAAAGCACATGAGTATTAGGCTTGGTTCTATTATTTTTCATTGCCAATTCTTGAAACAGTAATGAGAGATCAAAAAAGAATATATTTTCAACATTATCAACTCTTAGTAAATGGAATTTCTTTACTGAACCAGTTCAGTATTTCTGTCGAGATGATCAATCAAGCAGAAGAGTTACTCAAGCGATTTGTTAGAGAATTTGCTGATCTTTACGATCGCCAATTCATGAGTTCTAATTTACACAATTTATTACATTTGTGTGATGGTTGTAAAGATTATGGACCACTCTTTGTGACATCTTGTTTTGAATTCGAGAACATGAATGGCCAATTGTCAAAGCTTGTAACTGGAACAAGATTTTCAGGACTTCAAATTTCCGCTGGCTTGGCCTATATCATGGCTATACCACGTCTTCTAGATGAAATCCAACCAGAAAGCATAATTTTGAGCTTCGTGAATGAATTAATGAATGTCAAAAAAAAATACAAGTCCCATAAATTATCAGAACAATTATATGCTGTTGGTGCTGTACAAAAACAGGTAAATAAACCATATATATTTTGAATCGACCTAGTGCATTGTCTTGGGTGTTATGCACATCAATTGAACTAGTTATACACTGATTTATTGATAAAACATTAACTTTTACCCCAACAAGTAAAGGCACCTAAAACAATACACTTGATCCACCATCAATGACACGAAAAAAACATTAATTTTCTTCATTGGTGTTCACGTGTTAGAATTGATGGTAGACTTGGTGCATTGTCTTGGGTGTTATGAATGGTACTTGAAAAATTAATCAATTATTTTTTACCTCTATTTATCCTTCACGCTATTATTTTCGAAAAAAATCTTCCTAAATAATGTATTTTTACAAACAGGTTGATATACCAGATATTATTCTAGAGGCATTGGATGAAATGGACTTGAACAACTTGAACCTAAATGTCTTTTGTCGTTTAATAAAATCTGGAGTGCTTTACACATCGGAATCTTACCTCCGAATGACAAAAACTAATTCATCATATGTCAAATACAATGATAACAATCAGTCAGCATATGGTAAGATCCATAGCTTTGCTCAAGTCTCCAGATGAATATGCTGTTTCAAACAAGTTCAATTCTTCACAAATACATGAATGTTGGCTAACTGACAGTGTAATAGCTGTGGACGTGAGAAATATTGTTTGCGTTTGTTTTTATATCCAAATAAATTCACCAAATCGGCGATATATAATAGAACCAATAAACACAATAAAAAAAGAGTGAACTATAATATTTGCATAAAACAAAAGTATATTTTGTATTATTGCTATTAATATTAATTCAGCACGAAGAATGAAGACAAAAAAAGGGAAAAAATAACGCTAGAAAAAAAAACCCAGATGAAAAGAGAGTATCATTTTTTTTTCAATCAAATATTGTTGAGCACTGGTAATTTATAAAATTTTTTGTTAATTAATTGTCATATATTAAAAAAATAATCACATAAAATATTGATATGTTTTTTTTAATACATGTCAATATTTTTTCTTTAGCTGTTACTGTTTACTTATTTATAAAATACATTTTTTGGTCATTATTGATATTGTTGTTTGGCTTTTAATGCAGAATTTTTTAACAATATTTTATTATATGGTTAGTGTATTTGATGTTTTGAGTGATAATAATTATAAAAATAATATAGTATTGTTGTAAATCTCATGATTGATAAATAAAAAAAAAAAAAAAGTTATCATTTGAATGCAAATATATATTATGTATGTACGTTATAATGAAGGTGTTAATGTAGCTAAGGAATTAATGTGACTAAGGAATTATTTCCTTGAAACATAATTTTTTGGCAGCCTCAATTCCTTAGCTACTGCTTTTCCTTGGACATTTTTTATTTATTTTATAAATAAAATACATGTAAATTTAATTTTTTAAAAATACAAATGTCCAAGGAAAAGCAGTAGCTAAGGAAAAGATGTAGCTAAGGAATTGAGGCTGCCAAAAAATTATGTTTCAAGGAAATAATTCCTTAGTCACATTAATTCCTTAGCTACATCTTTTTCTTAGCTACTGCTTTTCCTTGGACATTTGTATATTTAAAAAATTAAATTTACATGTATTTTATTTATAAAATAAATAAAAAATGTCCAAGGAAAAGCAGTTGCTAAGGAAAAGATGTAGCTAAGGAATTGAGGCTGCCAAAAAATTATGTTTCAACCAAATAATTCCTTAGTCACATTAATTCCTTAGCTACATCTTTTCCTTGGACATATTTTTTTTTTTCAATTAAAAATACTTGTATTTTATTTATTCAATATATAAAAATGTCCAAGGACAAGCAGTATATAGCTAAGGAAAATAATTTAATATATTAATTTAATATTATAAAATTTAATATATTATATTGTTTTCGTTTTAAAGATATATATGTTTGCGTTATTTAGAACTAAAGATAAATAAATAAAAAAAAACAAAATTTGTGTATTATTAATAAACACTTACTTTGAAATAAAAAAAATGTGATTATCATATTATAATTAGGTAAAAAACTTTCCAAAATTTAATCAATTATAATGCTGTTTTTACAATATTACCTACACTGAAATTGATTATTAGGCACTACCAGAAAAGTTTTCCAGTAATTTTCTACTAAATTTACAATCAACATTACTGGTAAATTACCGGAAAATTACCGGAAATAAACCAGTTATGTAAACTGGAAATACGTGGTTATCTGGAAATTAATGTAAGAAAATTTTGAAAGTAAAAAAACAACCGTTTAATTTGTTTAAGAAAGCTGAACAAAGGCAAGAAACAAAAAAAAAATAAAAAAATTATCAATAAACTACTATTATTTCTTATTTATATATTTAAAAATAAATTTTTATTAAATAATTAATACATTTTTACTTAATCAAAATTATTTTGTTACAAAAACTTTTGAGCAACTATTATATAATATTATTTTAAATATTAATGATTCTTATGATTATAAAAAATCATTTTAAATATTAATAATTTTTACAACTTCAGCAATATCTTTAATATTAATAATTATTTTAATAATTATTTTATTCATCATTTAATCATTATTTTATTGGGTTATATGGCACGTAAGCGAAATTTTCTAAGTCCAAACTTGGACTTAGAAAATTTGGATAAAATAGTGTAGTTGAAAATATTCTATGTCCAAAAAAATAAAAAAATTAATGTTTTAAAAAATCTGAGGACGTTGGGGGACTCTGTGAGATGTTTCAGGACTTTGAGGTCTGCTTTTGAATTTTTCGAGAACTCACGAGATGTAGATATAGACAATCGAGGAACTCACGGGAACTCAGGGGGACTGATATGAACGATTGAGGAACTTTGAGGGTTTATGAAGACGTTGAAGACGAGTAAAAATTTCATCTCGGGATCGCCATCAGAGAATCAAGAGGATCTGAGCGTCTCTACAAGTTCCTCAAAATAATAATTTTATTACATAGGCGAAGCTTATAGTTTTATCATTTTTTGACCTGCCAAGACTTGATTAGACTTGATTTGACACGTTTTTTTAAAAATGATCATATTTTGCAAAGTAATAAAGTTAGAAGGATCATATTAGGACCAAATTATTCGTCTATGAAAATACTAAAACCGGGGTCTTACTAAAAGTAATTTCAATTGTTACTTAATTTATTATTAACAAAAAACGATCACCGTATAATTTTCAAAGTCAAATAATAAGAAAACTAAAAACAAATCATGGATGTGATTTTTCGCCAGGATATTAGTAATGACAGAATTTATAATAATCGAGTTGGAAATTGTTTTAAATGTCGTTAGAAGATTATAAATAAAAAAAAAAAAAAAATTGCTCTTTTTTTATATTTTGCATAACTCTTTAAAATTTTAACTTACAAGCTTTCTTTATGGCTCAAATTAATTGTCTTTTCGATACCGAGAGCCACCCTCTCTTGATAAAATTTGCTTTCATCATTTGTTAATTAGATATAAGCAATTGTTTATAACAATCACTATCATCCTTTATGTTACAGTTGAAAAAAAGTAATGAAGGAGTGATTTTAGAGATTTTTATCGAGGCAGGGTGGCTCTCAGGAATTTAATATCAAATTTTTTGAGCTCAATAAAACATTTTTATGTTAATTTGTTCAAAAGTTATCCAAAATATAAACAATTACCGATTTTATTTTAAACATTCTTTCTGTAAAAAAGAGTTTGAAGCGCATGCGTAAAACTTTCTTTGTTGTGGTTATAATTTGCTTGATCGATAAAATAGTTATTCAAATCATCATGTTATTGAAAAGAAAAAAAAAACAACTACCATGGACAAATTTTTATAAATAAAAGTAATAAACAAAATGGTTCTAAAAAAAATTTGTTTAGTTAAAAAACAAGTAAATTGAACGATTTATTTTTTTAGGGAATTTTAATTTCCTATTGTTTTCGCTTTTCTTCCGGAACCCCCCAACCATGGTCGACACCCCCCCCCCCTTAAAAATTTTCTAAGTCCCTTAATCTCAATACAATAAATATGGAAAATATCAGTAAATATAGAGGAATAGTCACTGAATATAAAGAAAAATACGATAATTATAGGCAAATATCAGGAAGATATCGGTGAATATAATGGAAAATATAGAAATTTATAGGAAAATATCAAGGAATAATTACTGAATATAAAGAAAAGTACGATAAATGTAGAAAATAACAGTAAATATGAAGGAAAAATCACTGAATATAAAGAAAAATACGATAATCATGAAAAAATATCAGTAAATTTGAAGGCACCCCCCACTAAAAAATTTTCTGAATCCCTTAATCTCAATAAGATAAATATGGAAAAGTCTCAGTAAATATAAAGAAAGAATCACTAAAAATAAAGAAAAATACGTTAATTATAGGAAAATATCAGGAAAATATCAAGGAAAAATTACTGAATATGAAAAAAAGTACGATCAATATAGAAAATATCATTCATTAGAAATAAATAGAATTTACATAAAAAATTAAATTAAAAATTCAATACAGTGATACAATTCAGGCATGAATTATACATAAAAGTGAAATAAAGGAATGGAAAAACGAACGAGGAACTGGTAAAAAATTTACGATGGATATATGTGATGGAAGTGACAAAATAAGATATATTTTTTTTGAAAAAGCTGCGAATAAATATCGACGATTGATTGAGGTACCGTTATCAATAATATGTGTATAAAACAAAAAGGTTTCAAAAAAAAATTATTGACATGATAAATTATTAAACATTCAAGTTAAACAAAATATATACGATCACTGAAGAATCAGTGAGAAAAGTTAATGAACAATACTCATTAATAAATAATAAAGAAATAATGATACCAGGAGAAGCTAATATAAAAGAAAATGGGTTTGTGGTAACAGAAGAGTTTGTTGGAAGCTGCGAATTCATGGGAGATTTTAGTTCAGTTTTATCCGGTGTATCAATTTGGGGTGGGTGAGGATCAGTCACTTACAAGTGTCTTTTGATGATGTTTTATCAACATTTTTTGAATCGTCAACTGGTGGTTCACAAGTATTTTTTAATGATGACTTATCAACATTTTTTGAATCGTCAACTGGTGGTTCACAAGTATTTTTCAATGATGATTTATCAACATTTTTTGAATCGTCAACTGGGGATTCACAAGTATTTTTTAATGATGATTTATCAACATTTTTTGAATCGTCAACTGATAATTTACAAGTTTCTTTCGATGATGTTTTATCAACATTCTTCGAATCGTCAACTGGTGGTTCACAAGTATTTTTTAATGACGATTTATTAACATTTTTTGAATCGTCAACTGGTGGTTCACAAGTATTTTTTAAAATAAGAAAATCTGTTATTGAACATGGTGTTTCTTTAACAACAGCTTTCTCGTTAGTAATAATTTATGATTGACGTGAACTAAGTTTTATTTGAGGTAAATCAGTTTCAGTTATTGTATGCTCGGTGATTGATTCTACGTCTGTTTCATCGGTCATATAATCCAGTGAACTTGATCGACTTCTTAAAATTAATGATGGACTTGAAGCTTTGGAAGTACTTTTTTTTTTTCTTCATTACATTTTGGTCTTTGTTTTGTTTATTTTTATGTATAGTATTTAAATCAGCTTCTACTGGGCTGTCATCAACCTGAAAAAAGCATACTCATAAAACAAACATATATTTTGTATTATTGCTATTGATATTGTTTGTTCACGAAGAATAAAGACAAAAAAAGGGAAAAAATAACGCTAGAAAAAAAAACCCAGATGAAAAGAGAGTATCATTTTTTTTTTAATCAAATATTGTTGAGTACAGGTAATTTATAAGATTTTTCGTTAATTAATTGTCATATATTAAAAAAATAATTACATAAAATATTGCAATGTTTTTTCTTTAGCTGTCATTGTTAACTTATTTATAATAAATAAGTATTGAAATTTATAATAAAACAAAAAAAAAAAAATTATCTGAATAAATTTCTATTTTTTATTTATATATTTAAAAATAAATTTTCATTAATTTGAGGGTAAATGTTTATTAAATAATTAACATTTTTTTGCTTAATCAAAATTATTTTGTTACAAAAACTTCTAAGCAATTATTATATAATATTATTTTTAATATTAATAATTTTTACAACTTCAACAATATTTTTAATAATAATAATAATTTTAATTTATTCATCATTTAATCATTATTTTATTGGGTTATATAGCACTGTAGCGGAATTTTCTAAGTCAAACTTGGACTTAAAAAATTTGTATAAAATAGAGTAGTAACGCGATATTTTAACAAAGGACAAAAATACAATGAATTTTTACAATGACAAACAAAAATATATAACGACGAAATTACAAAAACAAAAATATATTATGACAAAACCGTTTTGATGTATACTATACTAATAGTCTTGACTTAATAATCTGAAAGAAAAAAAAATATTCTCGAGTATCACACGTGGTTCATTTCATAAAGAAAAAAAAAAAATCGAACATAATTTTTTTCCGTTTTGTTTCTACAATGCCATTAAATTTATTGCGTAGCCAAAAAGGCCATTATCAATTAATCAATGCTGGATACGTATATAATAAAAAACAAGTGGACTGGTTTCATGGCGATGTGTTGGTCTCTTGAAATATCATTGTTATTGTGTTGCTAAATTTGTGTTGCTATATTTCCTTAAAAACATTTGCCAAAATTAATTATTTAGCTATTGGCAAATTTTTCTAAGGAAAGAAAGTTGCCAAATAAATAAATTCGCAGAGTAGAATATTTTTACAGCGATTTGACAAGAGAATTTTTTTTTAATACAAATTATTGCTGTAAAAAAAATCTTCACTACGAATTTATTTATTTAGCAACTTTCTTTCCTTAGAAAAATTTGCCAATAGCTAAATAATTAATTATGACAAATAAATCAATTCGCAAATTAATTGATGAAATAAGAACATCAACACCTATAGCTAACGACTTAGCGTCGAAAACAGAAATCATTTCACAACCACCAGCACGACCAACAAGTGCTCACATCCAAGAACGCCCTTTTTATTCTGATCAAAAACAGACAAATTTTCAGTATCCTGTACATTCACCAGCACCGCAAAATAATCATTTAAACTCTACACATATTCAAAATCAGTCACAATGTCATCCTGGTCCGAGCATTAATAATAATCAATTCCAAAGAGGCTAGAACACTCAACATAATCCTTAGTATTCAGTTCATCCTTCAGTGCCACAAAATTATCATTTTAACGCTCCACATTATCAACAAAACTCACAATTACAATCTTGGTCCAATAATTATCACTTCCATCAAAACGATTAAACTCATCATACCCCTCAGTATCTAGTAAATCCAACAGCATCACAAAATTACATTTCATCTATTTAATTTGGCCAGGAAGATCCAACTCGACCAGATGAATCATTTAAAAGTTCTAATTTGACACAAATTTAATTAAAAATAAGTTTATCAAAAGAAAATAATAATAACTTTATATTTAGAATCATTATCATTAATAAATATTGTTAATTTATATTATTTATTTTTCCTTTCTATGTTCAATAAATATAATATTCAAATAAATAGCCTTATTTATAATTTATGCATGTACAGTTAAATTTATAATAATGATATTTTATTTATATTAATTAATTAATTAATTCATTACTATAAATTAATTAATTAAATTATGAAGCAGATTCACAAAGAAATTTTGAGGACTCATAAGGACGACCGTCTTTCTAGCGTTAAACCGATCCGCTTTCTTCAAAGAGAAACGTTTTTTAAAGAAAGAAGGACTAGGAAAGACGATCGTTCGAAAAATAAAAGAAAACCATCTAAAAAAAAAGCGTCCTGCATCGTCCTGCAAAGTGGACGTAAAAAGACGATTTCAGAACAAAGGAATTGAAGAAGTCTTAAAATATTTCAACGCGGGTATGACTAACAGACGTATGCTAAAACATTTACGTTATATTGCCAAAGCAATTTCCATTTAGTCTTTATTTTTTTATTATATTAAAATCAATAAATTATATGTAAAAATAAATTAATTCTATAGAATGTTAATATATGAATTTGTTTTTCTGTATTTTGTAATTTCGTCGTTATTGATTTTGGATTTTGTAATTTTGTCGTTATTAATTTTAGATTTTGTATTTTGTCGTTGTTTATTTCGTCAGGTAGCCAATAGTGTAGTTAAAAATATTTTAAGTGCAAAAAAATAAAAAAAATTGATGTTTTAAAAATTCTGAGGATGTTGGGGGACTCTGTGAGATGTTTCAGGACTTTGAGAGATATTGAGGTCTGCTTTTGAATTTTTCGAGAACAGTTGAAGAATTTACGAGATATAGATATAGACAATCGAGGAAATGACGGGAACTTAGGGGGACTGATATGAACGATTGAGGAACTTGGAGGGTTTATAAAGACGTTGAAGACGAGTAAAAATTTCATCTCGGGTATTGTCTCTGATCGAGAGGCAGCCTCTGAACTACCTCTAATTTAACCACGATAGAGACAGTTTTCAGAGGCTGCAGAGCTTTCAGGCGCTGTTTTCAGATTAAAAATTTCATCTCGGGGTAACATTTCTACATAGAATCAAGCTCAGTCTTCAACGTCGAAACGAGGTTTAGTGTCGTATTCCGAGATTAATTTTTACCTGGGCGAAGTCACTTCTATGATGAAAAAAATTTAAAAAACGAGTAGAAATAAGTTTGAAAAATATTTACTTGTTCAATTTTTCTTCAACACGTTGCCAATTTTTTTGCAATTTAATTCAGCTCGGTGAAATCTAGAAATTTTGAAAGAAAAAAACAACCGTTTAATTTGTTTAGGAAAGCTAAACAAAGGAAAGAAACAAAAAAAAATTATCTCAATAAATTTCTATTATTTTTTATTTATATATTTAAAAATAAATTTTTATTATTTTTCGGGTAAATTTCTTTTAAATAATTAAAACATTTTCACTTAATCAAAATTATTTTGTTACAAAAACTTTTAAGCAGTTATTATATATAATATTATTTCAAATATTAATAATTCTTATGATTATAAAAAATCATTTTAAATATTATTAATTTTAACAACTTCAACAATATTTTCTATATGAATAATTATTTTAATAATTATTTTATTCATCATTTAATCATTATTTTATTGGTTTGTATGGCACGTAGGCGAAATTTCCCAAGTCCAAACTTGGACTTAGAAAAGTTGGATAAAATAGTGTAGTTAAAAATATTCTAAGTCCAAAAAAATAAAAAAATTAATGTTTTGAAAAATCTGAGGACGTTGGGGGACTCTGTGAGATGTTTCAGGACTTTGAGGTCTGCTTTTGAATTTTTCGAGAACTCACGAGATGTAGATATAGACAATCGAGGAACTCACGGGATATGTATAGACATATATGTATATATTAGGGTGTTTTTTTTTTTTTAGTATATATGTATGAAAAATTATATATATACATTGTTTTGAAACTTCTAATAATCAAAATGCAAACTGTAATGTAATATACACGCATAGATCTAAAACGAGATAATTCATAGTTTATTCTAATATTTGTTTTTTATTTTATCTTTTCCAGATGGCAACTATGCTGGGGATGAACACAAACGTGTTCAGCGCTCAAATCCGTACAGGACACTCTGGTATTTCAACGCGTAAGTTATTTTGTTAAATGTAGAATATAATCCGTTTTGCATCAATAGAGAAAACCAACAGTCCCGTGTAGGAATTGCCAATAACACGTAGTCCAGGAAATAAAGGTCTGGGTTCGCGATTTTGGATTATGATTTCGAAAAAAATAGGGTAGGTGCCGGAAATTGCAGGGGAATTGAATGGTCGGGAAAAAAAGTGGGTGAAAATTTTTTTAGAGGTAAAAAAAAAAAAAATAAAAAGGGTTAAAAATGGCTGTTTTTTGGGAATATCGCAAAAACTACGAGGTTGGGGGGAAAATAGTTTTCATAAAAGATGTAGGGAAAAAAATTAGCTTTAATTTAGTTATCAAAGGTTTTTCGCGTATTTCAAAGGGTTTAGTAGAAAATCATTCAAACATGTTTTTGTTAATTTATTTTCAATTTTTCGATTATGTTTAAATGCAAACCCGGAATAAAATATCGAGTATAAAATAAGCATTGAAAACTCAACGTCAAGATTTAAAATTTATCTAATAAAATAAGCCTTGATTAAATACTTAATTTGAACGCTTTACTATTGAAATGAGCAATACAGATTGACCATAAAAAAACATGGTTTGTTCAAGGCTCATTTTTATAGTTAAGCCGTAAGAATAAAAATGTTTGGTATGATGAGTATTAATAAAAAAATGGCTTAATTGTTGTAACCTAGTTAAAAATATAGAAAAAAATGGCTTGTACGACTGAGAATTCGATTCCGATACTCAAGCTGATACTTAATAGATGAATCATTTGGGACCACAGGGGGTTTTCTCTCTTTTTCTAACTCTGTAATTGTATGAGTGTACTACTAAAGCGCTGCCTGTTGACTCTGGTGCGTAACAGGCTATTATTAATAATAATTAATTCACTCGGTTGTTTAGTAAGTCGAAAAAACGCCATGAACCATCTCCGTTATAAGCTTTTTGATTAAAAAACAAATCATAATGATCGGTTGAGCATTTTCTGAGAACATAGGCCTCAGAGAACCCCTCCGAATACAAATATTTGTTCGATTATGACTTTTACAAACAAACTTGACCAACGCAACCACGATATTTTGAACCTAACGATTTCTCCACTGAGCCGCGAATTAGGTCACGGGCCAGGTTTCGGAACGCTTAAGGGAAATTCTTGTTTAAAGCGACTTATAAAACTACAAAAATAATAAATTTCTATATATTTATTTATTTTTTTCATTAAAATAGTCTTTAAAGTTATTAAAAAAAAATATAAGTAGTAAATAAATATAATGGATTATTTATAATGATTTGTTTATGATTTTATAATGATTTTTGCACAATGGTCGAGTTACGGAACGATTGAAAATCTGGTGCCGTAGTTTCGGACCGTGTAAGTACTAGTTACGGAACGCTTATAAATAAAGTGGTCGTACAGGGAAAAATAATTGCAATTAAGTACTGATAAAGTGTTTTAAATGTTTTAGTAATCATTTTCCTTCATTTAAATATAAATTTTAATAATATATTAATATTAATAGGATGAATTTTTTCAACTTTTTTATTATAGTCCATTGAAGAAATGAAATGAGAAGGCTCTGAAAGAGTCATCTATGAACATTATGTTATTTTTTTGAAGTGAAACTTCTTTACGCAGGGTAGTGAAAATAAAAAACAGTGTGTCGGCCATGTAATGCTCGGAGCAAGCATATAAGCGTTTTCCCATATAACTAATAAGAGTGAGTGAGTGAGTGGCTACGAGCGAGAAAAGAGATATGCTTTGAATGAATGTGTGTGTGTGTGTGTGTGCGTTGCCAATAGTGTAGCTGATCGGTTCGCAGCACTTATGAAAATAATGAATCAAAAAATTATAAATGAATACATATTCTCAATTGAAAATTATTATTAGTATATTTATGTTATTGATATTATTATTATAATTATTATTTTATTATTAATATCGATATTATTATTATGACTATAATGAATACCAATGATATTATTACTATCATTAAATTGATATTATTATTTTTTATAATATTATTGAAATTATTATTATTTATAATAATATTATTGATATCTATAATGATAGTATAAATAAAAAGTACAACAATAATTTTAATAATATCAATATAATATTAGTATTAATATCAATGGTATGAATCATATTAATAATAATAATAATATCGATATAATATTGATAATGATAAGATCAATACTGACATTAATATTCAAGTATAAATATTAATAATTATTAGTATTCATATTTCAACAATTATTATTATAAATGTTATTATTAATAAAATTAATATCATTTATATCATGCCTAATATATATTGATATTATTCCTAATTTATAATGATATCAAAATGATTATTGACATTTTTATTCTGTATAATATCATGAAATAATTGTCATTAATATATATTAATTCATGCTATGGATATAATTTCAATAATATATCATCGATAATAATAAAATCATTGATATTAATATTATTAATATCGATATAGATTATTAATTATAATAATGAAAATAATAATAGTACTGTTAATAATATTCAAATATAAATATTAGTAATTATTAGTATTTATATTTTAAATATTATTATTATAGATATTGTTAATAATTGATAATATTCACCCTGTTGAGTTACTGTTTTAATAAAATAAATAAATAAATAAATAAATGAATATTATTAAAATTATTGTTGTTATTATTATCATTTATATATATTCATAGTGTGAATAATAATAATAACGATAATTATATGAATAATAATAATATTGATAATAATTTTAATAATATCAAAAATTTATAATATCAATGGTATCAATAATAATAATAATAATATCAATAACGATATAATATTGATAATATTATCAGTATTTATATTTTGGATATTATCGCAATATGATCGATATTATTATTATAAATATCATATTGATATCATCAGTTATACTATAATAGGGTTCTTTGATCTTCGAGAATCGATTCTTTTTTTGTAAAAATCGGGTAGCCGATATATCGCCACAAAAAGTACTCGATTCATAAAGAATCGATTAAAAAATCGTGTTATTATAATTATTTTTTTATTAATTTTTTTAATCATACATTATTTTTTATGTATACACAATATTAATAGAAAAAAAAACGAATGAAATTGAATGAAAAATATGATGTTAAAAAAGAGAATATTATAAATATTAATAATAAATAATTAAATATTATTATTATTTATTAAATATTAAATTTTAAATAATATTAATATTTATATTTATATTAATATGTATTATTTAATATTAATATTTATTATTTATATGAGAAGTGTCAGAAGCCGATCCCCAATCATCAAGTGTCGACGAACTTTGTTGTTTCTTTCTAATTTTTTTCTTTTTTTATTTTATATTAAAAAAGAGTTTAAAATAAATACAAAAGATGGCCTAGGTTTATACAAACCTAGAATAATGCGCTTCGTAAGGGCGAAAGACAAGACCGATTCTTTTAGCGACATTCGGTGAAAAAAAATCGTGAATCGATTAAGCGGCTCTGAAAAGAATCGGATACTTGTACTCGATATGACTCAATCCAGTACTCGAGTACTTAAAAAATCGCCAAGAATCGAAGACCCTTAATATTGCCACTCAGTGGCAACATTGTTCATCTATCGAGAAGTTTTTCTTAAATTTTTTAATTTTTTAAGCAATAATTAACCAAGTTATTAATCAATTAACAAATTGTGAGCTGCCACTGCGACCGTAAGTCCGTAGCAAACGTATGCGCCGTCTTTAGTCACTGTAAATACAAGTCTCTTGTGCATGCAAACATACAGACTGTCCCATTTTAATTAGATAATGAATTTTTCTTGAAAAATATAGCTCAAATTGAAAAATGATTCAAGTAAAAGTTGTATGGTTTGGAGGGGGACCCATAAAAAAAAAAAAAAAAAATTCAAAAAATTCAAAATGGCGGAGTTTCAGGTATGAACATACTTTTTTAAAATGGATACTGTATTTTTTTTTTGCTCCAAAATGTTTCTTACTCCTGAAATATCGTAGCCGGATCATTTATTAGACAATCAGTATTGCCCTGTAAAATAATCCAACTAGATATGTAATTTAATTAACCCTGTTTTTCCTGCGCAACAATGGCGCATAAGAATGGTAGGGAGACGGAAATGCGTAATGTAGGGAGAGGTAAAAAGGAACCTGAAAAATACGCGAAAATATAACACAATAATGCGGTAGAAATAATTTTAAATAACACTTGTAAATTCGGTAAAAATTCGGAGCACAATTTATTTGTAAATTACCCTGTTGCTATTACATGAAAATACGATACAAAAACAATTATAAAAATATGTAACCCAATTAAATTTTACTCGCGCGTCGCGTCGAAAAGAGAGAACCTAAAGCCATGCGGTCGTGACGGAGTCAGAGACAGAGAAATATTAAAATTGCGAATGGCCCGGTTAATATTCAAATTACGACGGCCGAAATACAAGCGACGGGATTGAGAAGCAATCCAGTCAATTAATTAATCAAATCACTGACTCTACATTGACGCTACGATGACGCTTGGCTTTTACAATATTAATATTTTTACACTTGTCATAAATTCACAGAACAAACACTGAACAAAATTTATTTAAAGAAAAGTACTTACATTGATTGTCGGTGATTTAATCTAGCAATCTAGTGACGGCGTGTACCTTGGCTTGACCTCGGAGACGCTCGCAAAATTGACAGGTTGGCTTGGTTACAATATCGCCAGTAATGATGTACAAAAATATATATATATATATATATATATTTTATTTAATTGTAGTACAATGTAATTATACAAGTTGGTTGTATGTGATCGACGATTAAATTATGTCAAATTGTAGACATGAACGTAGCACTGACTTTACAATAAAATCACAATAAATGTTACTTTTATTTGAATTTAAAATAAAATTATTATACGAGACTTTTTACTGTATTTTATAAATTGTATTCACTGTTGAATGGCTGACCACGAGGTCGTAAATTTGTATAATTAAATATTTAATTATTTTAAATAAATAATTGATTATTTATTATCGCAAAAATGTAATTTATTCTATTCAATATTTATTTGATTAGAAAATGCACCACAATACGTGCTTTAAATTTAATTTACTCAAGCAAGAAAATTTTAGACCATGCGGTCGTAATTTATTTCAAGTTAAATGTGTAAGTGATTTAATGAATTTAAATTACTGATTTAAGTAACCAAATGTTACTTAAATATTATTGAAACAATAAATTGATAAAATAATCAATGAAATATCGAATAAGTATAACTTACAGTTGTGCTGATTTGTAGAAAATATTCTAAGTTTTTTAGAGCAATTAAAATGCGACGAGGCAAAGTGCCTATGCTAGTTAGAGCTGGAAGAGCTGGTGTAGGTCAAGGAACTAACTCTGACCGAGTGACCGAGATCTAGCGATCGATCTCGCTCGATGCCCTCAGAACATAAGGGTAGGTGGGGATCCTTCGGGGATGTTCGGTTTTCCTCCTTGGTCCAATTCCACTTTCCTTCTGTCGACTATTTCCTATTGGTTGAGGAAAATCTTAAGATTTTCCAACTTTAATTAAAATTACTTCTACTTGTCTAATTATGACATGAGTGGTACCGAGAGAATCCCTATATTTTTAGGATTCTGTCGATATCACTCATTTTATTAATTTATATTTAATTTTCCAAAATAAAATTGGCGGTAGATGCGCTTGGCAATAGTGCCGGCTCAAGTGGTTTGTTGGGGGTGCAAAACCTCTAGCTCCCTTAAATATTGTAACTTGACGATCTGTAAGATGGAGCTAGGGGTATTAAAAAGTACCCTGAATATTTAATATTTATAATAATAGAAAGGAAAATAATAAAAAAATTAGTGCGACTTACCGCCGGACATTACACTCCAAAACTAACAATTTTTATTTGAAAAATTTTTCGATAAAATCACTTTTTTTTCGGCCCGATTTTATCTGTTGTAGATTTTCCTCAAAAAAAAATGGCTTTAATTTGAAAATGATATTTGGAAAAGTTGTAGCGTTTAGGAAGACAAACACGGAAAAAAAAAAAAATTTGGTAAAAAATTCAAAATGGCGGAGTGAGAAGCATGGATAAAAAAAATGGACTTAGCCAAAAAATTTTATTTAGAAAAAAGTGACAAAAATACTTGAAGTGCGGAGCAATTTTTGTAAAAAAAAATTACACCTAACCTCAAAAAAAAGATGTTCATACTTTAAACTCCGCCATTTTGAACTTTTTGAAAATTTTTTTTTTCTTCTCGTGTTTGTCTTCCTGAACGCTACAACTTTTCTGAATATCATTTTTAAATTTGAGCCATATTTTTCGAGAAAAATCTATCAACAGACAAAATTGGGCCGAAAAAAAAAGTGATTTTATCGAAAAACTTTTCGAATAAAAAGTGTTAGTTTTGATGTAAGAAACATTTTGGTGCAAAAAAAAAATACAGTATCCATTAAAAAAAACTATGTTCATACCTAAAACTCCGCCATTTTGAATTTTTTGAATTTTTTTTGTTTTTTTTTATGGGTCCCCCTCCAAACCCTACAACTTTTACTTGAATCATTTTTCAATTTGAGCTATAATTTTCAAGAAAAATCCATTATCCAATTAAAATGGGACAGTCTGTATAAATGGTGGCAGTGGCAGCTCACATCATCGATGATTTGAAGTCAATCATTTTTCTTTTAAATTGATGTATAACTTCCTTAAATCGCACGACTCATTTTTGAGGTTAAATCAAATGTCATTTCATTCTATCAAATTTTTATCTTTATTTAAACACTCATTTCTTTGAATTGTTTTTAAACTCATTCATGTACCATTCGAAGATAATCAATTTTGTTCCAAATCGACATATTCTTTATTGAAATCGATCCATATGTCTCTTGCTTTGACGGATAAGATTGCTTTCCATTCAGCAAATTTTATTTTAAATTCATTAGTTTTTTGAAAACAGAAAGGTGCTTAGAAGAAAAAAAAAAATGTCTAATCAAATTGAAAAATTCGTACAAATTTACTTAAAGTATTAATGATGTTTATTTTTGTATTTGTTGAAATCTTAGTCTCGAAATTGTTCAACTCTAATTCTATCGTTTTATCAAATTCCAGCACCACTTGCTGTAGCAAATACGGTTCAAATTCAGTGTGAAAGTGAGTTCATTGTTGTCTCCATATCAACAGAACGAAACACTGATTTCCATGGCCTTGTATATCCCAGAGGATTATCAAAAAATAGTTCCTGTTTGCAAGAATTTCAGAATCAACCAACACCAATAATATATCATCTTCCACTGAGATCCTGCAACACCATGCCATCAGAGCTCGTAAGTTGACAATAACTTTCATGTCTGTCAAAAATCATTCAAATAAATTAGATATATATTGTTATTAATAAATAGGCTCGGGAAGTTCGTCTGTTATTTCAAATTGCCGTAAGCACCATGGCTACATGGTGAATTATAGTTAGAAAAAAAGACGATCTGAACCTCGTACATCGGAAGAATGGCCTCAAAAAATGGCCTCTTTAAAATGGTCTCTTGAAAATGGCCTTCAAATAGAAGATATTTTTTTTGGCTTCTTGAAAATGGCCTTTAAATAAATAATTTCTTGGGCAAAAAACGTGAAGCCATTTTTCAAGAAGCCAACAACATGAGAGAATTTCTTTAGGTCAAAAATACAAGGCCATTTTTAAGCAACCAAAAAAAATGGCTTTTATCTAAAAGCCATTTTTAAGAGGCCAAAAAAAAATGACCTTTTTTTAAAGGCCATTTTCAAGAGGCCAAAAATATGAATAAAAAAAAAAAAGTGAGGCAGTTTTATCACAACTACAGAATTGAATTTACAAACTATCGTAGGAAAACGCCTTAATTTTTTTGATTTATATTTCTTATTTTACATCTTTTGCTTCTTGAAAAAGAAGTTACATTGAAAGAATTTTTTTCTAAAGTCAAGAAAAAATTTTCTTGTCGACAGAAGAATACTTCTTGGCAAAAAGTTGGTTAAAAAAAAAAAAATATGGTTTGAATTACGAAAAAATGTGTTCGTATGGAGAAAGATAAAGTTCTTGTTTGAAACAACATTAAATCATTCAGATAGTTTCTTGTTTCATGCTATAATTGGTTTGTGTCAAGAAGAATACTTCTAGTTATAAACCATATAAATTCTTGACACAAGCACTATTATGATTATCATAAGGGAATAGCTTCTCGTTTTAAGCGACAAAGTGGCTTTTAACAAGAAAAAAACTTCTAGAAAAAGGTAACAGCACGTTTGAATCAATCAGGATCACTGCTTTAAACAAGTAAATCTGTTACTTCTTTTAAACTGTCACTTGCCAGTTAATTTCTTTAACTAGATCAATTCTTTAAAAATTGATTGGTAAGCAACACTCTTTCTTTAGCCGTTTGTTGATAGATTTTTGAGTATTTAAACAAATTAAAAGCTATAGGAAAAATGGCTAAGAAAAGAATGTTGCTCACGAATTGATTTCTTCTGCCTTAATTGCTAAGCTTCATCCATTCCTTAGTCATTTTTTCTATAGCTTTTAATTTATTTAAACAAATAAAAAGCTATATTGCCAAATGTCTAAGGAAAAGATGTTGCTTACCAGTTATTTTCTTCAGCTAAGTAAATTAACAGGCAACACTTTTTTTTAAAAAATTATTTATCATGTGGTTTTTTCTATTTTTGTTGATTTTAATAATTATAAAGAAAAATACTTACTATGTTTGTATGGTTGCTGTTTTAATTTTCACATTCCGAAACATTTTTTACATACAATGGTATTTTTCATTAATTTTTTTCCGCGAGGTTGAATTGAGGATGTATTGGGTCAGATAATAACACCCGAAAATTGATACAAATTATTATTACTTTGGTCACAATTATCAGTAGCAATCATTCTGAATGAAACTCTTATTATTAACTTAATAAATAGAAAAATCTAGGCATTTTTCGTTTATTTTTTTTGGTAACTCGTTTTAGCATCGATTCAACGTCGAAACGAGGTTGAATCGAGGTTGAATCGGGTTAAACAAGAAAACACCTAAGAAATGATTCAATTTATTATTTTTTTAGTTATAAGTATTGTTAGCCTTATTATTTTTAATATCATTTTTTTTAACAAAAAAGTTTTGAATTTAGGCATTTTTTATCTATTTTTTTCGACATAGAATCGAGCTCGCAATTAGCCTTGGTTCAATTGGTTATTGAAACGATACAAGAAAAAATGATAAGAAGAAAATACTAGAAATGGATGACAGCAGATTACCAAAAACATGTTTGAGAAGAGAGTGTGGATGGATCATAGATAATAGTACGACCAAATGGGAAAAAAATTTTTTAGAGGGTTAGACGAATTGAATGGAAGTATGCAAAATAATATTTATGTTACAAGGGCAGTGGGAATAATGTGTGAATTTCCAAAGCGTAAGAGTGGTAGTGCGCTTTTTAGAAATTCACACATTATTACCACTGTCCCTAGTAACATAAAATATAGTTCGTTACATGTGCCCAATCAGAGAGCCCGCTCACAACTCATTTGGAGGGGAAACACTCACCAAGGCTCGTGCTTGCCCCCCCCAAATTCGTTGAGAGCACACTCTCTGAATGGGCACTTGTAACGAAATATACTATTAAAATAGAGGACAAAGATGAAATAATAACAAAAATAGAAAAGGTATGTACCTGTAAGTGGATCGAAAAGAAAAGAAAAGAAATGAATAAGAGAATTATTTAAAATAACTATGAGAGATTATATCGATTTGTAAGAACAGGAAAAAAGATAGAGAATTACTGGGATGAGCAAAACGGTTATGTAGGCCATAAGGACTGTTAAGCAAGAATGGAATGTGGTATTGAAGAGAGGGTAGATGTAATGAAAAGGTTGAGGATTTGATTTAAAAATTGATCACGTGTATCACTTAATAAATATGAACTTGTAAAGTGTAGATCCTCACTTTACTTATTTTACATTTAATTCAAATTCAAACAATAATTTAAAAGATAGACACGAAATTTATATTTAAATATTAATAATAATGAAACAATTTATTTAACAATTAGACTATAATAATTTAACGAGACACAATATATATATTACTGGTTGTGAGGTGGCATAGCCACATCACCAATACAAATTTATGAGTATAGTTCCGACGCACCGTTTGGCTCGGTGGCCGGACTAGAAGCGAAGAGAGCAGAGTCTCACGCAACAAAACAGAGTGAGGGTTCTCCTACCCATACATAGATACATAGCTAACACCTCACTGACTATGTCACATGACATGCCAGTGTGGTGGGAGACATCAAATATTCTATCTCGCTACAAACTGAATTTTATTTTAATGACGGTCAACTTATAACAGCTGAACTTCGTAGTTTCGACTATTTTTATAAAAATAATTGACTTCGTCTTTATTGACAGTTTTTTCTTTTATTTAGGAAGACGGAGGTATTGAATATTTCAATACAATTGTCGTGCAGCCTCATTTGAAGCTGATCACGAATCAAGGAAAAGGTTTTCATGTTAGATGTCGTTACCAGACTCGCGACAAACTCATCTCAAATGACCAAACACATGCCGCAAAGCTTCAGTCACTCCCTCTTCAGGTAAATTTTGATAAATACTCATTCATATAATCATACTTTATAAGCAGATTTTCATTAATCTCAACGTTTATATAATCGTTAAGTTTTTTCAGGCCTAAAATCTGTGTGAGTGGTTTGAAGGGTAAAGTGTAAATGATCGTTCGGAATTTATTACTGGCAACAGTGATTTTGAAATTCCTTGAAAATTATGTTAAAAACAATTTAAGCTCACAGGGCATCTTCTGATATCGAACGAAAATCAGATCACTTGTCGCTCTCAAGATGAGCACTATCATATTTTTTGAATATCTGAAATTCATTAATTTTTATTAATATAGCAATATTTAAAATAAAAAATTGATTGAATTTTACATAACAGTTATTGATAGTTTGCTTCCTTTCATTAACGTTGATATGATTTGTGTTTCAAGCAAAAAACACCTAAATATAGCTGCTATATGTTTGCTCTGTTTGAAAACAATTTAAAAATGTTAAAAAACAGCAGTTAAACAATTTTCAATTCGATAAAAATAAAATCTTGTTGCATTTTGACGTCGTTTCAATATTTTTCTAATTTTCGGACGACCACAATAATAAAAATCACTTGTGACGAAAATTAAAAACTTTAATCTAAAACTGACCCTGACCGAGACTTGAACCTCATGTGTTTCGTATGGAAATTCAACGTGTTATCCACTGCGCCACGACATCGCATGTGGGAAATAAATTTTGTTCGTTATAAATTAACAATTTGTGAATAAGCAAAGTCACGCCTGCTCAGTCAACTAAAAAATGACGGCACTTAATATTTCTGAGTCCCTAATTAATTTTTGCTATGGCCCATTATAATTTCAACCATGTTGCTTTGTATTTGTCAGTGACACCTACAGGATTTCCAAGAAAATGAAATTTTAATTATAGTACACGGTTAATTTTAAGAGGATCATTTTAATTCTGTCTACATTAACCAGGTTTTTAAACCAGGTTTTAAAATAAAAAATTTTTTTTAGCTGTGATGTAATGCAATTTTTAAGCTAGATTATTTTAACTTTTAAATTTGGCTTTTGTTAAAGTTTCTTTATGAGTTGTAATTTTTTCATCGGGAAATAGCAAAAAAAAAAACATTATAAAATTGCATTAGTATCTTTTAATTTTTTAAAACAAGAATAGTTTTTTCTCGTTAGAATGATAGCAAATATTTCAATAGTCAGAAGATATACCTTCAGTGATGTGGTACCGTAGTAAAATCCACTGAAAATTTTTCTCCGTGTATCTGCATTATGAAACAAACAAAATATGGCAGGTTTCCGTGTATTCCTAGTCTTTTTAGTTATTTCATAATATAATAATCCAAGACTTTTTTGATAACAATTTATGATAAAAAATCGTTGGATCATTGTTTATCTTTCTGTGTATAGGCGACTGCCCCAATGCCAGGTTGCACCATGAAAATCTTTTCGAGTGATCCAACAGGTTATCATGTTGCTGAGAATGTAGAAATTGGTGATCCTTTAAGCCTTGTTATAAGTATTGACAAACAAGACAACTTTGGATTAGAAGTTTCCGATTGCATTGTTCGGGATGGTCTTGGATGGGGTGAACAAAAACTAATCAATAACGAAGGGTAAAACTTCTTTCGATTTATTTGTATATGTTCATTTTATTTATTTATTCTTTTATTTATTTATGACAGTTGCCCAGTGGATAGTGAAATCATGGGCCGATTCACTTACAGTCAGGACAAATCAGAAGCAAGAGTAAATTTCCAAGCTCACAAATTTCCTTATACAGCAAGCGTGTATTACCAATGCAATGTAAAACTTTGCACAAATCATAATGGTGGCTGTTCAGAAGTGGTATGTCTTTATTTAATGCTTAACGCTCTAATATATTTCAGTCGAAAAAGTGTTTAAAAATGCATGTTTTCCAGTTACCTTCATGTAACGAAATTCGAAAACGAAGACAAACAAGTGAACGAATCTTAGATGAAACAAAAGATAGCCTCAGCCTTGATGGTACACCAGCAACGATTGAAGTTTATAGTGGATTATATGTGAACGAAGCATCTGATATAAGTGGGAGAACGGATTCAAATAATGAAGTATCTCGTGAAAGAGTAAGTTAAAAGCTACCGGGGTTTGATTATAAATAGCTAATTTTTTTTCTTTTTAGACTCTCAATGATGATAGTATTTGCATCTCCCAACGGAGTTTTGCGATTGGAATAGCCATTGCTGGACTCATACTGATGGCAGTGGTAATAGTCGTTATCGTTATCCTTTTGTCAAGACGGCGACATAAAAATGTTTCCACTACCGGTTCATCTATTTACAGTGGACCATATACTAATACCCTTTACAGTCAAAGTAGTTAATGTATTAGATCAAAATCCTTATTTCTCAAGGTAGATAATTATTCATCAGCAAGAATAAATTTTTTAACTAAGCGCTAATAAAACTTTTAAATACTAGATTACTATCTTCTTGCTGTTCGAAAAATGTACTGTGGGAACAAAAACTTAAAATTGAAAAAAAAAAATTCTCATAAACACAACAATCTTGATTTGATGAAACATTTGTTAAAATCGATTAAAAAATTATAATTCTTGATATTCAATTAAAATTATGCAGATTTCTTTTCATTTTCACAATATTCTGTGAGAAATTTTCTTCTCAATGCAAGTGTCTTGTCTAAAATAAACAAATTTTTGATTGATTTGACCAAAAGTGTATTCAAATGGAGACTTCATGTGTTTCTCGATACAAATACTTTGTATTTATGGAAAACAATTTTTTTCGTATTCCCAAGCATTTTGTTGTCAAGAAAAATTCTCCCATGATTTCGAATAAAAATTTTTTCAGAGAGTAGGAGAGACGATTCGATTCGATATGTCTGTAAAATATAAGGTCCTTACAATTAGATATTTTTTTTCTTTTGCATATGAGCAAGAAGATTTCAGATATCTCATGATAACCATTTACACGTTTAACAGCTAACATATTTAACGTATCCAGCCAACATAAACGACGCTCAATGCATATTTTATTTAAAATAAAATTTTGTCAAGTATTTCTTCATTTCATGTACGATCTTTTCGCTTTTATCCATAGTTCTTATGGTCTTTTTCAGCAACTATAAAATTTTTTTTGTCGAAATCAAGACAAAAAATGCTTTTTAATATATTTATTTGTCTTGGAAAAGAAAACATTTGAAAAAAGTTAAAAACAGTTTGTTTGAAAATAATAATATATCTTGTTATAAAAAAAAAAAATTCTCGATCACATATTTCTTTGATTCAATTTGATTATTACAAATCTTGATTCAAGTCAAAAAAAAAAAAATTTTGAATCACTTATATACTTCAATCAAAGCCATCGGAAGAAGAAGAAGAATTGAACAGGAAAAAAATTGTTGTGCTGCACAGCAAAGTAGAGGCGAAATTGAAACTCTACAATATTTGTTCTGCCGATAGTACAGCTTTTGTTCATCTGGTAGAGTAATAATTGCCGTGCTATTTAACAAAATTTTTTTATCTACTAGTAGAAACGAGGTCATTTTTTTTTTTAATGTCACAGGTATTGATAATATTATATTGCTTTTTTTCTCATTTATCTTTTTAATAAAAAAACGATTATACAGACTGTCCCATTTTAATTGGATAATCGATTTTTCTCGAAAAATATGGCTCGAATCATAAAATGATTCAAGTAAAAGTTGTAGGGTTTGGCGGGGGACTTGGAAAAAAAAAAAAAAAATCAAAAAATTCAAAATGGCGGAGTTTCAGGTATGAACTAAGTTTTTTCAAGTGAATACTATATTTTTTTTTTGTACCAAAATAATTTTTACATCAAAACTAACACTTTTTACGTGAAAAGTTTTTCGATAAAATCACTTTTTTTTTCGGCCCAATTTTGTCTATTGATGGATTTTCCTCAAAAAATATGGCTCAAATTGAAAAATGATATTCAGAAAAGTTGTAGCGTTCAGGAAGACAAACACGAAAAGAAAAAAAAATTTTTTTAAAAGTTCAAAATGGCGGAGTTGAAAGTATGAACATCTTTTTTTTTGAGGTTAGGTGTAATTTTTTTTTTACTAAAAAATGGTTCGCATCAAGATTAACACTTTTCTGAATAAAATTTTTTGGCTAAGTCCATTTTTTTTATCCATGCTTCTCACTCCGCCATTTTAAATTTTTCACCAAATTTTTTTTTTTTCGTGTTTGTCTTCCTAAACGCTACAACTTTTCCAAATATCATTTTCAAATCAAAGCCATTTTTTTTTTGAGGAAAATCCATCGACAGATAAAATCGGGCCAAAAAAACAGTGATTTTATCGAAAAATTTTTCAAATAAAAAGTGTTAGTTTTGATGTAAGAAACATTTTGGTGCAAAAAAAAAAAAAAAAGTTCATTAAAAAAACTATGCTCATACCTAAAACTCCGCCATTTTGAATTTTTTGAATTTTTTTTTTTTTTTTTTCAGGTCCCCCTCCGAACCCTACAACTTTTACTTGAATCATTTTTCAATTTGAGCTATATTTTTCAAGAAAAATCCATTATCCAATTAAAATGGGACAGTCGGTATTTTAAATTGAAATTAAACCAATAATTTAATATGAGTAATATTTTTTTTTTTTTTCAAATATTTTTTCTTGTATATTCATTTATTCATTTGTATAAGACCAGTAGTATTGCTACCAAAATAGGGCTACAGGTGGTATAGAAATACAAGTTAAATTATATATTTCATTTATTTTTAAATCAATTTTCAACAAAGAACAGGTAAGCAATTAATGATTTTTTAATTTTATTTTCAACATTTATACACTTTTATTATTGTTTACAACAAGCTTATATATCTATATTTTTTTTTCTAATTAAACTTATTTCTTGAAATTTTTATGTATTTTAATTGTATGTTATTTTGTATGTTAATTTAATTTTTTTTAACGTTTTGTCAAATTATATTTATTTTTAAATGTTGGAGATACAAAGTCTGATGACACGTCCCTGACTAAATATATTTACAACTGCTACACTACCGGACACAAATCTTAACTTACAGGCTGACACTAAACAAACATACACAACCATACACTACACACACACTATATGCACCCCTATATAATATACTCATTCCAGTTCCAGCCGCCGTGCACTTTACACTCTTGCCTCGCATTATATATTCTCTGACTGCTAATTAAATAAACGTAACCAATAATATTAAATTCTACTTGTTATTATTTATGATCTACCCTCACATAACCAACATTAAATATTCATGAGTTTAAATTTATAACATTTTTATCAGTTTTTTTTAAACAAATTAAACACTGATTGTACTTTTTCTATTTTTATTATTGATAACCAATTTAATTGATAGAAAAGTCATAATTTTAAGTATAGATTTAGAACAGTCTCATCAATTATGTTTCACATATCTTGATGTAAAAATTAGCAAATAAAAAAACAACAAATTACAAACTAAAAGACAATTCAATAATTGTTTTATTCTAGTGTTTTTCAAAATTTATGCGGAATTTTAAATTCATATAAATTTACGAGCTATTACTTTTTTTATACCACTCATGCATTGTAAACTCGATTTTACACGCGCCCTAACGGTGAGGTAAATTGACGTTTATAGAATTGTAACTGAAACAGTCGTGGAGTAACCGAAATGATCGTGAAGTAACCGAAATGATCGTGGAATAACCGAAATAGTCGTGGAATAACCGAAAAGTGCCTCTGTTTTTTGCGCCCTCAACGGGTATTTTTTGCATCTAGTTCAGTATTAAGCCTCGATTCCAACGACGTAGTATCACACACATACACATATGATATAAAAAAAAAGATGTGTGTTATTGTACGCACAGGGAAGTGAAACTTCTTTAGTAATTTTTATAAATAGTAATTGGAAGATCTCTCGTTGCATTAATATATTTTTGACTAGTTGTCTTTTTCGCTCTCCTTCCGAGTGTACTATTATGTTCATTCAGCTATTAACAATTATGATAGAAATTTTTGAATTTATTGATTAGTTATAATATTAAGGTTCTATGTAAATGAAATTCTAATTCAAAAACTCAACACAGAATATTGTAATCTATATATATAAATGTGAAAATGAAAAACTTCGTTGGTAATGTTCTCAGCAACTACCGAACCGATCATTGTGATTTTTTCTTCAAATCAAAGAGCTTATCGCGGAGATCGTGATAGGCGTTTATTCGATTTCATATCTTAATAAACAACCGAGTTATTATTTATTATAAATAATAGCCTGTTACGCGGCAGAGGCAACAGCCGGCGCTTTGGTAGTAGGTGCTTTACACTCATACAATCACAGAGGTGGAAAAAGAGAGAGAACGCGCTATAGTCCCAAATGATTTATCTATATTTGCATTTAAACATAATCGAAAAATTGAAAAAAAATTAACAATAATATTAGCTTAGGAATTATCAGGCCGATAAATAAAAATAAGTGTAGGTCACAACAAGCTTAAGAATTTTGGTAAATATTCGGTTTAAATGATATGTGTTATCAATAGAAAATGTGTAATAAAATGAAAATGTTAACGTTCAAAATAATGAAATTTAGTCCGTCAGTACATAATAATTTCTTTGTTGGATAACCTTGGTTTAGATTTCCTATTCTGTTTTGAACGATAATGAAAATGACAACGCGAAATTATTTAATAGATATCATCATACATTATTAATTCATTCAAAAAATTGAAAAAGAAAATTCCATTTAAATAATTAAGGTTGAAAGTAAACCCCATCGTCGAACAAAGTTTGGATCCAATAGTACACTGAGAAAAAAAATGTTTGTATTTAAGAGAAAAGTTGCTTAAATATAGCAAAATTTTGCTTGAAAGTTTTAGGCTTTGATTTAAAAAAAAAATGTATTAAATTGAGCATAATATTTTTTAATTAAAGCAATTTATTTGCTTTAATTTAAGACAGTTTTTTTTTTATTTAAAAGAAAACAGAATTAATTTAAGAGAAACTTTGCTAAAAAGGAAGCAAAAATATCCTTTAAATCAAGCGAATAAGTGGTCTAGTTAAGACAAAAGTTGCTAAAATTAAATGACATTTGATTTTATTTAATGGGTAAATCGTTTAATTTAAGGATAATATTGATTAAATTAATAGAAAATTGTTTTTATACAAATGATAAATGAATTAATTTTAAAAAAATAAAACCAACCAGCCTATCGGGATGTGATGAAACTTTTGATTCAAGGGCCTCATAATTTTGTCTCTGATACGTTAACGCGCGATGGTTCAGGGGGTAACGCACTGGCTTTTAAAAGTATAGGTTTAGATAGGTTTAGATTAGGCAGAGGTTCGAGGATTGGTTAGGACAAAAAAAAAAAAAAAAAAAACAATTGAATCTTCGAGTGTAAAATAAAATAAGTCCTGAAAAAAAAGAAAAAATAAAAAAATAATTTTTTTTTTTATTTTCATTTCTTTCAATCAAAAATAAAAACAATTTTCTATTAATTTAATCTATAACTTCCTTAAATTAAACGACTTAACCATTAAATTAAATGAAATGTTGCTTAATTTTAGCAACTTGTGTCTTAACTAGATCGCTTCTTGTTTTAAATTGATTCATAATTTTTTTGAATTAATCCATTTTTTATTTGTATAAAAACAATTTTCTATTAACTTAATCAATATTATCCTCAAATTAAACGACTTAACCATTAAATTAAAAGAAATGTCGCTCAATTTTAGCAACTTTTGTCTTGATTAGAACGCTTTTCTGCTTTAAATTGATTCATAATTTTTTCAAATTAATCGATAATTTCCTCAAGTTAAACGACTTACCCATTAAATTAAATGAAATGTCGCTTAATTTTAGCAACTTGTGTCTTAACTAGATCGCTTTTTGTCTTGAATTGATTCATAATTTTTTTAAATTAATTCATTTATCATTTGTATAAAAACAATTTTCTATTAATTCAATCAATATTATCCTTAAATTAAACGATTTACCCATTAAATAAAATCAAATGTCATTTAATTTTAGCAACTTTTGTCTTAACTAGACCGCTTATTCGCTTGATTTAAAGGATATTTTTGCTTCCTTTTTAGCAAAGTTTCTCTTAAATTAATTCTGTTTTCTTTTAAATAAAAAAAAAACTGTCTTAAATTAAAGCAAATAAATTGCTTTAATTAAAAAATATTATGCTCAATTTAATACATTTTTTTTTTAAATCAAAGCCTAAAACTTTCAAGCAAAATTTTTCTATATTTTAGCAACTTTTTCTCTCAGTGTATGTCATCCGCATTGTAAAGAAAAACAAACTGATAATTAAAAAATAGTAGTAGTAAAAATTTTTTTAATGACAAGCGTAAATATGTATTCTGCCCCTATTCTTATGTGTACTTGAAGTCGTCAACTTTGACATTCATTATCTAAAAAAAAAACTAGCAGGAAAATTGAAAAAAAATACACTTTTATTTGCCACCAAAAAATCGAAAATTAAATAACGGAAAATTTATTTAACTTTCAACCTCAAGTTTGGAATAGGAATATTATTTAGAGCTAGCAAGTCTTTAATTCTTTTAAACAAATGATAACATCTCTGAAATTGTAAAAATAATCCCAAGCAAAGCCAAATTAAAAATAATCTCAGCAACTACCCAACCGATCATCGTGATTTTTTTTTTAAATCAAAGAGCTTATCTCGCAGATCGTTATAGGCGTTTATTTAATTTCCTATCTTAATAAACAACCGAGTTATTAATTATAGCCCGTTACGCACCCAAGTCAACAAGCGGCGCTTCGGTAGTGGCTGCTATGCACTTATAGATACAATCACAGAGTTGAAAAAAGAGAGATAACGCCCTATAGTCCCAAATGATTTATCTATTTGCTTTTTAACATAATCAAAAAATTGAAAAAAAATTAACAATAATATTTTTAAACCAACTAGCTTAGAAATCATCAAGCCGATAGATTAATAGAAGTGTAGGTCAAAATAAAGATGCTCCCTGGTAGAAATATTTCTCCAACTTTCTTCCAACTTTTTTCGGACCATGGGTCATTTTTGTAAAAAGGTAGAGAAAGTTGGACAAAAAGTGGAGAAAGTTGGAAAAAAGGCGAAGAAAGTTGGAAAAATATTTCTACCAGGGCAAGCTTAAAAACTTTGGTAAATATTCGGTTCAAAGGAAATGTGTTATGTTAATATAAAATCAACTGTGTATTAAAATAAAAATATTTTTAACGTTAAGAATAATAAAATTCAGTCAGTGAGTACGTACTAATTTATTTAATGGATAACCTTGATTTAGATTTTCCATTAATTCTGTCTTTAATGATAATAAAATTAGCAGTGCGAAATTATTTAATAATTATCATTATACCGTATTATTTCATTCAAAAAAAGTTAATTTTATTTAAATAATTACGGTTGAAAGTAAATTCCATTGTCTAACAAAGTTTTGGTCCGAGAGGGGTATTCTACATATGGTTATAGAAAATATTTTCAATGCCCCCCTGTCCAAAGTATAACCACTATACTAGCAGGTTCTTAGGAGTATATGTGTCTGTAATCTATCTGGATAGACACACACATACTACTACAGCAAAGAAACAAGGAACAGCACTATTCAAAATTATATGTCCACTGAATCCCTAGGAGAAAAGGGATCTATAACTTCTTTAATAATCCGTATTGTTAAGTAGAACAAATTGATAGTTGACTCAGCAATAATTGATAAAAATTCTTTCAACTACAAGCGTTAATATGTGTTCTGTACCTATTCCTAGGTGTTGAAGTTTCCAGTTTTGATATCAATTATCTAAAAAAAAAATGAGCACGAAAATTCTGGAAAATTCATCGGAATAGATGATTTTTCCGGCTTTCATTTGCAACCAAAAACTCATAAATTGAATAACGGGAAATATATATTCAACTCTCAATCGTAAGTTGGGAATATTATTTCAAGCTAGCTAGCTCCAATTTTTTTTAAACAAATGATGACATTCAAAAATTGTCAAAATAATCCCGAGCAAAGCCGGGTTAATCAGCTAGTTTTATATAAATATTTATTTATTGAACAACTAGTCAGCCAAACACTTCTATTACTATTTCATGTATACTTTTTATTTTATGTATATATATTCATGAAATACTGAGTTTTTTCAGTTGCTCTTTTATCTTCAGGATTTTTGTCGAGATGATATCTTTTAATATTTTCCCGATATATCAACTTTAGATGACTTAAGCTTCCAATATTATTGAATATTGAGTCAATTTCAGCCTCGTAATCTGACATGTTACAGCCTGAAAATTATAAATAAAATTAATACAAATTATAATTGAAATAAATTTGATTTTAATTTAGTAGCTATCTCCTCAATATTTGAATAAAAAAAAAAAAAAAAAACAGAACGAACTATTTGATGTTAAAAAAATTTAATGTCAAATATTGATCGATTTTTTCAACATCTTTTTTATGAGCGAATTAACGACAAACACACGATGGTGCATCATCGCCGCCACCACCACCACTGTGTATTTGTTCTATTATGATTGCTGTTGTTTATATATGATCAATATTGTTGTTGTTATTTTGATTTCCACTTGGTACATCATTTATCAAATTATTATTTACTCCTGTTGTTGTTTCATTGAATGATTCAATATTTAATCATCCGTTCCATTTTTTTGTCCTTTACAAATTCATTCAAGATCTTGAATTTATTTCGATCATGACAAGCACAATCATAACAAGCACAAGCACTTGAATAACCACTATCTTGTGTATTATTTGATTATTGGACAGATTCATTTCAAATACTCATTATTTGATTTAAAATATTATTACAACTACCAGTACAAGTCTCATGAAAATTACCAGACATTGGTATAGCACCTGGTCCTATTTTAAATTTTACTGATTTAGGATTACCAGTACATTTGTCACATTTTTCTGATAATATTTCAATGTCATTAATTGTTTCTTGAATTCCTATAAAATCTAAAATACCATCTTTACTATATTATCCACATATATTTTATCCACATATATTACATACATTTTATCCACATATATTATTTATTGTGGTTTGGTATTGTGATTATGATGTTACTGTTGTATTATGTCAAGCACTTAAATAACTACTATCTTGTGTATTAATTGTTTATTTAACAGATTTATTTTAGATACTCATTATTTGTTTAAAAATAATATTATAACCACCAGTACAAGTCTCATCAAAATTATCAGACATTGGTATAGCACCTGGTCGTATTTTAATTTTTACTGATTTAGGATTACCAGTACATTTGTCACATTTTTCTGATAATATTTCAATTTCATTAAATGTTTCTTGGAATCCTATCCAATCTGAAATACCATCTTTACTATCTTTACGTTCACGTGGTACCACATTTCATCCACATATTATTTAATGTTGTTCGGTATTGTGATTATGATGTTGCTGTCATATTATCTCAAGCACTTGAATAACCATTATCTTGTGTATTATTTGTTCATTCAACAGATTAATTTTAAATACTCATTATTTAATAAAAAATAATATAATAAATTATATATTGTATATAATAAAAGTTTTAACTTCAATATTCACCTTTGTCTCTTGAATCTTTCATGAAACTAAAATTTTGAAACAAATTTTAAACAAATTTTTTTGTATCGTTGTCAAGGAAATAAATAAATAAAACAAGATAAAAAATAATTTAAAATTACTTACCTTCATACCGTTACTTTCGTTGCATCCATCTTTTGTTTTTTTTTTTACTGCCCATTCTAAAGAAGTTTCACTTCAAAAAAAAAAAAACACATACACTCAATTTAAGTCATCCAAGATTGTCCAAGATGACAGAATCAGAATAATCTACGTCAATGGATAATTGTATTTTAAATGATACACCTAATAATAAATATTTGTGTGTCAAGATATGTAAAAATAATAATTGTTAATAATAATATTTAATATTACAATATTTTTTTGATTTTTTTTCAATTTTCTTTTTTGGTTTAATATTTCTAACCTAAGAATGTGGTATATTTGTGACAGGCTGTTTGTATTCTTGAAGTTTTTTTTTTTTTAATGGTATTTCTTATTACTTGTTATTGATTTTTAATTCAAATTTAATTCTATTTTACAGTTTGATTATTAATTAATCAATTTTTTTATTCTAAATAATTTAAATTAAAATATAATATAGTTTTAATATGGTTTTATTTTCTATCATATCAGGTCAGATATATATTTTTAATTTTAGTAAATATTTTAAACTTCAAATACTTTTTATTTGAATTATATTGGATGTGTTTTTTTCTTATGCTGACCCCCCCTTCGGGATCCACGACGTGTATGTTAATTTATCTATTGTTTTTTAATATTTAATAATTTTATTATTATTATTATTTTTTTTTAAGACAAATAACATACTACAATTATGACAACTAACATTTACAACATGTGACAAGTCTAGGTTTGTGGCACGTAAAATCTCGTTTACAATTGCATTCATGGTATAAAATATCGTGTGTAACTCGAGTGGTAAGTGTGTGTGTTATGAGATGGTGCGTGCGCACACCATTTCATAAAACACACCTTACCACTCTTGTTACACAATATACTATTTTTCCAATACTATATTATTGTTTTCGTTTGTAATTTTATTTCTGTCATTTCTTTCTATTGCTAAATCAATAAATTGTGGGTAATAAGGCATGTAATCGGTTAAACTTTTGTATTCGACAATGAGCCATTTTTGCGTGTCCAGTACAACATAGGCTTGGATATGCTCATCTAAATATGTCTCCAACCCTTTCACAATAAAATAAATTGAATTATTGAATTCTATCAAATGTTGGATTTCTGCAAATACTGGATTTTTGTTATCAATATCTGTAATAACAGAAATGTCTTTTCTGTACAGTGTACCATTATAGTCAACTTCAGACAACAAATTAACTTCGTCATTTTCAGATATTGGACTCACGTTACTCAATTTTCTAAAATCATCAAAATTTTTTAAATGGATATTTTGTTTCAATTTTACTGATGAATAGTTGGTCATAATTTTTTGAGTAATAAATGTGCATGCTAAATTCAATTGGTATTTTAGAGCCAAAGTATGGCACGTATTAGTTCCTGACAATGCAACTTTAGAATACCTAATACTATTTCGGTGGACTGCTTCGCCCCGGATTGCTGAATTATATCTTAATGGTCCTAACATTAACATAGCTCGTGAATAATGTAGCAGAAAGTGATGCTTGGGTTTTAAATGAACAAAGTTTAAATCTATATACAATTTATGGTGCTCTTCAAGCAGGTCATTAAGTAATGTAATATCATGTGGCGTAAAACTCGGGGCCATTCTTATGAAAAAAAAATTTTCTTAGCAGAATATACAGGTGCCAAACTTTATTATCCCGAGAGATATATTTTCTATTGATATATTATAGACAACTGAGTCTATAATAAATGGCCCCTATTTTTTTTTTAATGTGACCCCAAAGTGTTTTCACTTCAAAATCGTCGAAATAAACACTCAATGGAATCACTATATCATGCGGACACTCTTTTTTTTTTTTTTTTGAAAAACTGTTCCATCAATCACTGAGGATACTCGTTGACTATCCGGAGATTTATTTAATGATTGCATGACTATTCCGAAAACGTTCGGTAATTCCAAATAATTTTCAAGAACGCAGGCCATCGGAACAGTTTCTATTTTTGTATAATATTTCAACCAAACCGTTTTCCCCTTTTTTTTTAACGTCAATGTTGTTTGTTGTTTCAATATAAATAATTCAATATAAAAAAAATTAAATTTTTTTTTTCACATTTCCAACAGAATATTAGTTTGATTAATAGATAAAACTGTTTGTATCAAACGAAACATCGATTCTTTCAAAGCCCTTTTTGTTTATAACAAAATTTAATTTTTCTTAATTCATTACTTTTATTGTTTTTATTGAGTCATCTGTCATTTGAAACAAACAGTATATCGTTTTAACAAAAGACAATTTTCTTTTCACAAATAGCCATTGTTTAAATCAAATACCATGTGGTGTTTACCTTAAAAAAATCTTTCTGTCGTTTAAAGTGAGACGCTACTCTATTATAATAATCGTATTAGTGTTCGTGACAAGGAGTACTGGGTTTACGTTTAGCAGGTTTTGCTTAAAAAAATCCCTCTGTCGTTCGTAACGAGAACCTTATGGAATATAATAATCATAATAGTGCTCGTGTCAAGGAGTAGTGGGGTTCACGTTTAGCAGTTTTTTTGCTCGACTCAAACCGTTTATTGTTTCTAACAAGACTCTGTCTGAATGTTATAAACAAATTATTATTTTAAACGATAATTTTTTTTTTTTCTAAACAAATCATTTTTTGTTTAAAATAAATAATTTTTTGAAGTGAAACTTCTTTACGGAGGGTAGCAAAAAAATTCGAGGCCCTGCTAGCGTTACGCGCTCGCGTATACTCTGGCGTTTACTCTCGCGTTTACTCTCGCGTATACTCTCTTGCAGACATTCTCCCGTATACTCCCTTCCTCTTGTAGACGTTCTCTCGTATACTTTCTGCTATACGCTCGGTCGCAAGCGGATAAAGAGAGGAGAATTACATAAAGAGAAGGGAAGCCGGCAAGCATAGGGATCTGACCTATTCACCATGGCATCTGGTGGCGCACAGTGAACTATTTCCAGACCATTGAAACTACATGAAAAAATTTTTTATGGTATAGTTTGTTGACGATAGCATACTATAGTAAAACGGTCTGGAATGCGCCATATTACCTCAAAGATAAGCTTTTACACAATAAATGTGTGCGTGAGCGACCAAACCCCGCCCATAGGTCAGATCCCTATACATGCACTATATATAGCGTATAAACTCGGAGCGTCAGCTGCTATGTGTGTATGCGTGTGCGACTTTTTGTTTGTTTATTTATTTAAATATTATTAAACAGTTCAACTGAGTTTAATACTTAAATAATTGATTTTAAAAAAAAATTCATTTGAACGTATCAAGCAATAGTTATCTCGCGGGTTTAAAGAATCATTATTATAATAACAATAAAATTATTATAAATATATATAAATGATAATTATAACAACAATAATTTTGATAATATTACCAATTATTTACAATAGTATTGATATTAATAATAATATTTATAATAATAATATTTTGAATATAAATACTAATAATTATCAATATTTATATATGAATGTTATTGTCAATGTTATTATTTATATTATTAATATCACTGATATTATTATAAATCGATAATATTATTGTTATTATTACTCATATTATATTGATATTATTATTATCGATGATATTTTTGAAATTATTATTTTATTTATACTATGGTTATATATGAATAATATTATTATAAATAATAATAACTCCAATAATATTATGTTAACAATAATATCAATATAATATTAGTAATAATATCGATGGTATCAATTATATTGTCGCATTAAAGAATGAAGTGCCAAAAACGTCAATTTTAAAGGAAAAAGGGCGTAAGTGCAAATTTATAAATTTTCGGGTTATTCGACTAATTTTAATACTTAAAAAAAAAGGGAAAATGGTCGTAACAACCTTTGATAAAGGATAAAGGGCGTATGTCCAAGGATTTACGCCTTTTTTCCCGTTATCAAAATAATTTTTGATAAAAGACGAAAGGCATATTTTCAATTTTATTTGAAATTTATTTAATGGCAGGATTTTTTAAATTATTGATTGTATACTGATAATTATACATAATTTATTATCAATACGAAAAACATAAAAATAATTACAAATCTTCATCTTTTATTAAAAATGATTTTGAGAATGGAAAAAAGGCGTAAGTCCCTGAACATACGCACTTTTTTTTTTTCTTTAAGCCTTAAAATTAGATGAAAAGCCCGAAAATTTATAAATTCGCACTCACGCTCTTTTTCTTTTAGAAAAAAAAAATTCCTAAAAATGGCACTTACGCCCTTCTTCCATTAATGTGACGATATAAATAATAAAATTTATAATAATAATATTCGAAATATAAATACTAATAATTATTATTAACTAATAATATTTATATTCGAATATTATTGTCAGGATTAATATTATTATTATTATTATTATTATTATTATTATTATTATTATTAATATTCAGCGTGACATAAAACTACTCTGAAAGAAGTTTCACTTCCCCCGCGCGTACTCGCAACACGCTACTTTTTTTTTTTATTTTAAACCACTTTTTGCCAAGCAGTTTTCTGCTAAAATTAAGAACAATCTTATTTATTTTTAACTAAAAATTTTCCCAGTGTGGGCTGCTCTTTCGGATTATTTATATTTAAAATCTAACAGCTCGGTATTAAATGGCAACGATTTATCAGTAAAATTTGAAAAAGAAAAATATTTGATGGAAGAAGTTCTTTGTTCTGTGGACCTGTTGAATGTTTTTCAATTACTATGTCAGGATGATTCAAACAGATTTTCTTGGCAGGTGGTACTGTATCTTGGATAATTTTACGTTTTGTATCATGTGGATTGGATGCTGATTGATTAGGGACGTGAACTTTTTCAACGAGTCTTGAATAAGTATGAATATGTACGTTTGCATACAATTTTCGTATGGACACTCACCGGATCCAGGAGACTTTTTATGATAAGATTTGACATGTCCTAAAATACCAATTCTGTCTTTTGAGGACCACGAAGAAACTTTACATATTGGACAAATGTACATGATTGTGAATTTAAAATTAAAATGTAAAAAATAAGTTGAATAACGATGGAGAATTTGTGTTGGAAATATTGACTTAAAAACTGAAAAAATAAATCAAATAGTTAAATGGATGCCTTTTGATATCTCCAGTACAAGAAACAGTGATGTTGATTTTAATTTCTTGAGCAACGAATTTGCCAGTGATATTTTTTCAGTGGTTTCAACGTATTTATCTGTAAACCAACAAAGGAAGTGGTTAATTAATTTTATTTAAATTACTAGCAACAGTTAACACGTTAAAGACAATTTATGTTGATTTATTGATATTATGATATGATAATAAGTAGGTCAATTGAAATAATTGAACGTCGTACAAGTATTTAGTATTTTTTTTTAATTATAGAATAACAACTGAACACAGGTGTATTAAATATGAAAAATCTTAATTAATTTTTTTTATTGTCAAAAAATAATTAGAAGAGAATGGAAATGTAATAATCATACAAGCATAACATTACTCACGTGCAGAGGCTGTTAGTTTCATTGAAGCTATGAATATAAAAAGTGTAATAAATGAAACTGGACCATTAGGAAAATCAATTTTTAAAAGTTACACTAATTCCACCCCACACCAGTTCCCAAGGAACCACAGGGATCAAATTTTTATATCAAGAGCTGTTGCTGATGCTGGATTAAAAATTAATCCCAAGTACGAAGTATACTATTAAAAGAAATTAACATTAATATTTTTAATTTTTAATATAATACCAGCTATTATTCATATCATAGTAATTTTTTTTTTAATTTTGGATTTTAGACTGAGTGTGACTGATATAATCATGATGTATAAAAAAATTTGTGATACATTTGTTGATAAAAAGCCGGAAGCTTACTTTCAAAAATCGCCTGAGGGTGGTTATTCTGGTTCTTTATGGAACTGTGTTGAAAATAAAAAGCAAGAGATATCAAACATCAGGAAATCGATAGAACCAATAATAGCTGAAGAACAACCTGGTAATTATTTTTAAATTCATTTTTATCTGTAATTCTAACTGAATATTTTTATTCTCAAGAATTAAAATTTATTATCTTCGTATTTTTTTTTTCCTTGTAGATGAAGATGTACTATCAAATAAAAACTTCATTGATGAAAATACGTGTGAACCTTGGGATCGAGTTGAGAGAGCTTGAACAGTAACACGATTTCTACGTAAAAAAGATTTGCAATCAAATTAATTACCTAAAAAAAGAGAAAAACGTAAGCCAGCCCTGGTGGAAATAATTTCTCCGTAAAACTCCGGAAAAACTCCGTAAAATTCCGGAAACACTCCGTAAAATTCCGAAAAACTCCGTAAAAGTCCGGAAACACTCCGTAAAAGTCCGGAAATACTCCGTAAAATTCCGGAATTGGCCCATTAAAATTTTTCGGTCATTTTTTTTCCTTCATTTTACACAGGAATTCGAGTATTTTGGAATTGCAACCGATTTTTCGTATTTTTTCGAATTTTTTCTAAGTGGGCCAATTCCGGAATAATCCGGAGCAATTCCGGAGCAATCCGGAGAAATTCCGGAGAAATATTTCCACCAGGGAGGTGATTTTCTTCCAGAAGAAGATTTTTTCAATAAAAGCCTAGCTTAAAATATCCATCTGGATACCAACTCATTAAGCTTGATTTTTATGCCTAGTATCCTGATGCTTGTAATTTTACAATTGAAAAGCTAGACCAGCTCATTCACAAACTAGAAGTTATAAGATCACAGAAAAATGAAAGCGAACAACTTAAATGGGCACAAGATATAAATGAATTGAAAAAATCAATCATTTCAAGAACAAAAAATGTAGACATAAAAAATGCATCAAAAATAAAAATGCTAAGTTTTCTCATGCCACCACATGGTAGAGCAAACAGGAAAAAAAACAACAGTTGTCGATGTGCACAAAAGCATGATTTTTCACGTTCAGGTAATATAGAGTATCATAATGATACAATTATAATAATACTTCATACAATTGAAAACAATACTCATAATAATAATCATAATAATTTATCATATTTGTAGACTGCTGATGCTGTTGATGAAGCAATCAGTGCAAGATCTCAATATTAAAAAAGTATAAACAAAGATTTACAATCAATTTTGGTTGTCGTTGGTGTTGATTGGAATCATTTGAAAGAATACATTTGCTGCATCAACAATGTGAGATGGAAATTTCCAGATTTTTTGACTAGATTGGACGTTGTTTTTAAATCCTTCTATGCACTAGACATGAAATACCCTTATGAAAGTGAGGTTCATTGGGGTGTTATTCAGAGTTTGATGTATGAAATACCAAGTCAAGTACATTCAGAAGCCATCGGTATTATAGGAAATATATCTAGTACTCCTGATGCACGAGAAATCATATATAGACTTGATCGTGATGAAGATGAGATTGAACAAGACATTAAAAACCAAATTAGAGAAGTACCAAACGTTCAAGACCATGAAGACCAAGAAAATGAAAATGACTAAAGTAAAAAAAGAACCAGACGTTAAAGATTGATGATATTTTTATCTAGCTGGATCATTATATATGAAGATATATAACTACATTTTATGTCACAGAAAAATCAGTTTTCAAAGATAATGATTGTTCCGGGTCGAACCACATGTCTGTCGGTCCCAGACTGACCAGATTTTTATTCTTTTTATTTTTTAAACTCTATACAATAAGTTGATAAGTTTTAAACATTACTCTGTTTTTTATGGCTAGATCACGAGATCATACAATTTCAAATAACATATGACTAACAATTTTGGTTTATATTTTTTCTAAAATATTTTAAACAACGATTTAATTTATGTACTTTTTAATAGCTTTTTACAAACTCGAATATTCCCACACATGGTCAACTCATGCATAGATTTTTTGAGTAAAAATCACGTAACAAATAAAACCATAAACTCAAGTTTCTCTTTGGTACTATTATAACATATTTTTTAAAAACATTATTCGTCAAGGATTAGAGAAAATCTCACATCTGTCAAACAACTGCACTAACGTATTTTCGATACACAGAATGATCGTAAAATCGACAATAAAAAAGTAAATTTATAACTTTTAAAATAAACTAAATTCATGAAAAACGTCTTGGACTTTCCGGTCGTAAAATCTATATTTTTTGTTTACACATGGTATTTTTTATGTCACCCTTTGGACCACACAAGGCCCAATTTTATGTCTAAAAATCTCACCACCTACGCCTAGTTTTTTACCTTCTCTTGAACTAATTTTTGACCAATTAAAATAATTTTTTAACTAAGTACACACCCATTTTTTGGACTTAACAATTTTCAACAAACTGAGAAATCAGTTGCTCTTCAACACTCGTTTACGTAACATCTCTAATTAATATTGATTCGCGTACAACGGGATTTCTTTATACTCACAATATAAAATAGTAGTGTCTGTCCATGACAACACTTGTTAGAGTCAACTCAATATACAATATACAATACAATTAATTATAATTTTAGTGAAATAATAAAGTGAATATATTAATAGAATTTAAGCCACAGTGTTTGGATTTATTTAAAGTGTTATTCCTATTATTTCAAGTTACAACCTATCCTCCACATCCTTTGATAACCCTGTATCAAACATAAGGCCTTACAACCCTTGTGAAATTATCGTGGTATATTTGGATACGTGGTGCGATACAATGATAGTAACATTTAAAAATAAAATTGTTTATTAAGTTTTTCGAACTTCCCGGGTGGTAAGTTTTACTATCAACATACAGATCGTATAATGCTATTAAAAATACGAAAATTTATTTAATTAAGTTAGATATCAACATTA
Organism: Aphidius gifuensis; assembly: GCF_014905175.1. Classification (NCBI taxonomy): domain Eukaryota; kingdom Metazoa; phylum Arthropoda; class Insecta; order Hymenoptera; family Braconidae; genus Aphidius; species Aphidius gifuensis. The sequence goes on from NC_057790.1 coordinate 9,223,983, forward strand.
AAAATAATAAAAATACAGTCTGTTAAAAGTTGAGATGATTATTATAATTTAAGAATTTAGAATTTATATGTGATGACAACTAAGATGATACTTCCAACTAGTTCGACTTATAATTCTTTTCATTGCAAAGTTTGATATTTAGAAAACAAATGAATTTAAAAGAAAGGTGTGTCTTCGAGCCTATTTTTTTAATATATGACATCATAAGTGTTGATCCATTTCAATTAAAATTAAATTATTGAAATTATTTATTGAAATAAAACTTTATATAGATATTAATGATTTGAGTGAAAGATAAAAAACTGTCACTCTTTTAGAATTAGTATAAATGATATTATAAAATATTCGCACTGAATATTGGAATATTCATCATATTTATTTTTGTTTAATCATTTTTATATATCGTCGCAAAAGGATGAAGGGCGTAAGTGCCATTTTTGAAATTTTTTTTTTTATTCAAGGAAAAAGGGCGTAAATACAAATTTATTTATTTTTAGGTTTTTCATGTGATTTCAAAGCTTAAAAAAAAAAAAAAAGGAAAAGGGTGTAACAACAAGGATTTACGCCTTCTTTCCGTTATCAAAATAATTTTTGATAAAAGATGAAGGGCGTATTTCCAATTTTATTTTCAATTTATTCAAAGGCTATACTTAGACTGGTCATTTATTTATTGATAATTATGAATAAATAATCAATAATTTAAAAACACTACCTTTGAATAAATTGAAAATAAAATTGGAAATACGCCCTTCATCTTTTATCAAAAATTATTTTGATAACGGAAAAAAGGCGTAAATCCTTGGACATACGCCCTTCATCTTCTATCAAAAATCATTTTGATAATGGACAAAAGGCGTAAGTCCCTGGACATACGCCTTTCATCCTTTATAAAAGGTTGTTACGCCCTTTTTCTTTTTTTTTTTTTAAAGCCTTAAAATTAGATGAAAAACCCAAAAATTAATAAATTTGCACTTACGCCCTTCTTCCTTTAAAATTGACATTTTTGGCACTTACGCCCTTTATCTTTTAATGCGACGATATATGTACAGTTAAATGAAAAAAGCTACGGATACAATTAATTATTATGCTACTAATTATCATATGTATATAAAAAAAAACATACGGAAAAACCTAACTATTTTCAAACATATGACATCGACATTCAAGTTAAATAAAAACGACCGCTCAAATGGGCGCTCAGTCTCGTATATAATAATAATAATACATAAATTAATAAATAAATACATCTAAATTCATCTATACAGGATGTATCGTAAGTCGCGAACATTAGGTATACTACGAGATTGTACGTGAAATTTTAAATAGTAAATGTTTTTAAATTTTGGGTCTATGACGCTTTGTGCCTGACTCATTAACGTTTTTTTTTATTTTTAGTTTTTTTTTTTTTTACAAAAAAATATAACTAAATAAAAAGTAATTTTGTAGGTGGGTGAAAGCTATTTAAAAGACGTTTCTTATAGGCCTACCATAACCTCCCTAGGATTATGTTAATGAGACGATATCGTGTAAAAACCAAATATTGCAAAAATTATAAATTCGGGAACTCTCGATAGGATCATCGCAGAGACGTCATCTTAGACTTAAAAAAAGCGTTTTCAAAAATTCTAGAGCCGCATTGAAAAATTATCCCTCGAGGCGAAATAGTTTTTGATAAAAAAAAAAAAAAAAAATTCTTGTTTCATTATTTGATTTTTTTTTGTCAAAAGCAATTATCCACATGACATTCGAGTGATACAGAATAAGATAAAATTGAAGTTCAGGTGATTGCATATGACACACTTCATGGTGGCACATGACAGATACATGATTTGATGAACTATAGGTGATTGTTTGAATATATATGAAGCAATGTGAGATATATGTTGATTAGAAATGGTTCTTGATAAAATATAAAATTTACAATAAATACAAAATACGACATATACAAATTACTAATTAAAATATATATAAATATTGAGATACAAAATAAAAAGTTTTAATTATTTTTCTTTATACTTTCTTTTCTTTCTTCATTTTAAACATATACAAATTGTATGTGTGACGCTGTGATGCAAAACGATGATGGAAAATCAGATATTTCATTATAAGAACCACGTATGATTAGCAATATTGAATTATAAAGTAAATTAACAATCAATTTAGAATAAAGTGACAAAGTATAATTGTATACAGATGGATTCATAATCCAAGATATAAAATGAAAAAAAAAATAGAATATAAGAGTAGATGACAGTCATATAATCAGTCATATGATCAGCTGACGCTCATTATGGCAACGTCCGAACTCAGGCCCAAGCGCTCCAGGGGTGCGGAACGTGACTTATCGTTTATTCTGGCTTGCATGACCGTCCGTTGTCATTTTTATTTATTGCCTAGTTTCGTCTAGTTTTGCCAAGTGAAAATGATGGACTTAGAAAAAAAAATTAAATTTTACAAAAAACAAAACTTAGATATCTACATTATTTTACCAGCAAAATTTTTTACTTAGCTAGATTTTTTACTTAGCTGTAATTCTAGCCAATCAATCAATATCTACATTATTTTACTTAGCTAGATTTTTTACTTAGCTGTAATTTTAGCCACACAATCAATATCTACATTATTTTACTTAGCTAGATTTTTTACTTAGCTGTAATTTTAGCCAAACAATCAATATCTGCATTATTTTACTTAGCAAAATTTTTAACCTAGCTAGATTTTTCACTTAGCTAAATTTTTTACTTAGCTTTAATTATAGCCAAACGATCAATATCTACATTATTTCCCTTAGCTATATTTTTTACTTCAAAAAACTTGGAAAAAAAAAAAAAATTTACGAAAAAAAACTAAGTCCCTTATTTCGATTTTGGCAAAACTATACGAAATGAGTCAAAAAAAAAATAAAAATTCGGATGATCATAATGGCCATAATCTGCAATAAGCCGCCACGGGAGGAACCATGGGGTGCTCGGGCCTGAGTTCGGTATCAGCCCTCATTATCAATGACGCTGCTATGAGGATCGTGCTGAGATTGTTGAAGTTGATGTTGTAATTGTTTTTGAGTTTGTTGTTGACGGGGTAATGAGTTGGATCTAACGTGTTTTGCTTGATGACATAGAGCCCTTTTACCTCTCTAATGCAAAGATTCGTTTCTCCAGCAGCTAGACGTTGACTCATCGAGATTTTTATCTGCTGGTAGTTTTTTTGCTGCATGACAGTTTTGTTCTTGGTGAAAATAGCTTTCGATAGTTGGTTCATCGTTCGTGGCATCATTTCCAGTTGCATTACCTCCTGTAACAACATGTCACATTCTCCAGGACTGTTACAAATGATTTTCAATGGTCTGGGTTTGCCAGGATTATTATATTTTTCCTATTCCTATAATCTTGATATTATTGGATGAGGCTATCATTGGTTCAGAGCCAGTAGATTGAATTAACTGCAGAATGTTGTGATTTTCATCAGCTTGACGTTTAGCAGGTGTTGCAGCCAAAGACTCATTGAGGTTAAAGATTAGCAGGTTGTTTTTACGATTAAGCCTGTCTTCAATCTCTGAGATTGTGAGTCTTGAGGTATTTTGAAGATCTTGTTTAATCGTTGTGATGTAATTGGTGTTGTAAGCAACTTTTTGCTGGAGGTCACCGATAGCTTCTCAGTGTGAATTCATTGCTGCAGCTGTACTATTGAGTGTCTCACACATTTGCTTGATTTTATTACCAATCTTCATGCTTTTATCTCGCATGGCTGTTTGACACATTTGTTTGATGTCGTTGCCAATCTTTATATTTTCATCACGCATGGCTAATATTTTGGTCTCAAGATTCTTGGTCAGCTCATTTATTTTTATGTCAAAATCAATTTGATACTTGGAAGTATCAAACTCAAATTGAGTTTGATTCGTATCAGAAGCTGTTGGTGTCAGTGTTGTGTTGGCACTGGATGATTTGCAGACGTGTCATGCAGTGTATCCATTATTCATTGATCGTGATGCACAACCAGGGTGAATTGGTGTTCTGCAAAAACTATTATCACATTTGATATTTTTACCCGCAATTTTTGACTTGCATCGCCCACACTGGACATTGTTGTTGTTGATGTTTGTGTCCATGGTGGTATACAGCTGTCGTTTGACAGAATTATAAAAAACAGTAGTATACCCGAGATGAAATTTTATCTCTGAAAACAGCCTTTGAAAACTCTGCAGCCTCTAAACACTGTCTCTAAAGTGGCCAAATTAGAGGAAGTTCAGAGGCTGCCTCTCGATCAGACATAATAGCCTCTGAAAAGTTCTAAAATATTATCTGCGTGATACAGAGATGATTGCCTCTGCAATCGAGTCCCTATTTTAGATTCAATCCTGGCCAGTGGTCACTTTGTTAGACTATATAAAAAGAATAACTATTCATAGTTAAGCATTATGCTTGGTCTATAACGGAATATTAAATATTATTATAAATTTAAAAAAAAAAAAAAAACTTTTTAAAAAAATTTTTTAGACTCGATTTTATTATTACTATAAATATTGGCGAGACTGATTCAATGAATTGGAAGAAAGAATTACACAGAAAACGAGACCTAATTAATTACCTCTAGTCGGACGCGAACCCTCAGCCTTTCGATTACTAAACAAGGGCCTTAACACACTCAGCTATTTGAACTTTAGGTGATACGGCTGTTTAATTTATATTTAGCTTATATAGTTCTTCCCTCTTATTTGTCTCTGGGAGGCTCTGTGATTTTAAAAGTTGAAGTTGTTGCTACCTTGCTCGAGAAACTTGCCTCTACGAGTCTCTGTAATTTTTAAACTTTGAAAAAAAATTAATTATTTTGAAAGTTAAAAATTGTAGAGACTTTCAGAGACAGATTAGAGATTGTCAGAGATTGCAGAGACACCTCTCTCTGTTCTAGAGTCTTGCACAAATTGACTGTCTCTGAAAAAATTTTTTGTAGAGGCTACAGAGATTAAGCAGAGAAAATTTCAGAGTTCGCAGTAAGAGAGAGACTAGTTGAAGACAGTTATAGGCTTGAAGAGACTATTAGAGGCTGTTTTCACAGACAAAATTTCATCTCGGGATGGTATGGTTGAGTGGTGTTGGTAAGGTAGAATACAGTAAAGTGGCAGAGTAAATAATGTTGACCAACTTGTAAAATTGCCAGCACTAGCGCCAGATGTTGATGATAGTAGAAGATTGATGACGTAGATTTCTGATGTAATATTAATAAAATCGATGCAACAGGCGTTTGATATTGACTTGATATTAACTGAACTAAACACTATAGGTATCGATTATACAGGGTGACTCGTAAGTCGCGAACAGTAGGTATACTACAAGATTGTGCCTGAGTTATTAACGTTTCAAGTTGACCAATTAGAATCAAGCGTCGAGAATCATTATCATTACGGCGTCTGAATCCACGTGTGTTTAAATTTGGTTTCTGTAAACATTTCTTTATGTGTTGTAATTTTTTCATCGGGAAATAGCAAAAAAAAACATGACAAAATTGATATGGTATATTTTAATTTTTCACGACAACATTTGTTTTTTTTCGTTAAAATGATAGTAAATTTTTTTATAGTCAAAAGATAGGTCTATGGTAATGTGGCACCATAGTAAAATTGAGTGAAAATTTTTCTCCGTGTATGGATTGCCAAAAAAAACTAGGCCCGTTTTTGCGGCAAAAAACTTAAAATTTTGCGGCAAAAAACTTAAAATTTTGCGGTGACATGGAAAAGTAAAGTCGTTCCTCAATATTTTTCATGTGAATTTATCATATTCCATATTTTCCCAACCTATTCTACCAAAATTTGTTCGATTTACATAGAAAATGTTAAAAAGACTTCACTTTTCTATGTCACCGCGAAAATTCATGCCGGCGAATAGATGTTGTGGGGCCCGCAACAGTTCCCGCAACATTGGATAAAGAATAGCACTCCAGTTCAAAATACGCTACGTATTCAAATACCTTCCAGCCATCAGGTCTTCTTCCGCTTTTTTGATCTTTTTTTGCTTTTCTTTTATTTTTAATACTCTTACCGCTAGTATTGTCGCGATACGATACGATAAGATAATCTAGACATTATAGTATCTAAACAAAAAAAGAAACACAGTTTTTTTTACAAAAAGGAGCGTCAAGTATTCGAAATCCCCACTAATTATGTGATTATAGTAATTTTATTTTATATTGATATTTATTAATTTTTAAGATACAAAAAGATATAATACCAAAATAAGTCAAGAAGGAAATATTAAACGCATATAATTAAGTCTTAATCTTTGACAAAATTTTATACTCGACCCCGCCCGGTTCTTCCCAAATAAAATTTAAAGCCTACACACGTCTCGACAACAGAGTTAATGGTATTTTCCAATTATTCTTTATTATAAATATGTACCCTTCACATTTTATCTAGGCTTAGGACTGGCAGCGTACAATCTTGTTAACTTTCCGGCATGTTTAAAAATATATATATATATATATATATACATGTATAATGTATATACTTTTTTCGTCAATCAACAATTCAATAATGAATGCGTATGACACAATATGACACGAGCGCCGAATATATATTTTACAGTGTAAAAGGTGGTGTCCACTATGCAATTTTCCCAGATATCACCAAAAATTATACTTGAATTCAGTTACAATGCTAATAAGCTAAGGGTATAAACTCACGATAAGCCTAGTTTTGGTTGTAAAGCGCACTAGCATGTGTAACAAGTTAGAGCTTTAACTCACGACAAGCTAACGTTTGCTTGTAAAGCGCACTGAGCACGCGCAACGAGTTGGGTTGTGTCGAACTTGTAAACATGGCCGTCCTAAGTCCCATAAAACTAGTAATATGTCCCCAGCCATCGTGGTTTTTCTAGTAATTTTACGTGTTGCGCATGCTTAGATCACTCAGAATTACGTAAGCCATGTTTACATGCAAAAGTTAGCTTGTCGTGCGTTTGAGCTCTAAGACATTAATTTAATATAATTCAAATACTTTTCATAGATTTTCAAAAAAATCACACTTGTCACGCTCTATTCTTGTCTCTTGTATATGAAACTACTATAATAAAGTCGCGAGGTTGTGACTGCGCATACATTTATGTAGAACGACTACTAAATTTCAGTAGATCTGCATTGGTGTTAAAGTCTTTAAATTTTATTTGGGAAGAACCGGGCGGGGTCAAGTATAAAATTTTGTCAAAGATTAAGACTTAATTATATGCGTTTAATATTTCCTTCTTGACTTATTTTGGTATTATATCTTTTTGTATCTTAAAAATTAATAAATATCAATATAAAATAAAATTACTATAATCACATAATTAGTGGGGATTTCGAATACTTGACGCTCCTTTTTGTAAAAAAAACTGTGTTTCTTTTTTTGTTTAGATATCACATCTTTTTGTAAAGTCCTTTAATCATTCGATAGAAAAAACGATAATATTAAAAAGTATATGTTTTTGCTAGCAACGAACAAATTATCAATTTTTATCCAGCTAGTATTCTTGCGGAAATAACTGACGAAATAACTAACTTTATACGTAGAACCCAATCAGCGCCAAATTGGCAAATTTGAGAAGCTCGAGGTACAGGACATATTTTGTCCCATTTCCAATGTACGGAGTTGACTCTCCTTCTTTCTAGCCGCCTTGGTAGAACCACAAATGAGAATTTTAGAAGTGGGTATTACTTTGATTAAGCAATTATCATTTTTACTTGACCATTTAAATTTATTGGTCTAAAACAATGATATCATTAATTTTGAGGACCTCAATCTTTCTTAGAATTTTCGTTGATCTAAAACAATCGACACATGTATTAAACCCCTTTGTGCCACAATGATAGTGATTGATCAATAAGTTCTTGTAAAATGAATGTGTTATTTTTATTTGGTATTAAAAGATTTAAATTTTTTTTTGGAAAATTTAAGGTTTTCTACAATCAAATAACCAATACTTGACATCAATTTTAGGGTGCGAACTCACGACAAGCTAAAATTTCCGCTTGCAAAAATGGCAGTTATAAAAATCACCAAAAAAGTAACTAAATTTACTAAATTTATCGCGAATCCGTGATTTTAGAACAAGCTTGGTGGTGTCAAGCTTTTCTGCAGTCACGGAGAGACGCCACGGGTGTGCAGTTGCTTCAGTAGATAGTACTTAATTCAGTGATAATTTAGTGAATTTAGTTACTTTTTAGTTATTTTTATAGCCGCCATGTTTATAATCGGAAATTTTAGCTTGTCGTGAGTTCGCACCCTTACTTTGATTATTATTGTCAGGATCTTTAACACTTGTAACATCCATCATAGATGGACATACAGTGGTTTTGAATTTTTTTAAAGTTGCAATTGCAGATGTATTGTCTTTTGGTGTTGGAAGTACCCAAAACTCTGCTCTTCGTATCTTTTATTATAAAGGTGCAGCCTTTTTAGTTTCAACTCTATACCCTTCCAATCCATGAAATCTGTATAAATAATATATTTTACAATGAATAAATATAATTTATATTAGAAAATATCACACTAATTATTATTAATTAAATGAATTAATGAACAAATAACATTGTAATCACTATCATCATTAAGAAAAGCGAATTCTTCCATCTTCACTGGATAATGATGCTTGTTTCAAATGCGTTTTCTCAGTTTTGAATAAGTATACTTATATATTTACAGATTCATCACAACCTACGAATGGACAATTCATAGTTTGATAATCTGAGACTTGATGAAAATGTGAATAGAGATAATACAAGTTTGTTTTATTTGCATATTTTTCATCACAGTATACACAAGTTTCGTTTTCAGTTATTGTCTTAACCAGCTCAATTTTATGAATTCAACTCGTATAAGCATAAAGACTACTTTTTTCACTAAAAATTTTATTGCACTGGTTACATTTAATTTCATTCTTTTCTTCTATTGTTTTTCATTTGTAAATGAAAATGAATTGTCTCCAAAATATCACACAATTGCACACAATACTTAATTACTATATGCATCAATCTATATTGATTTTATTTATTTATTGTATTATTATAATATTGATTACCTTCACAATTAATATCCAAATTTAAACCAAATAAATATATAATTATGAATATTTTTTATATAATACGAGATCACTGGGCGCGTTTCGCGCGCCTGTTTTTCTTATAAAAATGAGAAGATAGTTTTTTAAAAAATATTATCACAATCATACTTTCTCTTGATGTCATTATTCATTGAGCTATTTTGTAAAAATAGTAATTCACATTTATGTTTCAATTATTTTCATTGTTATTTAGTAATCATTTTAAAAAAAAAACAACACTCTGTTCACACGAATAAAAGACAATTTTTAAAAAAGATAGAGTTTAAACAAATTCGTACAGCCACTGTTGAAGCAAAACTCATTTCTTTATGACATTTTTGTGGATGTTTAGTTCGAATATTTTTTATTTTACTATTCAGTTTTTCATGGCTGAGTATTTTTGATAACTTAATCATTCAGTTACAAAAAGAGCAAACTATAATTATGTTTTCTTATATCTTTTAAAAAACCCTTCTCATAATTTACCGATAATACTTTATTCATCAAAGTCTCGATCACTTTATTTTCGATTCTTTTATTTCTGTGATGCAATTCCCAATTAATTAATTAAACATTCATTTCAAAATTACTCTTGTTCATAATAAAATATTTCTAAATAGAATTTTCCTGAAATCATGATTCCTATATTCAAAAAACACCTCATGAAAAAAACTACAGGAAAGAAAAAATGTAAATTTTATAAATTAATATGGTTAAGCTTGTGTTTTATTTTTTTAAATTGTAAAATTCATATTAAAAAAATATAAAAACACGTCTCCGTTTTTTCATTTTATTAATAGGTAATTTTTATTTGATTTTGTCCTTAGATTCTTCTTTTCCTCCGTAAAATATTAATTATACAATTTTTTTATGATAAATTTTCATTTTCATTTTTGTCCGTGCAGTACTTCTATCCTAAAAAATTTTAAAATCAATTTTGACTCTTTTTTATATTTGCTATAACTTGTACACGAAATACGACGTTTCCTGCTTCAAGTCATGTACATAAAACATATATTTTTAAATAGAATTTTTGTGAAACTATGAATCTGAGACTTCAAACTCACCCTCAATAAAAATCTCCAAACAATTTCATGAAATGATTATAACTCTTTATTTTATGCAGTTTTATATTTACCACGACTTGTAGATAAAATAAATTCAAAAAGTGGCTAATATTTCGTTTTTCTTGAGCCATTTGTCAAATCATAAACTAAAGATCTGAAAAATCATGCGCCTATTCTAAAATCTTCTTTTTCAATTATTTTTCATTTATGTTGATTATTAATTTTCAAAAAAATTTCGACATTATATTTTCACTAATAATATATAATTTATAAAACAATGAAATTTCCGGCAACCTTTGTCGAAAAAAAATCCATTTCTTTATAACATTTTTGTGCTTACTTCAAACATTTTCTATTTTACTATACCGTTTTCAGGGGTATGTATATTTTTGATTAATTAATCATTCATTCACACAGAGCGAATTATTATGTTCTTAAGTATTTTTAAAAAAAAAAATTCTTCTTTATAAATATGATCCCGAGTGGAAATCTGGTCAGGCTAGCCCGATTTGACTTCAAGTCTTGATTGAGACTTGATCAATGTTCCCTTAACACTGGAAGCCTGATCGAAATTTGATCAATATTTGATCAAGATGCTTGATTAAGAATAACTCGATCAAGATTGGATCAAGGAACCCTTAACTCATCCTTAATAAGGCCAGCCTGATCAAGAATTGATCGAGAAAACCTTAACTTATCCTTAATAAGGCCAGCCTGATCAAGAATTGATGAAGAAAACCTTAACTTCTCTCAAAGAACTTCTTCAAAAAAATTGCTTAGCTTAGATACATAAAAATCTTGTAAGACTAATAAACATTTTCCAATGAAATTTTAGTGAGATCATGACTAATATCAAGACAACACCAACATATTATTACCTTTAAAGTTTCGAATCCTCATTTTATTTGTTTCAATTTCTTTTCATTACATAATTCACCACAACTTCTAAACAAAGTGTGACATTACTCATTTTCGTGAATTATTTATAAGATGTGAAAGAAGAAATTATAAAAATGAACACCTATGCCATTAATCATATCAACATGACCAGTTCCATCAATAAATTATAACAGTCATATATTTATCAATAGTTATACTGAAATAATCAGTTTTTTTACTTAAAGAGACATGTATATATGTATATATATTCTACTTTTTTGTCAAAATAGAATGATTACATTCTCAATTGTCAATAAAATTGTGAATAAAATGATTCCCTTTTTTTTTTTTTTTTTCTTTCTAAATAGAATGTATGTGGATATTATATAGATACATACTTTTATTTTCTTGTACATAAGCCTATTGATTTTTCCATCATCATATTAATAAAGTTATATATAAATCAGTTCATTTATTATCAATAAAAACAGTTATTATAATTTAAAGACTATTTTTTGTTCAAGCGATCTGTCAAATTTTGATTTCAAAATATATAAACAAATAAATTTATTGATTACCTTAACGACAGGAAAAAAAAAAAAAATGTGAGTGACTGAGAAAGAAAATTTGTTTATTTATTTCATTAACAACCGACAAAGACAGAATGACAAATGACATGAGAATGACAAAGAGAACCAAATAACCAATCAAATCTTAGGAAGATCGATGACAACTGTCCTTTTTATATAAGGAACATATATATAATTATATATATATATATATATATTCCCAAAAGCACAATAAAAACGGAAAGCTATATAAACAACAGGTTACGTTCATCAGCAAACATGTGTATGTTGTATATATTACCATAATTAGCATGACTGGCATGTGCTCTAATGTATGTGCTAACTTTACAGACCTGAGATTCGCGCCTATATCCCAACAACATATGGCGCGCGCACCATCGATGCGATATTGAATACTATACTGACATATACAAAGATTTTTTCACACCATCTAAATATGTTAGCTTTCTTGCTCTATAGACCGATGCTTCTGGCAGATGATTTAAAAATTCAAAAATAAATCCTTTCGTAAATAAAAATATTTTATATTTTTTTTTTTTTTTTTTTTTTTTTTTTTTAATTTATTTAGCGTCGCATTAACAACAAGGTCATGAGCGACTACGTTGGTTTTAAGAGATATTTACATTTGATTTTTTTTTTTTTTTTTTTTTTAAGTTTTAACTATTAACTTTACTTGAGTACAATTTTTTTCTTTGTTTTTTAAATACGATTATCGAGTTTGTTGTTTTTTAGGAAGCATATAATTTTTTTCCAGTCGGTTGAGCCATTGAGAGTATCTTTGATGTTGTCAGGGAGTCCACAGTCCACCCTGGAGCTTTGAAGTTTAAGACAGTCGTTGAGCAGGTGTTTAGCAGTCAAGTTGGTGTTGCATTGGTTACATAGCGGTGGTGTTGCGTTGCCAGCCATGAGGTATTCATGGGTTAGTCTGGTGTGCCCAATCCTGAGTCTCGTTATGGTCGTTTGTTCATGACGAGACCTTGGTAGTTCTGGATGATCCCATATGTTGTCTCGTATTTCATTGAGTTTTGTTTTGTTATTTTTCCAGATTGTATTCCATTTTGTTGTGATTGCCTTGTAGATAGTTAGTTTGTAATCGTCTAGTGACAGTGGTGCTTGTGGGTAGTAGGTACCATGTGTTGCTGCTTCTTTAGCTTTAGAGTCTACAGTTTCGTTGCCTTTTATTCCTTGGTGAGACGGGATCCAAGCCAAGGTGATGTTTTTTTTTTGTATGAGTTGTGTGTGGTTTATTTCCATGAGGATATTGTGAATGATCGGGTGAGTGTGTTTGTAATTAATGAGTGCTGAGAGTGTAGAGAGTGAGTCAGTGAAAATGATTGCAGAGTGTTCGGGTAGGGTTTGAAATGTTTTTATTGCTTCAAGTATGGCAAATGCTTCACAAGAAAATGCTGAGTAGGTTGATGGAAGTTTAAATTGGTAGACTTCATCATTAATGGTTATCGCACACCCACTGTTACCATCAAATTTAGATCCATCAGTAAAAATTTTAGTACAGTCTGTGTAATTATTGATCATTTCCAGATATAATGCTTTGTAAGTGGAGGAAGGAGTGTGTCTTTTTGAGGATGTTTGGTTATAAATTGATAAGTTGACTGTGATGGATATTGTTTGCCATGGGGGAAGTAGAAGTATGTTTTTGAGATATATATAAGTGCTGTTGATGTCTGTGATAGTGTTGAGTGCCAGTAGGTTTTTTTTTGATCGTATGAGGTAAGGTAGAGGAAGGTTGGATTTTTTGTTGAAGTGTGTTTCATTAGGAAGCCTAGGTAGGTCATTTAGTTTTATAATGGAGGTTGGTGTATTTTTTAGAGAAGCTAAATATTTCAAGTTTATTTTTATTTTTCTTAGATCAAGAGGTAATTGTCCAGCTTCTGTTAAGACAGTGACGTTAGGGCTGCTTCTAAAAGCACCTAGTGCTAGCCTACACGCAGATGTGTGTATTGAATTTATAATTTTATATTTTAGTTCACATATGATGTAACAAAAAAAACTCATTAAACTTGATGGAAAGAGAAATAAACAATAACATGTGACTTGGAAACATAGCTTAAAGTATCATTATTCAATTTGCGCCATAGATGCGATATTGGATACTGAAGTAAATATAAAGGTTTCCCACACCATCTACTATTACCTCGCACAATTTTATTTTTATGATGTTGTCAAATTGCTCTGGATTTGGAAACCATATTGCTTTCTATGATTTGGTTTTATAATGTTTGTCAGAGTGCAGTAAGGTTTTAAATAATCTTCAAGAAAAACGCAATTTCTGAAAATGATTTTAAAGTTTTTAAAAAAAGTATACATCTTAAAAATCTGTTTTTATTTTTATTAAAAAGTTTCAATTAATTTATAAGATGATCAGAAGACAGAATATTTTTCACATCAATCAAATAATATATTACAAAAGGCACAAGAAACAAAGGCACGATAAAGACAAAAGGATGTATAAATAAAAGGTTACGTTTATCAGCAAGCATGTGTATGTTGTATATTAGTACATTAGCACACCTGATGAGCAGGATTCGCGCCCATATCCCAATGGCATATGGCGCGCGCACCATCGCTGCGATATTGAATACTGTAGCACCAACGATGCGATATTGAATACTGTATATGATATAAATAAAGGTTCTTTCACACCATTCTACTATTATTGCTCAATTTTTATTTTATAAGGTTGTGAATTGCTCTGGACTTGGCAGCCATAATGCTTTGATCTGATTTTGGTTTTATAATGTTTGTCAGAGTGCGGTAAGGTTTTATAAGAAATTCAAGAAAAGCGCAATTTCTGAAAATGATTTTGAAGTTTAAAAGAAAAGTATACATCTAAAAAATCTGTTTTTTTTTTATAAAAAAGTGTGATATTGATTTAATAAAATGATCAGAAGACATAATATATTTATCTGATCAATCATATTTTAAAATAATTTCCCGAGAAATTGGAGGGTTAGGGTTAGCTTTGTGTCGATAATATATAGACACGGTAGTTAAATCTCGTTTCTCCCACTTTTTTTTTTTTTCTCATACTTGACGCGAGGCACTACCGTGCCTCTTGATCGTCAATGTCGTGACTATTGTCGAAATTATCGTCGATAATATCGACGATATTTTTGTCAATAATACGGAATTATCGTGGATATGGCGATTTTTTTGTTAATATTACGAAAAAATCGTAAATATGACAATATTCTTTTGGATAATTTAATATTATATTTTATAGAATTAATTAATTATAATATTATATTTATTCAATAATATAATATTCATTTTGTCGTCATAGTGCTGGAATTTATCCTGCTGGACATAACTATAAATAAATTTTTGAATATAAATACATATAAATATTATCGTCAAAATTTTTTATTTGATTTAATCTGTTTGGATTGTCAATTACAAAACACTGTTTTTTTTGTTTACTTTCAAATAAATTAAAATATAAACATGATTTGTTGTAGCTCAAGTTATTTTAAACTAGTAGATAGCACTCTGTTAAGAAAATAATGAAAATCAGTGACACATAATAGCTCTTCGAAAGTATGGGTCTAATAATATTAATATTTTTTCATTGAAATTTCTAAAATTGAAGAAAAAATTAATTTTTTTAAGATATTAGCGCAGTATGGTAAATATCGTGAGGGAATTGTCGTATCGTATCGTCATATCGTCACGATAAAAGTCTGCATTATCGTATTATCTATCGTGATTATCATCTATCGCAGCAACACTACTTTCCGATAGCTTTTTCGTAGTTACACCAGGGGTCCGTTCGTAATGGCAATTCAGCGTGCTTAGAGTTACGAGGGTTAAGTTAACTCCAAACTGTCACACCATCTGTTCGTATTGGCCGGAGTTAGTGTTAACTTAATCCTGACATATATAAATTAACATAGTGACACATAAATGATAGTACGAATCATAGTCTTGTTTTTTTTTAAATAATAAAAACAATATTTATGATTGTGAAATTTTGCCAGAAAAATAAAATTTGTTCAAAGAATATCAAAGGTATGTATATTGTAAGCGATTTTCTGACCTGCACGGCGAAAGCTATTGGCCAAGGCCCAAGGTTAGCAACGAGGATTTCTCACCATCCTCCTCATAATTACCGGGGGGAGGGGTGGAGCCATGTTGGTTATCTCGTAAGCCAATAACCGTGGGAGTCACGAGAACAAAACGGGAACCTAACTCAGTCTTAGAAATGGTAGAGGGGCGCGGTCAACCTGATTGGATTATGAAACGTGAACGAAGTATAGTGTGTTACATACGCCTATATTACATTGCGACTATACTATAGGAAAATACTGACGTCACAAGTATCACAAGTGTGGGAGCAAATATTCTACACATGAAATGAGTATTCTGTTCAGGGA
The DNA here is from genome assembly GCF_014905175.1 of Aphidius gifuensis. Lineage (NCBI taxonomy): Eukaryota > Metazoa > Arthropoda > Insecta > Hymenoptera > Braconidae > Aphidius > Aphidius gifuensis. The sequence continues at coordinate 9,239,981 of NC_057790.1, forward strand.
ACCATACAGCGATCGATCGTGACCAGGTCTTACACATACGTTGCCATTGCAATAATAATATATCTCAATATTATTATTTTTGTTATTATTTATAGCGATCCATTCGTGAACTCACACATACACAGTTATGAGTGATGATGGTCTAACCATCACATACACATTGCGTAGTGAGAATATAATGATTGTTATTATTATAATAAGAGAACCATATAGCGTGATCATTAGTATTAGTCTGTCATTGGAAATTCGGACAGAGTTTCACCAGGACTTAACTTCTGATACCGAGAGAGCCTTAACGAGAGATCCAACGATAAGTCACGATCAATTTCAAATTTATTTTTTTTTTTAATTTGAAAACTAACGCTTAACAGAATACGGATAAACTTTTATTACTCATAATTACAAACTGACCTAACTGATAATTTACCTAACTAATTATTGCTACGACCGGGGTTACAACGCTAGTACTTGACACACTCGGCCATTGAGGCATTCGATAATTCGTACTAACTTTTTGTCCTCATAGGTTCTACAAATTGCCTGGTCAGGATAGCATCAGGCCATCTCTATTTTATCCTTAATAGGGATAGCCTGATTTATTCTGAAACAAGACTGGATCAAGAAAAAATTATTTGAAAAAAAAATAAATTCAATATCCTTTTCTTGATCCAGTCTTTATCCAGAATAAATCAGGCTATCCCTATTAAGGATAAAATACAGATAGCCTGATGCTATCCTGATCAGGCAATTTGTAAAATTTAAAGAAGTCAATTTGATACTCTTCTATTTATCCATTTTGGATCCAGCTAGCCTTATTACATCCTTAAAAGAGATAGCCTGATCCATTCTGGATCAGAACTTGATCAAGGTAAAAATATTCAATTTAGGAAAAAACATATTCTTCAATGCTAGTGTGAAAGGTAACCATTGATAATCTATAAAAAAAATTATATACACTGTTAATAAATGATAGTTTATAGTAAACGCTTCTCAGTAAAAAATAAATTAACATGCTCACTGTCAAGTCCAAGCTGGACAAATATGTTATCACTCGATTCTCCTATCCATCTATCACCGTTTACTCCTGGAACAGGTACCATTAATACTCCTGCACCTGTTGATGTGCTTGGTTTTGAATAAGCAGACATTTTAAAAATCATTTGTACAAACTCCATCATTAATTGCTTAACATAATCGTCATTATTTAATATATACTAATAAAGCTCAAGATAATCTTGCACAAAATCCACAACCTGGTGAATCTCAAATTCTTAAATTCCTCTACAATTTTTATTTTTATTAATTTATTTTCAATGGCTATATTGTTGTATCTAATGGCTATGTTGTATTTAAACAGCTGATTGGGTAAAAAAATAATAATCCAAGGAGGTAAAACTGTACCGGAAGCACTAAATAAAGCTATGACATTGGTGATGACAAATGAGCAAGCCAAATTTACAACCTGGACATGAGTAACACGTGGCTCATACGAATATTCTAGTTCTTTACTTGTTTCTACTGTTATTGGTAATATTTTCTACCCCCATTCAAAAATATTATTTTTTTTTTTTTTTAATTATCATTTTAGATTTTTGTGAAAATAAAAGTCTATGCAAAAATAATATTCGAAACTTTGCATTTACATTGCATTTTTACTCTCCAAAAGCTTATAATTCTGTTCGAAGAATATTTAATAATAAACTTCCACATGCATCAACTATTAGGAAATGGTATGAGGTAATTGATGGATCACCTGATTTTACAAAAGAAGCTCTAGCTACTCTTAAATTACGAGTAGCAATTGAGCCAGTGATAATTAATGTAATTAATCATGGAATTTCTTTGAAAGAAGAAGTAAATTTTGACAAACATTCTGGTCAGTTTTCCGTGGGTATTGATTTTGGTACTTTAGAAAGCCTACACATCAGCCTACACATCAAGCTTACTAGTGAAGAAGGTGATCCAGAACTACCAGAAAATGCATTATGATTTATGGCTGAATCTATGACGGAAAATTGGAAAATTCCAGTTGGTTATTTTCTAGTGAATGGGGTAACTGGTATTAATCGATCAAATTCACTACAAACCGCATTAATACTATTACATGAACATAAGTGCAATGTTTTTCCTGTTACTTTCTGGTCTGGTTACTTATGACAGGTCTTGAACTAATTACTCTTTGTGCGAAGAACTGGGAGTTTATTTTGAATATGGTACACCATACTTACAGCTTTATTTTAAACATTCAGTTACAAAAGAATTATGTTATGTTTTTAGCGGTTTTTGCCACGATAACAAATTAATTGTGACTACGTTAGGTGACAAGAAAATTCTTAAAACAATGAAGGGGGACACGATTGGTTAACTATTTATCAAACATTTACATGAGCTACAGTGCGAAAAAAAAATAGGAGCTGCTAATAAATTACGAAGATAACACATGAATTACTCATATAATAAAATGAATGTAGCATTAGCTGTGCAAACACTCAGTTGCAGTGTGAGCAAATCTTTGTTTTATGTACGAGATCATCGAGATCTATTGATTTAAGCAAAATTTCGTTACTGCACAGCCACAGCAATTTTTTGTTGAAATTTTAATGATATTGCTGATATACTTAACTGCAAAAATCTTTCTCTAAACAAGAATTTGACTGCCCTTTAAATGACGAGAATTATATATGATTAAAAAAACATGCCATATTTTTTATAAAATATATTGAAAGTTTAAAGGATGAATCTGGAAATCCTATTTCATAATCAAGAAGAAAAATTGGTTTTCTAGGTCTTATTATTGATTTGATTTATAATTTCTCACTGTTTGAAAAATTAAAAGCTTTAGGCCTGTCTTATCTATTAACTTTTAAACTACCTCAAGATTATATTGAAACATTTTTTCCAGCTATAAGAAGTCATGGTGGATTTATTAATAATCCAAATGCTCTGCAATTCGAAACTGCTTATAAACGTTTATAAGTAAGGCATGAGTTAAAAGAATTTGAAAATTGTACTTGTATTTTCGATAATGTCAGTATCTTAGATGTTTTATCAAGAAAGAAGCATACCAAGTACCCCCTTGGTGATTACGATTAATTGCTATCTGACATTGAATTCGATCATTACTATATTTTACGACAAATTCGGTTATCACCGTTTGTTGAGGACACTGTCCTTCATATTGCTGGCTATGTATCGTACAAACTTCTTAAGTCAGTTATTGATTGTGAATTTCGTCAAAATCATTTAGTTGAAGAAAAAAAGCCGTCTTTATCACAATTGAAAAAAAAGGCCCTTATATAAACCCATCTGAAGACGTTCGTTTGATCTGTAAACTCTCTGAAAGCATTGTACGTGAAAATGATCGCAATAGTTTAAAGAATAATATCGAAAATATTTGAGCAGTTAAAATTTTTCGTCGGGCGGTTTTTTCATTTGATAATGCAATCATGAATGAACATATTTCGACTCAAGATATAATTGATAATTAGCGTAAGCAATTGATCAATTACATTATTGATTCATATTTGAATATTAAATTATTTGATGTAGCTAAACAATTATCAGAAAAACCCATCTATACAGGATGAAGCGTAAGTAGCGAACAGTAGGTATACCACGAGATTGTACGTGAAATTTTAAATAGTAAATGTTTTTAAATTTTGAGTCTACGACGGTTTTGGCCTGAGTTATTAACGTTTTAAGTTGACCAATCAGAATCGAGCGTCAAAAATTATTATTATCATGGCGTCTGAAATCTGAATCCACGTGTGTGTTTACGCGCCATGGATTAAGATGTTTTTGTTTTTTTTAATAATTCAAAATTCAAACGGAAAATGTAGCTCAATCATAAATTCGCTGGATGAATGCTGCAAACTCTCACACACAGCACTCACACTAATCATAACAAAATAATCATTTTTAATTTAAAATCACATTTATATTTATGATCACACTATGTTATTTATTTATTGATCACATTTTGATTTATAAACACTTTTAATTACATGTGATCAAAAATATAAATGTGATTTTAAATTAGAAATGATTATATTTTTTTTATTCATTACATAATTAATATATTCTATTTTTGTTTTTAAATTACTATTTTTCATGAACTCATATATTTTTTATAAATTTAATATATTCGAATTCCTTAAATAAACTTTGCAATAGCGTGAGTGTCTCCCAATTACTTCAAGTACCAGATCCGCACGTTGTTTTTGGACAAAGAGCGAAAGGAACGACGATATCGTCTGTACTCTTGCCTATTCGTCTAAACCACTTATTGAGAACATAGGACGTTAGTAATATAGTAGTATTAATTATTTCGTTATATTCAAGTGTTATCTTTGGAAGATATCTTTTGGCTGAACGTTGAACAGCTTTAATTCATCTTTTAGCTGACTTTGTAGATATCTTTCAAATATCAGTATCTTTTTACAGATATTGTTCAGATATTTTTTAGATGGCATTGTGTTACTTAGGTATTGTTTTTATTCGAAATTTAAACTATTTTACAGCATGAAATTTATTGAAATAAAAATCTACCAGATACAAATGTGACCAACCTCGCGTTTTTGTGTAATAAATAAAACATCTGTTATTCGAATCATTAAAAGTATTATAAAATTTATAATTATAATGATATATATGATGATTCTTAATCAAAAGGAATGAAATTTGTAGTATAAAACTGCACCTTCAACTATACAAGACAACAATGCGGGTAATGACGTCTATTGCAACAGTGCCGATAACTATTTTAATTTGTATAATGAAGAGTATTTAGAGGATCGAATGAATTACAACTCGCTTTAATTATGTGCATGGCTGTATATAGTCGATACTCACTTCAGCAGAAGGGGTCACTTGACAGTCAGTATAACCTTACATAAGTGAGCAAAATAAATTAAAGAAATTAATTAATGATAAACTGAATGTGCAAGCTGAAAATTATAATCAATTACGAGATAAGATGATGAAATTAATTGATGATGAATAAAGTGTTCGAAACATGAAACGTGATGAATTAAAAGATGAATTGAATGTGATGATTGAAGATAAAATAGGGCAATTTCATGAGCACATCAATGATATCTCAAACACATTGATTTCTAGACTTGAAGCGTGTAAAAATAGTATTAATAGATATGACACTAATTTACAAAATGTCACATCAAGAATAGATAGTCTTGATAATTTAGATAAACAACATGTCAGCACTATAAAGAAGGAATTAAATGGAAGACTAAATTGTATGTCTTACTAAATTATCTCTGGATTGTCTGAATTTGGTGGTCCAAATGTTTCAATTGGTGACAGTAAGAACAATGGTGTTGGTGAGATTAAAGAATTCTTGAATATTATCTCCTTCAACAGTCCTAAATGTAAAAAAGTCGATTTTACATTTAGTAGATCATTATTACTGTTAACAATAATAGTAATAATAATCACAATAATATTAACAATGATAATAGCAATAGTACTAATAAGCCAAGAATAATAAAAATGTATTTTAATAGTATAAATGCTTTTGATATTGTTGAACAGAATTTATATTTGGCTCTCGAGATGAAAAAACTAGCTGGTTGAACAAGACGAAAATCTCACGACATACCAACAACAGCAGAGGAAAGAGTTATTACAACAACTTCGTGCTTCACGAGACAGCACTAAGGTTGTCGAACTAATTCGTGGAAAATTCAAGATAGTCCTAAAACGATCACTCAACAGTCAAAATCAACAACAGCAACAGCAAAGCCAATAACATCAAACTCACTACTGCCATTTATTTATCACCAATCATCTATGACAACTGTTATATTATTCAACTCTACTACAACTCCTATTAATCAATCTGCAAACACAATTAGTAAGATACCAGCTAGTTTTTCTGTTCACAACAATAATAATATAGTACAAAATAACAATACTTCTCATTTTTCAGGTAATTTGATAAAAGCATCAGCTGTACAACATAACAAAAAGTTTTATATATCATCAAAATGCAAGAAGTGTTAACAATAATAAACAACAGCAATTGCTTACTTCATCTCTATCATCTGAATTTGATTGCACACATTACGTTGTACATAATGTTTTTATTCAAATATTTGTCATTTGATTACTACCATCAGTTGTCAATAGCAACAATAAAATATTTACTGACTTATTCAATTATCTTGGAACATACCTTTTAAATAGTATAATAACAGGTGATTTTAATATCTCTCACTTTTTAAACAACCGGGATCATGTACTTTATAATAAGGTTGCTTATAAATAATTAAATCGTCACTCAATTTTTTTTTTTTTGGCTCATTTTTCAAATGAAATAAATATCTATGCTCTCAATTTTTTTCCATTTTTTCTGACGTCGTTTTTTTGAGATAATTAATGTTAAAGTTGACAACTTTTATACGCGAAGATAGGACTATAAGTTGATATACCGTACATTTTTATTTTTAACGAGTTCATTTTTCACTAAAAAATTTTCAAGTTACTATCAAATTGTAGTGCTTGGCAAGACGAATACGATAAAAAAATTTGAATTTTTTCTGACGTTGATTTTTAAAGATATTTAATGTTAAATTTTGAAATTTTCGTCTTTCTCGCAACGAGAGGACATGAGAGAATTGCGATCCGGCAACACTGCTCTCTTCTCCTTGTTTACTTTTCACTTGCCGAGCGGGGCGTTATACACCAACGTGACATACACAATGATGCGTTGTAGTAGTAGTAGTATATAAAAAAATACAGTGTCTCCCGATTTCCACTTTGCTTGCTGGAATAGTGTTGGTGCCTATCTGTTTACACACACACTACGATTTTTAAGACAAAGGCGTAACAAAATTTTTAAGGAAGTGTCTATTGGCACGGAACTGCAGGCGGTGTAAACCCGCATGCGGTCTTAAATGACGGTACGATATGGTAATTTGAAAAAAACACCGTATACGGTATAGGAACGTACTCTTGTGAAAACAGTACTGTACTTCAGAACTGAGTACGGTACAGAACACGTACGGTTACTTTATATATTAGTTGCTCAATGCGATAACTAGTGGCTCCATCTACGGTATAAAAGTTTTTTTTATTTAATTAATAAAAACACAAACAATTTTAAATAGAGGTCAAATAATTTTATAGTAATTTCACAACATTTCTATTAATCTGATAGTTTTATTCTTGAATTATTTTTAAATTTTAAACAACTGACAAATTTCAAAAATTATCATTAAGTAAAAAAAACAAAACAAAGAAATGCACAGTGTTTATTGATGTTGTTTAAACATTCAGAAACCTCATTAAATATTTAAAAAAATTAAATAGAACAAAAATTGAGCAAGCACACCGTGCACGGTTGATCGCATAAGAAAGTATTTAAATGATATATAATATTAAATGATAAATTTTAGAAATTTTATCATCAAATATTTTTTATATAAGAAAATTTTCAAACTTTTCTTGATATGAAAAAAATATCAGAAATAAAAAAAGAGCAAATACACCGTACACGGTGTATACACAAACGGTTTTTTTTTTCTTTTGTTTTCGGAGTGCTTTTTTTTCAATCAACAGTATATTGATTGGATTATAATTATTAATCTATAAATTACTTAACAATAATATTTAAATATTGTTTTAGCCTTCAAGAACCTTATTTGAAATTAAAAAATAATATAAAAAAAATAAAATAAAAATCGAGCAGGCACACCGTATACGGTATATACCACCAACGGTTTAATTACTTGTCGGACTGTTTTATTTTTTGAAAAAGCAACATATCAAATGAGCAGTCATGACTATATAATAAATTACTTAACAATAATACGTCAATATGTTTAAACATTGAAAAATCTCATTAATTGTTAAAAAAATTAGAGTAAGCACACCGTGTACGGTATATACCGCCGACGGTTTACTCACTCATCAGACTGCTTTTTTTTTATTGAACAATATATCAGTTAAACATCCATTGATGACATTTAGTAAACACACCTTTGAATTTAATTGTTATTTCTGATTAATAAATTATTTAATAATAATAGAAAAATAATATAAAAAAAAAATAAAATAATAATAGAACACGCACACCGTGAACGGTATTTACCACCAACGATTCAACTTCTAGTCTGACGTGTTTTTTTTTTTAAATGAACATTATATTAATCGATCAGTTATTAATATATAATCATTTACATAACATTGATAATTAAATATTTGTTTAACCTTTTATACCAATATTTTATAAAAAAACATATATAATAATAAAAAAAAATAGAGCAAGTACACCGTGTACGGTGTATACCGCCAACGGTTTAATTACTGATCTCATTGTTTTATTTTTTAAATAAACAACCGATAAATTAAATTGTTATTAGTAATTTATAAATTACTTAACAATGATATATAAATGTTGTTTTAACTTTTAAGCACGTTATTTCGAATTGAAAAAAAAATAAAAAAATAGAGCACGCACACCGTGCACGGTGTAATCCGCCATCGGTTTTATTTTTATATTTTTTTTCAAATTACTTCGTATTCTGTGCTTCTTTAATCTATAACAAGCACTGGTAACAAAACCAATCTAATTTTTCGGCTGGTGGTGTAATCAGACCGACACATTTTAAATGATACCATATCAAGCATCCATCACATAATGTCATCATGTCTTTTTCATTATTATGACAAATGACACATGTATTATTTTTTTTTTTCTTTAATTTTGTTAATTGCTTGAGAAAATTTTTGTATGTCTGGGAAGTCATGTAGTTCTTTAATAATTTTGTATTCACGACCTCATTGTCAAATGCATCTGACAATTCAGGTAAGCATATGGAATCATATTGTGCCTCTCATCACTTTATTGATGATAACTTGTGGCACGTTCAACCATCTGAACATATCTTGTACTTGGTTTTTTTCGTTTTTATCAATAAATTTTTGCTTTGAAACTTCTGGAAGTTTTTTATTCAGACCAATTACATTTTTTAATGTTGTGTTTTTTGGTCGACCTTTATTTTTAAATTTATTGGGCAAAATAATTTTTGAAATGTCTTCCATAGAAATGCTATTTCTACTTTTTTTCGTCTTTGGTTCGAGTGATCGAAGATCTTCACAAGACATACTCATTTTTCTGTTTTTATTACTCTTTAATTTTCCATTTTCACCAGATTCATTTGATGACAAAATTGAATTTACATTATCATCTTTATTATCATTTGGTTTTTCTAAAATAAGTAATTTAGTTGATACTTGTTGATCTTCAGTATCCAAAGATAAACTGGTGTTATTTGATAACGTGGATTCATCAATGTTTTCATCATCAAACTCACTGTTTCTATTATCAACATTATCATCATTATTATCATTAACAACATCAGCATTTGGTGATTTATATGTCCTCAACAATTCTAAAATATTTTGGTGTTGATTCTTTTCCCAATAATTCATCACAATTTCCAGGATTTCAAATTTTGATTCAAAATTTGTGTATATTATTGATTCAAAATGTTGCGAATATTTTTTCATCATACTATCAACTATCTTTTTTTTATTTTTAAATTCTTTCTGTAAATTATCTGAAAAATAAAAAAAAAATTAGAATAAATGACGCCTAAATTTTTTATTTTAAACACAATCAAAAAAATGTAGTTGCTAACCTTCAGCATTCAAATCTACGTCATCACGAATGTTGATTCCCAATATAAGGTGATTGTGAGCATCATGGTCACTATGGTGAGTTACTTCTAGCCATGATCTTTTTTCACCCTCTTCATCTTCAAGTTTGGCCACTAGTTTTATTCGGAAAGGACAAGGTTGACCCGAACTATAAACAAAAATAAATGCTGTTTAAACTATCGTAAATCTTAATAATATTAATATGTATTAGTAATATGTATAGTTATTAATTAATATTAATTACTTTTTTGGTATTGAGAAGAAATATAAAAAAATATAAAAATAAAGCGAGTACACCAACGGTATAGCTACTCGTCGGGCTGTTTTACTTTTTAACTGAATATTAATAATATTGTATATTAATACTGAATATTGATCAAACATTTATTAATATATAATCATTTACTTGACATTAACATTATGTTTTCTTTCTTTTTTAATTTATTATAAACAATGGTAAAAAATTCGATTTATTTTTCTACTGATACACCGTGTACGGTATATACCGCAGACGGTTTAATTACTCGACTCTTTGTTTTATTTTTCAAACAAACAATATCTCTAAATTAAATTTTTATCAGTAATTGATTGATTATTCAACGATGATATTTGAATGTTGTTTAAACTTTCATAAACCTCATTGAATATTTAAAAAAAAATATAAAAAAATTACAGCAAGCACACCGTGCACGGTATATACCGCAAGCGGTTTTGTTTTTTTAATTTTTTTAATTATATATTTTCTCTTTCTTTCTTTCTTTTTTTTATTTATCATAAATTCTAGTGAAAAATTCACTCCATTTTTCTACTGATACACCGTGTACGGTATATACCACCAACGGTATAGCTATACTCGTCGGGCTGTTTTACTTTTTAACTGAATATTAATAATATTGTATATTAATACTGAATATTGATCAAACAATTATTAATATATAATCATTTACTTGACAGTAACATTATGTTTTCTTTCTTTTTTTAATTTATTATAAACAATGGTAAAAAATTCGATTTATTTTTCTACTGATACACCGTGCACGGTATATACCGCAGACGGTTTAATTACTCGACTCTTTGTTTTATTTTTCAAACGAACAATATCTCTAAATTAAATTTTTATCAGTAATTGATTGATTATTCAACAATTATATTTGAATGTTGTTTAAACTTTCATAAACTTCATTGAATATTTTAAAAAAATATAAAAAAAGTACAGCAAGTACACCGTAAACGGTGTATACCGCCAATGGTTAAACTATTTTTTGGACTGTTTTATTTTTTAAATAAACAAAATATCGAATAAACATTCATTACTATATAATAAATTATTTAAGAAAAATATTTAAATGTTGTTTAAACTTTCATAAACCTCATTGAACATTTGAAAAAAATATTTAAAAAAAAAAAATACAAAGCAAGCACACCGTGCACGGTATATATACCGCGAGCGGTTTAACTACTCGACGGACTGTTGTATCTTTTAATTGAATAATATATTATTCAAACAGTTATTAATAAATAATCATTTACTTAACATTAACAATCAAAAAATTTTTAAACTTTTTACATTAATATTTAATAATAAAAAATTAAAAAAATCAAAAAAATAGAGAAAGAACACCGTGCACGGTATATAATATAAAAATGTAGTTCAATGATATATGATATTAAATAATAAATTTTGAAAATTCTATCATTAGATATTTTTTATAAAATAAGTTTGAAAAGTTGTATTTGATACTAGAAAAATGTTAGAAAAAAAGTAGAGTGAATACACCGTGCACGGTGTATTTGCTAACGGTTTTTCTACTTATCAGACTGCTTTTTTTTAAATCAGCAATATGTTAATCAAAAATTCATTATTACATTAATTAAACACATCTATCAATTTATTTATAGTTATTCTTTTTTGATTGATTATAACTTATTAATTTATTCGTTTCAATAATTGAAATAATATGTACTTACTTTTCATTGCATAATTTTCAGCTATATTGTATTTTTTTATATTCTAATTCTGGATTATAGCCTTTAGTTCTTATTAAATCGACAGTTTTACCATTTGAATAAAACGTCGCAAGTTTTTTTGTGTTTTTTTTTGTTTAATTTCAAGTCATATTCTGTGACATATTTATCGAGCTTAATCTGAAATTGTTCGAGAGAGTTGAACCTTCTACCTACGCCAAGAACTTCACGGTAGTCTTCTTGTTCCATATCCATCTTTAATTTTTCACGTTATATATATATTTATATATATTTATATATATTTATACATACAGTGGTGGTTTCGGGGACTACTTCATATATACAATGGTGGTTTTGAGGACATTTGGTGGTTTTGAGGACGGTCCCCAAAACAACATCTCAGTTAATGGTGGTTTTGAGGACGGTCCTCAAAACCCCATTTGAAAAATATGCTTTGCTGGTTTTGAGGACTTTTTATTTTACCAGGTATAATTTTCATAAATTGAAATGTGAAGTAGGTATTACGACCGATTTATCTTCAATTGATTCCATCTTAAACTATAAATAGTAATGATTCGATGAAAAAATTCAATTATTTACCAAAATAAGAATTTTTTCGTGTGTCCCTGAAACCTCCATTCCAAGAACATCATTTTTCGATCTACTGGAGGTTTCAAGGACTTTTGATAAAAAAGCAACATTACTGCGCTAAATGCATTTTTACGATTCAATTCAAACTACAAACATGTTCTCAGTGAACTTTCAGTATAAAGAAAATATCACTATGCTTTATAATAACATTTAACATAATTATATCTGTTTTAATATTGCATGTCCCCGAAACCACCAATAACTACCTTTTTTTTCACACAGAGGCAGTTTTGAGGACTTAATTTTTGGAACCTCAATTCGATGGAACAGTCGAATTTATGAATTTCGATATGAATTTTCTGGCAGTTCTCAATAAGATTCTTCCCTTTTCATGAAATTCATCGTTGAAATTGCAGTCGACTGGATAATAACTTTCGATTCTACTTTAATCTAAATGTCCCCAAAACCACCATTTTACGGATTTCGTATCTCCAGCTATTGGCAGTTTTGAAGACATTCTGTAAAAATAGAAAATGCACAGGAATACGCAGGAATAGTGTACTCGTTTTTAAGAATCTTTACGGATATCTGTAATCTATAAGACATAACAACAAGTTTTTTCGGAAAACACAAAAAAAAAATTGTTCATCAAATAATTGTTGAAAGTCCTCGAAAGCACCGTGACATACAATTTTTGAAATTGTGGAATGGTTGTTTCGAGGACATATGCTAAAATTTGAATAATAAAAAGATATTATATTTGTTACGAGTTCTACTGAAGCTTTCTTTGTGTCCACAGAACGTAGAGGTTTAGAAATTTCATAGAACCTTTCTGATAATCTCAAACGATACACTGAGAAAAAAAAACCACAAAAATTGTTGTGAGAGCACAACAAACTAGAGGCGAAATCCTATCCTGTCGCTTTTTGTTGTGCTGCAACAAAAATTGTTCTATCGTTAAACAAAATTTGTTGTGCTACAACAAATTTTATTGTATCGTTGAACAAATTTTATTTAGCTGCACAACAATTTTTACCATCCAATAATATTTGTTGTGTTGCTTGATAATATTTGTTCGGCTGCTCAATAAATATTGTCCAGTTTCAAGGCAAATATTACCGTGCTGCACAACAATTTGATTTTCGGGTGTTATCGGTAAGACTCGGTCTTGTTTGTGTGCCTCGGTATATCTACATGGCATGGTGTGGAATTTTCTAAGTCAGTCTAAGTTGAGATCAGCTTTGGTGTGACTGACGTTTTAAAAATAAATTAATTAATCCCAAGATGTCAAGTTTTAATAACATTTTAATCATTGAATTATAAACTAAAATATTTGTGAGCAACTAGATAAATAACCAAACTTGATATTTAACAAATCACATTAACAATAAAGTATGAAATTATATGAAAATGACAAATATAACCTGCATCTGTCATTTTAATGCAGAGATTTTTTATTTTAATCTTTAATAATTATAAATATGAAAAATAAATCAAAGCATTAATTTGAATTAATTTGTTCCTTAATTGTTTTCATCCTTCTTATTAATTATCATAATGAAAATTTATTTCGTAATTTTGAAAAAAAAAAAAATTTAATATGGTTTTAGAATTTTTGTTATGTGGAAAAATAAAAATTATTAAACTAAATACAAAAATTGTTGTATGTTCAACAGTTTTTGTTTGAAGCATAATAAATTTTGTTGTATGTCTATCAATTTTTGTTTGGAGCATGACAAATTTTGTTGAACAGCACGGTAATTATTACTCTGCCAGATGAACAAAAACTGTACTACCGGCAGAACAAATATTATAGAGTTTCAACTTCGCCTCTACTTTGTTGTGCGGCACGACAATTTTTGTCCTGTTTTCTCAACAATATTTGTCGTTTTTTTTTCTCCGTGTACTCAAATATAAACGGAATTAACGACGTATTTTCAAAACGTCCTCAAAACCACCATACTACAAAATTTTTTTAGTCGTAGAACGGTGGTTTTGAGGACTTGCAGCCTATACCGGAAATTATAAAATTAATCTTACAAACTTAAAATGGAGCCATTCTTCTACACTGTAACTTGTTATAGTTTTCATAATTTATTTGACAAATCAAATCCTAAAGACTATCACACGAGACCAGAATATAAGGAAATTCTCCGACGAAAAACGCGTTGACTGCAAAGACGGTCGTTCTGTATTTTTTCGACATGGAAAGTTGAGACAATTTTTACCGGTTTTCCGAAACCTCAGAAATGATTGATCACCTTGAATCAGTAGCCTGAACAACGAGATACCGCCTTAATTTAGTAGCATTAGAAATTCTTAGATACCGTCGGGAAAACCGAAACTTAATTCGTTTTGATAACAATAACTGAAACTATTTGTTAGACAGTAAGATTTAGAGAAAGACCGTTGTCTATGTTACAAGTTCTACTTAAACTTTCTTGGTGTCGACAGAACGTGCGGGTTTGGAAATTTCATAGAACCTTTCTGACAATCTCAAACCATACTCAAATCAAAACGGAATCAACGACGTAATTTTGAGACGTCCTCAAAACCACCATACTACGAAAGTTTTTTATTCGTAGAACGGTGGTTTTGAGGACTTGCAGCCTATACCGAAAATTATAAAATGAATCTTTGAAACTTGAAATGAGGCCATTCTTCTGCACTATAATTTGTTATAGTTTTAATAATTTATTGGACGAATTTAATCATAAGGAATATCACATGAAACAAAAATATAAGGAAATTCTCCAACGAAAAACGCGTTGACTGGTCGTTCTGGATTCTTTTAACATGGAAAGTTGAGACAATTTTTTCCGGGTTTCAGGATCTTAGAAATGATTGATCACTTTGAACCAGTAGCCTTAGCAACGAGATACCGCCTTAATTTAGTAGCATTAGAAATTCTTAGATACCTTCGGGAAAACCGAAACTGAATTATTTTCGATAGCAAAAACTGAAACTATTTGTTAGACAGTAGGTATTCAGAGAAAGACCGTTTTCTTCTTTACAAGTTCTACTAAATTTTTCTTGGTGTCCACGGAACAAGCGGATTTGGAAATTTCATGGAAGTTTTCTGATAATCTCAAACCATACTTGAATCAAAACGGAATTAACGACGTAATTTTGGGACGTCCTCAAAACCACCATACTACGAAAGTTTTTTATCCATAGAACGGTAGTTTTGAGGACTTGCAGTTTATACCGAAAATTATAAAATAAATCTTTGAAACTTGAAATGAGGCCATTCTTCTACACTGTAATTTATTATAGTTTTAATTATTTTTTGGACGAATCGAATCATAAGGACAATCACATAAAACCAAAAGATAAGGAAATCCTCCGACGAAAAACGCGTTGACTGAAAAGACGGTCGTTCTGTATTCTTTTAACATGGAAAGTTTAGACAATTTTTTCCGGGTTTCAGGATCTTAGAAATGATTGATTACTTTGAACCAGTAGCCTGAACAACGAGATACCGCCTTAATTTAGTCGCATTAGAAATTCTTAGATACCTTCGGGAAAACCGAAACTGAATTCGTTTCGATAGCAATAACTGAATCTATTTGTTAGACAGTAGGTATTTAGAGAAAGACCGTTGTCTTTGTTACAAGTTCTACGTAATTTTTCTTGGTGTCCACGAAACGTGCGGATTTGGAAATTTCATAGTAGAACCTTTCTGATAATCTTAAACCATACTTGAATCAAAACGGAATTAACGACGTAATTTTGAGACGTCCTCAAAACCACCATACTGCGAAAGTTTTTTATTCGTAGAACGGTGGTTTTAGGGACTTGCAGCCTATATCGGAAAGTATAAAATAAATATTTCAAACTTGAAATAAGGCCATTCTTCTACACTGTAATTTATCATAGTTTTAATAATTTATTGAACGAATCGAATCATAAGGACAATCACATAAAACCAAAATATAAGGAAATGCTCCGACGAAAAACGCGTTGACTGGAAAGACGGTCGTTCTGTATTCTTTTAACATGGAAAGTTGAGACCATTATTTCCGGTTTTCCAGAACCTCCGAAATGATTAATCACCTCGAAACAATAGCCTGAACAACGAGATACCGCCTTGATTGAATAGCATCAAAAATTCTTAGATACCTTCAGGAAAACCGAATCTGAATTCGTGTCGATAGCAATCTATTTGTTAGACAGTAGGTATTTAGAGAAAGACCGTTGTCTTTGTTACAAGTTCTACGTAATTTTTCTTGGTGTCCACGAAACGTGCGGATTTGGAAATTTTAGAGTAGAACTTTTCTGATAATCTTAAACCATACTTGAATCAAAACGGAATTAACGACGTAATTTTGAGACGTCCTCAAAACCACCATACTGCGAAAGTTTTTTATTCGTAGAACGGTGGTTTTAGGGACTTGCAGCCTATACCGGAAATTATAAAATAAATATTTCAAACTCGAAATAAGGCCATTCTTCTACACTGTAATTTATTATAGTTTTAATAATTTATTCGACGAATCAAATCATAAGGACTATCACATAAAACCAAAATATAAGGAAATTCTCCGACGAAAATCGCGTTGATTTGGAAGACGGTCGTTTTGTATTCTTTTAACATAGAAAGTTGAGACCATTTTTTCCGGTTTTCCGGAACCTTAGAAATGATTGATTACTTTGAACCAGTAGCCTGAACAACGAGATACCGCCTTAATTTAGTCGCATTAGAAATTCTTAGATACCTTCGGGAAAACCGAAACTGAATTATTTTCGATAGCAATAACTGAAACTATTTGTTATAGACAGTAGGTATTTAGAGAAAGTCTGTTGTCTTTGTTACAAGTTCTACTTGATTTTTCTTGGTGTCTACGGAACGTACCAAACCATAAACTTCTTCCGTTAGTGCTTTTAGGAACATGAAGCCCATACTGAAATTCATACAATCGTTAAGTATGTCTTAAAAAATGGCCGCATTGTATGTTTACTCTCAGAACTCTTTAATTGCAAGTTCAAAAATTTTTCTTCTAATATTTCTTTTATTCTATGATCTTTTTCCGTTTTTCTCTGATATTTTTCCAGTTTCTCGGATTCAGTCCACTTCGTAGAAATAGATGATGTTATACACGTATTCCAAACAGTCATAACTCTGTACTCTATTTTCTATCATTAAATCGTTTAAGTTCTATGAAAAGTCTTCAGAACGACCAACATAATCCGGATAAAAAAATATAATAAAAGGGTTCGAGGACATCATGTAAGATAATAAATAGTGTTTTATTTTCAAGTCCTATCATATGGCCCTAACACATTTTATAAATTGTCATTCAATATAAGTAATAATCAACATATATAAGAAATATTGCAACCGTCAAGGCAGTCATTGGGTTGAATTAAAGTGATAATTGAATTTTTGAAAGAAAAGTCCTTGAAACCTCCATTACATAGTTTTTTTAAAAAAATCTATCGGAGGTTTTGGGGACATCAAGTTAAAATGATAATAAAGAAGTCCTATCATATGGCTCTGATACATTTTATGAATCATTATTCAATATAAGTATTAATCAATAGATATAAGGACTTTTGCCGCCGTTAAGCCGTCATTGAGTTATTTTAAGGAGATAAGTAAATTTTTAAAAGGAAAGTCCTTGAAACCTCCATTACATAGTTTTTTAAAAAAATCTATCGGAGGTTTTGGGGACATAAAGTTAAAACGATAACAAAGGAGTCTTATCATATGTCCCTGATACATTTTGTGAATTGTCATTCAATATAAGTATTAATCAATAGATATAAGGACTATTGCCACCGTCAAAACAGTCATTGAGTTATTTTAAAAAGATAAGTGAATTTTTTAAAAAAAAGTCCTTGAAACCTCCATTACATAGTTTTTTCAAAAAAATCTATCGGAGGTTTTGGGGACATCAAGTTAAAATGATAATGAAGAAGTCCTATCATATGGCTCTGATACATTTTATGAATCATTATTCAATATAAGTATTAATCAATAGATATAAGGACTTTTGCTGCCGTTAAACCGTCATTGAGTTATTTTAAGAAGATAAGTGAATTTTTAAAAGAAAAGTCCTTGAAACCTCCATTACATAGTTTTTTAAAAAAATCTATCGGAGGTTTTGGGGACATCAAGTTAAAACGATAACAAAAAAGTCTTATCATATGTCCCTGATACATTTTGTGAATTGATATTCAATATAAGTATTAATCAATAGATATAAGGACTATTGCCACCGTAAAAACAGTCATTGGGTTATATTAAAAGGATATTTAAAATTTGAAAAGAAAAGTCCTCGAAACCACCATTACATAGATAAATTCTTGATGCATCGGTTGTTTTGAGGACTTGTGTCAAATCTTAAATTTTATGTATTAAAAATGTAAAATTTACTACTTCTATTTTTTGTACCTTCTAAATTCATGCCAACACAATACTAAAATACAAAGGATTCGAATAAATAAGGTAAGTGAAGGGTTGAAACAGTGTCATAACGATAGTCCTCAAAAGTACCAATCGATGAAAATTTTTTTATTTTGGTGTATACAATAAAATCGTCTTATACATGAATGTACATTGATGTACAAAGTTCAATTACTGAATAAAATCGCAAAAAAAAAAAATGTCCCCGAAACCACCACTGGATATATATATATATATATATACCTTACACGGTATGCTTGTTCTATGGTTTTTTTTCAAATAATGTCTTTCATAGTTGAAACAACATTTGAATATTATCGTTAAGCAATTTATAGATTACTAATAACTTATAAGTAATAGTCCACTTATAAGTGAATATGTCCACTGATCTTTAATTGGATGCCAACATTTGTCAAAATATGATTTGACAGATAAAGGAGCGAAATTTATAAACTCTTCATATAGTCTTTGATATTCATTTTCACTTTTACTATAGGTCATTTTCTGCATATATTCTAAGCATTTGGTTTTGATTTGTTTTGATATTTTTCTTTTTTCACATGTAATTTCACGAGAAAACGTTTGAAGTGTATGAAATGAGCACAAATATAACGGTATTTCTTGAAAAACTACACCAAGAGCAGCTCTCATGGTCATGTCTTTATCTGTCATAATACAATTGATTCGTGAACATGCTGACAAATTATCATTTTTAAAACAATTAAAACACCATTCAAAATTGTCAGCATCTTCACCAGCAAGAAGACCAACACCTACAATTTCAGTGGCCCCAACTGAATCTTCAACGGCTATTAATAACACTGATAAGTCAGACTTGAGTAATTTATATGTACAATCGATGAATAGTATATCCGGCCAAGCACTGAATTTCGACTTCATATCTGGTGTAGGAAAATACACTGCTTTCAATTGATTATTGATGGCCCGAATTTGTGTATAAGCACCTAAAAAATTGTTCAAGATAATAAAATAGTTTTCCATAATAAATATCTACTTATAGAAAATAAAATCATTTTTGACAATCGTTTTATTAATGGATAAAAAGAGTATACCTTTTGCTTTCAACAATTGGGTTGCTTCTTGTAGATTCTCAGATCGATGTAAAATACTTTGTAAATTTGTTATATCTTTAAGTGTTACATTTTTACCAAATTCATCAAGAATGTGTTTTTGTAAAAGTTTGTGGTTACATTGTAACTTTAGCAATTTAATTACTTCATTCTTTTCGTCCAAAGATAGTCTGCGCAGATATTCAAAAAAATTCTGAAAAAAAGAATACATTTTTTACTTAATAAAAATCTAAAAGCGTTCACGGTATCTACTTGTCAATCAATAGACTGGGTGCATCATCCACAGTACATATACAAATTTATAAAAACCTTATTTTATATTTAAAAAAAATATTCAAAGAAGTGTAAAGCAAGGACACCGTGCACAATATATATACCGCAAGCGGTTTTATTTTTATAACTTTTTTAATTATGTTTTCTTTCTTTTTTTAATTTATTACAAACAATGGTAAAAAATTCGATTTATTTTTCTACTGATACACCGTGCGCGGTATACACGGAAAAAAATTTTTAGCTGCAGTCACGAGGCGTTTGGATAGTTAAAAAAGGATAGTTGATTGAATAATCAAGCCCGATATATTAAAAAGACAATCGGTTAGTTATTCCAGCCGACTGGGTAGCTAGCGTGGCTAACCAACTCGTCAGGTTCGACATAATCTCAATGTCAACAGCTGTTGTGTTCATAACCTCTCTTTTTTGACAGATGCACCAAATTATTATTAACAATGACTAAAATAATCCATATAGTTATTAAAAATTTAGCATAAGATTTTGTATTCAAGTTGGCGTTTATTTGGTGCATCAAATTTAGTATAAAATTAATTAGATAATAATTTTAAAAATTAGTAAATGTACATTAATATATTGTTTGTACTTCGTATGTCTATATACTTAGAGTTATGCATATACGCAATCCTAAATAGCCTAAATAGCTACTACAGCGATACCAGCTTGTCAGGCTTTGGATAGCTACCACAGCTATCCAAAGTGTAGCTAATGTAACGAGTAGGCACGCTGTTTTCACAAGAATCGTAAGCTGTCAAATGTGGATTGCCAAAATAACAATCCTCTGCTAACTATCCAAAGGTTAGTTAGCCGTGGATAGGAGAGACAGCTATCCAGCTCGTTGCTGCAGCTAAAAATTTTTTACAGTGTATACCGCAGACGGTTTAATTACTCGACTCTTTGTTTTATTTTTTAAACGAACAATATCTTTAAATTAAATTTTTATCAGTAATTGATTGATTATTCAACAATTATATTTGAATGTTGTTTAAACTTTCATAAACTTCATTGAATATTTTTAAAAAAAATATAAAAAAATTACAGCAAGCACACCGTGCACGGTATATACCGCAAGCGGTTTTATTTTTTTAATTTTTTAAATTATATATTTTCTCTTTTTTCCTTTCTTTTTTTTATTTATCATAAATTCTAGTAAAAAATTCAATCCATTTTTCTACTGATACACCGTGTACGGTATATACCGCCAACAGTTCAATTATTCGACTTTTTGTTTTATTTTTTAAGCAAACAATCTTTAAATCAAATTTTCATTATTAATTAATCAATTTCTCAACAATAATATTTAAATGTTGTTTCAATTTTTAAGAACCTTATTTTAATTTAAAAAAATGGAGCACATACACCGTGTACGGTATATACGGTTTAGCAAATTTTAAAACTATCAAAACCGTTTACGGTATCTACCCGTCAATGAAGTGACTGGGTATACCGTTTACGGAGTATATACACCGTAAGCGGTTTCTCGTATCATGTAATAAACTATTAATCTTATAATCAAAAAGTCTAGATTATATGTTTGAACTTTTTTATATATGAAAATGAATACCTTTGAATGCTCATGACTCTGATGATTAGGTTGATATTCCGTAATGACCAAGAATTTTTTGCAAGATGAAATACAAAATTTGATAAATGCTGGACACTCAACTTTACGAGTCCTATCAAAAAATAACCCAAAAAATACAATTATTATAATTGTCTTAACGAATGAGAGTAAATAAAATATGCAATGAAGAAATAAAAATAATTTTCTGAATCAAATATAATTACCTTGTATTTAAACGAACACCCTTTTTTTTATTATCTTCATAGCTTTTTCCATCAAATTTACACACGTATAAAATTTCAGTGTAGCGTAACTCTTTATTCCAAACTTCCAGATTTGATTTAGGAATTGTCTTTGTTCGACGTTTAGCAAACACTTCTTGCACTTATTGACAATTGTATAATATTAATATTGTTCCATGTTATATTCCACATCTTCATAGCTGTTGAATTGTTTTTTATTATAAATGTACTGGTTGTCGTTCATGTTTAATGATTTTCAACCATATAACCTGTCAAGCCGTATGACGCATTTAGCAAATAAAATATAATGTAACCGTACGTGTTATGTACCGTACTCAGTTCTGAAGTACAGTACTGTTCTCACAAGAGTACGTTCCTATACCGTATACGGTGTTTTTTTTTAATTACCATATCGTACCGTCATTTAAGACCGCATGCGGGTTTACACCGCCTGCGGTTCCGTGCCAATAGACACTTCCAATTTTTAAAGAGGGGCCACAAAATAAACGTAGTGGTATACGAGTCCTCCAAGCCTAAATAATAGTACGACTATGTCCCTTGTAAGCAACCTTAACACATCAAATACCATCATATTTGCTTTGGGTCTTCAACTTCAACAAGTTGACATTATTCTAAATTGTTATTAATGTTTACTTGATTTAGTATCTGTTAATTTTAATACAGCTGTAACTCATGAGTGTGACTGACTTATGATGGGTGATAAATATCATCCCCCCATACTAATTCCTTGTAATCTTTATGGTCTAAATACAACGAAGTTGCATACAGACAATTGCTTGTAAATTTATATGATTTTAATACCATTAATGTAGAGAATTTTAAGAACCAGATGAGAAAAATTAATTGACTTGTGATAGATGAATTTAAAATAAACAGAAACTATTCTGATGTAAATTTATTATGCAGTAAATTATACTATTTTTAAAATTTAGCAAGATCAGATTTGTTTGTTGTTTGATTGTTAATTCTTTAAGCAGGTATCCAAATATTCGTACCCGAAATAGTATTCTAAACGAACCATAAATTGAATTGAACAGAAGTTTTTTATAAGGGAAAAAATAAAATCAAGTGGCTCTGATAGGTATTTAGAGGATTTTAATTTTAGAATTGAAAGCATAGAAAAATAATAATAATAATAATAATAATAATAATAAAAATAATAATAATAATAATTCATTTTTTTATTTACAGAAAATGATACAAATGAATCGTCAGAGATTGAAGGTATATTGATATATTTAAATATGATTCAGTAAATAATTTACTTTGTATAATAATAATGATAATAAAAAGTTTCAGAAAAAATGGAGGTGAAAAACTGTAAAGGAGAATCTTCCAAATTAAATGGTGGAAAAAAAAATTTTATTAAAAGAAAAAAAAATAATTAATAATG
This sequence comes from Aphidius gifuensis, assembly GCF_014905175.1. Lineage (NCBI taxonomy): Eukaryota > Metazoa > Arthropoda > Insecta > Hymenoptera > Braconidae > Aphidius > Aphidius gifuensis. Next base: position 9,263,226 of record NC_057790.1, read on the forward strand.
ATTTATGTATATTTAGATTGAACTTTGATTAAATAAATGGAATTTATTGTTATTGTGTTGAATTGATTTTTATTTTTCAACAAAATTTAAATCTGGTGGCCATAGCAATGTTTGTTTATTAATATTTTTTTTTTTAATTGAATAATTTCAAATGAAACAGAAAAAGAAAAAATAATTTGTTTTACCTAAATTTTATTACATTAAACGAATTTTACATGAACATAAATAATACTGTTATCCAGACAATACGATTTCAAAAAATTTTGATACACAATTGATGATAACAGAATCACATTAAATCAAACTATTTGAATTTTATGAATGAAAAATAACGAAGCATAACTGAGATTTGAGAAAACATAGTAACCTCTTCTTAAAAAAGCAGTTTTTTTGTAAGCTTTGAGTTTTAATTAAATTTTTTTTTTTTACGGAGGCTAGGAGCCGAAAGGCTCAGCCGCAGTATTGGATTTATCCCCCAAAAAAAAAAACGTTCATAACTTCTGAACTAATTGTCGTAAAGACTTCGGATTTGGCTCAAAAGGAGCAGCTCTGGAAATTCTATCGCCCTAATGAAAAAAAAACATTATCTATTCGGCCATTTTTTTTTTTTTTTTTTGCACGAAAAATACTATTTGTACGATAGAAATTTATTCGAAAAAGTTATAGAATTTTGAAAAACGATTATTTTAAGCCTAATATGAAACCTTTGCGACTACTCTATTTTGAGTTATAGCTTGTGTCGTTTTCATTTTTTAGGCAAACGATAACTCATGATGAAATGGTGTTAGAGACTTCATATTAGGCTTAAAACATGCGTATTCGAAAATTCTATCGCCTCTCTGAAAAAATTTTGATCTATGAATCAGATTTTTCATAAAAATTTAAAAAAACCGTTTTTTTTTTTTTTTTAAATTTATTTTTTTAAAAAAAAAAAAAAAGTGACTCAACAGATAATGCTCTTTCTCATGGAGGGCGATGGAATTTCAAAAGACGCGTTGTTTGAGCCTAATACGAAGTCTCTACTACATTTTTATCAAAAGTTATCGCATTCCTAGTTTTCGAGTAATTTCTGAAAAACGCTCTAACTTTCGAGAAAATCGTCCTAGATACTTTGTATAAGACTTAAAAAGCATGTGTGATAAAATCCTACAACTTTTAGTCGAAGCTTTTGTCAAAAAAAATTATAGTTTTCATAAAATAGTAAAAAATAGAATTTTTGAAATATTTTTGTCTCTTTTGTTTCAAAAATAGAAAAAAATTGACTATTGGAATCAGGATAAACTCCTTGAGGGGCGATAGAGTTTTAAAAACCACGTTTTTTGAGCTTAATATGAAGTCATTCCGTTGATTCTAACAGAAGTTATAGCTTGCCTTAACTTGAACGAAAAAAAAAAAAAAAGTCGATTTTCAGAAAAATAAAAAAAAATGTACTATTATTGTATTGTTACTTTTAAAAACCATTTGAGAGATAAAATTTAACACGGCCCTAGCCGTAGTATTGAAAATTTTTAATTTTCAACGGTAACGCGGGCCACACGCCCCAACAAACGTTACCAGATCTTTTTTTATTACTTGAATTAATTACAAGCTCGCCAGTAATATATTTAAATATAAAAAAAATTGAAAAAATATATGTCAGCTGTAAGCGGAGAAAATTCTTAAAGAATCGACATACCCTCGACTGACAGCTTACTTTTTTTACTTTCCTTTTTTTATAATCAGCTAGCCTGCTATTAATAAAAAAAAATAACATAAATCGAAATAACATATGTTAGCTGTAAGTGGAGGAAAGTATCCACAAATACACCTACTCTTGACTGACAGCTTTGTTTATTGACTTCAGTTTATAACAGGCTAGCATGTAACTGATTTATAAAATTTGAATAAAATATATTAGCTGTAAATAGAGGAATTCACCTGTCCTCGACTTAAAACTTTTCTTTTTATTCTAATTTATTACAAGCTAACCTGTCAGTAAGATATGAAATTTAAATAAAATATATCGGCTGTAAGCAAAGGCAAACTTTATTCTTGACTTACAGCTTTATTCCTCTCTTTTAATTTGTTACAAGCTAGCCTGTAATTAATATAACATTAACACAAAATATACCAGCTGTAAGACAGTGTTTTTCAATTTTCAGTTTAATTTTTTACCAACTAGCCTATAATTTATTCAAAAATGTTTGGAAGAAATATATGACCCAGATAGAATTTAGTGTTGATTTTCGACACGCAGTGTCATACGGATATAATATTAAAATACTTATGATAGGGCTTAGTAGATGGCAGAGTGAGTGATTTTCATCAGATTTATTTACTTTCATATTTATTTAAATTTACATGTATTTTATTTATTTTTGAAAAATAAAAATGGCTAAGGGAAAGCAGTAGCTAAGGAAAAGATGTAGCTAAGGAATTAAGGTTGCCAAAAAATTATTTTTCGAGGACATAATGTTGCTTTAAAAATAATTTTTTGACAACCTTAATTCCTTAGCCCCATCTTTTCCTTAGCTACTGCTTCTCCTTGGCCATTTTTATTTTTTAATAAATAAAATACATGGAATTGTATTTTTAAAAAATAAAAATGGTCAAGGAAAAGCAGCAGCTAAGGGAAAGATGTATCTAAGGAATTGAGGTTGCCAAAAAATTATGTTTCAAGGACATAATGTTGCTTCACACATAATTTTTTTAAAACCTTAATTCCCTAGCCCCGAAGCTGCTGCTTTTCCTTGGCCATTTTCATTTTTTACAAATAAATAAAATACATTTGAGGTTATGGCATGTTTTTTTTAATTTATCGCTTATAATGATATTGCTAATAAAAAAATTGCCTTCTCCATCTATATATATATAGAACTTGACTCTACTGCCATCTATCAAAATTCAATACAAGTGAATATTTTAAAAAAAAGTCTGAAACGACGTCGAACCGACATCGAATAGACATTAGATTTCTACCTGGGGATATATAAATTTTTTTGCAGATTTTTGAATGAGATTATTAAGTCGAGAATTTAATTATTGATCATTTTTAATTATTTGAAATTAATTTTTAATTTTGATGTTATTGAATATATTGCTTTGAAATAATACTGCTTTCAATTAATTTAAAGAAATTTGAAAAAATGCCTGCAAATGATGTGAAACGTTCTATCGAAGATGAGCAAGAATTTCGAACACTAAAACGTTTAAGAAATAATGTTGCCCAAAGGAAACGCACTCAAAAAATTGCTTTGCTTTTATCTTCTACGAAATACAATATTGAGGATGTTCGAGAATTTTATATTGGAGAAATGAATATCATATGTAAGCATTGTGGTGCAAAACATTTTCAAGCTGAAGAAGTAGCTAGAAAAATAAATTCATTTAACGACTGCTGTAGCCACGGGAAAGGGTATCTTGATCCGTTGCCTGATCCACTACTTTTAATTTAAAGTTTATTCAATCGCTCTCATGAATTTTCTAGAAATTTTTTCGAACGCATTCGATAGTATAATATATAATAATAATAATGTTTTGGGATTCGCATCTTTTAATGCTAATTTAGTAGAATTTAGCTCTAATAATCGGGCTGGGCCATATTGTTTCAAAGTTCAAGGTCAAATTTACTATCAAATAAATACATCTTTATACCCAAGTGAAGGTGATGTTCCTTCATTCGGTCAACTTTTTATTGTTGATCAGAATGAAGCAACTGATGTACGATCTAAATTTAACAATTATTCTTCTTTGAATAGAGAGATTATTGGTGCTTCGGGTAACTGCCTTCGTGAGATTAATATATTTGCTCAGTCATATAGAATGATGCATAAAGAACTACAACAAGCAATGTTAATTAATAATGAAGAAGTAGAGCTAGAGATGCAATTATTATTCACAACAAAATCTGGTATGGATGACAGGCGTTACAATGTGCAGAGAATTAATGAAGTTGCAGCAATATTTTCTACAACTGCTAACGGAGATATTCCAGAATCATATGTGTCAATACATAATAAAAATACAAAAAAACTGGAATTTGTGAGCACTATGAATCCAAACGTAGAACCATGGGTTTATCCACTACTATATCCTTATGGTACAAGAGGATGGCATAAAGATATTCCATGTGTAAATAGATCGAAAAGAGTTTCACGTACAGCATATATTAAATATAGAATGGCAACTAGGAATGATAATGTATTTTTATTGGCTGGAAGATTATTTCAGCAATGGTTGGTTGATAACTATGTGAAAATTGAAAAAGATAGGATAAATTTTTGTAGATTAAACCAAAAAAAAATTCGAGCTGATACTTATCAAGGATTAATTGATCATTTACGAAATAAGGCAAATGAAACAAATGGTAGTGTTGGAAAAATTGTAATTTTGCCTTCGACTTTCACAGGATCTCCACGTAATATGCTTCAACACTATCAAGATGCGATGGCTATTGTAAGAAAATTTGGAAAACCTGATCTATTCATAACTATGACGTGTAACCCTAATTGGAGAGAAATAAAAGAAAATTTGTTAGATGGTCAAACAGCTTCGGATAGGCCAGACATAGTTTCTCGGGTTTTCGAAATAAAAAAAAATGAACTGATAAAAAAAATAGTTAAAGAAAATCTTTTTGGAGAAATACAAGCCTACGTTTATGCTGTAGAATATCAAAAACGAGGTTTACTCCATGTGCATGCTTTATTTACTCTAAAACAAAATAGTAAAATAACAACAGCAACTATTGTTGATGAATATATTTCAGCAGAAATCCCAGATCAAACTGGAAATATTAATATTTACAATATTGTAATGAAGAACATGAATCATGGACCATGTGGTAGTTGGTGTAAAGATGAAAAATGTAATTATTTAAAAAATTTCAACCTGATACATTAATAGACGAAAATGGATACCCTACTTATCGTCGTAGAACTGGTGTTTTTGAATCTCCAGCAGGAGGCAGTATTGATAACCAATATGTGGTTCCATATAATCCTATATTATTATTAATGTTTAATTGTCATAGTATCAAGTATAAAAGCTATTAAATATTTGTATAAATATATATATAAAGGACATGATGCAGCCTCAATTGTAATTACCAATTCTACTGATGATACTCATTCTGTGAACAATCGTATTGATCACGATGAAATCAGTAACCATATAGAAACTAGATATGTTAGTCATGTTAGAATTTATGGAAGACCATTACAAGAAAAAAGTCATTCAATCGCACGCTTGCCAGTACATTTACCGAATCAGCAGACTGTGACTATAAATGATGAAGCAGAAGAAGAGTCTTTACGCACAGCTATGGATCAGCAAACAATGCTTATGGATTATTTTTCTTTAAACTCTGGTAGAAATGCTCCGTCAAATCGACGTCGGGCCCGACTTAATATCGAGATAACATGTATAAGCATAGGGAAAAATTTTTAGGTTAAACACGTTATGTCGATATTAAGTCGGGCCCGACGTCGAATTTCTACCAGGGAATCAACGAGATCAAACAGCGAAAATGTACACTTATGCTGAAATTCCAGAATATTATGTTTTTAAAAACACAGGACAAAATATATCATGGCATCCACGCCAAAAACAATTTAATGTAATTGGGAGAATGTATTCAACTAGCCCAAGTCAAATAGAATTATTTCATCTTCGATTGTTATTGATAACAGTCAAAGGAGCTACAAGTTTTGAGAATCTAAGAACTATAAATGGAATATTACATGATACCTATCGAAGTGCATGCTTAACATTAGGACTTATTGAAGACGATGAAGAGTGGAACCGTGCTATGACAGAAGGAGAAGTATGGATGATGCCTAAGCAATTAAGACATTTATTTGTACGTATCTTAATTTATTGTAGTCCTGTTAAGCCTGAAAAAATTTGGGAAAATCATGAAGATTCAATGTGTGAAGATTTCAAAAGAAATTATAGTTTGGCTCAATCTCAAACAAAAGCATATTACGAAATAATAAACCTTCTTGAAAAAGTAAAATCGAATATCAATAACTTTCCAACGATGCCATCATTAAATGATTTCGAACAGATAGATAACCTAAAAAATTCGACCGTTCAATATAATCATAAAGAAATTGGGTTAGCCCAATATTCAATTTTAAATGAAAATCAAAGAAACATAGTGGACACAATAATGAATAAAGCTACACAAAAGAATAATGAAAGTCAAACTTCATGTTTTTACCTAGATGGCCCAGGTGGTTCGGGAAAAACTTATGTCTACAAAACATTATACCATTTATTAAAGAGCAAAAAAAAGAAAGTTGCTACAATGGCTTTTACTGGAAATGCAGCAATATTACTTCCCGAAGGAAGAACAATGCATAATTTATTTGGTATGCCAGTTCCAATGTATGCTGATTCCACATCAAATATTAAACATCAACCTAAAGCAGCAGAAGAGATTAGAAGTATAGATGTAATAATTTGTGATGAAGCACCGATGGTACATGTCGTGATATAATGAACAATAACTTACCTTTTGGAGGAAAAATTATGCTTATGGGTGGTGATTTTCGACAATTGCTGCCAGTTGTAAAAAATGGTACTCGAAGTGAAATGGTTAATTTATCAATTAAATTTAGTAAATTATGGAAAAATTGCATTAAATTTACCTTGACGAAAAATATGAGAACTTTGCCAGAAGAATTGGAATTTGCTGAATATTTATTAAATGTTGGCAATGGTAGCTTAAATGATCATGAGGATAATTTAGTGGTTCCTCAAAAATGTTTGGCTGATAAAGATGAAGATATAGTTCAGAGTATTTTCAAGGAATTAATTGAAATTCGTAAATATGGGGATCTAGCCAAAATAGCCGTATTGTCAGCAAGGCACGTAGATGTAGATGAAATAAATGATAGAGTAGTTCAATTATTAGATAATAAAAAAGAAAAAATATATACAGGCATGGATAGTAAAGATAATTGTGACAATGGAGAACTCAATAATGATATACTACCAGAGTATTTAAATACTTTAAATCCACCAAATTTCCCACCATATAAATTGAGTTTGAGATTAAATTGTATTGTCATGCTTCTTCGAAATATAAGTACAAATGAAGGTTTATGTAACGGGACAAGATTACAAATATTAGATCTTTCGAATAATCTATTGAAATGTAGAATTTTGACTGGTGATAAAGAAAATGATATAGTATTTATCCACAGAGTTACTTTATATTGTGAAAATGTTTATCCTTTTACATTCAAACGAAGACAATTTCCAATAAAAATGGCGTTTGCGATGACTGTAAATAAAAGTCAAGGACAAACATTTGAAAAAGTAGGAATTGATCTTAGAAAGGATATATTTAACCATGGACAATTAAGGGTCCGGATGCAATAACTCGCCGAGCGCTCGAAGCCTGGAAAATGCGACGTTGCTTATATCGAAAAACATTAAAAATTAAAATTGGTCTAAAAAAAAAAAAAAAAATACTGACTTATAAAAAAAGAATTTTCTAACATTTTCTTTTAAATAAGTTTTTTTTAAAAATTATTATTTAATATAAATAAAAAATAAAAATGAAAAAAATTACGATCAGAAAATATATAATTTTTTTAAACATAACTCATCATAACTCATTGAATAATTGATCAAATCATTTGAAATTTATTTTGTAAACTTATTATTATATTGAGATACTTGCAGTATTTTCAAATTTTTTTTAAATTCATTTTATTTATTTTTATTTAATTATTGTTTAATGTAGGTGGTAAATTATATCTATTGAATTTAAAAAGGAAAAACAGTCGAAAAATTTTTACGACTGCTAAATTTTTAAGCGGCAATTTTGTTCATTAGTACTTCAAGAAGTTTTTCGTAAATTTTTAGATTTTTTTATAAACAATTGATTGAGATATTAATTTTACAATAAAGTGCGCGCCGCTACGCTTGAGAAATGTATTAGATATACAGCTTATCAGCGCTCTGTCATATAATATACATATTTCACGAGTCTATATATATCTACAATTAAAGTCAATATATTATTTATTATTTTTTTTTTAAATTAACTATTTATTACACACTCGAAAATAAAGGATACTTACTATATTTATATATATATATTTAATATATATACACATTTATATTAATTGATGAAAAACAAGACGAATATTGTTGATTTAAATTTATTTAAAAAACGATTTTATATTCAATTAATATTTTTAAAATAATAATTTTCAATTTTTATAGAGTATAAATTATGTACATTTATGATCATTGAATAATATTAGAGTTAACATATGCATAGAATAATTAGTAACAATAATAATAGATTTGTTATTTTTTTTTTTTCAGATCTTTTTTTTTTCTACAATTTTTCAGGTTGTTTAGGTGGTTTAATTTGTATTTTAGAAAAATAATTTTCAAAGAATTCCATACTTGCTGGTGACAAATACCTCATTAAACTTTTCACGTCTTTTAATTTCTCCTTTGTAATTCCAACTGGTTTTGCAAGTGGTAAATTCAATAAATTTTTAAAAGTTATTTCCGAGTTATAAATATTATATACATTTGGTTTTTCGTCTTCATCGTATGTGTTGTAAACTTCAACACTTCCATTAGGAAAATATTTAATTTTATTTGCTTCTCTTATATGAATAATTGACTTTGGCACTTTTAGTTTTTCAGGTATAATTAATTCAAAATCTCTTACAATAATATCTTGTTCTTTAATAATTATAAATGGTGGATTTCTTGAATCTTTAATGATATTTATATAGTCTTGTTCTGTTTCTATTGTTTCCATGTTTTTTTTTTTTTTGTCCATACATGCCGAAGTTGCGGTCACACGAACAGTATGAATGACCACAAACAGGATATAAATGGGTTATTTCAATTTCTAATTCTCGCGACAATAATGAAAGAAATGACAACATTAAATAATTTTTATTCTGTCCACCACAGCTGTCTGATAATAAATTTATTTTATTATAATAATTTAATTTAAATTCTCTACTTATCGCGTCAATAAGAAAATTACAAATAGTACTTGCTCCTTTTTTAAAATTACCTTCAAGAAACGTATACATATAACTATTTTTATCATCACCAAAAACATTTATATTGAGAATATGGAGCCAAAGTAATCTTTTATAAAATTGTTCAGTAACTGGAATTTTTGGTAGGGGCAAATTTTGTCCGAAGTCAAATTCGAGGCACAGTGCATTTTTATCATTAATCATATTATCTTTTAATTCTTTGTGAAGTTTAATATTATTTTTATGATTAATAAATTCATCGTTTAATTCCATATTATTTCGATTTTCATAACAAAAATTACACACATCAGTACGAGGTTTAATAAAAGTAAAATTCAAATAATGATTAAAAAATTTAGAATAGGTTGATTTTGTAAGAGGAGGAGTTATGTCACCACTTACAGATGTGTAATAATCAATAAATAAATTATATAATGATGTTAAAGTTAAATCAGGATGGTCAAAAGTTAATAGCTGACACTTTTCTAAACTATAATGAGATGCTGAGTGTGGTAACGATAAGCAATGTTGTTCTATTAATTTTTTCATTTCATCAGTCAATTTAATAATGTGTTGTGAATGAGAGCCTCGTTTGTCTACTAATGATTCATTTTTAATTAATTTTTTTTGAATAGTGGCAAATCGTCCTTTGTTTATTTGTAATAATTGGCATAATAATGACTGACAAACTTCAGTGCGAGAAAAAATACAATGGAAATAATAATTCCATAATACGACTTTCAACTTTTCAATATTGCCATCAGCTGGAGGATTTTTTAAAACCATCAGTCCACTAAGCATGATATTTTGTGATTTATAATCACTAGCTTGAGTCCAAAAATTATTAAAAAATATTATTTGATGTGAAATATCAATTTTTTGGTAACATCTTTTGGAGCAACAAGACTCAACCTCTTTGAACTTTTTTGCTAAGACGATTTCATGGGAAGTATCTAAATATTCTTTTCCCTATAATTATTAAATAAATAAATAAATCAATGAAAATTTTGATATAGAAATATATAGAGTAGATTGAAATTTTCTGAACCTTCGAGACGAATTTAATATATAATTTCTAATTGTTTGTATTATTTATAAAAGCTGCTTACCTCATTCTTAGGTTTTTTTTTCTATGTTTCTTTGCCATTGAGTCTCATCTCTAACTCTTTTCCGAGTTGAAATTTTACTAACATTAGACATACTAATAAATAATTTGATAACGTAATGAATTTTATGTTGTAGTTATTGTCAATAAACTAATTTTATTTTCAATAAAAAGAACTTGAAAACGAGCGCTATCAAATCAGCATTTACTACCATACTAAAGATTTGACAATAAATAAATATCAAAATATATATAAAAAAACAAAACAGAGTCGACGATAAAAAAAAAAAATAACAATACTGAAAACAACAAAATTCTGATTTTAGCAGGAAATTTTCATCTGTATATTGTGTTTAATTTATATATATATAATTCTTGGAAATTTGAATACAACTAAAAAGAAAATAGATTCAATATAAATGTACATAATTTATACTCTATAAAAATTGAAAATTATTATTTTAAAAATATTAATTGAATATGAAATCGTTTTTTAAATAAATTTAAATCAACAATATTCGTCTTGTTTTTCATCAATTAATATAAATGTGTATATATATTAAATATATATATATAAATATAGTAAGTATCCTTTATTTTCGAGTGTGTAATAAATAGTTAATTTAAAAAAAAAATAATAAATAATATATTGACTTTAATTGTAGTTATTGTAACGAAATTTATTATTTCGTGGGTTCTCGAAATAAATAATCATCAGAATAGACATGGATTATTTATTTGTTAACGTTTACGTATTAATAACCAATGGGAGTTGGTTATTAATAAAAAAAGGATCACTAGTGCAAGGCTCTGTGTAGGGTCAAGACTATTATATATGACATCAATGGGACGCCTATTCGATGTTTATAAAATGTTTTGACACATAAACCTTATCGCGGCGATGGCTCCACTTCTCCGTCGAAGAGACGAACTCACCGAAGGCTGCGTACGAAGCCCGATCGTAAACCTATCGAACTGCGGGCTAGGAAAGCGTGCTGCGCATGTCCGGGGGCGATAGGTAGGAGAGTGCTACTGAGTGGGGTTAAAGCCCACAGCAGCTAAGCACTGAACGTCGTCGTGAGACGACACAACTTGTCTGGCTCTCGAACTGATTACTTCTCTTCTCTTGACTGGCTCTCTTGGTTCACTACTGGTTCTCTCGACATCGTTTGGATCTCTCGTAAAGGTTCCCTAGGTATCAGACGTTAAGTCCTGGTGAAACTCTGTCCGAATTTCCAATGACGGACTAATACTAATGATCACGCTATATGGTTCTCTTATTATAATAATAATTATTATATTCATCGCACATAAATGTGTATGTGTGAGTTCACGAATGGATCGCTGTAAATAATAAATAATAACAATAATAATGATATTGAGATATATTATTATTGCAATGGCAACGTATGTGTAAGACCTGGTCACGGATGGATCGCTGTATGGTTCCCTATACAAAATACATATCTCACATGTAGAATATTTGCTCCCACACTTACGATACTTGTGACGTAGGTGTTTTACTATAGTATAGTCGCAATGTAATATAGGCGTATGTAATACACTATGCTTGGTTCACGATAGTTCCCTCAGGTTTGGTTACGTATTTCATAATCCAATCAGGTGAACCGCGCTCCTCTACCATTTCTAAGACTGAGTTAGGCTCCCGAATTAGTTCTCGTGACTCCCACGGTTGTTGGCTTCCGAGATAACCAACATGGCTCCCCCCAGTGATTTTGAGGAGGATGGTGAGAAATCCTCGTTGCTAACCTTGGCCGATAGTTCTCGCCGTGCAGGTCAGAAAATCGGTTACAAAATGGCTCCCAACGTGGGGCCTGCCGTGAAAAGATTATGAAATAGGGGTTACCTACTGAGGCTGCTATAGATTAAAAATCATAGTGAGTGGTTACGTTGTGTATAGAACTAGTGACTGGATACCGTAGTTACCGATGGATACATTAAACAAGATGGCTACCGTGGAAAAAAAAAAAAAAACGAAAATTTAAATTTTTAAACTTTCCGGCCAAAAGTGGTTCACGAAAATTCTAATAGATGTCGCTAGGTGCGAAAACCTAGAAGAATGGATAAGTTGTCAGCGAATTTTCTGATTGGCTGACGCCATCGGATGAATTCTCGGTTCTCTTTTGTGATTTGCCGGCACTCCTCATTGGTCGAGAAGGGCTAGGAGTTGCGCAGACGGCAATTATCAGTTCTCGATGGAAGGGATGATGGCCTATATAAGGAGCCGTCACAAACAGAGCAGCTCATTATCGTCTTGGCTACCTTACGACTTGGTTCTCTTCTAACGTATTGGATCTTTACTTGACTTGGATCACTCGACATGGCTACCTCAGCTCAACAAGACGAAGCTCTCGACATAGTGGATCACGGCAGGGATAACGAAGAGGTTAACATGGACCTGGATACCTTAATGGACGAGATGTCCAGAGATCATGAACAGCATGTAGCTGGAGGTGTTGTATCCACAGAGACAACACTCACCACAGCTTCACCAGCTCTCGGGGCAATGAGTCCATTGACCGGTTCTCTGGCTAACTTGGACATCGACCAACCCAAGAACATCTTGGAGAAGGTGGCCGAAGAAATCCAGGAGTGGAGCGCTATGGAATTAATTCCAGAGATGCCTCTCACCCCTGAAAAAGCCGGCATGGATCCCGTAATAGAGGTTAGGTCCTCGGATCTCGTTGTAAACGTCCAACCAGACCAAGTGGTTGGCGAAAAAGATCGCGATGACGTTGAGGTCGATAATATCATGACCCAGGGTTCAACGTCAGAACGTTCAGCGATGTCTAGTCCAGGGGTTGTCAACACACCCGATTCGGATCTCGGACATGTGGATACCGCAGTACGTTCACTGGTAGAACAGTTCGCGAAGGATCCCGCATTATGGCGTGATATCGTCAGAGGAGTCACTGCACTGAAACGTCCACGTGATGACGATGACGTGACAAGTGATGCCAAGAGGAGTTGTACTCCCTCGACTGGCAGGAGCTCTCGTGCATCTCCAAGAGATCCACGAACTCCCTCCCCTCGGATCCCGACACCAACTGGCGACTTCAAAATGCCAGCCTTTGGTATTAAAAAGGCGAAGCAACCAGTTGGTAACAAGGCGTATGTTGGAGGTGGTTTCGATCAAGACAGACATCATGACTTGATGATGAAGAAAAACTTCCAACAGAAACCAAGCCAGGCTCTCGCAAGAAATGCTCCCGACCAAGGTGCTGTCGTCACAAGAGTACAGCCAATGAGTGGTGCTGTAAGACCACCGACAGTTGGCACTGTAGCAGCTGTTTGCTACAACTGTCGTGAACCAGGGCATCGGTACTCGCAGTGCACCAAGACACCAGCACCTGAGGGGTTCTGTAGAAGATGTGGGCGCCGAGGACACACTGTTGCTACGTGTCCAAAGTGCTCAGCACGTTGGTTGGCTGCTGGTCCATATGTTCCAGCTTATGGGTGCAACGTACCACGAGGAGTACGTTTGCCATCAGCACCACCAAGCGAAACGGATCTCGATTTTGCTCACTCTGGAAGGTTCCCTCATCAAGATGAAGCCAGAGCACTAAGTCCACCACGCAGAGGACGAGGTCGACGTGGCTCGAGTCGCCAGCCATAAAGATGGCCGACAGATGGATCTCGTATATTTTTGCTCTCTAATAATTTTAAGTGTTGGTAATTTTATAAATAAATGGTAAAAATGAAATTACTTGTTCTCTGGTTATCTTATTTCCCTTTCCTCCTTTCAGGTTAGAGGTTAAGTAATGGTTCACTCGCTATCTTCTCGATTTTGGTTCTCGTTTGATATCTCGATTATATGTTCTGTTCGATTGTTGGTTCTCGTTCGATATCTCGATTGTCTCGATTTTAGTTCTCGTCGTATAGTGATGGGTCTCTCGTAATGGATCTCTTGTGATGGATCTCTAATAGTTTTAGTGCTCGCCGCAAGTAAGACTTGGCGCGGAAGTTTTACTACTTCCACTCAGGTTGCGCAAAAGTCTTGTGCGTTGCTTGGCTCGAAGTAGGAGTTACTTTCTCTACTCTTGAAGACGTGTATATAAGCCCAGTCGCGAGCTCAAGTAAGACACAATCTTGGCTCTCTTTGACTAGTAAGGATCTCTTAAAGAATGGCTACGTCTGAAGAAAGGTTCCCTGAAGACACCTCTGATTCGAAACCTCTAGAAGGCGACGAACAGGAAGGTCCCTCTGGTTCTCGTGGTGATATCTCTAACACCTTGTTGAAAGCTCTCGTTCATACCGTAAATGATCTCGCTGAAAGTCTCAAGACTATGGAGACTCGCCTGGCACTCTCTGAACCTCGTCCACGAGGAAGGCCAAAGAAGAATGGCAGTCGTGCTTCATCAGTGAGCAGAGCCGCTCCAAGCCTTCGGGTTCTCGGGCCAACTCCGCTACCTGGAGACGACGAGCCCCCAGACGATCCCGATCCACGATTGGATGATTTACTCAACCATCGTGATGTTGCTCGCAGAAGATCTCGCAACGATAACGAAGTTCGTACAATGCCACCAGCAAAGGTATTCGAACTATTGAATCGTTGGAAAGTTGAGTTCTCGGGTCAGCGTAAAGAAGACGTTGAAGAATTCTTGGCACGCATAGACGACGCTCTCGCTAGTTTTCCTATCAGGGAAGAAGATCTCTTCGGTATCTTACGTAGGTGTCTAAAAGACACAGCTCTCTTGTGGTATCGAGGAAAAGACTTTACTTGCTGGGATACAGCCCGCAAAGCTTTTCGATCTCGATTTCCAGCCATCATTGGAGGCAGAAATATTCGCACGTACACAAGGTCGGTACGAAAGTATTAGTGAATATCTGTCCAAGATGGATGCTCTCTTTTCGAAAACGATCCCGCCATGGCCTCAGTCGAGACGGTTACAAGTAGTATACCGTAACTTACTGCCAAAGTTCCGAATTGGATTGAGATACGATGAGTGTCTCACTCTAACTGAATTAGAAGGCATGTTAAGACGACAAGATTGCTTCATGGAATGTTCACGAAGTTGGCAACCACCACGTAGGCCAGAAGAATCAGTGTGTCCAAGCTTGGCATACAAAGAGCCTGCTAGACCAGCTCGAGATTCTAAGCCAAACATGGTCAACGCTCTCGATGGTGACGAGTCACCAGTAGATCCAGAAGAGTTCTCGGAAGAAGATCCCGAAATGTTGGATGCTTTGGGTCGCCCAAAGCCTCGCGGCAAGTTCAATCGTGAGAACCGCTGTTTCAATTGCAAACAGACTGGTCATCAATTTCGCGATTGTAAAGAACCACCAACATTGGTCTGTTACCGTTGTGGTAAGGTAGGGGTCACGACCATCGATTGTTCTCGATGCAACCCGGGAAACGCAAGTCCGATCGTATAATTCACCCTGTGACTACGATCTTGGACGATGCTAACCGACAGGGTCTCGCATATGATTGGGCCACTCCTGAATCCAATCCTATGTTGGAGAAATTGCAAAGATCTCTTGGTCCCGGTAAAAAGATAACTTTCTTTTTGAACATCTCTATCGGTGGACGTTCTCTTAATGCTTTGATGGATTCCAGTGCGACGCGCACGTTCGCTGGGTTAGAAGGTATTCGATTGCTTGAGTCTTCGAATATTCAACCATTGAAAGTTCCCGGTAAAAAGGTTCTCATAGCTAACGGACAAGTCGAAATCATCCGACAAACGTCGATGACTCCAATTTCACTTGTTGGCCGTACGATCTCGATAGAAACCTTATGGATGCCATCTCTGTCAGAGTCATTCATTATAGGTATCGACTTCCTGCGTATTGCTGGAATAGTTGTGGATTTCTTTGGACAGACGTGGTTCTATCGCGATCAGCCAAATAAATCGTTCTCGTTTGATCCTGTGGAATCCCTACATAGCATTATTGCATGTAATGGATTACAGATCCCGAAAGAAGACGAACAACGTCGTCTGAAAGACCTGTTGGATGCACACATTGCTCCATCTCCAGAAGGTCTACCGCTCTCTAAGCTCCCGGCTCATATCATAAACGTGGGCGATCACGAACCGATCAAGCAAAGGGTCCGGACGATGTCTCACCATAAGAAACTCGCGATATGGTCGGAGACAGACGTCATGCTTACGAATGGGGTTATCGAACCATCAGAAAGCGATTGGTCAAGTCCAGTCGTGATGGTTAAAAAGAAAGATGGCTCACTTAGGTTCTGTGTCGATTACCGACAAGTCAATGCAGTCACTAAAAAAGACGCATATCCGCTACCGAATATGGCCGCCTTATTAGATGAACTACGTCAGGCAAATTACATCTCAACTCTTGATTTGAGTAAGGCATATTGGCAGGTAGAGTTATCGAAAGATTCTCGAGAGATCTCGGCATTCACAGTTCCCGGTAGAGGTCTGTTTCAATTCACCAGGATGCCGTTTGGCTTATCAAACGCCCCTGCGTCGATGCAGCGAGCTCTCGACAAATTATTGGGTCCCGAATTTTATCCACACGTCTTCGTCTATCTAGACGATATAATAATCGTGACGAAGACATTTGAGGATCACTTAGACTGGTTACGTAAGGTTCTCGACAAACTCAGAAGCGCTAATCTCACCATAAACAGAGACAAAAGTGAATTCTGTCGCGCACAGGTAAAATACCTTGGGTTTGTGATCAATAGTGAAGGGTTACAGGTGGATCCCGAGAAAACTTCAGCGGTGAGGAATTTTCCAGCACCTCAATCGCCGAAGCAGGTCCGTAGGTTTCTCGGTATGGCTTCGTGGTATCGACGCTTTATTCCCGACTTTGCCTCGGTGGCTGCGCCAATCACGCAGCTAACCAAAAAGAGCAGTCGTTGGAAATGGGATACCGTACAACAACAAGCGTTCGATACTCTGAAAGAACGACTAACGACCACGCCTACTTTAGCCTGCCCTGATTTTTCAGCTCCATTTACATTGCAAACTGATGCAAGTAGTGTGGGTCTCGGTGCTGTCTTGACACAGGTTCAGGATGACCAAGAAAGAGTTATCGCCTACTCGAGTAGAGCCTTAACTGATCCCGAAAAGAAATACACAGTGACTGAACAAGAATGTTTAGCTGTTGTATGGTCGATTAAAAAGTTCCGTGGATATCTCGGAGGATACCGTTTTACTGTGATCACGGATCATAGTAGTCTACGTTGGCTCCATAATTTAAAGGATCCAGGCGGTAGATTAGCAAGATGGGCTCTCGGATTGATGGAATATGATTTCACAATCGTTCACAGAAAGGGTGCGTTACACCATGTTCCCGATGCGCTATCGAGAGCTCCCGAAGATGGAATAGCCATCGACGCCATCTTGTCTTTACGAAATGTATAAGACAAATGGTATATACGGCGCTGGGGAGATATCCGACGCGATCCCGAAAAGTTCCCGAGATGGAGGATCAGTGATGGACAGATGTATTTCCATCGCCCAGGCCCTTTAGCCTCGGCTGAAAATACAGATCTCGATGCGTGGAAGCTAGTACTACCACGCGAGTTACGATCTCGAGCTCTTGTTGAATGTCACGATGATCCACAAGCTGGACATCAAGGCGTCAACAGAACATATCGACGTTTGACAGTAAGATATTTCTGGCCAGGCATGTTCTTTGACGTAGTCAGACACATCAGCCACTGCGAAATATGTCAACGTTGTAAAGTAGAGCAAAGAGTTCCCGCTGGTCTTATGAAGCCACGAGTAATTAATGGACCGTGGACTCGTATAACGGCCGACATCATGGGTCCGTATATCGAAAGTAAGGCAGGTAACTGCTATGTTCTCGTTGTTCAAGACACGCTCACGAAATGGGTAGAAATTATCCCCATTAAAAGGGCTACCGGTTTGGCTATCTGTAAAATGTTAAAGGATCACGTAATAATTCGCTGGGGGATCCCGAAAGAAATGCTCACGGATAATGGCACGGAATTCCAGAACAAGGACATACGAGCTCTGGCTAGCCAGAATCATATGAAATTGATCACTACACCACCATATCATCCACAGGCGAATCCCACTGAACGTGTAAATCGTAGTGTGAAAATGATAATACGTGCATTTCTGGAAGACGACCATAGAGATTGGGATGCATGTCTAAGCGATATACAATTCGCTTATAATACATCCTATCATGGCTCACTACAAGCAACTCCGGCATTTGCTAACTTAGGCCGAGAGTTGGAACAGAAAGGATCACTAAGAGGGGAATTAGAAATGGATCACGAAACTATTGAGATAGGTTCTCGAGATTGGCTTGAACATATGGGACGCCATGATGCTTTAAGACTAGCCTTCAAATTCGCTTTGAATGAAGCTAGTGAACGTCAGGCCGAACAATATAACAAGCTCGTAGGGATCTCGAATACGAAGTTGGACAACTCGTACTCGTTAGAAATCGAGAATTGTCCAAAGCACAAGCGTACCGAACAGCATCGCTAAACAAACCGTTTATGGGTCCCTGGATAATTGTGGAAAAATTATCGCCGAGAGTGTATCGGTTGACGGATCTCTCTGGAAAGGATAAAGGCAAGCTCTCGATTACAGACTTGAAACTGTATGAAAAGGAATGACATGTGATGTCAAATGAGTTGGGCAAGCTAGAAATGTCCATAGGTCAGTAGAAGGATAGTTGGTTCTGTCAGTTTCAGGTCGAAACTTCCCTCACGGGGAGGAGTGTAACGAAATTTATTATTTCGTGGGTTCTCGAAATAAATAATCATCAGAATAGACATGGATTATTTATTTGTTAACGTTTACGTATTAATAACCAATGGGAGTTGGTTATTAATAAATAAAGGATTACTAGTGCAAGGCTCTGTGTAGGGTCAAGACTATTATATATGACATCAATGGGGCGCCTATTCGATGTTTATAAAATGTTTTGACACATAAACCTTATCGCGGCGATGGCTCCACTCCTCCGTCGAAGAGACGAACTCACCGAAGGCTGCGTACGAAGCCCGATCGTAAACCTATCGAACTGCAAGCTAGGAAAGCGTGCTGCGCATGTCCGGGGGCGATAGGTAGGAGAGTGCTACTGAGTGGGGTTAAAGCTTACAGCAGCTAAGCACTGAACGTCGTCGTGAGACGACACAACTTGTCTGGCTCTCGAACTAATCACTTCTCTTCTCTTGACTGGCTCTCTTGGTTCACTACTGGTTCTCTCGACATCGTTTGGATCTCTCGTAAAGGTTCCCTAGGTATCAGACGTTAAGTCCTGGTGAAACTCTGTCCGAATTTCCAATGACGGACTAATACTAATGATCACGCTATATGGTTCTCTTATTATAATAATAATAATTATTATATTCATCGCACATGAATGTGTATGTGTGAGTTCACGAATGGATCGCTGTAAATAATAAATAATAACAATAATAATGATATTGAGATATATTATTATTGCAATGGCAACGTATGTGTAAGACCTGGTCACGGATGGATCGCTGTATGGTTCCCTATACAAAATACATATCTCACATGTAGAATATTTGCTCCCACACTTACGATACTTGTGACGTAGGTGTTTTACTATAGTATAGTCGCAATGTAATATAGGCGTATGTAATACACTATGCTTGGTTCACGATAGTTCCCTCAGGTTTGGTTACGTATTTCATAATCCAATCAGGTGAACCGCGCTCCTCTACCATTTCTAAGACTGAGTTAGGCTCCCGAATTAGTTCTCGTGACTCCCACGGTGATTTTGAGGAGGATGGTGAGAAATCCTCGTTGCTAACCTTGGCCGATAGTTCTCGCCGTGCAGGTCAGAAAATCGGTTACAATATATATAGACTCGTGAAATATGTGGTGGACAGAATAAAAATTATTTAATGTTGTCATTTCTTTCATTATTGTCGCGAGAATTAGAAATTGAAATAACCCATTTATATCCTGTTTGTGGTCATTCATACTGTTCGTGTGACCGCAACTTCGGCATGTATGGACAAAAAAAAAAAAAACATGGAAACAATAGAAACAGAACAAGACTATATAAATATCATTAAAGATTCAAGAAATCCACCATTTATAATTATTAAAGAACAAGATATTATTGTAAGAGATTTTGAATTAATTATACCTGAAAAACTAAAAGTGCCAAAGTCAATTATTCATATAAGAGAAGCAAATAAAATTAAATATTTTCCTAATGGAAGTGTTGAAGTTTACAACACATACGATGAAGACGAAAAACCAAATGTATATAATATTTATAACTCGGAAATAACTTTTAAAAATTTATTGAATTTACCACTTGCAAAACCAGTTGGAATTACAAAGGAGAAATTAAAAGACGTGAAAAGTTTAATGAGGTATTTGTCACCAGCAAGTATGGAATTCTTTGAAAATTATTTTTCTAAAATACAAATTAAACCACCTAAACAACCTGAAAAAATTGTAGAAAAAAAAAAAAAAAAGATCTGAAAAAAAAAAAATAACAAATCTATTATTATTGTTACTAATTATTCTATGCATATGTTAACTCTAATATTATTCAATGATCATAAATGTACATAATTTATACTCTATAAAAATTGAAAATTATTATTTTAAAAATATTAATTGAATATAAAATCGTTTTTTAAATAAATTTAAATCAACAATATTCGTCTTGTTTTTCATCAATTAATATAAATGTGTATATATATTAAATATATATATATAAATATAGTAAGTATCCTTTATTTTCGAGTGTGTAATAAATAGTTAATTTAAAAAAAAAATAATAAATAATATATTGACTTTAATTGTAGATATATATAGACTCGTGAAATATGTATATTATATGACAGAGCGCTGATAAGCTGTATATCTAATACATTTCTCAAGCGTAGCGGCGCGCACTTTATTGTAAAATTAATATCTCAATCAATTGTTTATAAAAAAATCTAAAAATTTACGAAAAACTTCTTGAAGTACTAATGAACAAAATTGCCGCTTAAAAATTTAGCAGTCGTAAAAATTTTTCGACTGTTTTTCCTTTTTAAATTCAATAGATATAATTTACCACCTACATTAAACAATAATTAAATAAAAATAAATAAAATGAATTTTAAAAAAATTTGAAAATACTGCAAGTATCTCAATATAATAATAAGTTTACAAAATAAATTTCAAATGATTTGATCAATTATTCAATGAGTTATGATGAGTTATGTTTAAAAAAATTATATATTTTCTGATCGTAATTTTTTTCATTTTTATTTTTTATTTATATTAAATAATAATTTTAAAAAAAAACTTATTTGAAAGAAAATGTTAGAAAATTCTTTTTTTATAAGTCAGTATTTTTTTATTTTTTTTTAGACCAATTTTAATTTTTAATGTTTTTCGATATAAGCAACGTCGCATTTTCCAGGCTTCGAGCGCTCGGCGAGTTATTGCATCCGGACCCTGAAATTATAAGTAGCATTTTCTAGAGTAAAATCTTAGGATTCATTGAAATTATTTTTAGAAGGTAGACGAAAAAATAATAGTATAAATAATTATGTATATAAAGAATTGTATAAAGATTAATTACGAATCATAAAATAACATTTGAAAATGAATATAAAGGTATCTATATTGTTATAACTTTACAAAATTTTTTTATATATCAATTAAATATATAATATGAAAATAAATATATAAGTATAAAATTTAATATGTTGGTATACGTAAATATTAGGTCAAGTGTCAATGCCGTTGGAGGAACCGGTTTAGCGTTCCCCCTTGGTCACGTACGCAGCTGCCGTGCATCAATTCTATTATTGTCGCGAGGGTGAAATCATCAATGGATATTTTTGACCTTTAAGATCAACTAGGCAATACACTACAATTTAAGTTACTGAGAATCCAGATAGTTTGACGAGTTTAACCCATAAAAAAGTCGTAAAACTGAAATTCTAATGTCAGTTGCCCAAAAATAAATAGGACCCGGATATCATTACAGATTTCTTTCAATTTACTTTATAGCTGTTCTAAGAATTTTATATATATAATTGTTGTCACGAGGATTTTTGAGTAATAAAAATCAATAAATTAGAATCTGAGATGGGAGTTGGAAGCCTATATAATCTGCTATTTTTGTGTTAATTAATTAGTCTTGTCCAGACCTCAGATCGCTGTCTTAACTTGTCTCGAATCTTAATAATCACATTGTATTAATTTCACTGTCTTCTACAGAAATCAAATAGCATTCTGAAATAAAATAGTAAGAGTCAATTGACTTATAAGCTCACGCAAACCAAGTCGTACCGCCCGTATACCAACAACGTAAGAACAATTTACTATTAATAATCTTCATCCTTTCTATATATTTCGATTAATGTAAGATCATATATTGAATGATCATAGTAATAATTTCATTTACTTTATTTTGTTTTCAACAATGAATATAATTTTAAGTTACATGCATTGGTATATTTTATTTAACTACAACCCTACAGTCATGTACGAGCTTCACCCGATCTTTACCTGAAAAGGACTGGATCAAAACGAAGCAGTAATAAATTAATTCAAGGTGCATAAACTGGAATTAACAAGTTTACTTTGAATATAGTAGTATCAGGGAGCATATCCCGATACGACGGTCAGATTATTATATTTTTAATATAATAATTAAACCAATAATTTGTTTATGTTCAAGGAGCATATTCTTGACATAACAATATATAAACGATTAAATTTCTATTCGAACTAGAGATAAATATACCTATATATTTTATTCGATTCCAATCATTTTGTTTTTTTTTTCTTTCTTCAATAACCAACATAATTTAAAAAACAAAAGATATATATTAATTTTGTAACTAGAATTAATAAATTGACATTAAGTGACAATTTTATTTTTATTAAATAACTAGCAGGTGTTACCCGGCTTCGCCGGCCTCGTGAGTTCAGCAATTAAATATGATTACAATGGTTCAATCGGACTCCTTATTGCTGGCAGTTTAATTTTACCATTTGCACAACATAAACCACTTGGTTCTTTTTTGTATTTTAATGCTTTGCAATAAGTACATTTATTATCCATTAAACCAATTAAAATATTATTTTCGAATTCATAGTCATATTCTTGATTATAGGAAAATGCTATCTTTTTTAAATTTTTCAAAAATTTCTTTGTCTGGTTCGTTCACTACTGTAAACTTCAGGGATATCATTATCATCATCATCATCATCACTGTCATCATCATCAGCTTTTCTGTTTATTGTTATTTTTTTTGAACTTTTTTTTTTTTATAGAAGAATATGATGATTTTCCCAATTATTTTTCTTTTTCCCATACTAATTTTTTATAATTATATTAATAATCATTATATTGTAATGTCCTGCGGTAGGCGCACCAATTTTTTTTTTTTCTTCTATTTTTAATATTTTTATCTTTTTATATATTCAGGGTATATTTCGATACCCTTAGCTCCATCTTACGCAATAGGAGAGCATTATATTTTGGGGAACCATAGACTTTGCCCCCTCAATAATTTTCTTGAGCCGGCACTAATGCCAAGCGGCAATACCGCCAATTTTATTAATTGATTTAAAATATAAATTAATACAGCGAGTGATATCAACAGAATCGTAAAAATACAAGGATTCTCTTGATACCACTCATGTTATAAAATTTTAATTAGAAATATTTTTAATTGATACGCAAAGATCACGCCTTTGAGCTGACCAATAGAAAATAAGTAGACTAAGGAAAATAGGAAATGGACCAGGAGAAAACCGAACGTCTCCGAAAGATCCCCACTTTTCTAAGGGCTGATTGAGTCCCAAACTTAATCGATCTAGATTTTTAATTTTACTTGGTCTGCAGCCTCTGCACCATAACTAGCTCTTCCAGCTCTAATTAAGTTCTACTTAATCGCCGAAGCTTTATTCTTCTAATAAAGACTTAGAAAATTTGATTATTCTTGAGTTTAAAGACTTAGAATATTTTATTTTTCTGAATTAAAACTTAGAATATTTTTAATTTTCTGAATAAATACTTAGAAATATTTTATTTTTCTGAATTAAAACTTAGAAAATTTTAATATTTTTAAATTAAAACTTAGAAAATTTTACAATATCTGAATTTTGACTTAGAAAAGTTTAATTATTTTTTTTTTTGATTAAAACTTAGAATATTTTATTTTTCTGAATTAAAACTTAGAATATTTTTAATTTTCCAAATAAAGACTTAGAAATATTTTATTTTTTCTGAATTAAAACTTAGAAAATTTTTAATATTTTTAAATTAAAACTTGGAAAATTTTACAATATCTGAGTTTAATTTTTATTAAAACTTAGAATATTTTTTATTTTTCTGAATTAAAACTTAGAATATTCTTATTGTCAAATCAGTTGCAAGTTTAATTATTTGATATTTTAATATTTCTCAATCAGATTAAAATTCTTTAATTACTTTAACTAATTTTATACCCCTCTGTTATGTCTTTAATTAATTTGGTTTAAATATATTTTAATCCAACAAAATCGTTGATTAATTAGAGAATTAAATTGTGTGCTACGCGAGTGCTTTATTTTACAATTAATACCGTTGTTCATCATCAATCCACTACACAACCATCGATCTATATTGTAATCAAAACGAAGCTAAGGTCAAGGTCCACGTCATTCATTAGCCAGTAAATTAAGTTCAACAATCATTGTAAGTACCAATATTATTTTTTATAATAAATGTTTGACCGCGTTTTATCAGTGTAATTTTAAATAATTGTTATCGTCAATCAAGTGTCATAATTACGTTATTGTAGAGTCAGTGTTTTTAAATTAATCAACTAGATTGCTTCCCAATCTAGTTGAGTTTCATCCGGTTTAATTTTATCCTACCGATTGTTTCTTTATTATTTCAATTTGCTGACTCCGTAATTTTCACTTGATCTCTCTCTATATTATCGACGCGTGGGGCCTTTGTTTTAATTTAGTTTTGCGTATTTTTATATTTTTATATTTTTATAATTTTTACGTTGAATTAAGTGTGTTTTTTTTTCTATGTACTTTTTAATTCAAATCATGGTGTTTCTTATAAATAAAATTAATGCTTTTTCCGAATAATAAATGTCGTGTGTCGTCTCAATTATTTTATTATAAAATTATATTTGTGTTTGTGTTATATTTTTCGTGTCCTTTTCAGGTGTCATTTACCCTCCCTAAATTACGCGTCTATCTGCCCAAACCTACCTATAGTTTGTCTTAAGTGCGCTGGGTGAATTGGGTCAATTAATTACAAATCATGCAGGATTATTTTATAGGGCAAAATAATTATGTCTTGTAAATAATCCGGCTACGATATTTCAATATCTTATTGATAAAACGATAAAACTAACCTAGACCAATATATATAAACTACAATGATCACCTCATATATAAAAATCAAAAACACTCATTTATATTAGAAGTCAATATAAATTTTAAAATGGTATTTGAATTATTTTAGACATAGCAACATATCAACAAACATCAGTATTTGTTCATTTATTTTCTGTTATATAAAATAATAATAATAATAATAATAATAATGATAATAATAATAATAATAATAATAATAACAAATAATTTAATAACATTAAATATTGCTCACAGGGTTATTTTGACCTATTTTCAAAATATATGAACGAACTCATTGCTTACAGAGTTCTTTTTATTTGATTTTTAAGTTTTACGAAAGCTTATTGCTCACAGGGTTCTATTCGTATCATTTGAAAATTATGTGAAAAGAACCCTGTGAGCAATTAATTTTAATCGTATTATTCAAAAATCAGGTGAAAAGTAATTGCTCACAGCGTTCTTTTATTCGTATCATTTGAAAATTATGTTAAAAAAACACTGTGAGCAATGAGTTTTAATCGTATCGTTCGAAAATCAGGTAAAAACTCATTACTCACAGGGTTATTATTACTGATGTTATTACACAGTGTTAATATTTTACAGTAGTTATATATCCATTCATTTGTATATATATATAGTATTTGGATAATAATAATAATATCAATAATAAAAACATTGCTCACATGGTGAAATTCTTGTCACTTCCTGTAGAACAAGGATGCATCCTGACATGAATATAATAGGCGATACGTTCTCCTTCCTGACAAAGAGAATGTATGGAAAAAAAAATAAAGTGAATAGGTCTAATAGTTTTGGAGAAAAATGGTTACCAGTATCTCGCCACTTCATTTTATTAATAAGATAATAAATTAATAAAAAAATTGTATAATGGACATTGAATTGAAAAAAGTAAGTGTATATATTGTTACGTTTTAGGGTTAAAATAAAAGATATCTCTTTTCTATTTAAATTAATAGATCTTTATTCATTTGCTATTCTATTGCAACTGCCAACTTAACTCTTTCTCTCATCTCTTTCCCGTTACTAAGGTCGTCATTTGTTCTTAACTAATTCTATATTGTCTGTCTCTGTCTATCATATGGGAGGAGGGAACGATTAACTTCATATTCGTAACACTACCCTCCGCCCAATGAAGATTGTCGTCCCGACAATCCGTAACCTACAGCTCAAGAATGTTCAACAATCCGATTATATTAATCAGATCCTTGACCACTGGGGATTCTCGAGTTATGCTAAGATGTTGTTCAGTATTTACTCAAGGTTCAGGGGAAAACCCAATGTAAAAACCCTGAACGAACAACATTTACAATTATATTTAATATCTACAGTCAATTTTGTTCAGTCAATAGAATATCTTCATTCAATCTATCTTTTTTTATTGACTTATTCTTCTCCTAGATGATTAATTGTATTTATGATTGCAATTTAATTATTCCTCCATGTAGTATAATATCAACCCAAATAAGTAAATTAAGAAAACCTAAAAAAAAAATATAATTTGCATAATTATGGTTTTTATTTATTAGTTTTCAGAGCGTCCTTTGAAAACAAACAACATCAATTATCATTTTTATTAGTATTTTATTAGTATTTTAATCTGTGGTGTACACCCATCAATAACTAAGTCACATCTTTGCCCTTACTCGAGCCGATGATGAGTATTTCTCATCGAAGGGACAACACGTCCACTATGATTCCAAGGAATCATGCCCAGGCAGTGACCAAAATTTTTACCTAGGATTTATTTATTTATTTCTCAACCTTATTTCCTACCTGAAATAAGGAACCTCAGTCCCTCGAGGCCATTTTTTTTTTTTTTTACCTTTAACCTTGCTTCCTACCTGAAACAAGGAACCTCAGTCCATCGAGGGCCATTTTTTACCTTTAACCTTGTTTCCTACCTGAAACAAGGAACCTCAGTCCATTGAGGGCCATTTTTTACCTCTAACATTCTGATCTTACTTTTACTTCAAGTAAGAATATATTTTTTAATAAAATCATTCATTTATTTATTTATTATTAAATTTGATTACAAACATACTCTTATTCTACGTATGGATAAAGTCTGTTTACGTGTACGACTTTAAGTCGTCCATTTGGTATTTTTTTTATTCGATAGACTACTTCGTTAATTTTATTTTTGATTAAATAAGGTCCATCCCAATTTGATTGTAATTTTTCACATTTACCAATGGTTCTATGGGGGATATAGAACCAAACCTTCTCACCTGGATTAAATTACACCATTTGAGATTTTAAATCGAATTTTGATTTTAATTTATCATTTTTAAATTTTAATATTTTTCTGACATCTTCATGAATATTTAATATTTCTTCTTTTAACCCTTCTACAAATTCAGGGATTGGATTTATTCCAGTTTCAGGAGGTTGTCCTCGGATTAAATCCAAAGGTAATCTTAATTCTCGACCCAACATTAATTTTGCTGGCGTATATTGTGTCATCATGTTTTGCTGATCTATAAGCGAAAAGAAATAAAGGGACCCATTTATCCCAATCTTTCTGGTGTTGAGCTACATATTTTGCCAGATATTCTTTTAGAGTTCGATTCAATCTTTCTACCATACCATTAGATTCTGGATGCAAAGGAGTTGTTCGAGTTTTGGGGAAAACAATGGAATTCCAAATCTTGAAATCACATTTACAATCAAAGCTTCTGCTACTGTTGTACCTTTAAAATTCGGTAATGGTATTGCTTCTGGCCAACGAGAGAAATAATCTGTTATTACGATTTCCTGTTTCAGATTTAGGTAATCATTCAAATGGAATCCTAATCGTTCAAATGGAAAGCTTGGATTAACAATTTGAAATTTTCCTTTGACTTTTTTATGAGGGCCTTTTTTAGCAAAACAAATTTTACATCTTTTACACCATTATTCAACGTCTTGTTTACATTTTGCCCAGTAGAAATTTTTTCTAATTTTTGCTAGTGTTTTATTTATTCCAAAATGTCCACCTGTTGGATTATCATGTGCTCCTTCTAAAATTTGTTTTGTATTTTTCTCTGGTACTATTATTTGTAATATGACTTTTGTTTTATCTGGTGATTCCCAATTACGAAATAAACATTCATCTTTAAGGATTAATGAATCCCAAATTAATAAATAAATATTCATAATTTCTCCTAACTGTGAAATCTCTTGCCAATCAGGTATTATATTTACTTTTTCAAATTCAATAAGTGTTTTAATAATTGAATCTTCATTTTGTAATTTTTTCCAATTTAATGCATCATCTACATTACAGACAATTTGAAAAATTGAATTTTTATCTTCCTTCTGTTCGTTATCAAAATTTTTATTACATTTTTTACAAGTGCATGGTCTTCTTGATAGTGCATCTGCATTTGAGTGTATTTTGCCTGGTCTATATTGTATTTCAAAATCAAAGTTACTTAAAAGTTCCATCCACTTTGCCATTTGACCTTCTAAATTTTTAAACGACATGAGCCATCTCAATGAAGCATGATCAGTACGAATTGTAATTTTTTTTCCAATCAAATAATGACGAAAATGCCCAACTGATTTAATTATAGCTAATAATTCTCTTCTGGTTACACAGTAATTTTTTTCTGTTTTATTAAGGCATTTGCTAAAATATGCTATTACTTTTTTCTCATTATCTTGAATTTGTGAAAGGGTGGATCCTAATGCAAAATTTGATGCATCAGTATCTAATATAAATTTACCATCCAACTTTGGGGTTGTTAGGATTGGGAATGAAGTTAGAATATCTTTCAATTTTTTTAAAGCTATTTCAGCATCTTTATTCCATAAAAATTGTTTATTTTTCTCAGTCAATTTATGTAATAGTTTTGCAATATCTGCAAAATTTTTCACAAATTTTCTATAATAAGAGCATAAGCCCAAGAAACTTTGTAGTTCAGTAATATTACTCGGAGTTGGCCATTCTAAAACTGTTTTAATTTTATCTTGTTGACATTTAAATTCTGTACCATTAATCACATAACCAAGGAAGAGTACTTCTTTTTGAAAAAAATAGCATTTTTTCTGATTAACTTTAAGGTTTGCTTCTACTAATCTTGAAAAAACCAATTGTAAATTTGTCACATGTTCATCGAAATTTTTTCCTAGAATAATTATATCATCTAAATCTGTCCCCCAACAAATTGGTTCCCTCTAGTTTAACGAATTATTTTTAATTTTATTTTGCTGATTTTTTTTATTTTTATCACAATCATTTGCATAGTGGCCCAATTTTTTGCATTTGAAACAAACAATTTCGGATTTATTTTTATTAATTTTTTCTCCATTTGTTTTGTTTTTATCATAATTATTATTATAATTATAATTCCTTTTTTCGAAATTATTATCAATAATTTTTTCATTTTTATTTTTATAATTGTATTCATAAGGTGAGTTGAATTTTGAATTTCTCATATCTTTTTCTTTTTTATTTTTATAAACCAAATTGGTAACAGATAACAACTCACTTGCTCTCTCAACTGCTTTGTATAAAGACTCTATTCTTTCTGAACGTAGAGTAAAATCGATTCGTGAGTTGTGAATTCCATTAATGAATTGGAGACATGCTATACGGTCACGTGCTTCACTTGGTAGGTTGTAATGAGCTAAATTACTTAATTTTTCAATTTCTTCTGCGAAATTCGAAAAATCTTGGTCGTATCTTTGTTTTAAACCTAAAAATTGATTATAATTCATACGAGAAAATTGTTTTTCATTGAATTTTTTGTCCAGTAATTCTGTTATTTCATCAATTTGTTTTAATTCATTAGTTGACAGGTTTTCTAATACTATTTGAGCTTTACCCCTTAATGATGATGCTAATTGAGCTGCTTTTTCACTTTCATTCCAATTATTATTTTCCGCGACAATATTAAAATGAATTCGATAGCGGTTCCACGAGGTTAATCCGTCATAATCATTGAGTTTAATTATTGAATTGTTACGTGTAATGTTTGTTGTAGAGTCATAGTTTTTATTACTGTTATACGTATTAGAATTAGAAGTTGAAGCCCCAATGTTTATTTCCGGTAAGGATTCAAATTGACTTATCTGGATATGAGGTGAATTTTTCGGGAAAATATGTTCCGATCTTATTGTTGGTTTATTTCTACGTTCTGAGTTACAATTTGTTTGAGGTCTTATTCAAGGTTCACTGGTATTTGTAGAGCTATTAATTTCTCGAAATAATTTAATTGTCTCTTCTCTTGCTATTTTCCGTGATTCTTCTAATTCTCTTCGTAAAGATTCTCTGAACACTGATATTTTCTCATCGAACTCTTTTTTTAAAGCTTCTAAATCTGATTTAGACATTTTTTTTATTTATTTTTTTTTTTATTTTTAGATAATTTTATTCTGTGAGCGTTTCACTATTTCAAGCAAAAAAGAATTCGATTTGATTAATTTAATAAATTTATATTTATTTTTTATATTTTCATTCTATTATGTAATATTTTCCTTCTATTTTATTTTTACTTTTTTTACTTCTGACACCAATGTTACGTTTTACGGTTAAAATGAAAGATATCTCTTTTCTATTTAAATTAATAGATCTTTATTCATTGCATTATTCATTGCATTGCAAGTGCAAACTTAACTCTTTCTCTCATCTCTTTCCCGTTACTAAGGTCGTCATTTGTTCTTAACTAATTCTATATTGTCAGTTTCTGTCTATCATATGGGAGGAGGGAACGATCAACTCCATATTCGTAACAATATATTTGAGTAATTATTTTTTATTGAAACGATTTATTTTGTTCATTATCTTCAGAGATGTTTCAAAAAGATATACATGTATAGACATGAATTTTTCAAATAAAACCTGGAAAATTATGTCATCGTGAAGAATGTAAATATAAAAATTTCAAACGATGAATAATTCAAATTATTGAAAAACAAATTCATAAACTTAACAAATATATTTACATCTTCTAAAACTGTTGAATTTGAACAGGATTTTAAAGCATCCAAACAAGGTATTTTTCATAATTTTTTTTTTTTTTTCATGCCAAACCAATTATTTCTTTCCATTGCAGAATTACAAAATTTGAGAATAAAAATAATAAGTAGTATGATAAAAGAAGTACCCTGTGTACGTTGTTCAAAAGGTTTCGTTAAACAAAATAAAAATAACGCATCACGTTCCTTTTGTAAATTAATGATTGAAGCATCGAAACTAAGTGACCTTGATACATTGAAAAGCAATTTGAAAAATATCCAAATTGAACATTTCAAAAAGTGTGAAGAAGAAATGGATTTTTTTTTAAAAGAAAAAGGAGGGAATTTGAATCATTTAAAAATTGTGTGTTATACATGTGGAGAAATTATAAATATTATTTGGATAATATTATTCAATATTAATTTAATAAAAGTCAATAAAAAAAAAGATTGATTGTTGTCATTTGTAATATGTTAATTATGTTAATAAATACTGACAAAAAAACATGAATACTGGCGCGCAAAGCGCGCTCCTGAGTCTCGTATATAATAAATAGTAACTTCATCATTTCGTATCATGTTCGTAGATGTGTATCAATATTATCATTTTTCATAAAATTATTAAGAGGTTCAATAGATTGTACCCAGCTACTGGATAATGTGATTATTATTAATCTTGATAAAAATGGTGAACTTGGGAAGTTCTCGCCATTTAGAATTGAATCGTCTGATTGTAAATTAATGAAATCATCTTTAATACATTATATGGTAAATCTAGTTAATTAAGTGTTGTTGGAAATTGAACTTAACGACGCACACACAGATACAAACAGTTGCCTTGGTGACACCACGTACACACACATATACATTCATGCACACACAAAGTACACACTTTCTGGCGACACCTCAAGCGAGGATGTCACACATTCCACCTGTAATTAATATACTTTTACTCTTTATTAAATATCAATAATATAATTGTTGTTGTTACATTATTGCACCATTTTCCTAATCATAATCACAATAGGTTATGGGCCCAGGACACAATTCAAACGGATTAATAAAATTGGAGCAATAAAATTATTTAATAAAAGTGAGTAAAACGTGGTATCGTGGAAAGTTCCAGAAGCGTCATATTGAAAAGAAGTATTAATAGAACATTGAAATAGTGAATAATCAAAATAACAATTGAAAATAAAAATGGGTTCAAATAATGCATCAAGAATTGAACTATTAAATAAAGAGAATTTTGATACTTGGAAAATGCAAGTTGAAGCAGTGTTGGTGAAAAATAATTTGTGGGGTCATGTGTGTGGTGAACAAAAAGAACCCGAAATAGATCCAACATCAGAAACAACAAGAACAAGCTCAGAAAAATTAATTAAAACATGGAAAGAAAATGATAGAAAAGCAAAATCAGAATTAATATTGTGTATTCAACCGTCTGAATTAAGACAAATCAAGAAGTGTACAACATCAAACGATGTCTGGAAAACATTGCATGAGATATATCAATCAAGTGGACCGGCAAGAAAGGCCACGTTATTGAAAAAATTAATCTTGAATAAAATGGATGAAAATCAAAATGTAAGAGAGCATATAAGTGAGTTTATGAGTTCAGTGGATAAATTGTTGGACATGGACATAGTCATCAACAAGGATATGTTGTCAGTTCTGCTATTGTATAGTCTTCCGGCAAGTTTCGAGAACTTTCGATGTGCCATAGAAAGTCGTGACTCATTGCCAAATCCAGAGGCTTTAAAAATAAAAATTCTTGAAGAAAGTGATGCAAGACAAGTTAAAGATTGTGAAAATATAAATAATAATAAAACAAATGCTTTTGTGTCAACATGTAATAATAAACAAAGTTGGAAACAAAATAGATACAACAATAATAAAAACATTGAAAAAACTCAAGGTAAAAATAATAATCATAATGCATCAAATAATTATAATAAACACAAGTTTCAAATAAAATGTTACAAGTGTGGTAAAGTTGGTCACAAAATTGCCGACTGTAATTTTAATGTGAATCATAGTAATGAAACGACACAAATGGCGGATGAAACTGGATGGTATTCACAAGTCGCTACATGTGAATCGTCAATGCATACATACAAAAATGAACATAAACAATACAAATGGTGTCTTGACAGCGGGTCAACGTCACATATGAGCTCTTATGAAAATAAGTTTACAAATAAAAAGGGATGTATTGGCACAAGTGTAAATATGGCTAATGATACAACTGCAGATATTGATTCACAAGGAACAATAAAAATTAAGATTAAAAATGATAATGAAAACAGAATAGTGAGATTGGATAATACACTATTGGTACCTAACCTTAGAACACAGTTATTATCAGTTGAAAAAATTACAGATGATGGTTTTACAATATTGTTTGATAAAGATAAAGCAAAAATATTGGATAAAGATAATAAGGTTGTTGTTGTTGCAAGAAAAGAAAATGGTTTATACTTTGTTAGTGAAGAAATTGAAAAAGCAAACTTGTCAAGTGAAAATAAAAATAAAAGTTTGTTGTTGTGGCACCAAAAACTTGGTCATGTTAATTATAAAGATTTAAGATTGTTGTTGAAACAATTAAATATAAATTTTAATGACATTGAAACACCACAATGTGAAATTTGTATTAAAGGAAAATGTTGTCAAAAGTCATTCCCAAAGAAGTCACAAAGAAAAACAAAGTTACTTGGAATTATACATACAGACTCGGCTGGACCTTACAGGGTACCCTCCAAAGGTGGTATGAGGTTTGTGATTACGTTTATCGATGATTTTTCTCGAATGTGTACTGTAAAATTTTTAAAGCACAAGAATCAAGCTTTAAATGCATTCAAAGAATATAAAAACATGGTGGAAACACAAACAAACATGAAGATTAAACAATTACAATGTGACAGGGGAACAGAATATTTAAACAATGAATTTGATAAGTTTTTATCCGATGCTGGAATTATTAGAAGATTAACTGTGGCACATACACCACAGCAAAATGGTATTGCAGAAAGAAAAAACAGAACATTATATGATATGGCAAGGTGCATGCTATTACAAGCAAATTTAAAGGGACACTTTTGGGCTGAAGCAATAGCTACTGCCAATTATTTAAGAAACAGGTGTCCATCAAAAAGCATCAATGGAGAAATACCTTATAAATTGTGGAATGGTAAAGTACCATGTATTAAACATTTAAAAATATTTGGATCAAAAGGTCATTGTTTGAATAAAGATCCAAACAAGGATAAAATGGCTGAAAGAACAAAAGAATGTATTTTTCTTGGATACGATGATGACAAGATGACAACAGGAACAAGTGAAACTAAAGCATATCGTGTTTGGTTAACAAATGAAAACAAATTAAAAATAAGTAGAGATGTTATTATACTTGATGATGATGTTGATAATAACAATATAAAAATTATTAATGAAGAACATTTGTTGTCAGAAAATGAGTTTATAAACAATGAAGATAATGAACATGAAGAAAACATGATACAAAATTATGATAATAATACCAGTATAAATGATGGTTTTAAAGGATTCAGTCCTGCTTCAATAAGTAAAAGTAATCAAAATGTAAATAAGCATCAAGAAAAGATGAACAAAATAATAAATTTAGATCTTGAACAAGATAATGTAACACCAAGAGGCAAAGGACGTCCAATTAGAACTGGTGGACGTGGTAGACCACGTAAAGTATATCAAAATGTTCAACATCAAAAGACGTTAAACTATGAAGAAGAGTCAGCATGTATTGGTGAAGTACGAGTTGAAGATGCACTAAATGGTGATGATACAAATGAGTGGAAGATTGCCATAAAAGAAGAATTTGAGGCAATGCTCAACAATAAAACCTGGAATATTGTAACTAGACCAAATGACAGAGAGGTTATTGGTAGTAGAATAATATTAAAAAATAAATATGATGAGTCAGGTAAAATAAATAAAAGAAAAGCACGTCTTGTAATTAAAGGTTATTCACAACCAGGGTTGGATTATAACAATACATTTGCACCAGTAGTGAGGCTGAGCACAGTAAGAGTGTTCTTGTCACTGTCAGTACAATTTGACATGAAGGTACACCAAATAGACGTGAATACAGCGTTTTTAAATGCTAATTTAGAAGAAAATATATACATGAATCATTAAAAATGATTGTACAAGAAAATAATAATTGTTCACATCAAGCAAAACAAATGTTGAACAAGTTGAAAAATGGTAACCAAGTATGTCACTTGAACAAGGCTTTGTATGGATTGAAACAAGCCAGTAGACAATGGTACAAAAAGTTAAATAGTGTGTTAACAAGCTTGAATATGGTACAGTCAAAGTATGACAGCTGTTTATATATGTCAAAGAGAAATAAACAATTATTATTAGTAGTGGTATATGTAGATGATATATTGATATCATCCACAGATGAAAGTTGGACACATGAAATTAAAATGAAGTTGAAAAATTGCTTTGAGATCAAAGATTTGGGTAAAGCAAGTTATTGTCTTGGTCTTGAAATAAAACAAGACAATGATGTAATGACAATAACACAAACCAAGTATATAAGTGACATGTTGAAAAGATTTAACATGGAAAATTGTAAACCTGTTAAAACACCAATTGAAAGAAACCTACAATTTGATGATAATAAATTGCAAGAAAATCAAGTGTTACATGAAGGACATAAGTATCAAGAATTAATTGGAAGTCTTATGTATCTGGCAGTGGGTACCAGACCAGATATTATGTTTGCTGTAAACTTCTTGAGTCAATTTAATAATAATAACAATGCACAACACTGGTCAGCAGCTAAAAGAATATTAAGATACCTACAAGGAACCAGAGATGTTGGTTTAAAGTATATAAAGGGAAACAAATCACTTGAGGGATTTGTGGATGCTGACTGGGGTCAATGTCTTCAAGACAGAAAATCATATACAGGATATATATTTTTGTTATCAGATTGTGCAATAAGTTGGCAAACTAAAAAGCAAAAAATGGTAGCTAGTTCGTCAACAGAAGCAGAATATGTGGCTTTGTCACAAACCACAAAAGAAGCAATGTATTTATCAAGGTTGGTCAAAGAAATTACAAATGACAACGTTTACAACACAGTGAATTTATCAAATGATAATCAAGGTGCTCATGCTTTAGCATATAATCCAATACATCATGCTAAAACCAAGCACATTGATATACGTTATCACCTGGTAAGAGAAGCAGTGGAGAAGAAATTAGTAAACTTGAAATACATCAAATCTGAAGAGTTAATGGCAGATGTGATGACTAAAGGACTGGCAGGGCCAGCTCATAACAATTGCATCAGTAAATTTGGACTCACCAATGCAAGTTTGAGGGGGCGTGTTGGAAATTGAACTTAACGACGCACACACAGATACAAACAGTTGCCTTGGTGACACCATGTACACACACATATACATTCATGCACACACAAAGTACACACTATCTGGCGACACCTCAAGCGAGGATGTCACACATTCCACCTGTAATTAATATACTTTTACTCTTTATTAAATATCAATAATATAATTGTTGTTGTTACATTATTGCACCATTTTCCTAATCATAATCACAATAAGTTTATTTCAGCGAATACTTAATACGAATAATGGTATTTCTAATTGATTTTCAATTCAATGTGTTATGTTTATACCTGAGTTAAAAAATGATTATTTAATGAATGTAAGTCTACTAATATAAAGCGATCTCATTCTAATTTAAAATGATTAATGTATCAAGCGTATAGAAAAAAAATGTGCTTCGTGGAGTCAATCGTGTCTAATAAACTTAAAGTATTTCGATTTGCCAAAATGCCTGCTCATTGATTATTTACATGCTGTTTAATTAGGAATTGTGAGCCGAATTTTGGCGGATCAAATTAAATCTTGCAAGTCACCTTTTCAAATTGGAAATTCCTTTGATAAATTGAACTCACGACTAATGTAACATAGTAATGTCCATTTAGCCACCAAAAATTATTACAAGAACTCCAAAAGATCTTAGTACAATGAAATTTTGGCGGGCAAAC
The DNA here is from genome assembly GCF_014905175.1 of Aphidius gifuensis. Taxonomy (NCBI): domain Eukaryota; kingdom Metazoa; phylum Arthropoda; class Insecta; order Hymenoptera; family Braconidae; genus Aphidius; species Aphidius gifuensis. Next base: position 9,300,699 of record NC_057790.1, read on the forward strand.
GAATTTAGATCATGTCTTTTATTTTATTTATCGCTAGAAACAGTTTGCCAGAAAAATATCTGCATCATTTCGCTTGACTTGTTTACTATATAAATTTTCTACTTCAAAAATCTATCAGTCAAGATGAATTAATATCCCACAAGCAGTACGTCGTATTTAGATGTTTTAGTCACTACCGAGATTTGCTGGTCTGTATCCTATTCACCATCACACAAAAATTATGCAATAATATATTTCATACAGAGTTGGATTTTTTGTCTCGTACGGAAAATTTGTTTCGATGGGTTCTGGAGAAGATTATTTTTAAAGAGAGAAGGGAATTTTAGCATAATAATATCAATGTTAATAAAAAGAATAATAATAAAATCAAATTTTTTACAAAGTTCAGTGTTTTTAATTTTTTTTTAATTAATTAGATCAATATAGTCAGTCCGCCATTTTGTATTTGAAAAAGTGGTTAATAAGTCTGAATCATATATAATATTCCAAAAAAAATTACCTATTATTTTTATTTTTTAGATTATAAATGTTGTCAGGAGAATCCAGTGTAGACGGATTGTAGTTTTTTTTATGTAATTCAGGGAGTTTTGAGTTGGGTCAACCCATATAGTAGGTCCAACGGTAAAAATTTCAACGAGTGGTTAATGCAGTTGAATTTTCCATAGAAAAATAAAGAAAATGGCATGGTATGCTATTTCTTTCATATTTACAGACTTATTATTACTAAAATATAGAAAAATCGCCATGTTAATTAAATGGGAAACAGTAAGTGATCTGTGGCACGGGTTAGCATTAAGATAGGGCTTTGAAATTACGACAGGATTTTATTTATTTATTTGGAACCATTCTCGGGGGTGCACTCATAAAAATTCATCATTGACCTTTTTAAGGGCCACCTTAAGATATACTTACACTGAAAAAAAGTTCCCGCTGCAGGCACATAACGTTCTTGCTGCCGTAGCAGTAGAGTAGACTGCGAAGCGCTGTACTGCTGTAGCGGAAGACTTTACTGTTGATGAGTTCAGGCGTATGAGCGGTACAAAGAATAGCTGTATGACACGTAAAGACTCGTTCGATAAATTAAATGATGTATACATTATTGATAATAATTATTAATAAATATGATCATATATTACTATTATTATTGAATATGAATTGATTTTAAAATCTTGTATCCTATTTAAAAAAATCACTTCATTTCAGCTAACTTCACGCTGAAAGGTTTTTACTTTGTTACTATTTTTTTTTTTTTATTGTGAAGTTAGCTGAAATATAAGGATTTATTATTAGGGAATTTTAATTTCCTATTGTTTTCGCTTTTCTTCTGGACCCCCCCCCCCAACCATGGTAGACACCCCCCCTAAAATTTTTCTAAGTCCCTTAATCTTAACCAATACGATATATATGGAAAATATAAAGAAAAATATAGAAAACTCAGTGAATATAAAGAGAAAAAAAATAAATAAGGAAAAATATCAGTAAATATAAAGGAGAATATAGGAAAATATCAAAGAAAATTTGGTAAATATAAAAGAAAATATAGAAAAGTGACTGAATATAAAGAAAAAAACGATAAATATGGGAAAATATCAGTAAATATAAAAGAGAATATAGGAAAGTGACTGAATATAAAGAAAAAAACGATAAATATGGGAAAATATCAGTAAATATAAAGGAGAATATAGGAAAATATCAAAGAAAAATCGGTAAATATAAACGGAAATATAGAAAAGTGACTGAATATAAAGAAAAAAACGATAAATAAGGGAACATATCAATTATGCCCCCCCCCCCCCCGAACATTTCCTAAGTCCCTCAACTAATCGAAACAAGATGAATATGGAAAATGAAGAAAAATATAGAAAAATAAAGAATATATAAACGAATAAATGAAAATAGAGAAAAATCACTGAATATAAAGAAAAATACGATAATTATAGGAAAATATTAGGAAAATATGAGTAAACAAAAAAGAAAAGTATAGCAGAATATCATGGAAAAATCATATTTAACAACAAGATTTTTCAACAAAAAGATTTTAAAAAAAATTATTAACATGATAAATTATTAAATATTCAAGTTAAACAAAATATATACGATCACTGGAGGATTAGTGAGAAAAATTAATGAACAATACCCATCAATAATAATAATAAAGAAATAATGATACCAGTAGAAGCTAATATAAAATTCGATGACGATGAGGAAAATGAAAATATACCAAAAATTAATTTCGAGATTAAAAAAATACAAGAAATTGTACATCTACCAATTAATTCATTTGCAGGCAAAATAATTTTAGCGAAAAAAAAAAAAAAAAAAAAGAAAACTATTCAATAATAATAATGACATTATTTAGATATCATCGCAATCATAAGTGGAATTTATATATGCAATGTCAGGACGGTTATTGAAATGAAGAACAATAACATTAGTAGACGACAGTGATTATGAAGTAAAATAAAATTTGAATGAAAAAAAGTTTGATTAAACTAAACAAAGATAATAAATTTACCAAAGGAAATATATTTTAGATTGAACTAACTTTATGGAATGAAGAGGCAGAAAATTTCTAGGGAAAAAAGGGTGATGTGATAGCATTAAAGGAATTAAAAATAAATGAATATAAAAAAATTAAAAATATAACGACGACTTCAGCAACAACTAAAACGTTGAATCCTGATTCAACCGAGAGAAAAAAGTAAATAAAATAAATACAATCGAACTCGACAATTTTGTAATAAATATTTAACATTGACAGGCTAAAATCATAGTACAACAAAATGAATAAAAACGGAGAGTTTAAAAGGTTAGAAGAAAGCGATTCTGGACATGGAGATGACCCATTAGAAGGAACAAGCAAAATGAATGAAAATTAAATAAATTTTAGTTGTAACAATAATCATTGTAACGATAGAGAATGAAATAAATTTGTAGTCACGAATTTCGATATATATTAAAGAAGAAATTAAAATTCTCCCCGCAGGGAAGGCACAGTTGCTTCAGCAACTGTATGATCATTTTTTTTTATTTATTTCAACAAAAATCCGCAATGTGAGCATATATTCACACGTGCTCAATGTAAAAGCTGATGTTATTTGTTATATCTTAAACGTGGTCGTTTTAATAGAACAAAATGTTACACAAACGTGTTTAGAAGCTATTATCGGAGCTATTAATTGTCATTGTATACTGGACGAACATTATAAAAGTGGTCTATTTAAATTTCAAAAAGTTTTTGGCTTGACAACGAATGTAAAAAATGATATTATTAAACATTTTTATCGCATGATATGTGAAAAAGCTCTTCAGAATAAAGATGATGCTTGCCTTGAATGTACACAAATGGGAAAAAATGAAAAATCATATTTCATTGAGCTACCACTGAAAAGTCAGCGAAAAGAAGTATATAAAAGACGAAATTTCTTCGATAATTTAAATCATCGATTTGAAAGGACTATGATAAAAACATAATTTCTGATATTCATAATGCAATTTTATATAAATCGTTGGTTAACAAGGGTCTCTTGGCAGATAAAAAAAATATTTCTTTTACATGGTATACGGATAGGATCCCTGTTTTTCAGAGTTCATGTATCAGTTTGTGGCCTATTTATTCAACTATAAATGAATTGTCATTTAAAGAAAGAACTAAACGTGAAAATTTATTATTGTTGGCGTTATGGTCTGAAACAGGCAAACCAACAACTGATAATTTTATTTATCAAACTCGTGTACAATTTAAAAAACTCAAACGAGGAATTAATCTTAACTTGTATGATGGGTCAAGACTTTTAGTAAAAAATATTTTGTTGATTGGTAAGTGTGACGTTCCTGCTATAGTTAATTTTTGGAATTTAGTGTCTCATAATGGACTTCATGGTTGCCCAACATGTGTATGGCCTGGAGAAACATATAATTCAACACCTACATCACATACTCATGTTTACCCTTACATTAAATCTCCAAAGTTAAGAACAAAAGAAAAATACAATTAAATATGCTCAACGAACGTTACCATATTTACCCTACATAGGCGTAAAGGGTCACTGCATTCTGGCATCAATAATAAATCATCATATAAAAGGTATCGCAAGTGACAGAATGCATACTGTTGATGCTGGGACAGTAAAAAAACTTTTCACATTATGGTTTAATAATAAACATCAAAATGAACCATACTCATTGTTTTTTGCCAAAAATTTTGAAGATGAACGATGGAAAAAAATTAAGCTACCACATTTTGTTCATCGTATGATAAGTACAATTGATGAAGTTTTACATTGGAAAACATCACAATTTAAATTTAACAATACTTCAAAAATTTTCAGTATGAGGCTTTTCAGGCCAAAATGAGGTTTTATTTTTTTTTTTTATTTTAGAAAAATTTTTAAAATAAAGAAAAAATCACAAAATAACTCACATTTTGTCCTTCTTGTCTTAACATAAGATGGAGAAGGCCAAATTGGGGACTATTATTCAAAATTTTAACTAGAGAACAATAGAAGAAGTTCTATAAAGCCAAATTGGGAACTTAAATTTCGTCTTGGAAGTATATTGTCTAACTAATACGAAAAGGAGGTGATTTTTTTCTTGATTTCGTCATAATAATCAATATTAAAAAAAAAAATAAAATTTCATTTTAATTGAATAATTTTACAAGGGTGTGTTCCGTGGCTTTTTTGTTTTATTCTTATATGCTTTTTAGCTACTGTTTTTAAATTCGTACAGAAACAAATAAGCTACGAAAAACACCCTACCACTTCGTGGCTCCATCTTTGACGGTAAAATATGCCATGGCTAAAACCTGCTTGAGAATACACTAATTTTTAACATTGGTGGTTACTTCATCGGTGGATTTGTCATTGGTTGTTTTGTCATTGGTGGTTTCAATATTGGTAACCTTAGCATTAATAATTTTTATGTTCGCAATATTATCTTATGTACATCCCCGCCCTTCTTTTTTCGTGCCATAGACTATGATGTTAACACCAGAGCCGCTTGCGACTACATATAAAATCCGGTGCGAATGTCCCTGTCTCATTCTATCGATATCACTCATTACATTAACTTATTATTAATTATTTTTAATAACATAGGCAGTATTGCCAACTGACATTAGTGCCGGCTCTAGAAACTAGATGAGCCTATAAATCCCTCTGACGCACTACACTTGTCGTGCGTTTGATGGAGTTAGGGTTGCCGAAATGCACGGTGATTTTATAAATTTTAATAATAAAATAAAAAAGTTCAGGCGTTTCACCGCAAGACATTACACGTTGATGTACAAAAAAAAAATAAATAAATTTAGAAATAAAAACGCATGTTTAAACACGTTTGCATAAATAATTATTCGAAACTTTTCAATGTAGATTATATTATATTCGTTGACACTTGATTTTTGTTAATCTCAACTAGTTTTCAATAATTTTTAGTAATTTTGGAGTAAATTGAAAAGCGATGCTGTAAAATGCTTTCATAACAATAATAATTTGCATGACGTTGCAACATACCACTATGGCAGCTTTGCATGAAAGCAACAACTAGCGCATTTATGTTTTTCTATCGCTACGAACATTTTTTATCGGCGAATCTTTATTGCGGAACCCACAATACGGGACCAAGAATAGCAATCCAGAACAATTAAAGATATACATAAATGTTTGAATAACAATATAAATAATAATGATAATAATATAATTATAAATTATTAAATTCGATTACTATAAACTCATGAAATAAATAAAGAATTCAATGATAGATTAACTTGATATGTAATATCTCACTCATGATTGTATCACGAGCACGTATATGCAGATGTTGTGCTGGTGGTCCCGAATTATCTCGGACTAGAATTCGCGATCGTTGTCTAGTTAACATGGAGTTCAGTCAAGTTATTTCCTCAGGTCAGAATACTGTGTCTATAATCTGACGTGCTATGGATCTTCCGGATCGTCTCTTGCCTTAAACTTTAAAAATGTTTTGTTCGGCAGTAAATCTGATTACCAATTGAGACAATCTAAAACAAAATAAAAGAATAATTGAATGAACTTGAAAAAAATAAATTTATTTCTCAGATCACATTGCAAAAGTATATTTATTGTATCTCTGTCATAATTTTGCCCATACTATTGGGATTCATGTTGAAGCTCTTCAGGAAAATTGACATTTTAACTATTATCTCGACCTCATTGTGTTGTTGGATTTCACGTTGGGGTTTTGGTATTTCTTGTTGTTTTGGTTATAGTGTTGGTGCTAGCAGTTGTCTTGGTGGTGTTAATATTGCCCCTCGTGTCGTGTTGGTGCTGTCAGTAGTCTTGGAGGTGTTGTTGGCAGTGCTCTCGATGATCTTAATATTGGAGCAAGTAGTGGTGTTGGTGCTCGTAGTCGCATTGTTGGTGTTGGAGGTAATATTATTTTTAATAGTGATGTTGGAGTTTTTTCTAATGGTGGCAGTGATAACATTGGTGGCTGTTGTAGTGTTATTTCGTTTTTTATTTTTCTTTTCGGTGTTTATTGATTTAGAGCAACAGACTAGCTCTAATTAGATACAGTAAAATTATTATCACTAACGTTCGAGCAGCCACTTAAATTTCTCAGCTTGCTATGTTCTTTAAGATAGTCAATACTCTCTACACAAACAGCTTTCAATGGGTTTCATATCAATTAGATTAACCTGGCAATCAATAACTAGAACGACAAGTAGTGGCAATAATGATACTTTTGGTATTTCAATTTCTCGGTTTCGACCTCTGCTAGTATCACAAATAGTGTCTAAATCTGTTTGAGATTTGTGATCTATAATTATTATTCTGCAATAATCATTAAAGGATAATATGAGAAAGAAATTATCGTACCATTTCTAAGACTGAGTTGAGTTCTCGTATTTGTTCTTGTGACTCCCACGGTTGTTGGCTTTCGAGATAACCAACATGGCTGCCCCGCATGATTTTGAGGAGGATGGTGAGAAATCCTCGTTGCTAACTTTGGCCGATAGTTCTCGCCGTGCAGGTCAGAAAATCGGTTACAAGGTACACAGGCCACGAAACTGAATTTACCTAGGTCTGAATATCTATTGAGCACGTGGATTATCATTTCAATAATACTTATTAGTTATGAACTGAGAAAATGTTAATCAGTAACTGTTTTTCGATATTTATATAATGACTCTGGAGTAACGATTCTAGCTGATATATTTTCGGATGTATAGTAGTGTTTACAGTTTTTGGAGTGATATAATTACTTTAGAGTTACCAGTCTGGCATTAATATTTTCAAATTGATGTGTACATCTACATGTATATATGTAGAAATACAACGGTAACGAAACAGTAAATTATATGATCAAGTTTGAAAAAAGGATTTCGTCACCACCGCAAACTTAACCCACTCAATAAATATTACATCGCTACACTTTAAGGTTGATTCCCAGTCGCATCACCGAACCAATATTTATGCCACGAAGGGCCCGTATATCAATAACGCTATTTTTTATTCCCGTGTCCTAAAATTTTTTGTGGCGCCACTGGTGAAAAAACCAAGTTCTTTAGAAGTATGTGTGTCGTGGCTACACACTACCAAGCAAAGATTACATCGTACACTGAAGTCATGCTTGTGTTCATGTCTGTGTGCTGCGCTTCTCGCGAAATTTTTGAATTTTGAAGTTATTTATTTTTTAAACGCTACAGACGAAATACTAAATATTTATATCAAAAAATTTGTCTTTTCTAACACTACAAATTGATAGAAATTTAAAGTTTTCTGTTGCGTTTTAAAAAAGTTATTAATAAAAATATGAGGTACCGCCTATACCTTGCGTGTTAAAGTTGTCAACTTTGACAGTAAATATCTCAAAAAAACCACACAAAAAAAAATTGAAAAAAATTGACAATGTAGATAATTATTTCATTTAAACAGAGGATAAAAAAAAAAAAAATCTGTTGCGATTTCAGATTTCCAGAATCAACCTTAATTTCAGAATGATATAATTATTTTTTTTTTAATTATGAATGTATACAAGTAGTAGTTAAAGTAAAACAATCCTGACGCATATGGCTATACAATAACAAAAACAAAATTTAAAAAAAAAACAGATTTTCAAATAAAAATATAAATTTTGAGAGTTATTTATTTACTTTTTCTAGTATTTTAGAAAACTTAGGTAAAAGTGTATATGTATTGCTGAATCGTAAATTATTATATTTTAAAAGCTCTATACTGTCAGACTGCTTATCAATATTTGATAGTTCCCTGGAAGCTTTTGCAAAAAAATCAAAACGCTAAGTAAAAGATGTACACCATAATACAAGCATATGATTGGTACAACTATATTTCTTTACTTTTTTTTTCTTTTTCATTTTACTCATAAATAGCGTGAAGGTCTGATGTACTTTTTTTTCTGTTTTTCATGGAGAAAGTTTTGGAATTTACCTGTGTTACTCCCGCGGTGAGGGACGTGATTTATAGTCCATTCTGGCCGTTCTACTATTCGTGGTACTTTTGTTTTTTATCTAGTTTTGCCAAGATTTTCCATCCCAGGTAGGAAGTGACGACGGGCACAAGCCGTGGACAAGCCTGATTACCCGGCTCTCGGACCTGTGTCGGACCTGAGACACAAGCCTGTGTCAAGTCTGGAATGTTCACGATGTATTTGCTGGTGTCGGACTAGTGTATCGGGCTTGACACAGGCTTGTGTTCCCAGGCTCGACACAGTCTTGTGTTCCCAGGCTTGACACCGGCTTGCAAAAAAAATTATAAAAAAATATAAATAAACAATTATTTTTAATTTATTTATTTGACATTATTATTTTTTGCGCGATACAATTTGAATTAACGATGATTATATGAACGAAAATAAACGGCGTAACGGGGGATCGATCCTAGGTCTCTCACGTGGAACTCCAATGCTCTATCAAGTCGACCACAGGGGATTCATGAAAGAGTCAGTCAAAATTTTTTATATAAATGAATATATTCGAGAGTCAATACACAGTTCTTGTAAAAGCCTGGCACGATAGACAAAACCTAATAATTTTTATTTAAAATGTCTATTTACAATTTATAGATTAATTAATTTTTTTTTTGAAGTGAAACTTCTTTACGGAGGGTAGCAAAAAAATTCGAGGCCCTTCTAGCGTTACGCGCTCGCGTCGACTCTCTGTCACGCGCTCGCGTTAGTAGTGTATCTATAGGCGTTCTGGATCAGAGGGAGGTCGAAAAATAGTAGATCGGCGAGGGGACAGGGGACTGCAACTCGGCCGGTAAAACAGAGATGGTAAAGAAATTTGTCATTTGAATTCTCAGTTGTTGATAATGCAGAGATGGTAAAGAAATTTGTCATTTGATGGTGTGGAATCCTCAATTGTCATGCGTCGGTAATACAGACTTGACCGGAAAAATTAAATTTTGTTATTTTAACATGCGATTCATCGTGTCCCATGTCCTGGGGCATAGCTCAAGTCTCATGTCTCATGTCCTGTCTCATTAAATAACAAAAAAACATTCCTTCGAGCCGGGTTCGAACCAACGACCAATGGATAACTTTTTAAATTGTTTATAACAATATGCAATTACAGTCCAGTGCTCTACCAACTGAGCTATCGAAGGTTATTTGTAGGACTTCTCACGTTTCATGTCCCATACATAAATATTTTTAAAATACAATTTTGCGAAAAAAAATTGCTGACTCTCCATACGTGTTATTTTTTTCAAATCGACCAATGTATATATAAATACAACTTTGCAAAAAAATTAGCTGACTCTTGATACGTGGAATTTTCAAATATAAACTAATAAAATGCTGTCGTAGTATTTAATTGTTTATGATAAAAAATAAATATTAATTAATGTGCACGTGAGAATTTGCTGACTGTAAATACGTGTCATTTGAATAGGTACTCCTTCTACTATTCTATTGTATTTATCCCTATATAAACGAGAAGTTTTTCTGAAATTTTATCATTCGAATATCAAGACTGTAAGGAAAGGTAAGAAAGCAATTTAATAATATACATTGATAATTAGTATTATATTTTATACATATTTATTTGCTTGAAATTAAAATGTTTGTAGAAAAACAGCATTCAATAGAAATGGAACAACAATTAAATAATGTTGCTAAAATGGAGAGCAAATTGGATGTCAAAAAAATGTCTGAGTTGGAGGTTAATAAAGAGTACAAAGTAACAGCTCTACAGAAGATTCATAATGAATACAATGGAGTTATGGCTACATTAAATGATGAATTTAATGTCTTTCTACCCAGCAGAATCGCCAAGTTTATGAAAAATAATGATTATTTTACAAAAATCGAGAAAGCAGCGATCGATGGATGCTTGGATCTTCTTTTTTTGGGAGGAAAATACAACAAATGTGAGTTCATTTTCTCATAAAACGAAAAAAATTAGAAAAAAGTTTGTGAGCTCTTCTTCTTCAAATATAATTATTATTATCTAGACAAAAAAAATGATTATAATATAAAACTGATAAACACCAAGACTAAGCGACTTTCAAAAAATTGTAAATTATTGAAAGATTTGACAAAAGATGTTTACTATGCTGTGACAAAAATTCAAAGTTACTGTGGAAAAAAGTCTGGTGCAAGACTATCAGTCGAAATAAATAATAAATATACTGTTTTCTTACCTGAAAATGATGCTGAATATCATTTTTATAATAAAAAAAAGTTCCTCGAATTAGAGGATGGTATTAAAAGAAGAGTTTTAACATTACAATGTATTGGAGAAAATAATCAAGTTGTATTATTAGAAAATTGGCCTAAGCCTATACACACAATATTCAATAAATAAATTACATTTGAAAAAATTTATTTTGTTATAATTTTTATTAAAAATTCTTATACCTATATACATTGTAAATATAATTATTCATAATTTGATTCATTTTCTCTCATGTATCATGTTCAGAATCGAAACCTAACCATCTTACAAGTACTTTTTAACTTTGTTTTTAAAATTTTTCAACAAAGATATATATATCTGGATAGCGTACTGGACTCAGTTCTTCTTGATAAAAACATCCTTCAACATTGTTATCTTGATAGTCAGCAAGCTTGTAAGTTATCGGTATTGTATTCAATACTTTTGTGATTGTAAAAACTTCAGTTGTCCAATTGGGAGTGTAGCCTTTTTCGAAAATTTTTTTATATTTACTTATTCGCACTTTATCACCAATTTTAAATTTTCTTTTCAACTTTGATGTGACACAAAACATTGGATTTTGATTATGATATATTTCCCTCAATATATCCTTTTCATTGTTTTTAGTTACATTTTTTGGTTTCATTTTTATAGTTCTGTGCTTTGTATTATTATAATTTCTAATCAATTCAGGAAGTATAGTCAACCATTTATAACTGCCTTGGAATGTAAATCTTTCCCACATTTGATTTTTCAGGGTTCTATTAAACCTTTCGACTATACTTGCTTTTAAAGTACTATATGTTGAGTACATATTTATATTATATTGTTTCATGAGATTCTTAAATTCACTGTTGTAAAATTCTTTGCCTTGATCGACATGTAAATGTTTTTTTGGATATCGACCTTTCAGGAAAACAGATTTTATCGCTGCAGTAACATCTTTTGCACTTTTTGTCTTGACTGGTACAGCAAATGCATATTTGGAAAAATTATCAATTATTGTAAGTATAAACTTGTAATTTACGGAAGCATATGCACTCATGTCAACAAGATCACATTGCCATGTTTCATCGAGAGCTCTAATGTCAACATGTCTACGTTGATAATATCTGCGAGCAGGCTTGTGTAGCTCATGTGCCACAACGCTTCTCGAATAGTTATTGTCTTCTTTTTTATTATTTTTTTTTGTTTCATTCATTTTTATTTTCGATTTTCTAAACGTACTCCCAAATTTTCTGTCAAATAGTGAGATATACTTGCAACTTCTGTACTCAGCTCATCTAATGTATGACGTGATTTTTCAACACTTTTTTGCAATGTGTCCACTTTGATTGTCAGTTTACTAATGACTTCAGTGATATATTTTTGACTATCTTCTTGCATTATTCTAAGTAGATCATTAGTTTCATTTTTAATCAGAATCAGTGCTACTTTTTTTGAGACAGCATCATTCATGTCTTGAGCATCAATGTGACATAATTTTTTCTGCAATGTCATAATTTCCGTCTTCTGTAAATTGAAACCTTCTCCAGGTGGTCCCTCTTATTGTATCGCCATCTTTTTTCCTCCGATAGAATATTTTCGTTTATTTGATAATTGACGTCCAAATATATCAACACTAGACATTATTCCACTCAATGTCCTTTTAATGACTGTACATTAAAGACTGAATGAACATATATATTAACAAATAATACCAGCCTTCTCTTAATTCTTCAATAATTGAAAAATTTCATTAGCGTGACGATTATTGCCAGCTTTTTCTGAAGCTACGAGTAATTGAAGACGATTGACAAGCTCATTGGGATCATCCCAATATATATAATTTGTATCATTTTTTTTTCTTATTTTTTTGTAGTGTTTTGTATTTTGGTAATACAAGTGCTGAACCTTTTTTGCTCTCTACTTTTTGTTTTCTCAAAGACTTGACAAACAGTGATACATAATTTTTATATTTTTGTGTCCTGTTTGTCAGAAATGCACCATCAGGTTTGAAATTTTTACGATGTGCATTTGTTAATTTTATAATTTCAATAAAAATTTCTCGATCAACTTTCCTAATAATAGATGCATTAGGTGATTGTTGAAATAATAACTCCAAGAGACCTTGAGTAGCCGGATAAATTTTATTTTTCACATAAATATGATGATTTTGTATTTCAATCATTGAATTACCAAACAATAATTTATTGTTTTTTAATTTTTGAATGGTGTACATTGTATTATGAGCCTTGTCATGAGAATTTATTGATTTTTGCCTTTCAAGGTGCTTCTTCATCAAATTTTTTTTTTCTCCGTTATATCTTCGTCTGTGTCATCATCATCAGCATCACTAACATTATTCTTATGAAAAGTTAACGGATCAATATCAATTTTTCGTCATTATTTGTCAATATTGATTTTCGTCTTCTCCTTCTGTGTATTCTCTTCTTCTTCTGTCGTGTATTCTTCTTCTTTTCTTTGAGCATTATTTTTTTTTCTGCTTGATTTTTACTGGAACTTGGTGCTGGTTTTGTTTTGATACATCTGCTAGCATTTTTTAAGGCTCAGTTATTGGTCCTAACACCTCACTTGTTATTCTTTCATTTTCAACTCGACCATATTTAATTAATTTATGTTTACGTCTTATAGAGTCACTTGCTTTTTCAATTTCATGCAATAATGATTTTTCAGCATGTAAGTTTGTATGCTTCATGATAGATAATTATGCTGTTGACAGTTCACAGTACACAATCCTACTGTCTTTTATTTTGGAATTTTTACTATATATCGTATAATATTACTCTAAATTATCTGATATTTTTTTTAGATAGTAGATGTACCAGTGGTGGTAGCAGAGGGAGAAACTGTATTTTCAGCAGAATCGTTTGTAATGTTTATATAACAATCAAAACCTCTCCTGTATCGGCCATTATTAATGTCACTATCTTTGTCAATCTCAAGGAATCCATATTTATCTTTATTCCAACATGTCGAGCATATATTGCGGAATTTTACAAATTCCATGTCAGTATTTACATGATCATTGTATATATGCTTTAAATTTCTTTCATCTTGACGAAAAAGTACAAAAAAATTGGCATTATCTCTCACCAAATGTTTGGGTATGTGAGCATAGGTCTGAGATAAATAAAAACTATCAACTGCTTGATGTCTACCCATGCAGAAAAATGCTCGAACATTATCTTGTTTTTCTGTAGATATATCATCGAAAATCATCAGTGAATTTGGTCTAGCCTCTTCAGGTTGAATAACTTTCTCATGTTCATTGAATGGAAAATAAACAATTTCTTCAACATTATCAATAATTTTTTCGAGAAATTTGTACTTTGGCTGATTAAGCGATTTGGAATACACATAAACATTCTCAAATCTTAATCCATTTGGGTGAATTATTATTGCAAAAAGAGCGTTTGTTTTGCCAGAATTTGAAGGTCCACAAAATACACCTCTCACACTATTCGGTAATAAACTTCCATGTCTTTTTTCAGATGGTTTTTTTGGAGCAGTTTTTTGCACAATTTGATCAAAATTGATGACTGGCAACTTTAATGGTTGTTCTTGAAATTCCATGTTTCTTTTTTACAACTGAACAAGCTGCTAGCTTAATCTGTACTAACGTGAAAACATATAAATACTCGGGATTTTATTGAATGCAGTTAGTTCTTCAAAGACAATGATTGAGCATCAACATGCAAAAAAAAAAAAAAAAAAAAAAGGAAGGGGTCTGTTGAACAGTATCATCAATAGTCTGCCATTTGAATTACACGTTCCACAGTATAATTATTGTGGCCCGGGTACAAAGCTCGATAAAAGATTAGCTCGTGGTGATCGCGGTGTTAATCCATTGGATGAACATTGTCGTGAGCATGATATAAGCTACTCAAAAAATCCTGACAATCTCGAAGAACGACATAAAGCTGATAGAATACTTGCCGATAAAGCTTGGCAACGTGTATTTGCCAAAGATTCGTCACTTGGTGAAAGAGCCGTAGCTTGGGGTGTGACAACTGCAATGAATTTGAAAACGAAACTTGGTATGGGTTTAAATAGAAGCAAAAAGAATAAAAAAATTCATCATAAAATCAAGAAAATACAAACAACTGAAAAGAATGATAAAAAAGTTAAAATCATCCCAAAACAAAAATATAAAAAGTATTTAACAAGTCTCAACAGGATTATAGATATATCAAAACAATCTATAAAGCCTGGAATCACTGATCCAATAAAGACGGTTCTGGAAAGTGCACGTGTTGCTGTCAAAAAAGTTGGTGGAAAAAAAAAAATTCGTTTACCACTTCCATTAAATAAAGAAAATAACAGTGATGGTAGTATACTACCATTTTTAATACCACTATTTGCTGGATTAAGTGCATCTGGTGCTATGACGGGTGGTGCAGCAACAATTTCAAAGACAATAAATGTTGTACATGCAGCAAAAAAATTACTACGAGAAAATCAACGTCATAATAAGAAAATGGAATCAATTGTATTGGGCAAAGGATTATTTTTATCTCCTTACAAAAGAGGACTAGGTCTCTTTTTAAAGCCTGCAAAAAAAGTAAATAAGAAAAAAAACTTGTAATGCTACCACATCGAGCTCTCACAAATATTGATATCATCAAATACGCCAAAGCTTTTAAAATTCCTTATTTCCGAGGAGTTTTCATGAGAAATGGTTTACCAATAACTGGTCCTCGTAAAAATGAATCAGCAATTGTAAATCTTGATGATAAAGATGGTGCTGGTACACATTGGGTTGCATACAAAAAACGGCTCAATGATGTCATTTATTTCGATAGCTTTGGTGATTTGAAGCCTCCACAAGAACTGATTAATTATCTCGGTGTTGGTAGCATTAAATATAATTATGAAAAATATCAAAATTATAATACAATTGTTTGCGGTCATTTATGTCTCAAATTTCTGGCTGGCAAGAGACTATAAATAATCATGACACATGCTAAAATAATCATTAGTCATGGATGATTCATTTACGTTGACATTGTCGGGCAGGTCATCGACTCTTGAAACACAATACTTCCCGCCGATTGAGTTGTCAGCAAATAAAAATTATGTTGCTGGGCTTGTTGAGTTTACAACATTTAATTCTATACCGAATATTGACGTTGGTAACAATATAGTCTACATTGAAGGTTGTAAACTGATTACAATTCCAACAGGAAGTTATGAAATTGAGGATATTGAAAGTTATATACAAAAAGCAATATGTCAGGATGACGTTACTATTAGTATTAAACCAAATAACAATGAACTACATAGTGAGGTTAAATGTAACAAACGTATTCATTTTGAAATAGAAGACTCGATTGGAAGATTGTTGGGCTTTACAAAACGAATCCTCGAAGCTGATATTCTACATAAATCTGACTTGCCTGTTGCCATATTAAAGGTCAATACACTCCAAATTCAGTGTAACATAACAACTGGTGCATATATGAATCAGCACAAAGTTCACACAATACATGAATTTTTCCCAGTTGTGCCTCCTGGATATAAGATTGTTAAAGTACCATCTCATGTCATTTATCTGCCAGTCACAGTGCAAGCAATACATCAATTGCAATTAAAAGTTGTCGATCAGGATGGTGAAATTGTGAATTTTCGTGGAGAAACGATTACAATTCGACTACACATTAAAAGTGTCAAATAAGAAAAAAAAATATGGGCATCGATTGAATAAAAAGAAGAAAAAAAAAATAAACATAATAATAAAATAATTGGGCAAAGCTATAAATGCGAGACATTATGCCGAAAAAAAATCAGTCAAAAGCAAGGAAGCAAAGCGATAACACATAAGAGTATTCAGTTTCTCAAGAGTCTCGGTCTCAGTCCACGTCAACAACATCTACGGAAATAAAAGTGTCATTTTGTTGCGGATGATTTTTAAGTATACAAGAACCGATCATTTTTGATGAATCGATTGCCCATTGTGAGTTACATGCTCATCAGCCTTACGGCTCTTCAACATTCAATAACAACGATGAAATCGGATTGGAATTCAACATCAAGATTTATGTGTACTACCAAGTAAAGTTCACTACATATTACTGGACGATTTCTTACAAGTGACGGAAAATCTGTGCCATCAACATCTTCATCGGTACGAATGTCAATATCACACATGTTTGAAGTAATCCGCTAGTAGATAAATGCAATTGTAATTGATCGGAGCAAAAATGTTGGTCTTACGAGTCTAATGAAAGGATATATTTCCTTAAGTCCAAATCAAAAATCATTATTGGAGAATGCTGGATGGTTAATGTCTGATGAAGAATCATTATTCGATTCGAGTGGTTATTTTGATATATCAATACCACTGAGCCTGCTGCTAGGATTTGCTGAAGATTATAAAAAAATAATTATCAATGCAAAACATGAACTCATCCTAATAAGAGCAAATAGTGATGCGAATGCCTGTCTACAAGAACAACCTGCGGAAGGAAAAAGTGGCGAAAAAATACAAATTAAACTTCAAAAAGTGGAATGGATTGTTCCATATATCAAAGTGTCTGATAAGCAGAAAATACAACTTTTAAATTACATTGCCAAGGATCCATCCATAGCAATCAGTTTTCGTACATGGGAATTGTACGAGTATCCACTATTACCTGCAACTACAAAGCAAAATTGGAGTGTGAAAACATCAACACAATTGGAAAAACCGAGATACATAATTTTAGGCTTCCAAACAGGACGAAAAAACTCTGTAACAGACAATTCAAGTGTTTTTGATCATTGTAACTTGCGTGATGTTAAGCTGTTTTTAAATTCACAATCATATCCTTATGGAAATTTAAATATTGATTTTGCTCATAATCAATTCTCATTATTATATGATATGTTTGCATATTTCCAAGCTTCCTACTATTACACAGAAACACCACAACCATTATTTACAAGACAAAAATTTTTGGAAGAAGCTCCACTTATTGTCATAGATTGTTCAAAGCAAAATGAATTTTTAAAATCTGGACCAGTAGATATTCGACTCGAATTTGAATCAACAACACAATTTCCAGCTCAAACATCAGCTTATTGTTTGATTTTACATGATCGAATTGTTGAATATAATCCAATTAGTGGTTCAGTACGCAAGCTCGTTTAATATATGCCTGTAAACTTACCAATCTTATATTTATAATAATAATATGTAAAAGAAAAAAAAAAATAAATAAATAAAATAATGTACATGAAAAACAAAATTGTATATATTATTGTCTCCTTACTGAAAATTAAAAATTATTATTATTATAATAAATGAACCAACAATGTATGTTAAAAATTTTTTTTTCATTTATTTTTATTTTGACATAATGTACAATCTTTTATCATGGGTGATGGCCCGTCAAATTCATCTGATTTTTCGTCTTGATGATGATAATGTTCAATGCAGCGTTTATATTGAAGAAAATCTTTTTTTGTTTTAAATTTTTCTGGCAATTTGTCCCATACAGCATCAATTGAGTTTGGTGTAAGCAGAAAAATATATCTCTCTGGTAAATTTGCAATATCTTCTGTTGCCATTTTTTCCAGACTCTCAAGATGACAAAATAGCTGAATCGATTTTTTCAATGATGAAACTGATCCCCAGGTAGTTCGGAACCATGCTCTCAATTTTTGTACATTATCCAATGCACAAGTAAGAGTCCATAAATTGAGATGATAACTCAGATGGTGAACATAGTTTTTTTGACATACCTTAGTTGGTAGTTTGCCATGCGCTGGACAATCCATATCAATCAAATCAATAATAGTTTTATCGTCTTTTAAAATATTACTGAGCCATTTTTTTTTTCTCATGACCTTTTACATATACGTAAATTGAAGACTCAAGGCTATCATTTATAATTTTTCCATGTTCAGCATAATCAACATCTCCTGAGTTCCATAACAGTCCATGATGATTGTTTGTTAACCAATTATTTGTCAGTTTGCAAGCAGATGATAATGTACTCATGGCACATGGAGGCTTGAATACTACCGACTTGATATCATCTTCTTGATTCAAATTTGCTATTGCAAATTCTTTCACAATAAAACTTTGATCAGTATCATAAAATCCTTGAACATCAACAATATATTCAACCATTATGACTGAAATCTTATTCAAGACTGAAATATTTTTTTCTTTGGTACTCATATACAAAAGAGTAAAGACGCGCGCACTTTGGTATCAAATTTCTAATTTTGTTTATAAAATAGTTTAAAAAAAAAATAAAACGTCAGCACTTTCTACTTCAAATTCTATGAAATATAAACAATATAACTCTCAACTTAGTATCAAATTTCTAATTTTGTTTATAAAATAGTTTAAAAAAAAATAAAACGTCAGCACTTTCTACTTCAAATTCTATGAAATATAAACAATATAACTCGCAACTTAGTATCAAATTTCCATTTTTGTTTATAAAATAATTTAAAAAATAAAACGTCAGAACTTTTATATATATATATATTATGACTATTATTTATAATAAATATATTTATTATTTATGATTATTCGGGGTCATAGCCCCAAGGTAAGGTATCAGTTCCACCATTTTGATCAAGAGCTCGTTTGTCATCAGCCCAGCTGAGTGCAATTTTACTCTGCACAATTGTCTTCACTTGATGGTCTTTACTTCTGATTAAATGTTGATTTTTTTTCAATATTTGATGATCAAAAAGACATGACATGTAATTATTAAAATTTATGTCTTTTAAAACTGAACCCTTGACACCTTTGGCTTTTTTGTAAGTTTTATCATCATCATTGTTCATGACTTTATAACTATACAATTTGGCTCTTAAACCAGCAAATTCAGTCATAATTTTGCCATTATTTTCGTCTTTCATAAGACCAATAATTTTTTTGTTGACTCTTGGCATATTATAAACATTATTTTGTGGATAATCAGATGTATCGAATCTTTCCAAATTTTCTTTCATTTTTTCATAAATATCAGGAACTTTAAAATTTAAAATGAGTGAATCAGTATCCATGTAAAGTGCTTGGACATCATTGTGATTGAATTTTTTCTTGATATAATTGTAGTAAAAATCATAGATCCAGATTTTTGAAAGATCTAGTATTGTAAATCCAGAATAAATTGGCTTATTAAAAATTATTTTCACTCGTGACATTTCAATAATTGCAATGTCATCTTTGTAAATTGAACAACTGTGAAAATTCGGTTTTGCAATCAATGATCTAGCTCCATAGCGACCTTCCCATTTTGTCACTATTTTAACATCTTTTTCTTTCCTTACATTTTGCATCGTTTTACCATATACACTGTTGTTCATTAATTTGAAAAAATTTTTACCAAAATCTGTGGTCGCTTGCTGACGCATACCAGTATTGAGATCAATATATTTTTTCAACCATGAGCTTTGTTTAAATTTTAATACTCGATGAATTTTGTTCAACTTCATGCCAAGACCCAAATATAGTTTTAAATTTCTATAATGTATGACATAATTTTTTTTCGGATATAATGTTGTCATTAATTTTGATTGTGTTGAATTTGGTGCTGTGAATTGCTCTGGACACAACGGTAAATCTTTATGCCATTCATGTAAATATTTTGGATAATCCAAGTCAACCTCTAAGATATATCCAATATCAGCTTCATCTGATATATTTGTCACATCAATATCTAAATTGTCTTCCCATTGGAAACCTCCATAAGGCAAATATTGACTCATGCCAGCACCATATAAATTATTTACATCAAAATACATGATGTATGATTCTTCTTCTTCTGGATTGTATTTTTCACCCATATATCGGTTGTTGGCTTTTGCGTATCGGTTCATACATTGTGCAACACCACCTCGAATCCCTTTCTCAATGAAAAGATGCATTGCTGGGTCTGTCAAAAGTTCAAGTTCCACACCTGTATACTTTAACATTGCATCAAATGCTAGACCTGGTGCAGTAAAATAATGAAGTGCATCTAGACTGTATGTTGATAAACAGCTCAAACGAAAATTTTCAAAAATATCTGCCAACAAAAGCACATCAGTTTTCAAATATAAATCAGAATATTCACCCAATGTATTTATTTGAAATTTTTCCCAAATATTTTTGGCATGTTCATAGTCTGCATCTGATATATCGGAATTATTCAATTTTGAGAAAAATTCTTTTTTTGGTGGTAGAGTTGTTTCAGTTAATTTTTCCCATGAGTCAATATATTCGTATGGAAATACTCCTTTTCTACACAATAAATCAAAGTATTCACTATTGCATTCACTACGTGTTATAATTTTTTGATCATTGCTCAAATCAGATGATAATCTATCAATACTACTAGACATAAATCTAAATGAGTCAATAAATCTTAAACTCACAACAGTATTATCCACTTTTTTTGTGAATGAAATGTATTTTTCTTTATTTATTGGTAGTATATGTATGCGACCATCGAATGCCTTGCAAAGTTCTTGTATTAAAAAATGTGAGTCGTATCCTGATAAATTGTGCATGACTACAGGTACGTTGTGAGACTTTGTATAGTTAATATTACATCTAGCATGAGCTGGACCTCGATATGATCCGCTGAAATGATCGTGATCATGGTGCTTTACGTCTTTCTCCAGGAAAATCTCCTCACATATATGACATATTGTTGCATTTTGAAATTCTTGCTCCTGTTGCACAGTCAATTTTTCCATTGGTATTGGATTTGAAAGTATATCATTGACCTGGTGAGCTAATTTTTCCAATTCTCCAATAAACCATTCAATACAATTCTCACTACGATTCATTCTGTAGAATGATAATGTATTATCATAGGTACATTTAACATAGTACGCAGCACTGTGTGGAATATGCTCTTCAGAGTCGGTATTATCAATTGGTTTTAAAATACACTCCAAATCAGCATAGACGACGAAAGGTACAAGTTCTCTGTATCGATGATTTTTAAATTTCAGTGTGTTGGCATCTTCTCTTGGCATAATCATCCGTGCATGATTAATTTGACAACAATCAGCCAAATGTTTTTCCAAACATATTTGTGATGTAAAATGATTGAGACATCTGTCACATATATATATACGACCATTATATTGTTTGACTTGTGAACTGACGAGACGTGATAAATTTTTGATCAATGCAAAATGGAAAATTTTTTTTCCTTTTTTCTGTTTTTGAACATAATTTTCATATTCGTCATCAACTTCCATATTATTATCATCATTATCATCATCATCATCATCATCATCGTCAGCCGAAAAACATTCATCATCAAAAATACTGTCATTAGTATTGGTAACTTTTTTTTTTTTATTATCATTTTCGTTTTTATCCACCGCCAACAGATGAATCGTTTGACTGTCACAAATATTATCACTCAAAAATATAGGAGCAATAATACTTTTTTTCGGATTGCTGGAAACTATTGCGTAAACATTTATTTTCAAATTGTTGAGTTTTTCAAATTTTGGTATGTCTCGCAACTTTATTGGAAAAGATATTCCATCATATGATAACACTGTACTGAAATGTGGATATGATGCGACACGACACACATTTTCTTGAGCAGGATGTAAAGCTGCAGTCACACACCACAAAAAACAAAAATGATCTTTATTTTCTATATTCAATACTGCTCTTTTTTTTTTGATGTCAGCAGGCATTTCAACAAACGTAGAATCACCACCACGCAACGGTTGATATTTGCATACAGTGAAGATAATGCTCTGAATTTTTTTCAAGCTCCAGCCGGAAATACCAAGATTAAACTCCTCAATTTTCTTTAATAATGGATCGAAAAAGTGTTCATCGAACCATTCATCGAGGTCTGTTGTTGGAAGTATAATAGCATTTTTTGTAATAAAAGATTTGATTTCTCTCACTTCTGTATCATCTTTTAAAACTTCATATTCACAATGTAAACATGAATTGATCTTGAGATTAATTTTTTTTTTCAAAAAAGCTTTTAGTTTTTTGCTGACAACAGTTTGAGCATCTCTCAAAAAATTTTCAATTCCTATATGATAAAGATTTGTTACACTTCCGGTTATGATATTTCCTTTAAAAATATTCTCCAAGTCATTCCATTTTACTCTGTCATGCAATGTTGGTTCATCATGATGAGTACTCATACCAGCACCATGATGTAATGTCTTTTCTTTCTTCACTTGCAGCTTTTCAATTATTGATGTAAGTCTAACAACTACTAATTGGATTCTTTTTTTTGTACCGACTGAATCAGCTGAATTTTTCAAAAATTTATTCAATAGTTTTACATTTACACTACCCCATTTGATCCATCGATCAATATTTTCAATAGTATTTGCAGATGAATAACCCGCACTTAAAATGTTAACAAGCTTCTCACACCTTTCGATAGAATACATTTTTAAATATATAATTTTTTTAATAATCAGGAGGAAGTAGTTGCCGCGAGATCAACTGACCACTGACTAATGAAAGATGAATAATTTACCGTGCAATCAACATAAAATATATTTAATAAATAAAAAGAACAATACATTTGTCTTGAAAAGAAAAATAAAAATGTGCAAAGTAAGCAAAAAATAAAAAGCGATGCATGATTAAGACAACGGATCTACAATGACCGCGCGTGCCTGCCGGCCGTCAACAGATCATGTTTCGATGCCCCGTTCAAATCATTGTCTTCACGTTGGACGTGATTTATATTATTTTAGAAAAATAAAAAATATAGTTGACTTTACTTTTTTGATGACTCTTCATTTTTTTTATCTTTGAATACATTCTACGAGAATTATTTTTTTTGTAATTTCATGTTGAATTGATATTCAAGTTAAAAAACTGAATGATGACGTCAGCTTACAATCCTATGCTAGTATTGAAAAATGAATGAATAATAATAAAAAATTAATATTTCGAGTAAATTTATTGCTGACAAGAAAAAATCTTCAGAAGTCAATCTAAAATGGAGAATGTTTTTGGAAAATTTCCAAAAATTTTTTTAAAATTTCTGAAAAAATTTTATTACATATTTGGTCGACTCCCGAAACTTGGTCAAATCTACTTTACCATCAGTCGGTAAAAAAGGAATCTTCATTACCGACCGCGATGAAAGTTTCATGTGTCATCCGAAAATACAAAAAAATTTTTTTTAATTTTCATTTTAATTCCTAGTTACAGCAACATCTAAATAAAAAATATATATGTATATAGGACATGAGACATGGGGTTTGAGACTTGAGCTATGCCCCAGGACATGGGACACGATACATCGTTGAAATAACAAAATTTAATTTTTTCCCGGTCAAGTCTGTAATACCGACACATGACAATTGGGAATTTACACCATCAAATGATATATGGGACATAAAATCTAAGACATGGGGCGTAAGACATGAGAAATCGCACGTTAAAATAAGAAAATTTTTCCAAATCTGTATTACCGACGTATGACAATTGAGGATTTCACACCATCAAATGACAAATTTCTTTACCATCTCTGCATTATCAACAACTGGGAATTCAAATGACAAATTTCTTTACCATCTCTGTTTTACCGACCGAGTGGCAGTCCCCTGTCCCCTCGCCGATCTACTATTTTTCGACCTCCCTCTGATCCAGAACTCTGGTAGGTACACTACTCGCGTTTACTCTCTGTCACACGCTCTCCTATACTCTCTGTCACGTATACTCTTTCTGGTATACTCTCTCTGGTATACTCTCTCTGGTATACGCTCGGCCACAAGCGGATAAACACGGAACGTCAGCTGCTATGTGTGTATGCGTGAGCGACTTTTTTTTTTTTAATTAAATATTATTAAACAGTTCAACTGAGTTTAATACTTAAATAATTGATTTTTTAAAAAAATTCATTTAAACGTATTAAGCAATAGTTATCTCGCGGGATTAAGAATCATTATTATAATAACAATAAAATTATTATAAATATACAGACTGTCCCATTTTAATTAGATAATGGATTTTTCTTGAAAAATATAGCTCAAATTGAAAAATGATTCAAGTTTTGATGTAAGAAACATTTTGGTGCAAAAAAAAAATACAGTTTCCATTAAAAAAAACTATGTTCATACCTAAAACTCCGCCATTTTGAATTTTTCGAATTTTTTTGGTTTTTTTTTATGGGTCCCCCTCCAAACCCTACAACTTTTACTTGAATCATTTTTTAATTTGAGGTATAATTTTCAAGAAAAATCCATTATCCAATTAAAATGGGACAGTCTGTATATAAATGATGATAATTATAACAACAATAATTTTGATAATATTACCAATTATTCACAATAGTATTGATATTAATAATAATATCTATAATAATAATATTTTGAATATCAATACTAATAACTATTAATATTTATATATAAATGTTACTGTCAATGTTATTATTTATATTATTAATATCACTGATATTATTATAAATCGATAATATTATTGTTATTATTACTAATATTATATTGATATTATTATCATCGATGATATTTTTGAAATTATTATTTTATTTATACTATGGTTATATATGAATAATATTATTATAAATAATAATAACTCCAATAATATTATGATTAACAATAATATTAATATAATATTAGTAATAATATCGATGGTATCAATTATATTGTCGCATTAAAGAATGAAGTGCCAAAAACGTCAATTTTAAAGGAAAAAGGGCGTAAGTGCAAATTTATAAATTTTCGGGTTTTTCATCTAATTTTAATACTTAAAAAAAGGAAAATGGGCGTAACAACCTTTGATAAAGGATAAAGGGCGTATGTCCAGGATTTACGCCTTTTCCCGTTATCAAAATAATTTTGATAAATGAAAGGCATATTTTCAATTTTATTTGAAATTTATTTAATGGCAGGATTTTTTAAATTATTGATTGTTTACTGATAATTATACATAATTTATTATCAATACGAAAAACATAAAAATAATAACAAATCTTCATCTTTTATTAAAAATGATTTTGAGAATGGAAAAAAGGCGTGAGTCCCTGAACATACGCACTTTTTTTTTTCTTTAAGCCTTAAAATTAGATGCAAAGCCTGAACTCACGCCCTTTTCTTTTTAGAAAAAAAAAATTCCTAAAAATGGCACTTACGCCCTTCTTCCATTAATGTGTCGATATAAATAATAAAATTTATAATAATAATATTCGAAATATAAATACTAATAATTATTATTAACTAATAATATTTATATTCGAATATTATTATTATTATTATTATTATTATTATTATTATTATTATTATTATTATTATTATTATTATTATTATTATTATTATTATTATTATTATTATTATTATTATTATTATTATTATTATTATTATTATTATTATTATTATTCATTATATTATTATTATTATTATTATTATTATTATTATTATTATTATTATTATTATTATTATTATTATTATTATTATTATTATTATTATTATTATTATTATTATTATTATTATTATTATTATTATTATTATTATTATTATTATTATTATTATTATTATTATTATTATTATTATTATTATTATTATTATTATTATTATTATTATTATTATTATTATTATTATTATTATTATTATTATTATTATTATTATTATTATTATTATTATTATTATTATTATTATTATTATTATTATTATTATTATTATTATTATTATTATTATTATTATTATTATTATTATTATTATTATTATTATTATTATTATTATTATTATTATTATTATTATTATTATTATTATTATTATTATTATTATTATTATTATTATTATTATTATTATTATTATTATTATTATTATTATTATTATTATTATTATTATTATTATTATTATTATTATTATTATTATTATTATTATTATTATTATTATTATTATTATTATTATTATTATTATTATTATTATTATTATTATTATTATTATTATTATTATTATTATTATTATTATTATTATTATTATTATTATTATTATTATTATATTATTATTATTATTATTATTATTATTATTATTATTATTATTATTATTATTATTATTATTATTATTATTATTATTATTATTATTATTATTATTATTATTATTATTATTATTATTATTATTATTATTATTATTATTATTATTATTATTATTATTATTATTATTATTATTATTATTGTTATTATTATTATTATTATTATTATTATTATTATTATTATTATTATTATTATTATTATTATTATTATTATTATTATTATTATTATTATTATTATTATTATTATTATTATTATTATTATTATTATTATTATTATTATTATTATTATTATTATTATTATTATTATTATTATTATTATTATTATTATTATTATTATTATTATTATTATTATTATTATTGTTATTATTATTATTATTATTATTATTATTATTATTATTATTATTATTATTATTATTATTATTATTATTATTATTATTATTATTATTATTATTATTATTAATATTCAGCGTGACATGAAACTACTCTGAAAGAAGTTTCACTTCCCCCGCGCGTACTCGCAACACGCTAATTTTTTTTTTTTTAATTGAATATATGCACAAGTCAAGTCCCGTGTGAGGCTTGGTAAAACGGGCTTGACACAAGGCTCGTATGAGGCCGGATAAAACAAAAAAAACAGGCTTGACACCGGCTTGAATTATTAAGACCTGTGTGAGGCCGGTTAAAGACAACGGGGACAGTCTTGTGTCAAGCCTGTGTTAACGAGGCTCGTGTGAGGCCGGGGAAAACAAAAAACACAGGCTTGAATTATTAAGGCCTGTGTTAGGCCGGTTAAAGACAACGGGGACAGTCTTGTGTCAAGCCTGTGTTAACAAGGCTCGTGTAAGGCCGGAGAAAACAATGGGCACAAGCTTGTGTCAAGCCTGGGCTCCCCAGGCTCGATACACGACCCTCGCACAAGCCTGGCACAGTTGTTCAAGTCCGAGAACTCCTACCTGGGATTTAGTATTAATAATAGCCAAACAATCAATATCAAAATTATTTTACGAGCCAAATTTTTTACCTAGTGGCTAGATATATTACTCAACCTCAATTACAGCCAAACAATCAAAATCAACATTATTTTTCCAGCTGAATTTTTGACTGAGTTGCTAGATATTTGACTTAGCCTTCATTATGGCCCAACAATCAATGTCCACATTAATTTACCAGCCAAATTTTTTACTTAGCTGCTAGATTTTTTATTCAGCTGCTAGATACTTAGCCTTAATAATAGCAAAACAATCAATATCTTTTTTTTTCTACTAGCTAAATTTTTTGGTAAAATTTGACTTAGGGAAATATTTTGTCATAAATTGGTAATTAATACCACTAATAAAATTCAAGTTCAACCTTCATTTTCATCGACCGACAGGGATTTAAGTTTTGGAAAGCAACAGACGGAAAAGGATAGGTTTGACGAGATTTTACGATTAAGATTTGACGTGACAATTACTTTTACAATAATGACGAAACGAACATTAATTGGAACACTGACTTTATCTACAAATAATCAACACAAAGACAGGGTACACTAGGAAGAAATTAGTTATTGGTACTCACGATGGTTTGGTTAACACAGGCACAGGACTCGGATTGACAGGAAACAAGATGCTGGCCTCCAATGAACACGAGAACAGAATATAGATCCAATTGAAGATTATATTAAAATAATAATCAGTAACACTTTATTTATTTTTTTGACACTTGGTTCATTTTATTAGAGCACTTTAATGATTTATTAGACACTTTTCATTATAATAGCAATCATTGTTGTTCAGTAATTTTCAATAATCAATATCTTCAAAATTTCGATATATCGATTTTTATTCCTTTATTTAATGACAACAACTCTTCAATTTTTTAAAACACAAAAAGCTATGGGAAAAATGTTCTAAGGAATGGAAGTGGCCAAATAATAATTTTCTGGAGAAATTAATTTTTTTAAAATTAAGATTTGGCCACTTCCATTCCTTAGAATATTTTTCCCATGGCTTTTTAATTTTTTGAATAGACAAAAAGCTATCGCAAAAATGATCTAAGGAATGGAAGTTGCCAAATGTTAATTTATAAAAAAATAAGTCTTCCAAAGAAATATTATTTGGCAACTTTCATTCTTTAGAATATTTTTCCGATAGATTTTTGTCTATTTAAAAAATTAAAAAGCTATGGGAAATATATTCTAAGGAATGGAAGCTGCCAAATGTTAATTTTTGAAAATTTAATTTCTTGAGAAAATTATTATTTGGCAACTTCCATTCTTTAGAATATTTTTCGCATAGCTTTTTAATTTTTTAAATCGATAGAAAGCTATCGGAAAAATATTCCAAGGAATGAAAATCAATGGTATCAGCTTCACCACTCAACACTCTTTACCAAGCCACCAGCAGCTTCATTTTATTGTGCTTCATCATCATGAAAGACCCTACCACTAATTGCTAATCTACCACTACAAAATCTATTTTAAAAAATAATAAAATTTTCGTTATTTATAATTTGATAAATATATTATTTTTATCGATTAATAATTATTTACTGTCATTCCAGGTTCAGTTACCTGAAGTGGATAACAATATATGGGGCATTCTGAGTCACTTCAGCTGGTCATCTGTCTAACCCTCTTGGATTGAGTTGAAAATTTTTTTATATGTTGTTTTTGGCTTTTTATGCAGCCTGAATTTTTTTGAAAATTTTGTGACGTGTTTTAGCCGGTAAAGTAGAGTGTTTTAATGTTAATTCTCTTCTTTCATAAAAAAAGCCCCAATTTAAATCCATGAATTTTTTTCCATAAAATAAGGTACTCAATCCACGTATATTCAATTAAAAGTTAGAGTGGGCCGAGACGTTTATATGCTTTTTTTTTTTTTCTTTTTCAATTTTTTTTTATTAAAAATTTTTTGAAAAAAAAAAAAATTAAATTTTTAAATACATAAAAATAAAACAAAATTAAAACATATCTTGGTAAAATTTCATTTTCGGCATATTTTAAAACTAAAAAGTGGAAAATTTCACGAACATTTCGTTAAAAATTAAAATTTTTCACTTTTTAGTTTTGAAATAGGCCGAAAATATTTAATATCAACAATTATTTTATTTGTATTTAAAAGAAAAAAAAAAAGCCTATAAACGTCTCCGCCCACTCTAATTTTTAATTGAATATACGTGAATTGAGTACTTTACTTTATGGAAAAAAAAATTTAAATTTTACAGAAGAAATTGCTTAAAACACTCTACTTCGTGCATCTCAAACTACTTCTTATATAAACACCAACTATCCGTGAAAATCGAACAATGACCAGCTGACTCTATACTGGTACAGGAACTGACTGTCTTGAAAGTAAATTTGATTTTCTAGGTAAGCTACATTGATATGCTTGTAAATGTTAATTTTTTTTATAAATGAAATTGACTTGTCCTTCATTGGCAAGTTTATCAATACGTTTTTGCGAAGATGCAAAATGTCTCACAGTTTTTATCGTCAATAACACAGTAATAATTCGTTTACGTGACAATATCTAAAATATAATTTTATGAATAATAACAATTCAAAATAAAATATACAATACATACATATAACTTTCGCTGGATCGTTTTAAATATCTTCAGTCACTTACGAAATTTGACACAAACATAATTGTTAGAAAAATTAGGCTACGTGAAGTTGGCGCACAAGTTCAACGTGGGAACTTCATATAGGGCTCGAAAAAAAGCTCTAATTTGTAGTATTTTGTGGTACTAAAATTAGAATTTTTAGTTAAAAAAAGAATTCAAAGCAATTGTCTTCAAAAGTTGACTAAAAACGTTGTATATGAGTGAAAAATCTTTGTCAGAATTCGTAGTGAAAAAATTGGAATTTGTAGTTCAATAGTTTTCCTGCAGAGTTAATTCATTTATTAAGGTATCTATTAACAAGTTTATTTTTCTTGAAAACTATCAAACTATAAATTCTAATTTTTCACTACAAATTGTAGTAAGTTTTTTTGCATTAAAAAAATATGACAATTTTCATTTTTGACAATAAACAAAAAAGTTAAACATATATCAGATAATAAATAATAATTAACTTTTTAATTCATCGTTCAAAATCAAAATAAAAATGGCTCTTCGATGCAAAAAGACTTACTGCAATTTGTAGTGACAAAATTATAATTTGTAGTTTGATAAACTTCACGAAGAATAAACTAGTTTCATAAATACTTTAATAAATTAATTGATTTTCCGGGAAAACGATTGAACTACAAATTCCAATTTTTTCACTACAAATTACTACAATCTCTGACAAAGATTTTTGACCCATATACAACGTCTTTAGTCGATTGTTGAAGGAAATCGCTTTTAACTTTTTTTTTTTAACTACAAATTCTAATTTCCCTACTACAAAATACTTCAAATTCAGAGCTTTCTTTTAAGCCCTATATGAAGTTTGCAAGTTAAAGTTGCGCGCCAACTTCACGGAGCCGAAAAATTACATTCATTGAACGGTGTTTCTTTAATTACAGATATTTTTTTAGATGAACCACATTTGATTATTCGTAAAAAGTTGTATTATATTGTTAAGAATATTTTGTTTTCAGTAGAATAATATAGTGTATTGTATTTTTTTATAATTTTCAATTCATCTAACTTTGTTATTCATTTTATTACAATATACGCTCTAAAGCTGTAATTTTATAGTAATAATAGGACAATTATTTTCGAACCATGTATTAGACAGTTTTAGGGAATAGACGTCGTAAGGCTGTAGATGAGGCTTGGGTCAGATATCGACAACGCATAATATACCAAGAATTTCTTAATCGTCGTACCCATTTACGTGAACAGCTCCATCAGCGACAGCAAAATTTTAATTACAATGATAATGAAAATATTGATTATCAAAATGAAGATAATCGTGATAATCATCAAGGCCAAGATGACAATCATTATGATACCCAAAATGATAATAATCGTGATGAGAATCAGGTTGGTGATGATCATCAAGGCCAAGATGACAATCATGATAATCAGAATAAAGATAGACATGATGAAAATCTCGATGGTGGTGATAATCGAAATTTAGATAATCGTGATGAGAATCAAGATGGCGATGATCGTGGTGTTAATAATAATCAACACGGTGATCAGCACCATGATCCACATGATGACGTCGATTATTGCCAGCGTGTTTTAGCTTTTGCGTGCGTATGAATGGGTATGACTTAAAAACAAACCAACGCAATATTACAAGTTGTCGGTCAACATCGCTGTCTCGCCAGGATACCCAAAGATGATCGAACGCTTCTCGCAACTCCACGAACTCCAGCTCTTATATACCATATGGCAGGTGGAAAATACCTCGATTTAGGGTGAGAAAATGCCCTTCAAGAACCCTAAAAAAAACTCCTGGGCATCTAATTTCTCGTGAATTATTGTTTGATTTTAGCACTGATGGTGCACTTCTTGAAAAAGGAAAAAAAGGTAACGTGTGGCCTATACAAATTAGAATCGTTAACATTCCGAGTAGGGTGCAAAATTCACAGTGGTACAAAATTCACAGTCGAGACTGATTCCAGCGCCACCTATCAAAGAAGGTTGTTTCAAAAACATTGAGGATGTTCTAAAAAACCCTTTCAGCTTTCATTTTTAGAATAACCATTTCGAGTCTTCTAAAAACCATTTTATGGACTCTTTTAAAGACCCTTTACTTTATTATAATAATGGTGTTCTAAATCTCCCCGTAATATTAAAAAAAGCGTAGATAACTTTAGGTAAACAAATATATGATACAAAATCATCACCAACAGTAGCAAAAACACTTCGTGATAATATGAAGCTGCTGGAAAGTTCTGATTTCTTTGACCAAGATGTTGGTGAAGATGTTGATGATATAGTTAATGATGTGGCTAATGAAAGCAATATATCAATAATGAAAGTTGAAAAAATAGGTTATACATATTCTATATTAATATTAGAATTTATCTATTATAAAAAAAGATTAACAAATTAGCTCACAT
Organism: Aphidius gifuensis; assembly: GCF_014905175.1. Classification (NCBI taxonomy): domain Eukaryota; kingdom Metazoa; phylum Arthropoda; class Insecta; order Hymenoptera; family Braconidae; genus Aphidius; species Aphidius gifuensis. Next base: position 9,333,334 of record NC_057790.1, read on the forward strand.
GTTATGTAATAAATATATTAAAGAATGTTATTAATTATAATGAAAAAAAAAACAAAATGTCTTTTGAAATTTGAATTTTGGCTCTTTTCAAGGCTCCTTAGATTTTAAAGATGGCCCTTGTTGGCCCCTTCAGCGCCACTCGGTGGCTCTTTCACTGCCCGAGCATTTGGCAACTCTGCCCTTGACATTTTAATTTTATATTTGAAACATAGAATTTTTATATCAATAGGAAACAATACTAGATTCTCAACATAAAGTTAATTCTCAAGTGTATCTATTTTTTTCTTAATTCAAGAAATTTTGTTTTCTTATAACGAAAGTGATTGAAATCACGTCAATTTACTTTTAACTAAAATTTTTGGTAACGTTCAATTAAAGAAAAAAATCTTAATTGAAGAAACTTGTCGACCAAAACAACATTCAGTATTCTATTCTGAAAAAAAACATCTGTGGAAGAAAGATGTGTATTTTTGAAGGAAGATTTCCGTCCTCAAAAATATGAATAGTTTAAATTCATTAAAAAAATATGACAGTCCGGAATTTACATTCCCATTTTATGTTGAGACTGTATTTTCTTGATTGGAGAAAATTTACTGAACTTAAACAAAAATGTTTTGATAAAAAGATTGAGTGTGTATTTAAAATGCAATACAAAAACATGTACTGAAAAGCTTGTCCTATCGAGAAATTTTGTTCTTGGCTTTGGATGTAATTAGCTATCCTTCACAAGTAAATCAGTTCAATAAAAATATCTTTGGTTCCTTCACATTTTGATTTTATTCTTGAAAAACAACATCTTAAGATCAAAAGGAAACTATAATAGATTACCAAGATAGAGTTTTGTTTGTATTGTATCCATTTTTTTCTCAATTCAAGAAATTTTTATTTGTTGTAAAAAAATTCTTTAAATTACGACAATTTACTTTTAACAAGCATTTTTGGAAACGTTTAATTTAAGAAAAAAATCTCAAATGAAGAAATTTTGTGACCAAAACGATATTAAATTTCTCTGTCTGAACAAAATTATGAGTTAAAAGAAAAATTTTTTTTTTTCACAAGAATATTACTGCCATTTCGAAAATAGAATAGTTGACCTTTAATTTAAAAACATAAAGATTTGAATATTTACAGGCTTGACTTGATTAAACAGTTAATTTTATACGCAGAGACTTTGTTTTGTTCCCGTAAAAGATCCGTTTTTTATCGATAGGTAAAATAAATAATGATAATAAGAAGTTTCGGAACAAATAATTTCTTGATTTGAGATACCACTGTTGATTATTAATACATGTTGATATTTAACAGTCGTTTGAAAATTTTATTTAATGTGTTTTTTTCTGAAACTTAAAACTCTACATCTTGCATTTCAAAACTTTTATTATTAAATATGAATATAATCATGTTTAATTTAATCTAAGATATATTGTGTTCAACTTATATTTTGGCATTTGAAGCAAGTTATTCCTTCTCAGATTTTTACGCATGACACAGAATGGAAAAGATTCTGTGTTTTTGTAAGATTATTTTTCTCTGTTTAAGAAATTATCTCCATTCAAGAATATGTGTAGCTTATTTCAAACCTTTTTTTTCCTTATCAAAAGTTTGATGAATTATGATTAATATTTTGGACACCTTCAGTATAAACTAAATGGTTTTTCATTATATATCAATTTCATTGAAATGTTTTAAATAAATTCTTCTTTAAAGTAATGGAATTTTCAATGAAAGGCTAGTACACCTGCATCACAATTTGATTACAACCGATGTATTTTTTTATCATAGTAATATCCGTGATTCTTGATTTGAGTTCCGATGATATTCATTTCGTTTGATTTTGTTGAAACATTTTTTTTCTTAATTTTAAGTAATTTTCTTAAACGAAGAAAATTTCTTAATCCAAGAAAATTTTTTACCGGCAAAATCTCATAATTGTCTCAGTATACAATAATTATTATTTCAAATATTACCGAAGTTTTTTATATTTGAAAAAAACAAAAACAACTCGATCTTAGTCAGCAAGTATTTGTAACAGTGAGGTTTTTTATTTTAGAGCTGCGATTGAATTCAATCAAAAAACTTTTAACGATTGCCTTGGCACTTGGTGCTGAACGTACTTGTAGTCAGTTGATGCCTTTTTTGACAGAGACAATTTATAATGGAGATAAAGTTTAATTGGCACTTGCTGAACAACTTGGTACATTCACACCACTTGTAGGTCGACTTGATTATGTTTATTGTTTATTGGTAAGTATTTGAAAAAAAAAGATAATTATTTAAATTGACATTCAACAATTTAGCATTATTGATTACACTATAGCGTGATTAATTAATTAAAAATGAATACAAGCATACTTTAGCTTTGTTTTTCACATGTTTAAATGTGAAAACTAACATACTCACTTTACCATTAATTTGATTTTTATTTTTTTTTATTTTTATAAGATCAAGCATCTACTTGAAAAAATATTATTTAAACGTCAAAAAAAAGAGCAACAAAAATATTATATTCAAGTCAACGAGACAATAATAAAATTTTCGTTTTATTTATTTACATTACAATTGTAATTGAAAATAATAAATTTTAGCCACCACTTGAAGCATTGGCACCTGTTGAAGAAACAGTTGTACGTGACAAAGCAGTTGAATCTTTGCGTAATCTTGCAAGTCAACACAGTTCAGCATATCATGAAGATCATTTTTTTCCATTGGTACAACGTTTTACATCTGGTGATTAGATTACGTCAAGAACATCAGCATGTGGTTTAATAAGTTTATGTTATCCACATGGAAGTGGTTCTAATGAGTGAATCACCAGTTAGAAGCGGACGCGAAGAAGAAGAACCTTCGAGAAATCAATCTATGGAAGATTCTGAAATAGATTCTGGAGATTCTGAATAAATCCATAATAATGAATTTTTCTATTGCATAATTTTTTTCTGTACTTTCTATGTATGTTTTATTTGTATCGTCTCTATCCAATATTGTATGTTGTAACCATATTCATATGACTAAAACAATAAATTATCATTGAAACCTTGTTATTTATGCATAGTTCCAGATTATTTTCAATGTGAACGACTTTATACAGTCATTGATTTACTGTAATATATAATCAGATTATTACCGTTAATGAACCGCTAACCAACTACGAATAAACTAAGTTTAATTAACCAGAAACCAACAAACCCTAAATAGACTATGAGTAAACCATAAATGGTGACCCAAGTTTCTGGTTTCTGGTTAGTTTTCGGTTAGTTATTTGAATCCAAAATATTCGGGTTTGAACAAGGCTTATTAACAGTTAACTAACAGTTAGTTCTTATTTGGTTATTTTTAGGTTTAAGAAGGGTTTGTTTTTGGTTTTTTTTGCGCACATTCCAACCTTGAGACTACCGTTTGATAACGGTTCATAAGGGGTTAGACCGTACCGTTAGGGAAATTAGAATTTTGATAGTTGGATGCAACAGGGTGGTTTGGGCCCACCTCGGATAAATCTGCAATTGAGGTGACGAAGGTGACGTTACGGGCCTTGGGCCAGGTGATTTCGTTTTTTATCTGGAGTAGGTTACCGAGGGTGGCTAGTAGACAGCGGCTTGGTAAAGATCTTTTAGAGGAGGAGGGGAAATTCTTTGCGATAAATGAAGGCAACTCGAGGTCAACAACCGAGGCAACGTCCAATTCAGGAGGGGTATGAACTTTAACTTCACCAGGTCTGGATGTAGCTCCAAGACTTTCTGGTGAAGGTCTTGTAACAAAAATGTTAATGGGGGGGAGGGGGGTCTCCAGTGATTTTCTTACGACTGCAGGTGTTTCTCTTAAGGTGAAACACAAGTTGTTCTGTTTTACCGGTAAAGTCTGTATGCTTTTACATACAAAAAAAAATACTATTATTATTATTTTAATTTTTTCCTATATAAAACACATGGGCTCTACCGGTAAAACAGAACAACTTGTGTTTCACCTTAAGGGGAAATTATCCATCACTAGTAGTGTCCGCTGGGGTCTCCTCCACGTCAAGTCGGTCCGGCTGGGTTTTGGGCTTTCGTTCTCTCTTCTGCTTGTGTATCGCACTTAGTGGTCCCGGGTGTGTAGATATCTCCTCGTCACCCATTGTAACACTGGTGGAGGAGGGGGGGGATGTGAAATAAGGGAACTAATTAATATTAATATTAATTGACGGAATGAAACAAATAAAAGAAAATAAAGAGACAGACTGTAAAATAATCCAAAATGAAAGGTAATCCAACAATCCTATGAGTATTACACTATACATATAATATTCCAAGACTTAGTAATCTTATGATCCAATAGGTTCGCGTGTAATTAGCTAGTGAACGTTTGGACGCCTTGCACCGGCTTATATAGTGACTTGTGAGTAGACTCACGAGTGGAGAAATCCTCCTCATAAGTGAGGGTTACAGCCTACCTCTCACTCAAATAAGAAGGCGATACTAAGATCTAACGAGGGTAGGAGGGGATATCTCCACCTTTCCAACAAATTTTTCATGGTTTGTTTGATTTTTAACTCTTGCGGATTCTCAGTCGTAGACCAAAGGGTTGATTTTTGCGACTGGAAATTTTACCTTCCTCAACGATAAATCAATTTGACCCACACCGGAATTAAACAAAGGTCGGGGAGTATTATACTGATTATAGGGTGAGTCGATTAATTATTTTTACAAAAAACTTTAATTAGTCGTAATTAAAATGGAGACTTATTTTTTAAACAAGGAATCAATCAATACGAATAATTTCAATAAATTGGAAATCGGTTCTAGTCAGAGAAATAATTATTACATTCAATTGATCGTACCATAATTAATTTTAACGTCTGAGAAAACCGATTTTAGAAAAGGCCGACAAATTGTTGCAGCAAAATTGAATTACTGTACCATAATTAGTCATAGTTAACATAAAAATTAATTTTTGGGGAGGTCCAACCAATTATGATTTCAGTAAACTTTAATCTACAGTACCATAATCAGTCGTAATTAACATGAGAATGACTTTTTTTTTTTTTGGGGGGGGGGGACTAATTACTACAGGAAAATTTATTTCACCGGATCATAAGTAGTTGTAATTAAATTGGGGACTATGTAAGTCAGAGGACGTCAATTTATAACTTAACTTATACTAAACATGGCCCATGATTCCGGGATGACTCGCCGAGAGACCTGAGTTGAATGTTACGGGAAGTATTACGCGTAATTTCTTAGTCTATTATTATAATTATATTTTTTTTCTCCTTTTGCTATATTATTTTATCTTCTTTTTTTTTGTAAAGAATAGCGGGATTGTCAAAAATAAAATTTAGGTAGGGATGTGTTTTTAAAATAGCGATATATCAAAATAACTTATAAAGTAATAGTCGAAAATAGGTAGGGATACACAATATATTTTTTTTAAGGGATAATATCGTAAATACATTATAAAGTAGTAGGAAATAGGTGGGGATAGCACGACTATGTTTCAAAGTAGTGGGAATTTTTTAAATAAATTTTGAAATAACGGTAAATGGGTGGGAGTATAAGGGATATATTCTTTTTTGTAGCGGGGATAGTAGAATAAATTTTATAAAAGAGATATTCTTTCACGGCGGATTTCCACCTTCATCGGATTTCCCTCTCTTTTTTTACTCTCTCCATAATCCCGATGCTGGAACCTAGAAGCGCAAAAACTAAAATTCTAAACAGATGTTTTTTTATACAGTGGCATAGCATATTGTTGACAAAAGTCATTTTCGATTCAAAATCAAAATAAAAGCAATTCACGATGAATCATGATATAAAGGATGTTGATCCAATTGTAGATCTTTTGATTAGAGAAGTAGTAAATTATGTAGCTAAAGAAGTAATTTTTGAAAGAAATTATTAATTCCTGTCAATTATAAATGATAAATAAATTCAAGAATAATGTTTATATGAATATTTAAATTATTTCGTAATTAAAAATATGATTTAGTCATTTTATAATTTAAAATTTATTTCAATTTAAATTATTTCTATTACAAATTAATTAGAATATATTTAAAATCAATGCTTCAAATTAATTATAGTCTATTTTGTATATATTTGTATAATTTCTTAATTTATATGATTTAAACAAAAATAATTGTAGGTGCTGCTGGTTGATAATGATAATGGTCCAGCTGGTGACAGTACCGATGATTCAGATATTTCAATTGATGATTCAGATTCTTCAGAATATAAAAATGCACCAAGAGACAGTGCCGTAACAAGGGGTGGGCAAGAGGGGCAACTGCCCAGGGCACAGTGTAAAGGGGGGGCGCACTTAGAAGCGCGTCACAAGAAAAAAAAATATTCTTTTTTAAACAATTAAAAGAAAATTATATTTTCAGAAAAGAAATTGACTACTGTCATTTATGATCATTCAGATATTACATAAACATGATTGTCTTTCTAAATTTTGAAGTTAATTGTCCTCATTATTGTCATTTGTCGTTTAGAGACAATCGTCCTAAAACAATATTAAAAATGCAAAATAAAACGTAAAATAAAAAATATACTTAATAATTTGAATTGAAATTTTTTTTTGTTTCTTCTGACAACGGCCAAGACACGATCTTCTATACTCAAATTCTACCGAATTCTACCTATTACTAACATCGTACTATAACCGACTTAATTACTAACGCAGGTTAACATCGACCGATTTTTATTCTGCTTGTATTGACTATATGCCAAAGGTTTGCCTATCCTTTTTTTAATTGACATAAATTGAGATGATTATGGCAAATGGCTGAGAAATTAATTCAGATTACGAATTTATTTATTTGGTCACATCCTTTTCTTAGCAACATTTGCCATAATTAATTAATAAAAAAGCTATTGCCAAATATTGCTGAGGAAAGAATGTATCACCAAATATATTATTTCCTAGTCTAAATGAATTCTTTAGCTAATTTAGACAATAATTTCAATTTATGATAGGAGATATTGCTAAGGAATTAATTTAGACTAGGAATTAATATATTTGGTTACATTCTTTCCCTAGATACATTTGCCATAATTAATTAATCAAAAAGCTATTAGCGGCTGTTGCTAAAGATTGGATGTAACCAAATAAATTATTTCATTATCTAGATCAATTTCTCTGCAATATTTTCTATAATACAATAGAATCATTGTGCCAAATTGATTGTATCTTCAATAGACTTCGATGACATCATAGATGAATTTTTCAGCGACAACGCCAGAAGACAAAAACTGTTTTGATTTTGTAATGATTCATTCTTCATCTATATCACTTTTAAAATATTTTGTCTTTTATATTATTATCCACAACAATTTTTATTTAGAAAAAAAAATTGTTTCAGTATATTCTGGCGGTTTTGCTTGTTATATATATTATCGTTGAATACACCTAACAAATGATTTTTTTTTTATATATTATATCGATAAAAATAGGGCGCAAAATATAATTTTGCCCAGAGCGCAAAAATTCCTTGTTACGGCACTGCCAAGAGAACGTCGTCCGTTACACTGGGTATTTAATTACATCGAAAACGTGCATCGTTCAGAAAACCGAGAATTCAGGAGCCATTTTCGAATTGAAAGAAGATACACATATGAATTGATTAGTGAATCAATTTTTTATCAAATTTTTTAAATATATTATTACTATATAATAACAAATGAAAATTTTTTTCAGATCGATTAATTCAAACAAATTTTTAAATAATTATGACCCTCATAAAAATGCAATAAGTCATGAAAAAAAATTTTTACTTACACTTTGGTACTTGGCAAACACTGAGACGTTCCGTAAAGTATCAGATCGGTTCAATGTTACATCAAGTTCATCTCATCGCGTTTTACAACAAACATTGAATTTATTCACTGGCTAGATAATGATGAAGAAAAACAAGTCATAAGTGGAAGATTTAATAATATTCAAGGTCTTGATAATGTTATTGATGCTATGATGATTGTCACATCAGAATTCTTAGACCAGCCGAAAATCAACGTGATTATTACAATCGTAAAAGATATCACAGTATTGTGTTGCAAGTTGACGCAACAAGTGATAAAAATATAATTGATTTTTATGTTGGAGAACCAGGGTCGATGCATGATGCTCGAGTATGTCGAAGATTACCAATGTACATAAGAGCTCACGCAATGTACTCAAGCTGATCCCAAGTTTTTTGGTCAGCTTCATCTATTGGGTGATTCAGCATCTGCTAATTTGCAATAGATCGTGACCCCATTTCGTGATGATGGTAGGTTGACTCAAATGGTAATCGAACACACATTTAGGGATTTAGGAAATGTATTTCGTAGTTTTCAAAAATTTCATAATATAAGGATAAATATTACCCTGAATTGCATTTCATCTTCATGTATATTGCATAATATTCGTAATTTAGATAGACAAAATGATTCAGACGATAAATCTGAGTCTGATAGTGATTCAGCCAATGATGATAACGAGTTAATTGTTACAAAATCAAATATTGCATTGGTGATTGATATGAAAAAACAAAAAATTACATATTTATGAAACAAAAAAATGAGCATAAGCAAACCAAAAAAAAATTACAATGAAAAAAAAAAACTATTGAGTGTTAACATAACATAAAAATAATCGATTTTTTTTTTTTAGAATTTTGACTGAACTCTAGAGACTCAACTAATAAGATTATTATATTGGTATTGCGTAATATCAAATCTAAGATGAACGTACTGATGATATATCTACGAAGAATACATTTTATAACTTTATGTTTATCTTGAATGTTACTTTTTTTTAATTGATATGATTTTGTTAGGTAAACAACAATAACCAGTTACACTCAATGTGACTTATGTTTCAATAATCTTATGAAAAGACAACAATAATATTTTTTCATTTTATTTTATTTTTTTATTTACCAATTGTTTGATTTTCTAAATTATTTTTTAATAAAAAAAATATGATTACTGTTATGTCCGAATTCACCCGTAATAATAATTAATGTACTTACTTTTAATTTGATCCTAACCTCGTGGTCAAGAGATCAGGTTCACAGCGTGAAAAGAAAAAGACGTAGGATGAGAGAGATAGGTTGTAATAATTATTACACCTTGATTTATTATTAAAAATTATGACTGAAGTTTTATTGATTATTAATTCTCGTGGTTATGTTATAGTGTTTGTGTACATATAATGTATAATGATTTTTAGTTACTCACAATAGCTGATTTCTCGTTTTACACTGCTTTATATATTATAATGGCTCTTGGATCTGTCCCTCTTGGTTGTTCTTTGATTACTGATCGATTACTGTTTATTTATTGGTTGATGATGGGTTGAGTCGCTTGCTGATCTTGTTTTGAACAATCACTATCACTGACTCGATTTATTATTGATCTTTATTGTGAAATATTTTTATTACTTATATAATTTTTATTACTTCATATGTTGATCGGTCCATTAATGAGTAATTAATCATGAACTCTGCAAAAATTAGATGTGGCAACGTATGGCATATTCAAACACACACACACATACCCGAAGTTCCATATATTGTATACGGAGCGCAGGCGCTTTTCTCTTTATTTTCTTACAGTGTAGCCAGATTTCAGTTTTGTCTGTAACGTCAGAAGCGCCCCGCAACACCCGCAATGAATTCGTGCATAACCTCCTTAACAAGTTATACAACAAGTACTGAAGTCAATCAAGAGGTACGGTAGTGCCCTCCAATTCCTTGGGAAATTATATTAAAATATGATTGATCAGATAAAAATATTATGTCTTCTAATCATTCCATTAAATCAATATCAGAATTTTTATAAAGAAAAAAACAGATTTTTTAGCTGTATACTTTTTTTTTAAACTTCAAAATCAATTTCAGAAATTGCGTTTTTCTTGATATTTCCCTAAAAACTCAGGGCATTCTGACAAACATTAGAAACCAAAATCAAATTAAAGCAATATGGCTTTTAAGTCGAGAGCAATTCGACAACATTATAAAATGAAATTGAGCAAAAATAGTGGAATGGTGTGAAAGAATCTTTATATCAGTACAGTATTCATCATCGCATCGATGGTGCGCGCGCCATATGTTGTTGGGATTATTACAGTTTCAGAAATTGCGTTTTACTTGAAATTTCTTTCAAAAGTTAGGGCACTCTGACAAACATTATAAATAAAATGAAATCAAATCAAAGCAACACAAAGCAATATTGCTTCCTGGTCCAGAGTAATTCGACAACATAATAAAAATAAAATTGAGCAAGAATAGTAAATGGTGTGAAAAAACCTTTGGGTATATTTACAGTATTCAATATCGCATCGATGGCCCGAATCTAATAATGATACTTTTAGCTATGTTTCCAAGTCACATGTTGTGATTGTTTATTTTTCTTTTCATTGAGTTTAATGAGTTTTTTTTTTTTATATTATATGTAAAAGGAAATATTTTCAAATATCTAAATCAGCTGCCAGAAGCATCTGTCTATAGAGCAAGAAAGCTAACATATTTTTAAATACTATTTTTGACTTGTTCATTTTTTTGTGATGGTTGATGCACAACTATTTTATAAGTTTGAGTATTAAATATTAATAATAATAAAATGTCAGATAAAGTGAATAATATTTAAAACAATGATACCCAAGACATCATTATCAACGAATTTCTCGATGGTACAATTGATCTATCACATGTTAATTTTGATGACAATGAAAGATGGTTGCTGTCAGTGAGTTCACTGAAAGATTTGTCAAATGATATACAATTTAAATATTTTATAGATTTTAGGTATTTTTTAAAAAACAGCAACTTGAAAAAAAATTTATTCGATGAGATAAGTTCATTAAGGTAAGAAAAAAATAGTAAAAAACCCTATTGTTTCTTTTATTTTTGAACTTTTTTATTGATTCTGGCTGTTTTTATGGAGATCCCATTCTGAATTTCCTACCAATATAGTAAAATTTTCTTAGCTTTTCGAAAAAAATCATTGTATGGGCAAGCCCACAAAAACAGCATTTTACATTTTAAACTCTAATTTCAAAGTTTTTTCATAAATCTATTAAAAAACTAAGATTTCCTATGAAAAGCTGAGAAAATTCTACGTAGAAAAATATTATTAATCAAACTTCTTTTTCGTTTTAGAAGTTTGAAAAAATGATTTAAAAAAAAAAATAAATAAGAATGTGATGGAATTCCCCATAGAATAACTTCAAAAATAATGACTAAAAAAAAAAAAAAAAAAAAAAATACAAGGTCACCGTCTCAATCTAGTCTTGCGACTGACCAATTTTCAGCAAGATCAAAGATAGTGAGGCCCACATCGACGTTCGGAATTGGTGGACGTGCTCATATATACTGTGTTTCATGAAACGTTTCATGTTGCGTTGCCTACGCTATATGTATACTGTGTTTCATTTAACGTTTCAGTTTTCGTTACACTACTTCCGTCCCCATTTTTCGTAATGAATTTTTTTTCCACTTACCCCCCGAAAAAAAGTTTCACTTCAATAATGTAATAATATAATATATATGTACACATAATAATATAAATGTGTATAGGTATTTATACATGAATGGATACATACATATACATTCATGTGCTTAGCATAAAATTTTTTAATTACTTAATTAAGTATTATATTTATATTATTTAAAAATGAATTGACGAATAGAAGGACGTCGGAGTTAACTTGAAGAAACTTAGAAAAAATGAAAAGCCCTGTGGTCTAGAGGTCAAGGCGTTTGCCCGGTAAGCAAAAGAGCCGGGTTTGATTCCCGGCGGGGGAACTTCTTTATTTTTTCTAAGTTTCTGGTTTCTTTTTCAAATATATTATATTTATTATTAATTATATATGTGGATATTATTAATATTATATATGTGGATATAGGTACAGACATATGTGCGCATGTATGTATAAAAGTATACGTACATGTGCTTATACTTATAAATTGAATTGAACATCAATTATTATTAATATTATATGTATTATATCTATACTGTAACTGATTTTCTGACCTGCACGGCGAGAACTATCGGCCAAGGTTAACAACGAGGATTTCTCACCATCCTCCTCTAAATCACCGGGGGGAGCCATGTTGATTATCTCGGAAGCCAACAGCCGTAGGAGTAACGAGAACAAATACGAGAACCTAACTCAGTCTTAGAAATGGTAGAGGGGCGCGGTCCACCTGATCGGACTATGAAATACGTAACCAAACCTGAGGGAACTATCGTGAACCAAGCATAGTGTATTACATACGCCTATATTACATTGCGACTATACTATAGTAAAATACCTACGTCACAAGTATCGTAAGTGTGGGAGCAAATGGTCTACATGTGAGATATGTATTTTGTATAGAGAACCATACAGCGATCCATCCGTGACCAGGTCTTACACATACGTTGCCATTGCAATAATAATATATCTCAATATTATTATTATTGTTATTATTTACAGCGATCCATTCGTGAACTCACACATACACATTTATGTGCGATGAATTCAATAATAATTATTATTATTATAATAAGAGAACCATATAGCGTGATCATTAGTATTAGTCCGTCATTGAAAATTCGGACAGAGTTTCACCAGGACTTAACGTTTGATACCTAGGGAACCTTTTTGAGAGATCCAAACGATGTCGAGAGAACCAGTAGTGAACCAAGAGAAGAGAAGTGATCAGTTCGAGAGCCAGACAAGTTGTGTCGTCTAACGACGACGTTCAGTGCTTAGCTGCTGTGAGCTCTCACCCCACTCGGTAGCTATCGCCCCCGGACATGCGCAGCACGCTTTCTTAGCCCGCAGTTCGATAGGTTTACGATCGGGCTTCGTACGCAGCCTTCGGTGAGTTTATCTCTTCGATGGAGGAGTGGGGCATTCGCCGCGATAAGGTTTGGTGTATCAAGACATCTTATAAACATCGAATAGGCGCCCCATTGATGTCATATATAATAGTCTTGACCCTACACAGAGCCTTGCACTAGTGATCCTTTATTTATTAATAGCCAACTACCATTGGTTATTAATACGTAAACGTTAACAAATAAATAATCCATATCTATTTGGCTGATTATTTATTTCGAGAACCCACGAAATAATAAATTTCGTTACAATACATACATTTTATTATATTTTATTATTTATCAATACTTACAAGAAAAGTTGATTTTTTTTCACCGTCACTTTTGAAGGCTAACCTCAACAGAATGGGCAACACTTGCTGACATTTCATTATTGTAATCAAAATTAAACTTAACACTTTGAATCAATTAACAAGATAGATATCTCATAATATTCTGTAGTTATCTATTAAAAAATAATTGAAACAAAAATTTGATAATAAAAGCTTACAAAAAATATAAACACAACTAATATACTAAAATTTCGACAAAAACAATGCTATGGTGCTGTCTATGAGAACCATGAGACCAATACTTGTTGAGGATATCTAATTCCCTGTATTATCAACATATATTATTTCTATTTAACGAAACCTAGTGTCTCTCAAGTATCTCTTGTACTATTATTATTATATCTAAATACTTACAATAAACGTTCAATTAATTACTGATAAATTGTTTATTAATTTATACATTAAATATCACCTTAATCCTGTGTATTGAAGCACCCTGCTCAACAGGTTATGGGCCCAGGGGTTTATGAATTGATTAAGGCGAGAATATTAATTGAAAAATAAATCAAAAACTTGTTATACTGCACTCCGTTTTATTTTTGAGGTTAAGAAGACACGAGGTCAAAAAGATACTTGTTCCGTAGGAACAGAAAATAAAAATCATAAAAAATTTATTTATTAAAGGTAGTATTTTCTCGTCTTTTTTTCTTGGGTCTTTGATGAAGAAAAACCTTCAGCACTGCTCAGGGCCAAGACAAGAAAATATTCGTAAAGAAAAAGAAAGGATGTAAAGTTCTAACAATATGATCGGCTCGGACGACTGGGGACAAAGGCTCGGTTGGTGATGGACAGAACGTCCAAAAATTATCAACCGTGACTATAACTAATTCAACATGTTTTCTAAATATTTGCACATGTTGAAATAGTACAAAGAGGCATATTTTTTCGAGACTGGCCATCTCTTGAAAATATGCGTCTGACTCCTTCCTTTTCATTCGTTGACCTGGTCCGCGTTTTCCAGACAGTAAAAGAATTCAACTAATAAGAGAATAGACCCTGAATTTTCCTCCAATCATTTTTTCACATAAAATCTACACCATTGCATGACATTATCTGACTACTCCCTCTCTTCTTGTTTATACCTCAATTCGAATAAACGAAAAAGAAAACGAAAAGCAAATACACTCGAAATCGAACAGTCATCGCTATACGACTCCATCAAACTCGACATTCATTTTTTATCTGATGTATGTTAAACTTGATAATCAAAATAAACGAAATTAAAACGAAACTTGTGTAATAATCTACTACTTATTTCACGCTTGAACATTTGGTGCCTCCAGAGAGAATTGAACTCTCGACCCCTGGTTTACAACCAGTGGTAATCTTATATAAACGTGTGTGTGTAAAAAGTTATTATTAATAAAACACATCCGATCAATAAGTGGATAATTTGTGCACTGGATAAATCGTATGTCGGCATCATCTCGTAAGTAAATCAATAAACTTGTTGCATTTGTCAATCAATCCTAGCTTCTCCTATTATCAAATTGTTATCCTTGAATTGAGTCACGAATTAATCATGGCTACTGCAGCTCAAGTAGCACAAACAACTCGTAAAAGAGCAACATTAAAAAGCGCTCTTACAAGGGTATCTGAAATGTTTAATTCTGGTACATACGACAAGAGTATATTGAAGGCTCGAATATCTCGTTGAAAAGAATTATATGTTGCTTATGAACAGTTACATGAACAACTCAATGAAGTTGATCCTGATCACCCTCATTTAAAAGAACTCGAAGAAATTGAAGAACGTTATTTTGCTTTATTGGGGGGAGTTCACGCGGCTTTCAATCCGACCACGGAAAATAACACACGTAATATCAATGTACAAGATACGGCTAATCAAACGACCATAAGTAACGCCGGGACTTCAACTCGTAATCTTAAGTTGCCACAAATGACATTACCAACTTTCGATGGAAAATTTGAAAATTGGGTCAACTTTAAAGACGAATTTACTGAATTAATACACAATCAAACAGACTTAAGCGACTCACTAAAATTTCAATATTTAAAACAAGCACTCGTTGGCGACGCGAGAAGTAAAGTAAATTTATTTTCTACCACGGGTGGTAATTATCAAAGGGCCTGGGACATTTTGAAACGTGCCTATGAGGTCAAAAGATATCTAATTAATGACCATTTAGCAAAATTAACAAATCTACCGTTACAAAAAGATGAAAATACTCAAAGTCTAACTAAACTCGCTGACGATGTACAACAAAATATTGCAATTTTAGAGTCACTAGGTGTCTTTGTGGGACCTGAAATGATCGTACATTTAATTGAATCGAAATTACATAAAAAAACGAGTGAAAAATGGGAAAATTCCTTGAAACGCGACGAAGTTCCGACGGTTGAGAAAATGTATGAATTTTTATATCATACCGCTGTCTGCGTATCTAAAAGACAGCTAACCGACTCAATAAAAAGTGACAGCCACTCAAAATTACAACCCGTCACAAAAAAAACGCGTTGGGAAAAACCAGCAACATCAAATCATGCATTTTTAACTCAAAGTTCTTCATTTAATAATTGCGTTTTATGTAAAAATATTCCACATCCACTATACAGATGCGAGAGGTTTAGAAAACTTACAGTCAACGAGAGAATAACAATGGTTAAAAATGCAAGATTATGTTTTAATTGCATGAGAAGCCATAGAGGTATATGTACCTTTGGGGGGTGTACAATATGCTCAAAAAAACACAATACATTACTCCATCTTTCAAACCCCACGGGGAGCTCGAATAACAATAACCCGGCGTCGACTACCGAATGACTAAGCCCAAGCAATACCTGTCTCTCTTCTACTCATATTTCAACTACATCATTAATACCTAGCGCAATAATTTTGACTCAAAATAAAGATAAACAATGGTTAAACACACGAGCAATATTAGATACGGGTTCGACGGCCAATTTCATCACTGAAAATTTCGCGAAAAAGCTTCAGTTAAGCACTAAACCTTGTTCTTTAACTATCTCCGGAATCAATTCGATAAGCACAATGTCGCAAACCACTGTCTCATTGACAATACGATCTCGATATAATAATTATATAAAGACGTTGACTTGCTTGACGATTCCGAAAATAGCTGACTTAATTCCAGCAGATATTTTTCCACGCGATAAATTTACCATACCTAAAAACATCAAATTAGCTGACCCTGAATTCCATTTACCAAAAGAAGTCGATTTATTATTGGGTTCAGGGCCCAGTCTATCTCTGTTTTGTGTGGGACAAATGAACATATCACCTAATGATAATGATCTAGTTCTTCAAAAAACAAAATTGGGTTGGATTATTGCTGGTCAACATAATACTGACAAAGACTCGAATGAATCAGTGACTTGCAACTTAATAGAATTGAAAGACGAGATAGAAAAATTTTGGAAGATTGAAGAAATAAATTTACACAATGAAAAATCTCATGGTGATATAGAATGCGAGAATTACTTCGTAAAAACAACAACTCGAGACGAGACAGGTCGGTATACGGTTCGACTACCATTCCGGGGGGGCGAGGGCATTGGGACCCCTGACCTCGGTGACTCGTATGCTACAGCGTTACGGCGATTTTATATGCTTGAGAAGAAATTTGAGCGGGATCCCAATCTTAAAATTGAGTATAGTAAAGTCATGGACGAATACATAGATTTAAAACATATGTCAATAACATCCGAATACCGAGAACCCGGATATTATTTACCTCATCATCCGGTGTTTAAAGAATCTAGTGTAACGACTAAATTAAGGGTGGTCTTTGACGCGTCGGCAAAGACGAAAAACGGCAAATCATTAAATGACACTTTATTAATCGGGCCAACAATACAAAATAAAATATTCGAACAACTAATTAAATTTAGAATTCATAAATACGTCGTCACTGCAGACATAGAAAAAATGTACCGACAAATAGATTTGCATGAAAGAGATCGTAAATATCAGAGAGTCTTGTGGCGAGATAAAAACGGTAAAATAAAAACATTTCAATTAAACACTGTCACCTTTGGTGTGGCATCTTCGCCTTACCTTGCAATTCGAACATTACATAAATTAGCAGAAGATGAGAGCGGCACTCATCCCAGAGCCGCTGAAATAATAAAAAACGACTTGTACGTCGACGACTTATTAACCGGTGCTGACAGTTTGAACGATATTATTAAAATCCGAGACGAAGTAATATCGATATTAAAACAGGGATCATTCAATATACGACAATGGGCGTCAAACGACCAACGCGTTCTTGAAAATCTGACAGATAAAAATGTCAATTCTCACCTATTATTAGACAGAACTTGTACACTAAAGACGCTCGGCATTGCATGGCGAATTAGTGACGACAATATCACTTATAATGTAAACGCTATTGAAGTAAATTCAAACATAACAAAGAGAAAAATCTTATCTGAAATAGCGAAAATATTTGACCCGTTAGGGCTATTGGGCCCTGTTATATTATACGCCAAAGTCATTATGCAAAAATTATGGAAAGAAAAAATTCATTGGGATGAATCGGTCCCTATAGAAATTTATAACACATGGGCAAAATTCACATGTCAACTTCATTTAATACAAGAATTAAACATCACGCGGCGTTTACTCATAGATCAACCTATTAATATAGAATTACACGGTTTTTGTGACGCAAGTAAAATAGCCTATGGAGCATGTCTCTATCTCCGCTCGCAGAACCAAGCCGGTCAAGTTTTTTGTCAATTAATATGTGCTAAAAGTAAAGTTGCTCCTTTAAAATCGACTATCACTATACCCAGACTTGAATTATGCGCAGCACTTCTATTAACTAGATTGTATCAAGAAACAATTCGGGCATTAAAATGTAAAATAAATAGAACAGTATTTTGGGGGGATTCTGAGATTGTATTGCATTGGTTGAGAATAGAAGCATATAAACTCCAAGCATACGTTGGCAATAGAGTTTCGGAAATACAGAAAAATACGAAAGGGAGCGAGTGGAAGTATGTACCGTCAAAAGAAAATCCCGCAGATATATTGTCCAGGGGGGCTACCCCAAACGACTTACTCGAAAATAAATTGTGGTTCCAAGGTCCCCCATGGCTTGAGACGTCTATGGACTGTTGGCCAAACAAAATAATCACTACAAAAGAAATAACAGAATTGAGAAAAGATGTATGCTTGTTATCTAATATAAATATCAACATAGATATAAATTTTTTTGCAAAATACTCGTCGTTTAAAAAGTTAAAAAGAATCATGGCTCTGTGTTTACGTTGGAAGGGATATAGACGGGCGAACCCCCCAACAGGCCATCTGAGTATAGAGGAATTGAGAGAAATAGAAAAAAGAATATTAAAATCAATTCAGCTCTCATATTTCCAAAAAGAGATTGAAATTATTGGTAAAACAAATATGTTCAATATAAAAAGTCGCCTAGCTTCTCTCAATCCCTTTATAGACGAAGATGGATTACTTAGAGTTGGCGGTCGACTTGTCAATGCTAATTTATCATTCGAACAGAAACACCCTATATTATTGCCATCTAGACATTACATAACCGATCTAATAATTCGAGAAATACATCTAGACAATTATCACACCGGTATTCAATCAACCTTATATGCATTAAGGCAAAAATTTTGGTTGCTCGACGGTCGTAATCAAGTGCGACATATCATACATAAATGCATACTCTGCTTACGCCATCGAGCGGCTACGGCTAATTATAAAATGGGTAATTTACCGAAAGTACGAGTGACTGAAGCGACTGTGTTTTCACAAACCGGAATTGATTTCTGTGGACCATTTTTTGTAAAAGAAAAAAAATTCAGAAATAGAAACCGGATTAAGATATATGTGTGTGTATTTGTATGTATGTCAGTCAAAGCAATACACTTGGAAGTTGTTGACGACATGACGACTGAAGCGTTCCTCGCAGCGGTCCGTCGCTTCAGTGCGAGAAGAGGTAAACCTGAAAATATATACTCGGACAACGGTACGAACTTTGTAGGCGCGAATAATCAATTACACGAATTATATGACTTATTAAATTCCAATAAACATAAAGATAAAATAAATAAATGGGCGAGTGATCAGGAGATACGTTGGCACTTCATACCCCCCATAACACCACACTTTGGTGGTCTATGGGAATCGTCTGTAAAAATATTTAAGCACCATTTAAAACGCGTGGTCGGTGACTTATTGTTTACCTTCCATGAATTCGAAACACTTGTTATAGAGATTGAAGGAATTTTAAATTCCAGACCTATCACAACAATATCCTCAGATCCAAACGACCCTATTGCCCTATCTCCTAATCATATCTTGATTGGCAAATCATCAACGACATTACCTGAACGCGAGTTGTTGTCGACACCTACAAACTGTCTATCAAAATGGCAACATATCGTCAAGGTACGGCAAGATTTTTGGTCCCGTTGGAACCAGGAATACCTAAACGAACTACAACAACGAAAAAAATGGAATAAAGAAGCAACCAACATCAAGGTGGGCGACATAGTGCTCATCAAGGGAAAAAACACTCCTTGTCAACAATGGCCGTTGGCAAAGGTCATACTCGTTCATCCAGGGGCGGACGGTGTGGTCAGAGTGGCAACAGTCAAAACATCTCAGGGGGACTTTCAGCGACCAGTCAAACTTCTATGCCCTTTGCCTACAGAACACACAACAACATCTCCTAATTAAACAACGTCTTGGCATCTTTATAGAGTCACAAAAAAAAAAAATTAACACTCACTAAACTGTAAAAAATAATAATAATATTTTTTTTTTGTCGTTGTTATTTTTGTGTTCATTAAATCATATGTAATCTTGTAATGCGAATATTCAGATGGAGTCGTCCAGGCAGTTGACAATTAAACGATACACGTTTCCATGTACCCCCACATAAAATCATCGAAACATACATATGTTCATATTTTAATGCGCAACATGAGTCTATTCGAAGTCCACCGGATTGTTCCGTAGTCGATCGCCAATTAACAATTCAATATAATCTGATCCTTCCGGGCGGGGGAGGATGTTCCGTAGGAACAGAAAATAAAAATCATAAAAAATTTATTTATTAAAGGTAGTATTTTCTCGTCTTTTTTTCTTGGGTCTTTGATGAAGAAAAACCTTCAGCACTGCTCAGGGCCAAGACAAGAAAATATTCGTAAAGAAAAAGAAAGGATGTAAAGTTCTAACAATATGATCGGCTCGGACGACTGGGGACAAAGGCTCGGTTGGTGATGGACAGAACGTCCAAAAATTATCAACCGTGACTATAACTAATTCAACATGTTTTCTAAATATTTGCACATGTTGAAATAGTACAAAGAGGCATATTTTTTCGAGACTGGCCATCTCTTGAAAATATGCGTCTGACTCCTTCCTTTTCATTCGTTGACCTGGTCCGCGTTTTCCAGACAGTAAAAGAATTCAACTAATAAGAGAATAGACCCTGAATTTTCCTCCAATCATTTTTTCACATAAAATCTACACCATTGCATGACATTATCTGACTACTCCCTCTCTTCTTGTTTATACCTCAATTCGAATAAACGAAAAAGAAAACGAAAAGCAAATACACTCGAAATCGAACAGTCATCGCTATACGACTCCATCAAACTCGACATTCATTTTTTATCTGATGTATGTTAAACTTGATAATCAAAATAAACGAAATTAAAACGAAACTTGTGTAATAATCTACTACTTATTTCACGCTTGAACAATACTCATTTTTGTGTAATAAAATTATAAATTAATTTTTATCACGCACACAATAAAATTCTTAATCATTATAATGGATGATGATACTGAGATTCAAGATTCAAAAACCATTAGATTGAGAGGTCAATCTAATTGGGCAATTTGGAAATTCCAAACGAAAATTGAATTACTTGGTACTCAAACATTGGGTGTAGTCACAGGTGAAGATGTTAAACCAACATCACTAGCAAATGATGCAACAGCTGCTCAGATTGCTAGTTACACAACTTCTTTGAGAAATTGGGAAAAGTTGGAGGGTAAAGCCCAGAAAATAATCATCAATGGATTGACTGAAAGAGTCATGCTACACATAACAAATTGTGAATCATCAAATAAGATGTGGTCTAAATTTTATGAAATATATGATGATAAAAATGAAGCAAGTATGTATATGTTATATAAAGAATGGTATGCACTTGCTATGACTAAAAAAGACGATATAGAACAATACAGTGGTAAAGTACAACAATTAGCACATGAATTAGAGGCTATGGGTAAAAAGATACATGAAACAATGATTATTATGAAGGTATTAGTTACTCTAACACCATCCTATAGACACTTTAGTACAGCATGGGAATCAACAAATAAAACTGAACGTACATTAATAAATTTGGTATCACGTCTGAAAATGAAAGAACAAAAATTACAACCTACAATATCAAAGACACATGGTGAAGCTTTAGTTGTGAATAAATATAATAATAAAACATGTACATGGTGTAAAAAGGATGGGTATCTTGCAAAATATTGTCGTTTTAGAAAAAACAAGAATATTCAAAATAATAATAATCATAAAAATGATAATAATCAAGAAAGAAGATATAATAATAATAATCATAATAATGATAATAATCAAGAAAGAAAATATAATAATAATAAATATCATCAAAATAATAATAAAAATAATTCAAATGACAGAAATAAAAATGAAGCATTAGTTCTTGAAATGTCATTGTCATCAAATTAACCAATAAATAATGATGTAAATATGTGGTATTTAGATTCTGGTGCATCAAGTCACATGACACATAAAATCGAATGGTTCAACACAATTGAAAAATTACAAAATAAAAATTGGGAATGGTGGCATAATATATGCAACAGCAATAGGCACAATAAATATTAAAGCTTTTGATGGTAATACATGGACAAATAAATATCTTGATGAAGTACTCTATGTACTACAAATTAAATATAACTTGTTTTCATGGACTAAAATAGTCAGGAATGATTCATCTCATAAATCAGATGGGAATTATATATTAATACAAAAAGATAAATGTACAAAAGCAGTGGGAGAACTCCATAATAACATGTTTATTATGAAATTCAAAGTGTTAAAACCAAAAACAAGTACTGAAACATCTTTGATAAACCATCATGAATCAAATGAAACAAATATACAAATTTGGCACAATAGATTAGCTCATCAAAATTATAAACACATAAAAGAATTATTAAAAAGAAATAATGTTAACTCAACAATTCCAAATGAAATATGTGAAACTTTTGTTTAAGGTAAAATACATCAAAGATCATTTAAAACAAGTAATAATAAATCAACGAAAATTGGCCAATTCATACACACAGATGTTTGCGGTTATTTACAAACCACATCACTGGGTGGTGCAATATATTTTTTATTATTCAAGGACGACTACAGTCACTTTAGACAAGTATACTTTATTAAACATAAAAGTAAAGTTAAAAATTGCTTTGAAAATTACTTAAAACGTATACAAAAAGAAACCAATTGTCAAGTAAATACTCTGAGATCTGATAATGGAGGCGAATATATTAATAAAGACATGGAAGATTTAATGTTCAACAATGGTATTAAACATGAAAGGACAATACCTTACACACCTCAACAAAATGGTTCTGCTGAACGTGAGAATCGCACCATTATGGAGGCTGCAAGAACTTTATTATTATCGAGTAAATTACCATTAAACATGTGGGCAGAAGCAGTCAATACTGCTGTCTATATTATTAATAGAACTAGTACAAGTTCTGTACCAGGTAAAACACCATATGAATTATGGCATAATAATAAAGAAAAGGTTGATTTAAAACAGTTTAAAACATATGGATGTCTAGCCATGACACATATACCAAGTGCAAATAGACAAAAACTGGATAAAAAAGCTAAAAATGGAATTTTAGTTGGATATAGTGACACATCGAAAGGGTATAGAATTTGGTTCCCAAATGAAAATAAAGTAACAACACATACAAGTGTTATCTTTATTGAAAATAAAATTGTGATGGCTAAAAAGGCAACACAAGATAAGAGAAGAAATTCTAGGTTTGTTGAATTCAGTGATACAGACAGCACAAATAGTGTTGAACAACTTGAACAAAACATCAACAACCATCAATTAATTGATGATGATAGTGATGATAATGAAGAATTTTATGACCCAAATCAAACAGTTGAAGATGAAGAGTGTGAAGCTGACGTATGTCAACCAACTCAATTAAAATCAATACCATGGGTGAAGTGTGATGGTAAATGTAAAGGGTGGTATCATATGCATTGCATCAATGTTAAGCCTAAAGATGTTAAGAAAGATGAAGAATACATTTGTCCAAAATGCATTGATGATCCAGGTGGTGATGCAATGATGATGTATTTTGCCTTATTTTGTGGTGGACCGAGTAGCTACAGGGAGGCAAGGGGCAGTTCAGAACATCATCACTGGGATCAAGCAATGCATGAAGAAATAAATGCATTAAATAAAACTAAAACATGGACACTTGTTGATAGGTCACCTGGTATGAACATTTTAAAAAATCGTTGGGTTTATAAAATAAAAGAAAAAGCTGATGGTACTGTAGATAGATATCGAGCAAGACTTGTTGTTAAAGGCTATCTACAAAAGGAAGACATCGATTTCTTCAATACATTTAACCCAGTAGTTCAATTTGAATCATTAAGAGCACTATTAGCACTAGCTACATCACAACGTATACACATAAAGCAATTTGACGTAAGGACTGCTTTTTTAAATGGTACACTTAATGAAAATATATATATGACACAACCTGAGGGTTTTAATGATGGTAACAACGTGTTTGTAAATTGAATAAAAGTCTTTATGGATTAAAACAATCATCTAATTGTTGGAATAAAAAATTTACATCATTACTTGATAAATTTAATTTGAAACCATTAAATGCTGACCAGTGGGTATTCAAGTCGGATGAACCACTTGATAAGTGCATAATATTAGCCATATATGTGGACGATGGGTTAATATTGTCAAATGACAATAATAAAATCAAACAATTAATTAAATACTTAAAGACTGATGGTGCCAACGATATGGCACTGCGGTTAAGGTTCCAGCTTTGTGACAGGGAGGTCACGGGTTCGAACCCGACCACCGACGCCATGTATCGAGTGGTAGGCGCAAGCCGGCTGTACTGCCCAGGTTTTTCATGGTTTCCCTGGGCTATAATAGAAATCGGGTACAGTTTGAACGCATTACAAAAGTCGACATCCATGACTGTCGCAAATGAGTTGTAAGGAGTTGACGGTTGGAAATACAGAAAGCAAGACGTAAGGCACACCGTGTTAAAAACTTCTTCATTAAAAAAGAAGTGTAGCACGTTAAAATACGACTCATTTTTTTACTTAAAGACTGAACTTGAAATAAGTATGTGTACAACAAATACTTTTTTTGGAATACAATTTAAATATTTATCAGATGGATCAATGATAATACATTAAGAAACATATATTAACAAGCTGTTAAATAAATTTAAATTTACAACTGTTAATCCAGTTAATATACCAGCTGATGATAATCAAAATATAAGTGTGTTTGATGATAATAGTGAAACAATATCCAATATTCCATATAGGGAAGCTATTGGTAGTTTGTTATATTTGAGTTTAATAACAAGACCAGACATAACATATGCTGTACATGCAACTAGTCAATACTGTGAAAAACCAAAGAAGGTGCACTGAGAAGCAGTGAAAAGAATATTTAAATATCTAAAGGCCACACCAAATTTTGGAATAAAGTATAATGTTAATAACAAAATACAAAATGTTGTTGGTTATTCGGATGCAGATTATGCAAAAGATGTAATAACGAGAAAATCAACAAGTGGTTATATTATTAAACTTGGTGATGCTCTAATTTGTTGGGGATCCAAGAAGCAAAAGACAATAGAATTGTCAACTGCTGAATCAGAGTTCATGGCAGCATGCTTGACCACAACAAACTTGGTATGGTGTATTAGTTTAACACAACAATTGCTAAACATAAAATTGGCTGAGCGAGCAACATTATATATGGATAGTCAAAGTGCAATTTGTTGGATAAAAAAATGGACAATTTGAGAATAAGTCAAAACACGTTGACACAAAATATAAATACATCATAAATAAATATGATGAAAAGGAAATTGTACCAATATATTTGGCAATATCAGACCAAGAAGTTGATATTTTTACCAAAGCTCTAGCTGTCAGTCGTTTTGAAAGATTGAGAAACATGATAAGAGTCATGAGTTTTGACAGTTCTGGAAAATAAATTTTATTTTACTTGTTGAATAATAATAATGAATATTTTTTGTTTTACAGAGATCAAATAGCAGTGCTTCATTGTTGTAAAAATTACATGAATTAATAATCAAAAATGAATATTTTTTGTTTTACAGAGATCAAATAGCAGTGCTTCATTGTTGTAAAAATTACATGAATTAATAATCAAAAATAGACACAAAATTAATTTATCACAAACAGGTTGAATAATTTATATTACAAATTAATTTAATTAATTTAAAGTGACAGCATTTCATTCTTGCGCAAATAATATTAAACTAACAATTGAGGGTCCGGATGCAATAACGACCTGCACGCTCGAAAAACGGTAGAAGTATTGTCCAATGGCTTGGACAATTCTTAATTTTCAAAGTCGTCAAAAAAAAAATTAAAAAATATAGGCATGTAGGAAAAGTTAAAAGAAAAATATATTGCTTTTATGGTTTTTTTTTTTTTTTTAATTATTTTAATTGAAAAAAATTAATTAAGAAAATTATTCCATCTCTGATTTTTTTCATTTTTCAATAATAATACGAGTATATCTCTTTTGTTTATCAATAAAAACTCTTGAAATTTTACATATATATATATTTATTAACAAAGAATAATGAAAAAAAAAAATTTTTAGAAAATAATGATATTATTTATTTATATTATTTATTTAATTTGTGTCAATAGAAAATTGAATCTTCTTATCTTTGACTCAACCGTTTAGCGAAGAAATTTGAAAATTTTAATAACTTCCAGCGTAAAAAATGTTTATTTATATATGTAGAATATATTTCTAAAATTTTAAAAATTTAAATTAATAATTAAAAAAGTTATTCTCCTTTAATCCTTTAAAAATGAATTACATATATTTTATTCATTAAATGAATAAAAAAATGTTCTTGGATTAATTATTCAAGTTCTTTCAAAAGATCATTCGCTTAGAACAAGCAGTATTAAAAAAAAAAATGCCACGAGCCAAATTAAAAAAAGCTACTCGATTTAACAGGTTGAAACTTGGAAAAAATCAAGAAGCTTTGTGGTTTAGAGGTTAACGCGTTTGCCCGGCTTGCAAAAGAGCCGGGTTCGAATCCTGGCGGGAGATCTTCTTATTTTTTCCAGTCAAGTTTGACTATCTGAAAGATTTTCCGTGATTCCTTCTATTTTGGATTTGACGTCATTGTAATGAATAAATCGGGCTTGCCAAATTTACAAACGATAGCCATCGCATCCTGATATATTGCGTTGAGAGCCTTGATATGATGGAAGAATTACGACTTCTCAAATTTGACTATTTGTGTTATTAGCCCTGTTCTGTAGGTGGTCAAGTAAACCTTCATAAGAATCAGCTCTCGTTTGTTTTTGATTATTGCGTAAGAACGTCATTCTATCTCTTTCCATTTTTACAAAACAATCTACAACCCATTGTTTAAATAATCGTCAGCCCATCAAAATAGGTGTATTGCAATCATCACGAATGGCCATTTGATAATTAATGTGAGCATTTCTCGTGACCCTCCGGACACTATTTTCCATTCTACTTTCATCATGCCAGCCTTTAGTACCATAAAAATAGAATAAACATTATGTCCATGCTTTAACATTTTCATTCATTGTAGTAATAAGTCACATGTTTTTTTAAATTTTTTTTTCCATCAAGTTCAATGAGTTTTTTTTTTTTTTTTCTTTTTTGCGTTTATATATACAATTAATTATGGTTGAATTAATTCATTGATTAATTTTAATTTTTAAGTTAAAATTATTTTTCTAATTGTCAATCAATAATTATTTCAATTATTTTGACGATTTATTGATGTAACATCTGGAAAATCTAAATGTTGTATTTTTATCATCACAATCATCATCATCTTGATTTTTAGGACCGTTGAATGTTAAGTTTGGAGATAGTTGTAAATGAATACTGTCATTAATGTTTTGATTCTCTTCTAAATAATAATATAAGTCTGGATCTGTTGTTACAATGCATAGCTTTAATGATGGGGCAAATCAGTATCATATGTAGCATTAGCAATAAATAATTTTTTAGCTGATGGTGTTGATAATGCACTTTTTAATTCACTTGATGTAAATGTTTTATTATTACGTAGGCGAAGCCTATAGTATTGAATTCATACACGTTTTTTTTAAAATGATCATATCTTCTAAAGTAATAGAGTTAGAAGAATCGTATTAAGACCAAATTATTTGTCTATGAAAATACTGAAACCGGGGACTTACTAAAAGTAATTTCAATTGTTAGTTAATTTGTTATTAACAAAAAACGATCACCGTATAATTTTCAAAGTCAAATAATAAGAAAACTAAGAACAAATCATGGATGCGATTTTTTGCCAGGATATTAAGAATGACGGAATTTATAATAGTCGAGTTGAAAATTGTTTTTAATGTCGTTGGAAGAGTGTTAATAAACAAAAAAACAAAATTGCTGTTTTTTTATATTTTGCATAACTCTTCAAAATTTTAACTTACAAGCTTTGTTTATGGCTCAAAATAATTGTCTTTTCGATACCGAGAGCCACCCTCTCTTGATAAAATTCGCTCTGATCATTTGTTAATTAGATATCAGCAATTGTTTATAACAATCACTATCATCCTCTATGTTACAGTTGAAAAATAGTAACGAAGGAGTGATTTTAGCGATTTTTATCAAGACAGGGTGGCTCTCAGGAATTTCATATCAAATTTTTTGAGCTTAATAAAACTTTTTTATGTTAATTTGTTAAAAAGTTATCCAAAATATAAACAATTACCGATTTTTATTTTAAACATTTTTTCTTCAAAAAAGAGTTTAAAGCGCATGCGTAAAACTTTCTTTGCTGTGGTTACAATTTGCTTGATCGATAAAATAGTCATTTATATTACCATGTTATGGAAAAGAAAAAAAAAACTACCGCATGGACAAATTTTTATAAATAAAAGTAATAAACAAAATGGTTCTAAAAAAGATTTGTTTAGTTAAAAAAAAAGTAAATTGAACGATTTATTTTTTTTTATATTTGTATTGATTTCTTTTTTGAACGAATCTAATACAATTATTAATTACAAGTGGTATAACCTCAAATTTTTTTCATCTGTATTTTGATTTATGTACATAATTTGACAGGTGAAAAACAGCGCGAAAAAAACAAAAAATATTTAATCATATAATTTAAAATTATTAATAAAAAAAAAAACTAAAATGAATTTGGAATAATCAAGAGGAACCACACGGGCTTTCGCCGGAGTTTTGAAAATTTTCAATTTTCAATAGAACGAATCCGTTACTAAAAATTTTTTTATTTTTTTTTTTTGACAAACTATCGAATGATTCCGTGAATGTCTCATTATTTTCTATTGACATATTATTTGATAAACATGTATTAACAATTTTGTTATATTTTATTGATAAAACATCAATTAGTTCAGTGAATAAGTTAAAGTCTCAAATTTTTACCATTAAAAACATTTAATAATTCAGTAAAAGTATATCATTTTTTTTTTTTGCCCAATACATTTAACGATTTAGACGTAAAATTATTATTTGTATTAGTAAGATTATTGCTGTAAAAACTATCGTCAATTTCACCATTTGAATTATCCAACTAATCTTTAGAAAATGGATCACTTCCAGAAACATCACTAAACATACTCATTTGCATCATTGATTCATTTAAAATCTGTGAAACAGCCATTGCTAAACAATCACCAATGTCATCGCTACATTGTGAATTTTTCAATCCATTGTTAATAAATTTATTATTGCTATTTTCGTTTTCATCAATTTTATCAATATCTGTTGTTGATGTTTCTAAAAAAAATGGTCTTGATGTGTTCATAATTGTTGCATCCTTAAAGTCAGCCGTTTATTTGATAAAAGAATTAATACCATTTGATTGTGACATATTTGAAAATGCATCAAGACTTTCTTCACCATTTGATAATGACAATGATATCAATAACGTGCCTGACACTGATGGTCTCAACATTGCTGACACATGTTCTTTGTCTTTTTGATTTTTATTATCATTTTCATTATTTATTTTTATTGATGATTCTTGTTGATAATTTATTTTCCAAACATTATTACTTCCATTTTTTTCGGTCTCGTAAAAGTTCTTATATCAATTGTTTTTGTTGTATCATTTGACAAATCATTAATTGGAATAATAGCTAAAACATAGCTAAAAGTATCATTATTAAATTTGCGCCATCAATGCGATATTGAATGCTGTAAATATACCCAATAAGGTTTTTTCACACCAATTACTATTCTCGCTCAATTTTTTTTTTTATTATGTTGTCAAATTGCTCTGGACCTGGAAGCAATATTGCTTTGTGTTGCTTTGATTTGATTTCATTTCATTATGTTTGTGAGAGTGCTTTAATTTTTGAAAGAAATTTCAAGAAAAACGCAGTTTCTGAAACTGTAATAATCCCAACAACATATGGCGCGCCCACTATCGATGCGATGATGAATACTGTACTGATATAAAGGTTCTTTCGCACTATTCTACTATTCTTGCTCAGTTTTATTTTATAATGTTGTTGAATTGCTCTGGACTTGGAAGCCATATTGCTTTGATTTAATTTTGGTTTTTAATGTTTGTCAAAGTGCCCTGAGTTTTTAAGGAAATATCAAGAAAAACGCAATTTCTGAAATTGATTTTAAAGTTTAAAAAAAAAGTATACATCTAAAAATCTGTTTTTTTTTTTATAAAAAGTTTGATATTGATTTAATAGGATGATCAGAAGACAAAATATTTTCATCTGATCAATTATATTTTAAAATAAATTCGTTTCCCCCTCTTTGTTTATCTCATACTTGACGCGAGGCACTACCGTACCTCTTGATATACCATAAAAACGTATAATTAAAAAAAAAAAAATTACCGTGTTGCGAGTACGCGCGAGGGAAGTGAAACTTCTTTCGGAGAAGTTGCATGTCACGCTGAATATCCCGCTGAATAATAATAATACTAATAATAATATCGATAATATCATAATAATAATAAGAATCATAATAATATTGACAATACCATTCATATTTAAATATTGATAATAATTAGTATTTATATTTAAAATATTATTATTATAGATATTATTATTAATATCAATACTATTGTGAATAACTGATCAAATTATCGAAATTAATGTTGTTATAATTATCATCATTTATATATATTTATAGTATGAATAATAATAATAACAATAATTTTATAAATAATAATATTTATAATAATAATAATATTAATTACCATATAATATTGATAATATTATCAATATTAATATTTTGAATATGATCTCTACTCAGTTAGGTATACCGTTTAATAATATTTCAATAAAAAAAAAAAGTTTCAAGTCGCACTTGCATACACACAAACCAGCTGACGCTCCGAGTGTGTACGCTATCATACGCTATAGTTGTATGCTTGTCAGCTTCCCTACTCTTTCTATGTAATTCTCCTCTCTTTATCCGCTTGTGAACGAGTGTTTGACTAACCGTGTGATGAAGCGTGTGATGGTGCTCGTGATAAAGTGTGTGATGCTCAAAGTAACGCTAGCGGGGCCTCAAATTTTGTCGCTACCCTTCGTAAAGATGTTTCACTTCAAAAAAACAATCAGAGACATTAAAGTAATTTTGTTAAATATATTTTTGCTTTTGTAATTTTGTCGGAATATATTTTTGTTTTTGTAATTTTGTCGTTCGTAATTTCAATATTGTACAAATGTCGTTGTCTTTTTGTCATTTGGAAAAAATATCGCATTACCATCAATAGTACATGAAATAAAAAAAATAATAATATCATATACCTAGTCTTCATATTTATCATCAGATGAGTTATAACGTGGTCGTTTAGAAGTTTCTTCTTCTGATTCTGAATCTGGAATGACAATAGAATCGGTTGGTTTATCAACAACGCTTCCAGTATCTAAGTCACCATCAGAAGCATAAAGCTCAACAATTTTTTTCTATTTTTGCGACGAAGAATCGCAGGTTTATGACAAATTTTTGATGGACCTGCTTGTCCTCCCAATGCACCATTAGTTAAAGCAACTGCTGGGACGATTCTTTGAGCACAACCACCAGCATTATATAATTGTAGGTCAGCCACTTGATGAATTTGTGCACTACGAATGAGTTTCTCGACAGCTAGAATTGTAATTATAAAATCAAAAATCTTATTATAGATTATATTAATTATTTATTAAAATAAAAAAAAAATTAATGAATCTAAAGAAATATCAACGAAGCTCAATTACCTGGACTCATCATTTGCTGTTAGTGGCGAGCTGATAAAGCTACTAATTGCTGTCGTTGAACTGGTAAAGACTTGCTGTTGTTGTTGTTGTCGTTAAGCTGGTGGAGCGACTGCTTGCTGATGATGATGAACTGGTAAAAACTGGTTGCATTGGTTGTGCAACTATTTGTTGCTGAACTTGTGAAACAACTGGCTGTTGTTGATGAACTGGTGAAGTAACTACTCGTTGAAATGATTAAGCAACTATTTGGTGTTGATGTTGGTATTCTGGTTGAACAGCTGCATGTTGTTGATAACCTGAGTAAAAAATTATCAATTGTAATTGATCAATCGACAAAAAATGACTATAATATATTTAAAATGAATTAAAATTACCTGAATGAACTTGTGTCGGTAGAGCTACCATTTGTTATCGACGTACTGGTAAACCAACTGCTGGATTCGACCTTCAAACTCAGGAAACGTGAATTCTAAATGAGAACACGTAGTTCACGTCCTTCCATGTTGCTGAGAACACAACGAAGTTCGAACACGGTTAGTACGATTGTGGTGGGGCTCTGTAGAAACATTTGCACCAGTGACAACAATATAAAAAGTTAAAATTAAAATATGAACTTTGAAAGCAAAACTTTGACAGGAAACATTAAACAATTTAAAGTTGATAACCCGGGAAAAAACGAAAAGATCTTTTTATATATAAAATTATATCTTCAGATATCATTATATATGAAAATATATTTTTAGATATGATTATATATGAAAATATATCTTCAGATCTCAACTCAATTAAAATTGTCTTGGTAAACGATTGGGTGGCCGAAACTGGAAACGAATGATTAAGCCAAGGCGTGGCTCATTAAGGGCCAGCCAGCTATTGATCAACTATTAATCGGCCAAGCCTCGGTTAATTATTGGGGGGCCAGGACTTGGAATATTCAATTGAGCAAAGAGTTGGCGTATCAGAGACTGGCCAACCTGTGACTTGCCATTTGTCGGTCGAGTGTCGATTGTTCTTTAGGTCACCAAGACTGATTATTTTTTATTCTTTCAACGTATACAAATATATTAACAGCCGCTGTTATGTGTTTAATATTGAAAATTTTTCATTCAATTATATACTGTATAACAGCTACTCAGTTTTTTTTTTTTTTTTTTTCACATAACGAAAATTTCAAAAAAAAAATTTTCTTTTCGTATGAAAGAAATAAAATTTATATAACGGCAAAGTGTCAGTTGGTTCTTGGATTGCCATGATTATAATGTGTATTTAAGTAGAACAAATTTTCGTCATCTTTAATCGTTGCGATGATGGTTAAGTAAGTAAGGCTCTGGAGTTTCAATTAGAAGATACCGTGTTCAAGTCCCGGTGATGTCAAGTATTCATGGTGTAATTTTGCCGCTCAATAATAATCAAATAAATCATTAATAAAATAAATATTAAAATTAAATTGTTTTAAACAATTAAAAAGTAGTTTTTTTTAATTAAATTTTTCCTGTGATGATATATCTAAATATATTATGAAACATCTTAATATATTATAATTCATCTAAATATATTATAATATATCCAAATATATTGAGATATATCTAAATATATCATAATATCTTCTTTGAGATAAAAAGATAGCGCCATTATTGATATATTTGGTTATCTCTCGATATGTTTTGATATCAAGATATTCTGAGATCTCCAGACATATTATTATATCTAAAAAGATCTTTTCATTTTTTGCCGGGAATTAAGAAATTAAAATAAAAATTCTGTCCAAACATAACCTTGAAACGTCCACGAGGCAAAAAACAATAAAAAAAAGGTGAGGTTGAAATTAGTTGACTTGCAATCAAGAAATTATAAAATTTGAATCACATTGAATAGATCAAAATCGGTATAAAATATCGGAGAAACAACCGCCGAAAACGACGATTTTTGAATTAGAAAATTGAAATTTGCAAAAAGTATAATATGTAAATAAAAATGAATAAAATAAACATTTTTTTGAAAACGAAAAAAATAAATTGAAACGTTTTTATTGTAACAACTAACCAAAAAATATAAAACTATTCCAAATCGTTTCATAAAAAAAGGAATTTGATTAAAAATGGAAGGCTCTTTTATTGAAACGATAGTTGAAGAAGAAAACAAGGAAAACATTTTGCTCTCTTAATTATTGACAGGTTCTGAGAGAATTGTATTTACATTGCTCTAAGTAGTTCAATGGTACCTTAAAATCAATACATATAGAAGAAAACAAAATGAAAAATAATCCACCGCTCATAAAATAATTTTTGTGCATAGTATGCTAATATTACTAATACCCTGAGCATTTTTCCGAACGAGAAATTTTTCAATCTGCTTTTCTGTAGAAAATTTGTTATTACATAATTTTTCTTCATTTTTCAATACTTAAGCCAACAGACAATATGAACAAAATTCAATCAATCAATAAGAAATAATGTATGGAATCAAATAAAGCCGCAATTTAAGCTTTACCACGAGCCACTCTGCTTACTTTATTCTTTTCCATAGATATACATTATTTTGAAAATTTTCATGGAAATTTCTACTCTTCTGAAATGAAGAAACTAACAAAGTTGTTATATTTACTTTTTTAGGGAGAATGCTCGTTTTCCTTTGAATGCCAATGTTTTTGACTATCATCATTAGTTCACCAGAAGAGAACCGAGTAACAACCAACTCGACGACAAGAATAACTAAACTGTAATTTTCCTTATATTATATTTCACCAGTAATTTTTATTATAAAATTTATTCGTATATTTGATTAATTTTAGGACACTGAATTATTTAATTGCCAATAATTAAATCTAAATTAAAAATATACTGTGGCATAAGCAAACGAGGTTAATTTATATTTTTTTGTCTGTTTATTGTCTGTAAATAACTATGTTTAATTATTTTCTTTCTTTTAGAGCTCTCGATTCATTCAATTATCAATAATGGCCAATAAATTGAAAGATGTCATCAACAAGTTCTTTTTGCCGACGACAACAGAAAGTAAATGTGACATTTTTCTATGCAAATTTTGTAACAAAAAATATGCATGGAATCCAAGTCGTATGAAGGATCATTTGCTAAACCAGTGCAAACATCGAGATCCATCAGTTATTTCTCGTCTGAAACCGTTTATTAAATTCAATAATTCATTAAAAATAAGAGAAAATAAATTGTCTGTATCATTAAACAGTAGTGGTTCGACAGATAATTCTTTCATAACTGAAGATTCAAGTGATCCACAAAAACCAACATCTGCATCAGAAAGTCCTAATAAATGCCAAAAACGTAAAAATGATCAAGAACAACGTCATTATGATCATCATCATTCAAAACGAGCCAAAACAACTGTTAAAAATTATTTTGATACAGTAGCTTTAAAAGATCAACAACATTATGATATACTTATGGCAAAGGCCATTTATGCTTCTGGTTTGCCATCGACACTCACTGAAAATCCTTTGTGGATTAAATATTTTAAAGCTATTCGTCGATCACTCATATTACCCTCACGTAATAAGCTATCTAATGAGTTGCTTGATAAAGTATACAACGAGATGAACAACAAAGTAAAAGAACTAATTAAGGTGTTACCCGCGCATATCTAGAGACCTCTTGCGGATGGCATTTAGAAACATAATATTTCTATGAGTGCGAACGAGATAAAAAAGAAGGAGAAAATCTTGTTTCTCACTTCCACTTAAGTATTTAGACGAAGACAAAAATTTATTTTCATTTATTGTAAAATTAAAAGGTCTCAAAGCCCTATTAATTTTTATATCAAAAGTTTCCTTATTGTTTCCTCTATCTATCTTTAGTTTTTGATAAAGCTATCTGCGTTTTCCATAAAATGGCTAACCAGGTTTCTAAAAACTAAACCGGACTCTCCATAAGAACCTATGTATAACCTCCAAAAAAGTAGCCTACCCTAGTAATTAATTACCAAGTAATTAGCAACAAGAAAACTATCAAAAAATTTGAGCGTATGTATTATTATTTCATTAATCTACTTAAAAAATTTCAAAGCTCTATCTGCGTTTTTGATTGGTGATGATAATCCCTTAAAAAAGCACTAGCTGTTGGTATCCAATGTGATGGCTGGTCCAATGTAAACAATCAGGGAGTAATTAATTTTATTGTAACTACACCTGCACCATTATTTGTTAAATCAGTTGCAACTGAAACAAATAGTCATAATAGTGATTACATAGCTCAAGAAATAAACAAAGTAATTCATGAAGTTGGTCCAAATGAAGTTGTTGGATTGGTTGCTGACAATGCAAGTGTGATGGAAAAATCAAGTAAAATTGTCACTTCTACAAAACCTTGGATATCATCTTATGGATGTGTTGCCCATATTTTGAATTTATTTCTCAAAGATATTGGTTCATTAAATTCTGTACAAAAGCTCTTAGATGTTGCTAAAAATATTATAAATGAAATAAAATCCAACCAAATATTGTTGGCAACTTTCAAACAAATTCAGAAAGATAATCCTGATAAAGTTTCAACCAGCTTGAAATTACCTTCAAACACACGATTTGGTGCAATTTATTTATGTTTAAACAGTTTACTTGTTAACAAACATACTTTAAAAAATTTGGCAGTATCAAAAAAAGCAGAACAATACATGAAACCTTTAACATCAAAAATTATTCTTGAGCATCCTGAAACATTTTGGTTCAAATTATCCAATATCACTATTATACTTAAACCAATAAATAAATGGATATCGAAACTTGAAGGTGATAGACCAATTTTAAGTTTAGTATCAGAGTAGTTTTATGAAATTGAATATCATTCAATAAAACATGTGGAAACACCTGATATTAATGTGCTAGATGCTGAAGATAATGAATTAATTATGAAAAAATTTGAAAAACGTCAAGCAATGGCTCTTCGTTCTGTTCACTATGCTGCAAATATGTTAGATCCTTTGTTCAGAGGTAAAAATTTAGAACCAAAAGATATTGATTTAGCAACAGATTTTATTCATCAGTTGGCTGAACATTTCAATTTAAATATTGAAATTTTTACAATAGAGCTGCGTAATTATCTGGATAAAATAGGGATTTGGTCCAAAAGCTACATACTCATTAGAAGGAATCTTCTAAGTCCTTTTGAGTGGTGGACTTCACAGGCTCCTGTAAGTTCACTAAGTACAATAGGTGCTGCTATATTTTCTTCAAATAGTACAACAGCTCCTACTGAAAGGACTTTCAGTACACATGGTTGGATCCACTCACGAAGAAGAAATCGTTTATTAGTTGATAGAGCAGCTAAAATTGCTTTTATTGCGCATAACGAAAAATTATTTCAAGCCAAAAAAAAAATAGAAAAAAAAAGCAGTCTATGTCTGAGTTGGATAATAATGATGATGGTAATGTTGTTGATCAAGATGATGATGATGATGATGATAATGCTTATGGAGTTGACGATTATGATGATGATAATTAAAATGACAAATGTGATAAAGCTAATCAAGACTAGTTGATCTGGTCAAAAGTACTATTTACCATAATAAGAATATATAAAAATAATAATATAATATTTTTAAACAATAAAAATATATACTTAATGTATTTTTTTTTATGAAACTTTAAAATAATATTAAAATATTATATATTTTAGGTGCTACTACGATCCCAAGACTGTACTAAGCAATAAAAAATTTTCTTATAATAAAATAATAAAAAATTTTAATAATTAATTATTTAGACTTGATAATTGAATAATTAATTCGCTTCATTTATTTTGATAGTAAAAAATTTTGAAGTTCGGTGCAAAAAAGATGGCGGACAGTAAAATTGACACTAGCGCCACTCAATGTTAAACTTTTGATACCGTATTTTTTACATCTATAGGGGTGTATTTGGTATTAATACGGTATCGTATTAAAAATTCAGTTTGAGACCGTATTTTAACATGCAGAACACCCATTTGGTATTAAATACGGTGATACCGTATCAATACCGTATTGAATACCGTATTAATACCGAAAAAAAAAAATACCGGTATTTTTACATCTCTAGAAATAGAATACTTTTTAAAGCAAAAATTTGATAATAACAGCTGACAAAAAATATAAATACAACAACTGATATTCTAAAATTTCGACAATGATAATGCTATGGTGCCGGCTATGACACCAATACTATAAAGCGATATATTTTTTTTTTCAGTTATGCGCATGTCTTTTTCTTTTTTCTAACTCTCAAATTATACTATATTGTGTTTCATATTGCGTTACCTATGCTATATGTATACTGTGTTTCAAGTTGCGTTACCTATGATACAGTTTCAGTTTCCGTTACAGTTTCTTGTGTTTCAGTTTCCGTTACACTACTTCCGTCCCCGATTTTCGTGACGAATTTTTTTTCCACCTACCCTCCAAAAAGAAATTTCACTTAAAAAAAAAATGAATTTCAGAATGTCATTTTATTTTTTGATAATATTAAATACATTATTGCATATATATTGTATTAATCATATCAAGTTTTTCTATTGTAATTTTTTAATAACTTTCTACGCTTGTAAAGGACTTTTGATTTCAGCAATTCCATGTATACGCCGCCGTGGTCAATAGGATAGAAATGCCGACTTTGAACAGAATAGCCCAGAGATCGATCCCCGCAAAATCCGGAATTTTATTTTAGCTTAGGTTGAATTGTCTCAGATAGAATTATATTTAATAATGATTGTTAAAAAAAAATAATTAAAAAAAGCATATATTTTTTTTTTTAAATCAACATTTTTTTAAAACAAAATTCGGATCCGGTTTAAATATAAATTCGGATCCAGTTTAAGTATACATTTGGATTTAGTTTATGCATAAAATCAGATCCGGTTTGGATGTAAAATCGGATCCGATTTAAATGTAATTTCGGATACATAATTTGGTATCCGATTTAGCCACGGTGTCCTTATTGTAACAGGCAAACCGGATCCGATCCGGAGCCTAGCCAGCGTTACATTTTCAGTCCGAATCGGATTCGGCCAGCCTGATCCGATTCGGATATGTAATCAGGTAAACTGGATCCGACCTGGATCCGAATCGGACTGAAATTTCCACTCGGGTATATTGACCAGTAGCTACAGCTAAAATTGATGATCAAAGTTATCTAAGCTGATCACTTTAATTAGGGAGTTTATCCATGATACTTGATGGTAAAGATAATGAAAATATTTATTTTGATAACTGCTCAATAAAAGAGTTATCAAAATACAGTTGAAATAATATTTTGTCTCATTTATTGTTTCATTTTTTTTCGTTTATATTTGATCTTTTTTTTTTTGGTTTATATATAGTTGTAACTTCATTTTCTTTATTTTCAGTGTTTTGAAGTACACTACTACTGATTGGTGTATATTCAATTATATTAGCATGTAAAATTAAGCAATAAACTGAAGTTCCTTGAAGAAACTTATCCTTTGACTCGAATTCTGATTGTGCTTCTACAGCAACAGGTTTGAGAATTTCGTTGTGTTGACTACAATAAATTAATATAAATGTTGTTCGATTATTCAAATGAAATTTGTAATAGCAAATTATTGCTTTATCATAATATTATTTTGAAATTGAATTAAATTATTTTGATGTTGAATTTACTTTTTCTCAAATAGGTGACGTGATAATGGTCTTATTTACACGGAGAGAAGTTTCGAATTATTGTGCTGGCACAGTAAAAAGGTGGCCCAACTGAATTCTCGTAGAAGTTGTTAAGTTTATATTAATATGTGTTTTCTTTTTAACATATTTTATCACGTGTTCTACAAAAATTGTTAAACAGCACAATAATTTTCACTAAACCAACAATATTTATTGTATGTATTATAATTTTTGTTTCAATAAAAATAATTCTTGTTAGTCCTAAAACAAATTTCATTAGCAGTTGAATAATTTTTATTGAACAGCACAACAATATTTGATGATCTTCTAACAATTA
Organism: Aphidius gifuensis; assembly: GCF_014905175.1. NCBI lineage: Eukaryota > Metazoa > Arthropoda > Insecta > Hymenoptera > Braconidae > Aphidius > Aphidius gifuensis. The sequence goes on from NC_057790.1 coordinate 9,373,040, forward strand.
TTGTTGCGCTGTGGAATAAATTTTGTTGTGTCAGCACAGTAAATTTTCCCTTTCTTCCATGCAAAACCGAACGTAATTCGGAAAATTCGGGATCTTGCGATATGAGTGCTGAATTGCCAACAGCTGTCCGGTTACCAATAAGCATTTCAGCAGTGAAAATCATTTCTAAAAAAATCAAATTATTTCAATAACGATTAATTATAATAAAAAGTTAATAAATTAAATAAAGAAAAACTAGAGTAATGTTTAAAAAGAGAATCACGGAAAAAAAAATTATTGTCATGTATTTATAAAATCCAATTATTTCTGTAACTAACATAACCTCCATGGACTTCTTATCACTTCTGCGTAGTGAAAAAAAAACATCATGTGATTAATAAATTACTAAATTTAAATAAATGTATGTCAATCAACATATAATCACAAAAACTACAATTATATTCTATTGCTCTCCCGATTATTATTACTATCATTATTAGTTATTGATATTATTCATTATTGATAACAATGATTGGATAATTTCTTTGTATTGTTGAGTGTTTGGGAAACTGATACTTATGTCAAGCGGCAGCACGCTCAATACATTAATTTAAACATACACATACATACACATACGCACTGACAGCTAGCCGGCCGACTATAGTTAGTTAGGTTCACGTTTCAGACAAAGCAACACGCTTAATTTTCGTACACACATTTTCATAGTTGTACTTGACTCTGTCACACATTGTTAAATTTTATTACATATTTTAATTTGTTAACCTAATTTATCAACACATAAAGTCACACAAAACCCTTAAAGTTGAATTGCGTAAGATCAATTATTTCGAGCGTTATTGACTTTGATCTTGTTCACAAAACACAGGCTAAGCGCCAAGGTTAATCAAGAGGGACGGTAGTGCCTCGAGTCAAGTATGAGAAAGAAATATATATGTGTTGATGAGAATATGTGAGATGAGATTAACTACTACTACCGTGCCTTATTATATAATCAAATAATTCAAATATTTTGTCCCCTTCTATAAGAAATTTAATTAAAATATGATATAGTTGAATGAGGATGCTGAGGTTTGGTATCGATCTCATAAATCGATGTTAAGCTTTTTTTTAAAAAAAGAATCAGATTTTTTCGTTTCGGTAATATATATTTAAAGCATAATTAATATTTACGGTCATATCGTTTTTCTCAAATCGACTACATTTTGTTCGTTCAGTTGGTGAAATTTTACAATTATTTTTCTTCTCTCTCCTAGACGTTTCTCTTTTTTTTGTGTTGCCATATTGGCTGCACTGAAAAATTTTATTATTTTTATTCATAATAATAATACATAACCCCCAGAATACGTTGACTCTCTCACGTCAAACGTCAAAAAAAAAAAAATAAAAACAATATAAATATAATGATAATATAAAATTGGAATGATAAATGATGATCAAGATTCGAAATAATAATATTGAAGCTGATAAATAAACAACAACACCAAATTGAATCACAACAACAATTACCAAATACAAATGCATTATTATATTAGCTAGATGTTACTTGGTACATCTGATTTAAATACATCAACAATAATTACAATAATAAATAATATGTAATATAATTCAACACAATGCTTTGAAAATACAAGTTAGATTGTCAAGTAATGATAATGACTCTTCATCTTCTTCTAATTCATCAGAATGTGACAATCAACAAGTCAAATCAGAAAAGAAAATAAATACTGACAATACTCGTTTAGATGAAACTAAAAAAGAAACTACCAATTTGTTGAATAGTTTATTGACAAAAATGACAGAGGTAATAAATTAAATTAAATAATTTTCTTATAATATTTATGAAACTGGAATTCATCAACAGCTGCAAAATCATGGGAAAATTTAGATACTTTAGATGAACTGCAAACTATACAATGAATGGTAAATGCGGATTTGATTATAATCGTAATTTTTCTGATCGAGAAACACAATGTTCTGTATTTCATAAACAAGTTGAATTAGGTTGTAGAATTAAAAAACTATTAATTATACATAAAAGAGGAGCACAAAAAGATGTTGAAATATTACGTCATTATAGAAATAAATTACCACCAGTTTCAATACATTCATTTATTGTTAATGCTAATGAAGCAAAAATATATATTGATGAAGGTTTTTACTTGGTAATAACTAGTTATATATGTAAAAATAAATCTGATAGTGGTCTTAGACAAGTACTTGAAATGGGAAATGTACCATTAGATAAAATTCTTGTACAAACTGATGCACCATCTATGTATCCAAATAATAGAACAAGTAAATTACCAGAACATGTTTAAAAAAGTTGAACTAAAGATCCATAACATTTATACATCGTTAATGTACTTTTTAACGTAATGAACCATGCGCTCTTCCAGCGAATGTTGAAATGGTTGCAGCCATTATGAAAAAAAACCAAAAAAAGTTGCACTTGCTACTACTTTTAATGCACTGAAAATTTTTGGCTTGAGTCAATGATTCACCAACAAGCTAACGGTAATGATTAGCAATTAAATTCATTATTTATTAATTACAGTAAAAAATAATTGTAATTATTATTGTTTTTTTCTTCCATTATTTGCAGAATATAAGAGTCCAGTTTTTATGCTTAAGGAGGTTATGCACAAATTCATTATGGGTGTTGCGGGGCGCTTCTGACGTCACAGACAAAACTGAAATCTGACTACACTGTAAAAAAATAAAGAGAAAAGCAACTAAGCCCCGTATACAATATATGGGACTGTGGGTATGTGTGTGTGTTTGAACATGCCATACGTTGCCACATCCAATTTTTGTAAAGTTTATATTTAATTACTCATTAATTGACCGATCAACATATGAAAATTTTTTGCGCAATTAATAAAACTCGGTTTCTAGTATACGTGTGATTTTTTTCAAGACTTTTTCATTATTTTTTCTATCCGAAAAAAATGGTTGAAATCTCCATAAAAGCCAATGTTAAAAAATATTTTCGATAATTAATTAGAAAAAATTCAACCGATCAACATAAGAAAATAATTATACCGTTGTATTCGAAATGAAAAAATCTAACTGTGTACAAAATTTCAGAACATTCTCATTATATTTAAAAAAAAAGAGTGATAGCTGTATAACCTCCTTAAAGAATAGAACCAATAAAGACCAGAAATTAATTCTTTGTTTACAAGTTTAAAGTGGACATTTAGCTATCTGAAATTTTCTTTTTCAAAATGACTTTTGCTGTTTATACTTCGTCAATAATTTATCTTCATATGTGCATCTATTTTTTCATTATTTTTTTTTTCTTTTGAATAATCCTAAAATGGCTACGTGCAATAGAACTCACATTTTCTCGATTTTTTTTTTTAACCTCATAAAATATACTAATTAAAATTTCAAAAATTTATATATTTGAATGAATAAATAATTTTTATAAATAGTAAATAAACAAAAAATAAATTGTTGTATGGAAATAAACTTTAAATTGTTTATTCATTCATTCATTATGCTTTTAATAAAAACGGGAGCTTTTACACAAAATAATCAGTTTTTTTTTTCGTCAAAAAAAGAAATCATATTAAATTACAACATTCATACCTGGTAGTGGTACTGAATTTATATAATTTATTTTCAACAGATATGTACAGTATGAAGTTGATAATTCAACAAGTCAATTATCAAAAGATTCATCAAATGATAATAATGATATTGTTAATAATTTTTTCCTATTATAAAAAGGACACTTGACCGCTTTTTATTTATGATTTGATTGGTCAAAAATTTTTAGCATTTGTTTATAACTAATATTTTATCATTTTCTTTCTTATGAATAACACGTTGCTACGTGTTGTTGTGTGGTTGCTACGTTCGTTCATTTTTGGCAATTAATTTATTTGAGTTGTGTCGTTTCTAGATCAAAAGTCATATTACAGCTTTTCAGTAAGTTCTATATAGGTATTCACATTTAATAAAAAAGTATTATATATTTATGAATACAAATAATATTTATAAATGAATTGATATTTAAATAAAAAAAAGTTAGTTTGGTTACTATGTTTTTCAAAAACGTCAACATATTTATTACTGTATAAAATGTAATTATTTATATAAATAGAAAAACATAAATAGAAAAAGTTAGTGTGTAAAGTTTAGTTGCTACGTCTGACTGCTAATTATTTTGTTTTCATCAAATATACTAATACAATTAACTTGATGAAAAGCTGTAATATGACTTCAATATTTTGATCAGGCAACGGTGCCACTAAAATGATTGTTCATAAATTAATCAAATGATATTTCTGTTCATTACGATAATAAATATTGATTATCAACTTGATCTATATATGGTTATTCATGAAAATGCAAAATAAGAAAAATGATTGATAAAAATTATAATTATGATGAATAAAATAGTTGTAATAAAAATACACAATAATATATACCGCCACGCGGCAGAGGCGCGGGGTCGCTCTTGTTTAACAAAAACATCAGAAACATCTGTACCTGGTAGTGGTACTGAATTTTAACATTATATCCACCCCACTGGATACAATTTGATTTACGTTATCTTAACAGTACAGTTTTTAGTCCATTCTAAAAATAAGACGTAAGATTTTTCTTCATTTCTTGCCCAAACTTCATTAGTAACAAACTGATCATCAATTTTTATCCAACGTTTAACTGATTACTGATATAGCTTAGAAAATGTTAGTTCGATCAGCTATCAATGAATATAGCATAATTAACTTTATATGTCCTTGGTAGGAATCGGTGTCGACGTTCGACATGGCCATGACGGATCGACGTCAATATTTAAGCCCGAAACTACGTTGAAACGTTATGGTAAACGAGTTCGAATAAACGTCAATTCAGATGGCGCATTAGTCGATATTTTTATTATCATTACTTACGAAAACATTTCTAGATAACCGTAAGGTATATTGGAATAGATCTGATGGATGCCATTAAATAACATGAAAGAAAAACAATTGAAAAAAAACCTGGTAACGTCTGTTGAGGCTGGTGACCCGTGTTGCGCATTGAAAATTTAAAAATTTTCAATACTCCGGCTATGGCCATGGTGCCCGTGTTACGCGATTTTGTAAAAAAATTTATGTTTATAAGTTTTTTGAAGTGAAACTTCTTTACGGAGGGTAGCAAAAAAATTCGAGGCCCTGCTAGCGTTACGCGCTCGCGTATACTCTGGCGTTTACTCTCGCGTTTACTCTCCCGTATACTCCCTTGTAGACGTTCTCTCGTATACTTTCTGCTATACTCTCTGCTATACCGGCAAGCATTATACATGCACTATATATAGCATAGCGTCTAAACTCGGAGCGTCAGCTGCTATGTGTGTATGCGTGTGCGACTTTTTGTTTGTTTATTTATTTAAATATTATTAAACAGTTCAACTGAGTTTAATACTTAAATAATTGATTTTTAAAAAAAATTCATTTAAACGTATCAAGCAATAGTTATCTCGCGGGTTTAAAGAATCATTATTATAATAACAATAAAATTATTATAAATATATATATATAAATGATTATTATAACAACAATAATTTTGATAATATTACCAATTATTCACAATAGTATTGATATTAATAATAATATCTATAATAATAATATATATTTTGAATATCAATACTAATAATTATCAATATTTATATATGAATGTTATTGTCAATATTATTATTCATATTATTAATATCACTGATATTATTATAAATCGATAATATTATTGTTATTATTACTAATATTATATTGATATTATTATTATCGATGATATTTTTGAAATTATTCTTTTATTTATACTATGGTTATATATGAATAATATTATTATAAATAATAATAACTCCAATAATATTATGATTAACAATAATATCAATATAATATTAGTAATAATATCGATGGTATCAATTATATCGTCGCATTAAAGAATGAAGGGCGTAAGTGCCAAAAATGTCAATTTTAAAGAAAAAAGGGCGTAAGTGCAAATTTATAAATTTTCGGGTTTTTCATCTAATTTTAATACTTAAAAAAGAAGGAAAATTGGCGTAACAACCTTTGATAAAGGATAAAGGGCGTATGTCCAAGGATCTACGCCTTTTTTCCCGTTATCAAAATAATTTTTGATAAAAGATGAAGGGCATATTTTCAATTTTATTTGAAATTTATTTAATGGCAGGATTTTTTAAATTATTGATTGTTTACTGATAATTATACATAATTTATTATCAATAAGAAAAACATAAAAATAATTACAAATCTTCATCTTTTATTAAAAATGATTTTGAGAATGGAAAAAAGGCGTAAGTCCCTGAACATACGCACTTTTTTTTTTCTTTAAGCCTCAAAATTGGATGCAAAGCCCGAAAATTCATAAATTCGCACTCACGCCCTTTTTCTTTTAGAAGAAAAAAAATTCCTAAAGATGGCACTTACGCCCTTCTTCCATTAATGTGACGATATAAATAATAAAATTTATAATAATAATATTCGAAATATAAATACTAATAATTATTATTAACTAATAATATTTATATTTGAATATTATTGTCAGTTTTAATATTATTATTATTATTATTATTAATATTCAGCGTGACATGAAACTACTCTGAAAGAAGTTTCACTTCCCCCGCGCGTACTCGCAACACGCTAATTTTTTTGTACTATCAAATTCATTAAAATTTTTACGTTCTTTAATGGCTATTGCTGCAGGACATTAAATTTTAATGAATTAAAAAATAGACAAATAACTTTCAAAATTTATTTAAAAACTTTTTATTTAGTTTTCTGATCGATAACAGATATTATACTCGTTTTGAAGTGTTTATTAATATATATACAACGATACCATGAGAAAAAAATGATTAATAAATAAATGTTCCTTCATTGCTAAGATAAAACGATGAAAAATAAATTTGAATTTTTTTCTAAATGTTGCCAGCCGAAAATAAGCTAAAAAAAAAAAATCTTAAGGGTCGTGTACACATGCAAGAATATCCATCACTAGATATCTCGATTCTATCAAGGGAATCTCTAATTCAAGGAAAAAAAGGCAAAGTTTTGGGTTTTACAAAGAATAAATATGTTGAAGAAGAAAAGAAAAATATGCGACCTAAACTCTCAACAACATCTAAATTTTCATCACTTCTTGTGCAACAGTCAAAACTGCAACAACATTTCAAAACCTATAATAATACCATTTAATTGAGTGATATTTTATAAAGCAGTAAACAATTGAATCCAATCCACTGTGTGTCTGTACAAATGATTCATATATACCTTCACAAAGTAATTGAGAGCTTTGAATTTAATTATTGAAAACCCAAAAACCTACAAAACAAAGTTTCTTCGATGATCCAATCGAGAGTTATCGAATTTATAGTTTTTTCACTATATGCTTTTTACATGAAATCTCTCAGGAACATAATCCTAGCGAGGTTATGTTAGGCCTATAAGGAGCGTCTCTTAAATACCTTTCACCTACCTACAAAATAACTTTTTAATTAGTTATACTTTTTAGTAAAAAAAAAAAAAAAAAAAACTAAAAATTGAAAAAAATAGTTTTTTTTTTTCTTCTCAAAAACTATGATTCCTAAAAAAAAGAATTCTATAGAAAAATATATGGCATTTGAAAGATGCATTTTTCAACTTATATACAAAAACACTACGACAATTCTAGCAAGAGTTATCGAGGTACCTGTTTTTGAGACTTTCCTAAAATTGCCCTAAAACCGTCATTAATGCATCCATTCCTGCTCAAAAATATTTTTTATGACTCTATTCAGTATTCTTATATAGCTAAATTTCTAAATTAAACGCCATGGTATGGCCTGAATCACGGCTTGTGATTGACTAAGTCGATTAATTTACAACATGGGTATATGAATGAGTAAAATAATTTACAAGACAGGTTATATTTGTTTAAAAAATTATTTTTATTTTTATATTTATGGAATAATTGGCCGTACAACTTTTTCAATATCTGCTCTACATATGACACATTTTTTTGAATCAGTTGAACAATTTCCACAAGAAACAAAATGTCTACATGGTAAAAATAATATACCTAAATTTTTTTCAAAACAAATTTTACATTTGAATTCAATATCTATACTGTGGTAATCCGTGGGTATATTTTTCATAATAACTATTGAGTTTGACTCGATTGTTAAACTTTCTGCTTCTTCCTTATCGTCTAATAGTTTATCATCGGTTTGAGGTATTTTAAAATGATCAATAAATTCTTGGCCTTTGATAACACGTACAAAATAACATTCTTTAAAATAACGTGCATGTTCTTTCCATGGATCTTCATTTGGGAGCCAATTTTTTATACCATTACCACAGTGATAACACTGAACGTAGTCACCAGTACCAGTGTAGAAAAATCCTGCCTCAGCTAGCTTTTCTTTTGTCTGGCTCATGTGTCTAGGCCAATATCCATATGATTTCAGGCGTAAGTCATAAGTCAAGTATTGTCGAACCTTGGCAGTTTTAACATCAATCTCAGGTTGTGGATCAGGGTACGGTGCTGGTACATAATCAAAAAGACTCAAAAATTCTCGATGTTCAAGTCTTGATACAGCAGCTGAATAATATGAATAACGGAATGACGGTGCAATTACAGAAGAAATATTTTTCCGATAAGGGTAGTAAGTAGGTACAGCCACGGTGTCAGTGTGGATGCCCACAGGGACATTTCCACATGGTATTCGCCGTACAAATCTACAACTTGGTTTGTTTCGATGATGTCCAAGCCAAGGATTATCACCCAAAGTCCAATCGTTAATTTTAACCCCACATTCAAAACAACATACAAAGTTACCAACTCCTGTATAATAGAATCCAGCAGAAGCCAATTCTAAAATATCTAAAAGATGAGTTAATGGCCATGTTTCAAAACTTTCACGTCGATTGGATTCTACACGATACAACAATCTTTTACCACGTTCAAACCAAGTACGTTCTGCGATGCGTTCTGCCATCACCATGCTTGTTGATAAAGCCATTTTTCAAACTAAACATCTATTTCAAAATTCTCTTTATATATATTTTTTGAAAATTAAGGAGAGGTAATAATTCAAACAAAAAACAATTTTATATTTTATTTTATTTATTTCTTTATTCAACGAAATTTACAATAAGAATGTTGTATATAAAAAGAGTGAAAATAAAAATATATATTAGTCTAAGCAGCGCAAGATAGCGTGATTCATCTCATGGATACTCAACAGCTAGCTAGATCTTTACCGTATACAGATATCACTGTTGGTGGAATTTATCCTGTAGATAAACTACCTTTCGTCTGGCCAGAGCAACTTCTTCATCTTCATCATCATCTTTTGAAATGTTGATGACTTCCAGAAATTGTCATTACCTACAAAATTACGTGGAGTATTTATACCACGGAGAAACTTTGCAAATTCTTCTTGACCAACAGCATTATGGCTTTTACGATAACGTAAAGCATTATTCAATAAATCTACAATATTTGTATTGGGTATTTTATTGTTGTTTATACTTATGTGATCAGAGTTATCCCATTTAAAACGCTTATCTATATCCGCAGTGTTAATATGATCAATTATTGCCTTAGCTTTTTGTTGATATCTTATATAAGTGGAGGAAAACTTTTTATTATATTCTCGACAGGGTACGATCAATCCTCTGAACTGTCATCGATATCTTTATATGTTAATTTTGTATGTGGTCTGTCATCATCACTATTAAAAAATAAAAATCGCCTGAATAACTCACGATATTCACTCCATTTTTCTGCATCATTTTTAGAAGAATTTAAAATTTTTGTAAGTTCTTTATCAAGACGTGATGTTGGATCCCCAGGTGTTTGGATACTTGTTAATGCATGATTTTCATTTACAAGCGACTTAAGTTTATTTATAGAATCGTGAGGTACGAGGGCCATCTTACGTGTATGCTCCATATTTTTACGCCGAATTTTTGAATAAAAGATTTATTATAGGCGTAATCAATAAGGCTAAAATAACAATAAAATGCTTTATGATAATTTTTTTTTTAGCAGCTCAACTTATTTTTTAAATTAATTGTCTCAAAATTTTTATATATTTTTTAAGCTTCCTTTTTTCCTTATCTTTTATTGGTAAAAGCCCTTTCAAATAATTCAAAATGATTTCACAAATACAATGAATAAATTTAGAATCACTGTGTTAAAGTATTGCTCGACGTTGTTTTGGATTAGCATGAACAAGTGATGTTAATAATATTGTATTTTTCCGATCAAATGGTATTGTCAAAGGCGTCCGCTTGGCTGTGGTGTCATACATTATAGATGTACAACTGGTAAATTGAAAGATGGATCACTATTATTTATATCCCGCACTTGTTTTGGGACATACACATAATTTACAGGGTCACTCGGAAAAATACATGTCCGAATACGAATGTTTTCAGGTGTTGACGGATTCAAATCAATTAATAAGTAACCATGTGGCGCTGATGTAGGATCTAAATAAGCTTCTTGAATAAATTTTGTATTCATTGGTGATATTTGTCTAGCAAGATGAGAAATTGGAGCTTCGTCACGAGGATTTTTAAAAACAACAATATAATTTGTATTCAAAGAAATTTCCCTATAAAATTTTCCCCCATGAAATAACTTTTGTGATAATAATAATACACTTAAATTGCGGTGATGTGAACCCTTGGTAAATATATCTAATACAGATGAACCGCTAATACTTTCACGCATTAAATCATCCATGATGATTAACTTTTTTTTTTTAATATTATTAAAATCTTTCATGTCTGGTTAGCCTTCCTGAAATTCAACATTTTTATATCTATATATATAAATGTGAAAATGAAAGCCTTTGAGGCATATGTTCTTAGCAACTACCCAACCGATCATTATGATTTTTTTTTTAAATTAAAGAGCTTATCACGGAGATCGTTTTTAGCATTTATTCTATTTTATAACTTGATAAACAACCGAGTTATTAATTATTATAAATAATAGCCTGTTACGCGGCAGAGTCAACAGGTGGCGCTTTGGTAGTGGCTGCTTCACACTCATACAATCACAGACTTAGAAAAAGAGAGAGAACGTGCTATAGTCCCAAATGATTTATCTATTTGCATTTGAACATAATTAAAAAATTAAAAAAAAATGAACGATAATGTTTTTTAATCAACTAGCTTAGCAATCATCAGGCCGATATATGAATAGAAGTATAGGTCAAAATAAAGTTACAAGCTTAAAAATTTTAGTAAATATTTGGTTTAAATGGAATGTGTTACCAATAGAAAATGTGTAATAAAATGGAAATGTTAATGTTCAAAATAATAAAATTCAGTCCGTCAGTACGTAATGATTTCTTTGTTGGATAACCTTAGTTTAGATTTTTTATTATTCTGTCTTCAATGATAATGAAAATGGCAACGCTACATTATTTGATAATTATCATCATACCTTATTAATCCATTCAAAAAATAAATAAAGAAAATTTCATTTAAATAATTAAGGTTGAAAGTAAATCCCATCGTCAAACAAAGTTTGGGCCCAATAGTATGTAATCCATATTGTAAAGAAAAACAAACTGATAGTTAAAAAATAGTAGTAATAAAAATTTTTTTTAACGACAAGCGTAAATATGTATTCTGCCCCTATGTCCTATGCCCCTGCCTTTATGTGTTGAAGTTGTCAACTTTGACATCCATTATCTAAAAAAAAAAGTGGCATGAAAATTTTAAAAAAATCCATCGAAAAAAATTCTGAAGTTTATTTGCTACTAAAAAATCGAAAATTGAATAACGGGAAATTTATTTAACTTTCAACCTCAAGTTTGGAATAGGAATTTCATTTGGAGCTAGCAAGTCTTTAATATTTTCAAACAAATGATAACATCTCTGAAATTATAAAAATAATCCCGAGCAAAGCCGGGTTAATCAGCTAGTTCAGTATATACAGGTTGCTATTCGGCGTAATATAGAATAATACGGTCAAATTCAGTATCACATAATCCCGATAATTCCTTTAAAAAACGTTTAGTCCAAACACTTTTACCAGCCTCGGACGGTCCTGAAATAATAATTTTGAATGGATGTGTTATTTGCCAAGCCATGATGATAACTGACAAAAAATTTGGTATAGGAGTATATTCAATAAAAACATAAAACAATTTATTTTTATTCAAGATTTATTCACATAACATATTTAGCACGTTTATTTACAGTATTATTACATGTATTATACTCAGTAGTTAAGCCGTTATGTCTTTTTTTACCGCTATTATACATAGTATTATAACCATACGGTGTTGGATATATTGCCCGTTAAGGGATTTATATCTGGTCATGAAATATAGGATATGTAATTTAAATAATTAACACAATAATAATTTTTATATTTTTTATCGTTTAATTTTAATTTTCATTATTTTAAATTATTATTTAAATTTATATTATTATTTAATTTATTTATCAAAGTAGTTTAAATTTATTTATTAACTTGTGAATTTATTGAAGTTGATTTTTTGTAAGAGCAAGTGACAAGAGAGAGTTCCGTAAGCTACGGGATTGCGAGTGCAACTGATGCTAGAAAAAAGGTCCAGGACGCTAACCAGCTTCTAGGCCTTAGTAATGAAAAATCTGGAAAATTCTAGAAGGCCAAACGACGCTTGTATAAGAGTCGCTTGGACCCGACAAAACTTCCAAAATGTTTTTACATATAATTTATTTAATTTCTCGAAAGACTGGGTGGTCTTCGAGGTCAGCGGCCTAATCCTCATTGTCCTCAAACTGCAACATTTTTCTAATGGCAAACGTTGTCAGTTTGAGGGATTAGTCGGCATCGGCTCGTGCCGTCAGAAGATTAGACCCGCTGGCTCAATGTGTTGTGTGTTTTACTTTTTATTTTACTTTACATTTTCAAACTTATTTTTTCTCAAATTAAATTTATCTTTTTCTTTCTCTCTCTCTTCTCGCTTACCTCTCTTTCCGACGGAACATACTCCCCCCGTTGAGAGAGTACACGATCAACTCAAATATTGTATTTAAAATTCAACTTATTTAACAGTTGATACATGATGATAAAAAATATTTTTATATTTGATAATTTGATATAATAATTATCAGTGTAAGTGCGATGTGCTTGTGCACCCATGGCATCGTCTTTTTGAGTGTACCCGATTCCGTAAAAGGCTCAGGGAAACCATGGTAAAACCTGGCCAGTACACTATCTTATATTCCGAATATATTAATTACAAACATATTATAATAAATCGAATTATGACAATCGATAGTTTAAAAATTGAAAATATAATCAAATTAAAATTTAGAAAATTGGTTATTTAGAAAAATTGAAAACATAATTATTCTAATTATCAATTAAACTTCAGGAAATCGAAAATCTAATTGATTAAATTATTGACCTATGACCTTAGTTTAAAATATCATGATTCTAGATTGAAATAATTACATAGTAATATGATCAATTAAATTTAGCATATTATACAGATAATATCCTAATTATTATTATTATCATTATATATATATATATATTTTTTTTTTTTAATTTTAATTTAATATGTACTGGTTCCAATTCCTCCTGTAACAGATTACATAATAAAAAGACACAAATATTGATAATTATTGGTTCGGAACTGGTGTGACGTCATTGAATGGCAGCGGGCACAGCAATGTGACTGATCTGGTGTAGGTCCCATTGGCCGTCTTCACGACTGTGGTTCTGACTACTTGGTCAGCTCCTGGATATACCTCGATCACTCGTCCAAGTGGCCAACTAGTACACGGAGCATTTTTCTCCACCAGGAGGACTATTTCGCCAACCTTAATGTTAGCGGTGTCCTTAGCCCATTTATGACGTTTCTGTAACTCGTGTAAATATTCAATATGCCAACGAGCCCAGAAATGTTGTTTCATCTTGGTAATATGTTCCCAAAATGATAATCTATTAGTGGGTGTATCAGTGTAATCTTGTTCCGGCAAGTTTCGAATAGGTTCACCGATTAGAATATGTGCAGGTGTAAGGACATTAAGGTCATTTGCACTTACGTATGACTTGGCGTACTTGATTTCTTCCATCAAGTACCCAAAAACGTTGACGCATGGCATTTAAGGTAGTTTGTATACCTGAGTGTAATTGTCTAAAATGAATGTCTTTTATAATTAAGTCAGTGAAATAATTTTTAGATGGTAATAAAATAGGATGTTTTTGATTATAGGAAATTTTAGCTCGTTTTAAACGCCCACCTACGCGTAGTAGGCCTTTCTCGTCGAGAAATGGACATAGATTATTAAATCGTGTATTTTTACTTTGAATTTGCGAGCTAAAAATTTTAATTTCCGTCTCAAAATATACACCTTGAATCCAGATTAAAAGCTCATGCTCAGCTTGAGCAATCTCTTGACTTGATAAAAATTTATTTTGAAGTATTTCAGATGATTTGTCATCTGTCTTAGAACAGCGTATTTTTAAGGCGAGGATAAACCCTCGTACATACGCATATGTTCTTAATAATTTTTGATAAGTCGAGCAATTTTTTATTAAGGTATTGATTATGGAAAAATGTTGCTCAGAAATAATTAAGCAAACATTTTTCTTGTATTCTAAATTAGTTTTATCGAGAATTTCAATGGGCTCAGGCCATTGGGCTTCAACTTCTTGAAGCCAAGAAGGACCAAAACTCCATTGTTTGTTGGCAACTAATGCTTGAGGCAGCTGACCTCGTGATAGAGCGTCAGCTGGATTGTCCTCAGATTTTACGTGTCGCCAACAAGCTTTTTCAGACAATTCTTGAATATTAGCTACTCGATTGGCAACGTAAACATTTAATAGGTTAGGCGGAGTTTTCAACCAGTGTAAAACAACAGTAGAGTCACACCAAAAAATTATTTTTGACGGTACAAAATTGAAAGAGCTTGAAGCTTCTTTATATAGTTGAGTCAATACTTGAGCTCCACAAAGCTCAAGGCGAGGTATGGTTATTTGTTTTATAGGAGCGACTCTAGATTTGGCGCATAACAATCTACAATGTATAGACTGGTCTGCTAAAGTCGTTCTTATAAAAAGGCATGCACCATAACCTATGTTACTGGCATCGCAAAAACCATGTACTTGAACGTCACAACCAATGTCGGTTAAAATATGACGATCAAAGGAAATGTTATTTAGATATTTTAATTCGTCAACAAAAATCTGCCAAGACGTATATATATGAATGGGGACGGATTCATCCCAATCAACCTTAGCCTGCCATATTTCTTGCATAATCTTTTTTGCGTGCAAGACGACTGGCCCGACTAGTCCCAAGGGATCATATATTCTTGCAATTTCGGACAGAATATTTCTTTTAGTAATTTTTTCTGGCATTACAATAGATTTTACTGAGTATTTAATTACATCAAATTTTACTGTATTTAATTCAAAAGTTTTAATTTGATCGCCCACACGCCAAAGTATTCTTTGGTATGCTCGATCGTCTTTATGTAATAGAATTTGACGATACATTTTTTCAATGTCAGCTGTAAGGACATATTTATGGGAGCGAAATTTGAGCAATTGAGTAAAGATGGTATTTTGAATAGTAGGACCTGTCATTAAAATATCATTAAGTGATTTATTGTTATTTGATTTAGCAGATGCGTCAAAGACTACTCGAACTTTAGTAGTCGAGCTGGATTTTTTAATCACAGCATGATGCGGTAGATAATATTTATGCTCAGAATCATCTGAGACAGGTGACATGTGACCAAGATCAAGATATTCTTGCATTACTTTGTGATATTCTGATTTTAATTCTGGTTTAGATAAAAATTTATTTTCTAATGCATGGAAGCGCCGATAGGCTGCTGCTCTAGAGTCACTAAGCGTACGATCGCCTTTGATAAATGGGAACCTAGCAATATATCGACCATTAGGGTCACGTTTAATATTATTAATAAAATGGCTTTCGCATAAAACATCGTGTTTTGCTTTTGGTTTTTCAAAACTGATCTCTTCTAACCTCCAAAAGTCTGTCATTTGTTTTTCAAGACGAGTTAAGTTACAAGATAAAGGAAAGGGTCGGTCAGGCACCGTGGTAGTACCTGCTACGGTCCATCCGAGAAGAGTTTTTTGAAAACATACTTGAAAAGACTCATCTGATAATGGTATTTGACCAACTGACATTAATGATAAGGTTGGTTCTGCCCCTATCAACATATCAATAGGCTGTGGCATATAAAATTTTGGGTCGGCTAATTTAATATTTTTAGGGATTTCTAGATTTTCATCATGAAATAATTCAACCCTTAGTCAATTCTTTGATTTCAAAAGCTTTTGGTAACGCACTTAATGGCATGAAAAAATAATTCAGCGAGTCTATAAATTTGACATTATCGAAAGATATCAATGTAAGCCTAGTTCCTTTATCAATTGTTTGAATATTTGTTATTAGTACTCTTTCGATTATTTCACGTAAAACAAATTGGGCATCATAGCCGCCGCCATTATGAGCTATACAAATTAATTTTAAGTATCTTCTTTTTGACTTTAAAACTAAATTAACAAATTTTTTGATGGCGTCATCGCCCTGATGTGTAAATTCGCGCGTCTCACTACAATGACAATTTTCTGTACCGTCTGACTCCGAACAAATTTCACACACTATTTGCGCACAAAAATAATTGACGATATGCATTTTTAATTGTTTTTATCTTTACGAGTACCCTGCTTTATCGGTCGAGGCTTCATATAACACAGATGGTTTGGTTGCTTATGGTCTTGACAGGGTGCACAATAATAATAACCACACAAATGTTCACTGTCACGGACGTAGACTTTACGACATACATTACATTTTTTAATTCTATTACAAACTGAAAAATTTTTTGAATATGAGTCTGGTTGTAAATGTTTTTTCATAACACTGTTCACTATAAAATACTCGATTACATATCAAACATTTTTCAAAATCATCATTATTATTATTCATTTTACATGCCGGGAAATTTAAGCATTTGTCACATTTTGTCTAACATTGTTTATGATATTCGTTTTTTGTAAAGCCGATACGACACCAATCACACCAGAATTTTATATTTGTAGCCATAAATACATGCATATATTTTATACTACCGTCGAGTAGACTATCAATAAAAAACTCACACTCCGCACTGTCATCAATGTCAACTTCAACATCATCTAAAACACGCTCCATTTTTCTAGCAACAACTTGAAAAAAAAGATCTTCACACTGCAGTAGTCACAGCAAAACTGATTTTTTCTAGATTCAGCTGTTTCGTAAAATATTTTACCCGACAAAAAAACAAAATTGGAAATTTTTCTGGCCCTCTGGTGTGAAAAAATATGGCAAGAGAAATAACGAATTTTTTTTCTAAACAAAATTATATTTGATAGCTGTAAAAAGAAAACAAAAAATATGGTGTAACGAGTAACCTGAAAAATTTGTAACAATAACAAATATATCTGTAAAAAGAAGACAAAAGGAAAAAGGTATACAAAATTTTTATTTATGTATTAATTTTTTTTTAAATTTTTTCGATACAATAATACCTGTAAAAAAAAACACAAAAACGATATATTTATTATTATTATTTTCATTTTATTTACATATGTCTTTATTAAAATCAAGTAGTTGAGCACATCGTGAACAATGGCCAAATTCATTTTCAATTTTTCCGTACCACAAAAATCACATTCTGTTTTGTTCAATGTTCCTTTGAGCTCACGTATTTTGTTTTGCAAACAAGTTATTCTTTCATTTATTAATTGTTAAAGTTTTTCGATAATTGAGTTTGGAGCTTCTGTAGGTAAGGGTTGTGGGTACTGTGGTTGTTCGCCCATCTGCTATTTTTCATGACAGCCTTTACAAAATTGATGATATGGCGTTGCTGCTTTATTTGGGCATTGATAACCCGCAAGTCAACGCAAAAATCAGAAGTATCCACAGCATCAATTTGCAGTTTCTCTACAGCATCATTTTGCAGTTTCTCTGCAAATGGCTTTGACGGCCTTGCTTCAGGGCGATATTGATTTTTTTCGTCATACTGTTCAGCAACATTATTTTCGGTCATAATGAGAGGGTGCACCTGATGACGGAGACGTACTCGATGACGATGATGACGAAGACGACCCTAATGATGATGACGACGATGAGGAAGACGTTGATGATTGGCTCAATATAACCACGGCATCTACCATACAAAAATATATGATTAATATTGTTATCATTATTATATTTTAAAAAATTTCTATTTATTTATTTATAAAATATTTACCTTCTTTTTCATTGTCATCATCTACTGTTATTATTTTTTGACCGTATTTCCCGGACTTATGCATTGCAGGGGGTAATACTGGGTCCTGTTTTTTAGCATTGTCATGTTTACTGAGCTCTGTAATAAAAAAAATATATTTTATTATTATTATTATTATATTTCAAAAAAATTTTATTTATTTATAAAAAATTTTTATTTATTTATAAAATATTTACCTTTTTCTTCATTGTCATCATCTACTGTTATTATTTTTTGCCCGTGTTTTACGGGTCGAGTAGGTAATACTGGATCCTGTTTTTCAGTATTGATATCTTTACTATGTTCTGTAATAAAAAATAATATTTTATTATTATTATTATTATAAAATTTTTTTTTCTATTTATTTACTTTTTTGTTTGCTCGATTTTGATTTTTTCTTTTTTCCAGAAATTATGGAAAAATGTCTACCGCATAATATTTTTTCAGATATGATGTTTGGTTTTTTACTTTCTGAATAAATTTCTTCTCCAAGACCCTTTTGTTCTAGGTCTGTAACATAAAAATTATTATTATTATTATTATTGATATTATTATTATTATTATAAACATTGAAAAAATATTTCACCTTCTAAAACCTCAGTCAAGTCCACATCAATGTCTTTAACTTTCCCACTAAATTTTGCATTTGCAAACATTTCCGCCACGGTTTCATATGGTCTATGTTAACCATGTCATTTTTTTCAACAATCACATCTACTGGTATTTCATTATCTAGCACAGTAAAATCTAGGAGTGTTTCGTCAACAGGTATTTCATTATTTATCACAGTAAAATCTGTGAGTATTTTGTTATCATTCTTGAGGTCAGTTTCGCCAACTGGTATTTCAATGTCTATAAAAAAAAGAGAAAATTTATTTTATTTATTGAAAATTTATTTGTTAAAAGAAGTATTGAAAATTTATTTATTGAAAATTTATTTGTTAAAAAAAGTATCAAAAATTAATTTTATTTATTTGTTAAAAAAAAGTATTAAAAATTTATTTTATTTATTTGTTAAAAAAAAGTATTAAAAATTTATTTATTTGTTAAAAAAAAAGTATCATTGAAAATTTATTTACCTAAAAAAATTTTATCATCATCGTCAGCCTTTTTAAAATCCTTAAACACATCTTCACACTTTATAACACTTTTTTTAGGCATTATATTTTGTTCACTTTTTTTAATGTATTTATCATAAACTCGTTGTTCAATATTTTCAAACTGTAGTTGTAGTTCTGGATAGTCTTTTATTTCTTTTATATCAGTAGGATTGCCGATTTATTGATAAAGAGTTGACTTTCAAAGTAATAACATCATTAGTCTTGAGAATTTCTAATTTCCTAAAAATTTTTGTCGAATTTAAACAATCTACACATGTATCAATTTCTTTGTGACTTAGTCAGAGTGATTGATGAATAAGTTCTTATAATGTGAATGTGCTATTCCTATATGGTATTGGAAGATTTGTGATATGCTTTTCGACAATGAGACATTTCCTTATGAACAGGATCCATGTTTTTCTAAATACTTTGGCTTAAGGAGGTTATGCACAAATTCATTGCGGGTGTTGCGGGGCGCTTCTGACGTCACAGACAAAACTGAAATCCGACTATACTGTAAAAAAATAAAGTGAAAAGCGCCTGCGCCCCATATACAATATATGGGATTGCGGGTATGTGTGTGTGTTTGAACATGCCATACGTTGCCACATCCAATTTTTGTAAAGTTTATAATTAATTACTCATTAATTGACCGATCAACATATGAAAATTTTTCGCGCAATTAATAAAACTCGGTTTCTAGTATATGTGTGATTTTTTTCAAGACTTTCTCATCATTTTTTCTATCCGAAAAAAATGGTTGAAATCTCCATAAGAGCCAATGTTAAATATTATTTTCAATAATTAATTACAAAAAATTTAACCGATCAACATAAGAAAATAATTATACCGTTGTATTCAGAATGAAAAAATCTAACTGTGTACAAAATTTCAGAACATTCTCATTATATTTAAAAAAAAAAAGAGTAATTTGTGCATAACCTCCTTAAATGCTCGGTCAAAACATGATATTTTTGACAGAGTACTGTTTAAAATTAGCAGGGTCATCTTCGTTATTATGGCAAAATGCTCCACCAACAAATGTTCCAATTTCATCTACTGAAGAAGTTGTTTTTAATATGTACTCATTAAAAAGCTGACCTACTACCAAACTGTGTGAATTGCAAACTTTCTGTAATGACTCAATGAAAACTTTCGACTGTAATATACATTGTATTTTGGAATTTACATTGCTCGATGAACCATCATCATTAGATGATCCATGTCTATCAGACAGTATGTCGATAAATTTAGATTTCTTTTTACATCCTATATCAACAAAAAATGATTTCAAACACCATTTGGCATTTGTCAAATTTTTATTGGAAATTGGAATTTCTTGTGTACCAGGATTATAAATTTTCCGCAAACGATTAAATTCTTTCGATTGCTCGTTGACTTGCTATTGCTTTTGACGTTTAATTTATTGGACGCAAATCGTTCTATGTTGTAACTTACAAAAACGTAACATAAGTCATACCACTGGCGAAAAATTTTTTACCAATGTCAACAAAAGCGCACTCTAAACTCACTTCCTGAGATTCATCGATTGTCATGGCGGAACTCACATGATAGAAAACTGTAAACGTATGACGAACACTTGATTAAACAACTGGAATTTCACATCTATTCTTCCAACTATACAATCATGACCTCTTTGAGATAATTTGACAACAATTCATTGCAAGTTTTTACCATCTATACTCTTTGAAACAGATACAACTGTATCAAGAGCACCATCTACCATGCCTAACGTGTAGACGATATTTTGTCTGATCATGATTTTTGCACCGATTTTGATTGTAATATTTCTTGTTAAACTGGCTGATCAACTAGCGTCATTGTTTTGCTGCGGGTAAATTAATATACACAACAGAGTAGTAAAGGAACAATGTTCATTTCAATATGGACAATCTTAGTGGCGTCGACAGTCCAGGAGTCCATCATTTTACGTGGGTTGAGCGCTCATTTCGTAGACCAAGTTCTACCGATTTTTTATGGTGAAGGAAGGGTCTGGAGGTACAAGGTCAATTGACGTACCTTTGAAAAATATTTAGAACTTCACCACAACGTAAACAAGATAAAAATTATGGCATGCTTTCCCTTTTTTCTTGGAAACGACCAAGACACACTGAAACCTGCAGAAACCAGAGAAAAAAATATCAAAGGCCGATCCGCTTTATGTAATATCCCGGATATTGATATTATCAAAAATCTTCAGCCACACAGGATGCAATGCGTCACACTTAAGGCTTGTGGCCACTAGCATAGTTTTTCGACCAAGTTCTATGCCATAGCACTTGTGTCACTATAACTCACTAGAAATTTACTGGAAAATCGCCGCCAAGGACGATGTTGAAAAAATGCTGCACGCAGCATTTTCAGCATAGAACTGCTAACTTCACACTAGTTTTTTTTGATACAGCCAAAATTAAAACAATACAACAACAATGGTTAGCGTTGTAAATAAATTTGTTTGTTTATATTTACACATGTATAGTACATATATATAATGATTGACTGTCAAAATATCAAATTGTCAACAAATAAGAAAGGTTATATTTTTATTTATCTTTTATGTGTTTGTAAGCAAGTTAGTACAGCTGAAACAATTTAAAAAAACGATTAAAACGCCGCCCTATAGCCATCATATGTGAACTATTCCTGCCATATCGCTATGGCATAGAACTTGGTCGAAAAACTATGCTAGTGGCCACAAGCCTTTAATGTATGCTTGCAGTTTTTTGCAATGTGGTTCGACTCAAACAATAACAATAAACCGTTCTACTTTCAGCGTTTTCTCGATAAAATTAATGATTGTTTGGTCACTATAAAACCGTCAAGTGATGCTTCAAGAACATCGAGGAAGATGTCAGATCGCAAACACTGGAAAGCACATGAGTTGGTATTATGGTTGTTATTTTACAGCTTACCGATTATGTCAAATTTATTTCCAAAACATCATAGGGATCACTGGAGTCTTTTGGTTGATGCAATTTCAACATTGCTATACACGTCAATATCAGAAACTGTTATTCATATTTCACAAGGGCCGTTGTTTCAATTCATACAAGATGTTCAAACCCTTTATGGAGTTGAATATGTTCCATTTAACGTTCCTATTAACCTATTAACCCATTTGGCTCAAAGTTGTATAGACTGGGGTCCTTTATGGACGCACAGTGCATTCAGGTATTCAATTGAGTCTGTAAATGTGGAATAATTTTCAAATTAAATTTATATTTGGTTTTCAAATTAGATTTTCCAATTTTTTTTTTTTGTTTTTTTTCTAGTGTCATGATAAGATGTTTATTGAGTAGGTCATATTCAGGTTTTAGATTTCTTTTTTCCAATTGGTTTTTTTATATATGTATATTTTTTTAGAATTAAATTTTTATTCAGTTTTTTGAATTAGGTTTTCAAATTTTTTGTTTGGTTTTATTTTTTCTTTTTCTGTTTTTGATGTGTAAACATCTTCAGGCGCGGGTGACAGTTAGAGTGAAATGAAAAAATCAAAAAAAGAGCATCATATCTTTTGACGGATGTTAGCCTGACTCCATTACTATAATAAGCGCAATGGTAGATCATGTATAGTATAATAGGTTATCTGGCGGTCGGTAACTGTTACCATGAGGCGATTTTGAATATTAATGAATTAGGAGATGTCATTTATAAGTGAAAAAAAATATACATATATTCAATGGAAAGACAAAATCAATTTATTTTATATTTGAAAAAAAAACTCCAGTAAATTTAGAATATATACAGTATTTGGACAGACATAATCAAAATTTTTTTAAAATTTACTTTTCGTTTTTTTTTTGTAAATTTTTTCAAATAATGAATTAAACATAACATTTTGTTTTTTTGTTTCAAATAAACTATAAAACACATACTTTTTACCTAAAAAAATCCAAAAATGACATTGTATACAAATTCTAACAG
This sequence comes from Aphidius gifuensis, assembly GCF_014905175.1. Lineage (NCBI taxonomy): Eukaryota > Metazoa > Arthropoda > Insecta > Hymenoptera > Braconidae > Aphidius > Aphidius gifuensis. The sequence continues at coordinate 9,396,390 of NC_057790.1, forward strand.
GTGTAACTGAAATTTATTTACGATTTACTTTTTTTTTGTAAATAGACAATGAAAATTTTTTTGTTTTTTTCATAAACATTAGTCAGTTAAACGTTTCAGCTGCATATATTACTTTTTAATTATATTACGTTTTCATAGTATTTATCTTTTCTGAATAATTTGTAGTTATCCTAATCATATCAAGTCGTTAGATTTTTTTTATGAGACATGGATTTTGACATTTATTTTTATAATTCATCTAAAAATATATATATTAAATTTTTATTAAGTTCTCAATTAGATTTTCAATTTTTTTTTTTTTTTATTCCAGCTGTCATGATTTTCTATTTATATTTACAATGGAAAATCCATATTATTTAAAAGATATTCAATTTTGATAATTTAATTTATTTTTATTATTAGATTACAGTACCATGTGCACACAAGCTGTAATCGAGAAAATTGTTGTTAATACTTTCTCAAAATATTCTCAATTGATTGATATAATTTTTGCAAATTTTGAGGTTACCTGTTTTGAAACCTGTTATTACTTAGATGGCCTAGGTGGATCAGAAAAGACTTTTGTTTACATTACTCTATAATGTTTATTAAAAAGTAGAGGTAAAAAAGTTTGTACAATGTCATTCACAAGGGTTTCATCAATTTTACTTCCTAACGGAGAAACTGTTGACGAGGCATTTGGAGGCAAACGGAAAAGATTTATCCAAGCATAGATAGTACAGAAAACTGTAATAATGGAAATATTGAAGACGCAATTTTACCAGAATATCTCCATTCTTCAAATCCAGCAATTTTTCTTCAGCATGACTTCAAATTAAGAATTGATTGTGTAGTGATGCTGCTTCGTCATTTGAGTATTACTGAAGGTCTATGCAATGGAACACGATTACAAATACTAGAATTAGTATATAGTTTCTTAAAATGTGAGATACTAACGACAAGACGAAGAGCATTGTATTCATTCATCGAATACCATTATATTGTAATAACGTTTTTCCTTTTACATTTAAACGACAACGATTCCCAATTCAATTAGCTTTCCTGATGACTATTAACAAAAGTTAATGCCAGACTTTTGAGAAATAGGTGTAGATCTACGTAACAATGTCTTCAATCATGGCCAATTGTATGTGGCGTTCTCCAGAGTTAGAGCTTGGCAATAAATAGGAATTTTTCCGGACGATAAACAGGAAAACAATTTAATTAAAAACTATGTGTATACAGAATTATATAAACAAAATAAAAAAAGATAAGATTTTTTGCTATTAAATGAATATCATCACTTGGATAATATATGAGCTGGATATAGGGTAAGCTTAATTATAATTTCAAATATTTGTATACGTTTTTCTCAGAGCGAGTTTTTGTTTCATCAAGTTGTAATCCTGTCCTGACTAGTAAAAAAAATTACTAGGTAATAACTAAACCAAACTCACAAGAATTTCGATATGCAATACAAAGATACGAAGACATTAAACATTTTCCAAACACGAGAATATAAATACAATATTGTATTTTCGATTTAATATACTAAAAAATAATATTATTTGAATGAACGAGATTTGTTGTTTCTATTTTTTCATGTATTGTTTTGACTTTTGTATTGGTGAATGTTATTATTAGTGATTATATTTAATGATCTGTTCAAGAATCAAAGTTCCTTTTTTGTTAATAAAGGCACTGTGAACGATGTGAACCTCGATGTATGGAACCAATGATGTATAACTGAAAATGGTATGTCAGCTGTCACTAAAATATTCAAATATAATGACAAAGCATTTGATGCAAATGATATGATCCAACACTGGTCCTAGAAAAATTTTAATTAAAAAATATAAAAAGTGCTGATGTTCGTTTTCACATGTAATTTAATGCGCACCTTTTCACGCGCACGTAATTCTTCAAAACGTTTGATTCCAATTATTTGAAATGAATATTCACTTTTTTTTTTGTTTTAAAATATAAAACGTTCATCATTTATTTTTATTTAAGATCGCTTGTTGGTCGTAACTAAATTTTTAGTTTCAAAATTTCATCATTTGAAATTAAACTGTAAATTAAAATTTATTGTTGATGAATAAAAAAAATATTTGTCTAGTATAATATAAAATAGTCAAATTGATACACAACATATTCAAATAATAACAATGTGCGAATATTTTATATCAATTTCATTAATATTAATTCTAAATGAGTGACAGTTTTTTATCTTTCACTTAAATCATTAATATATCAAAATAAAATATATCTATAAAGTTTTATTTCAATAGATAATTTCAATAATTGTATTGTTGATCAACATGTCATGTTAAAGGAAAATCAAAAAATGACGTGAATTTATTTTACGCGAGCAAGAAAGTTCAAACCATGCGGTCGGAGTTGATTACAAGTTAAATTTGAAACGATTTTAATGAATTTGAATTGATAATTTATGTAACCAAATGTTACATAAATATTGTTGAAAAATAATTCAATAAAAGAATCTAAACAAAAAAAAAGACACAGTTTTTTTTAAAAAAAGGAGCGTTATTATTCGAAATCCCCACTAATTATGTGATTATAGTAATTTTATTTTATATTGATATTTATTAATTTTTTAGATACAAAAAGATATAATACCAAAATAAGTCAAGAAAGAAATATTTAACGCATATAATTAAGTCTTAATCTTTGACAAAATTTTATACTTGACCCCGCCCGGTTCTTCCCAAATAAAATTTGAAGCCTACACACGTCTCGACAACAGAGTTAATGGTATTTTCCAATTATCCATTATTATATATATATATACCCTGGTGAAAATAATTTGGCGGATTATGTCATAATATGGCATAATATGACATAATCTGACATAATATGACAAAATATGCCATATTCCGACAAAATTCATTTGCCAGAAAATGGCATATTATGGCATCCAAAAATCATGTGAGAATATGTCAGAATATGTCATATTATGGCATATTCTGACATATTCCGACAAAATTAATTTGCCAGAAAATGGCATATTCTGGCATCCAAAAATCATGTAAGAATATGCCATTTTCTGACATATTCCGACAAAATTCATTTGCCAGAAAATGGCATATTATGGCATCCAAAAATCATGTGAGAATATGTCAGAGTATGTCATAATATGCCATATTCTGACATATTCCGACAAAAATTCATTTGTCAGAAAATAGCATCCAAAAATTATGTAAGAATATGTCAGAATATGTCATAATATGGCATATTCTGACATATTCAAACAAAACCATATGCCAGAAAATGTCATATTCTGGCATCCAAAACTCATATAAGAATATGTCAGAATATGTCAGAATATGGCATATTCTGACATCTAAAAAGTTTGTAATGGCAAAATCATTTTGATAATAGTTTTTTTAGTAAATAATATTTTATTCTCGGTCACGTCGTTGTTTTAATTATGTGACTTTGTTATTAAATTATTACGCAAGAAATTTTTTGAGTGATACCATTTTTTTTACATTTCTTCTTGTACATTGCTTTTTGAAGTTTCTCGCATGTGGTCATCTCACAACTAGTTCTTATATATACGATAACGATATGGATCCATCATATTCATATCAAAAAAATATGACGATATAATGATACAAAAATTTAAATAATCAATGTTTCCCGTAATTGTTTGAAAGAAGTAAAAATGAATAATACGTAAATAGTTATGTTTAATGAATATCAGAAATTCGCCAGGTGCCATAAAAAGTTGCGGCGGATTATGCCATATTATGACATAATGTGCCATAAATTGCTATAAAAAGTTGGCGGATTATGTCATAATATGCCATAATATGCCATAGAATGCCATAAAAAGATGGTAAATTATGTCATATTATGACATAAAATGCCATAAATTGACGTTAAAAAATGGCGCATTATGTCATAATATGACATTATTATTATTATTATATTATTATAATATTGATTACCTTGACAATTAATATCCAAATTCAAATCAAATAAATATATAATTATGAATATTTTTTATATAATAACATAATAATATATATATATTCCCAAAAGCACAATAAATACGAAAAGATATATAAACAAAAGGTTACGTTCATCAGGAAACATGTGTATGTTGTATATATTAGCATAATTAGCATGACAGGATTTGCAGGTATGTGAAGTTAGCACAATCAAACCGGACTATATCAGGAGTTACGTGCGAATTATATGCGTTTTTTGTGCGGAATCCGCAATTTTTGTGCGTTTTTTTTTGTTTTATATAGTCTGGTTGGGATATAGGCGCGAATCCCAGGTCTGTAAAGTTAGGACATGCATTTATAGCACAATCAAACCAGACTATAAAAAACAAAAAAAAACGCAAGAATGAAATTAAATGTAACCAGTGCAATAAAATTTTTAGTGGAAAAAGAAGTCTTCATGCTTATACAAGTTGAATTCATAAAAATAAGCTGGTTAAGACAATAACTGAAAACGAAACTTGTGTATACTGTGATGAAGAATATGCAAATAAAACAAACTTGTATTATCACTATTCACATTGTCATCAAGTCTCAGAGTATCAAACTATAAATTGTCCATTCGTAGGTTATGATGAATCTGTGAATATATATGAGTATACTTATTTAAAACTGAGAAAACACATTTGAAACAAGCATCATTATCCAGTGAAGATGGAAGAATTCGCTTTTCTTAATGATGATAGTGATTACAATGTTATTTGTTCATTTATTCATTTCATAAATAATAATTAGTGTGATATTTTCTAATATAAATTATATTTATTCATTGTAAAATATATCATTTATACAGATTTCATGGATTGGAAGGGTAGAGCTAAAACTAAAAAAGCTGCACCTTTATAATAAGAGATACGAAAAGCGGAGTTTTGGTAATTCCAACACCAAAAGACAATACATCTGCAACTGCAACTTTAAAAAATTTAAAACCACTGTATGTCCATCTATGATGGATGTTACAGGTGTTAAAGATCCTGACAATAATAATCAAAGTAAGGATGCGAACTCACGACAAGCTAAAATTTCCGCTTATAAACATGGCGGCTATAAAAATAACCAAAAAGTAATTAAATTCACTAAATTATCACTGATTTAACTACTATTTACTGAATTGACTGCAAATCCGTGGTGTCTCTCCGTGACTGCAGAACAAGCTTGACACCACCAAGCTTGTTCTAAAATCACGGATTGGCGATAAATTTAGTAAATTTAGTTACTTTTTGGTGATTTTTATAGCCGCCATGTTTACAAGCGGAAATTTTAGCTTGTCATGAGTTCGCACCCTAAAATTGATGTCAAGTATTGGTTATTTGATTGTAGAAAACCCTTAATTTTCGAAAAAAAACTGTTTTTGAAATATTTCCATGTTAAATAAAGTGTATTTTATATTTTGTTATTTTTGGCTTATTAATATTTTTTTATTATTGTTTTATCAATTATCGATATTTTATATATTTTTCTATTGTTGTCAAGTGTATTCAATTTTAGAGCTGTGTGTTCACACGCAAGTTTTTGCTGCAATGCTTTATGCTTCATGAATGAGTGCCCTCATCGGTAAGTTTTCTCGCTCACTGACGAATCGAGTCTCCGCTCGGTCTCTACAACTTCACAGCTCTATCTCTATGGTGTTATTCATTTTTCATTAGCAATCTACAATTGTAGCTACGAACAAAAGTATTTAGAAAAATGTGAATCGTGTTTATATGCAAATGTTTCCTTGTCAAACGAATTTATGATAAATTTTTTAATACTAAATAAAAATAACACATCCACTTTACAAGAAACTTATCGATCAATCACTATCATTGTGGCACGAAGGGGTTGGTACATGGGTCGATTGTTTTAGATCAACGAAAATTCTAAGAAAGATTGAAGTTCTCAAAATTAATAATATCATTGTTTTAAGTCTACTCTACATCAATAAATTTAAATGGTCAAGTAAAAATGATAATTGCTTAATCAAAGCAATACCCACTTCTAAAATTCACATTTGTAGTTCTACCAAGAAGACTAGAAAGAAGAAGAGTCAACTCCGTACATTGGAAATGGGACAAAATATGTCCTGTACCTCGAGCTTCTTAAATTTGCCAATTTGGCGCTGATTGGGTTCTACGTATAAAGTTAGTTATTTTGTCATTTATTTCCGCAAAAATACTAGCTGGATAAAAATTGATAATTTGTTCGTTGCTAGCAAAAACTGGTGAAGTAATGCAAAAAATACTTACATATTTTTTTTTTTTAGAACGAACAAAAATTAATACGGATGGTACCAAGTAATTTTATATACTTCTTAATATTATAGTTTTTTCTATCGAATGATTGAAGGACTTTACAAAAAGATGTCATATCTAAACAAAAAAAGAAACACAGTTTTTTTTACAAAAAGAAGCGTCAAGTATTCGAAATCCCCAACATATATGTGATTATAGTAATTTTATTTTATATTGATATTTATTAATTTTTTAGATACAAAAAGATATAATACCAAAATAAGTCAAGAAGGAAATATTTAACGCATATAATTAAGTCTTAATCATTGACAAAATTTTATACTTGACCCCGCCCGGTTCTTCCCAAATAAAATTTAAAGACTTTCACACTAATGCAGATCTACTGAAATTTAGTAGTCGTTCACTTACAACCTTGCAACTTTATTATAGTAGTTTCATATAAAAAAGACAAGAATAGAGCGTAACAAGTGTGATTTTTTTGAAAATCTATGAAAAGTATTTGAATTATATTAAATTAATGTCTTAGAGCTCAAACGCACGACAAGCTAACTTTTGCTTGGCTTGTTGGCTGACGTAATTCTGAGTGATCTAAGCATGCGCAACACGTAAAATTACTAGAAAAACCACGATGGCTGGGGACATATTACTAGTTTCATGGGAATTAGGACGGCCATGTTTACAAGTTCGACACAACCCAACTTGTTGCGCGTGCTCAGTGCGCTTTAAAAGCGAAACTAGGCTTATCGTGAGTTTAAACCCTTAACTAATTAGCATTGTAACCGAATTCATTTAGATTTTTTGCTGATATCTGGGAAAATTGCATAGTGAACACCACCTTTTACACTGTAAAATATATATTCGGCGCTCGTGTAATATTGTGTCATACGCATTCATTATTGAATTGTTGATTGACGAAATAAGTATATATATATATGTATAGAGGTATATATATATTTTTTTAAACACACCGGCAAGGTAACAAGATTGTACGCTGCCAGTCCTAAGCCTAGATAAAATGTGAAGGGTATATATATAGAATAATGGATAATTGGAAAATACCATTAACTCTGTTGTCGAGACGTGTGTAGGCTTCAAATTTTATTTGGGCAGAACCGGGCGGGGTCAAGTATAAAATTTTGTCAAAGATTAAGACTTAATTATATGCGTTAAATATTTCCTTCTTGACTTATTTTGGTATTATATCTTTTTGTATCTAAAAAATTAATAAATATCAATATAAAATAAAATTACTATAATCACATAATTAGTGGGGATTTCGAATACTTGACGCTCCTTTTTGTAAAAAAAACTGTGTTTCTTTTTTTGTTTAGATTTTAGATATAATTAGAAAACAAGGACGTATACTTGACTGTGAGTTATAAGATATTTGCCTAGATGAAGATGAAATTAGCATTCATGAAAGCATTTCTGGCGTTGTTGCGACATTCTTCAGACACTCCTCAATTCATTCGCATATCTTGTAAAAAACTTTGCTATGGAAGAGAAGTTAAAGACTTCTCAAAATTTTTGATTTAGCATTAAATCCAATGGAGCTAGAGTTGCACAATAGGATTGAAAAGAACGAAGACATTGACAGTGACTATGTATGCAAATATTGTTTAGATTTTTTTCGCAGAAATTTACTACCTCCTTCTTGCATTCTTAATGATCTCGAAGGAGGCCAGGCATCAGATGAGATTTCTAATTTTAATATCTATGAATTAATGTTAATTCAAAGAATTCATGCCCTCAAGATAATACAAAGAAAAGGAACAGTCGCGAATAAGAATCTCCCTTTTTCCAACCGGTTAATGAAAATGATGGGTCAAACATATCATTTGCCCTTACCGATCGAGCAAACTATGAAGAAGATTTGTACTGAAACCGACGCAATAAATACAAATCAAGATGCTTTTATTTTGATTCGCGGTAAACCCATTAAAAAAAAAATTATATGGGAAAATTTAGTAAATATAAAAAAAGTTTATGATGCTCTTCAAATATTGAAAAATATAAATCTATTGTACTCTAAAATTAACTTACCCAAACATCCTGAAGAATTTTTAAACTCTTCAGGCAATTTTGATCTTGAATTACATGTTAATCATGAAGTAGAAAATAATTCTGAAAAAGTATCTGATGATATTGAATTAAAAGAAAGTTCAGTCGAAGAAATTAATATTATGGATGACAAAGAGCTTGATTTGAAAGCAAATACAGACAATTCTTCTAACTCAGAAAATGTAAATGGAACTTAAATCTAACAAAGTGCTTTTTTAACAAAAGTCGTCGATTCCAAATCAGCATATTATGAATAATTAACAATCAATTCAATGTATAGCAAAAGAATAAATAAAACTTCTAGTGAATTATAGCAAATAAAGTCGATACAAACCGAAGCAGTTTATAAGTCGCTAAAATCTTTAGATCTACAGTGTTTTCTAGACTTATATCCTTATGGTGTCAATGGTCAATGTCATGACCGATCTGTACGACTTGTAGAAGCCTCTTATATCAAAGCACGATTATTGTCTGCTGATTCTAGATTTCGAATGAATCGTAATTTCTTTTTATTGAGTGACGCAAACACACGTCAAATAAACTCAGGCATATACTATGCATTGAATGTTGTTAATAATCAGCAGTTTACTGCCAAATCATACCTTAACCAATTAGGGAACGGTAATATCGAACCATCCTTAGATTCTATATTTGGTAAGCTTCGCAATTCTAAACAGCAATTCTTGAATCATAGAGAGGTTGGCATTCTCGAAGCTTTAGATTTAGGTACCACTATAACATGGTTAGATGTAAAAATTAATCGTAGGCATAGAATTAACTGAATTAACTCAACTGAACTTTATACTAAATCTTTGGTTGATGATGATTATCCTACACGCCCAAAAGAACTCGAAAATTTATCATTATATAACTTTGCTAGGTGGTACGATAAAATTGTAGGAAGGCCAAAACGAAAAAACGTAGTGTTTTACGAAGTAGGTAAATCATCATTCTTGAGGAAGGATCTGTTGGTCACTTGTTTAACCACACTCGATATAACTCAACAACTCATCCAAAAAATTATTATTACGCATTACTTCTACTTTTCCAACCATGGAGAAACACTATTAAATTGCTGAATGGTTGTCAAACATATCTAGAATCATTTGATACTCAAACAAATTATTTACTCACAGCATATCAATATTACGAACGTTCACTGGATATTGAAAAAGCTCTCGATGATATAAATGAACAAATTAACCAAGAAATTGACAAAATGATGAGCAAAGATAATGAATTTAAAGGTGATGATGACATATTCTTGAAACTTGACATGCCTGATGAAGATGGAAATTTTCAAGATCTTATAGATGTAAATAACATAAATGTAAATAATGATAACTAAAAAACACGTGTACGTAACACTCGAGTACTCGAGAATTTGTGTTCTCAGTTGAATATTGATCAAGTGGGAATATTAAGAAAGATTGAAACAGCCCTTACTTCGGAAGATGGTAAAATATTGCGTTTATTTGTAAGTGGAGAAGGCGGAACTGTTAAAAGTCTTTTAATTAATTTTATTATACGTTGGAATTAAGAAACTCTGAATGGAGAAGTAATTGTTACAGGTCCAACTGGTTCAGCAGCACTTAATATTACACAATTACCTGTTGACTATCGTTTTAATCACAAATATAAACAACTATTCGACCATAATTTAAAAAAACTGCGGGTAATTCACAATAATAAACGATTAATCATTTTAGATGAATTCACAATGGTTTTTAATATAATGGCTGAATCTATAAATTTGAGAATGACTGAAATTTGAGATACTGTTGACGATAAAGATTGTTGGTTTGGGGGAAAACACATTGTTGTATTTGGTAATTTATTACATCTTCCACCTGTCCATGGTAAACCGGCTTTTTATGTCTTTATCACCAGCTGGTACTCGTAAATATTTTGGAGAAATGGCAAGTGCTAACAATGCATCAATAAATATGCGACAAAATGGCGACAAAGTTTATGCTAGTTTAGTATCTTGACTTTGAGTTGGTCCACTGACTAATGAAGATATAGAGCTTTTAGAAACTAGAAAAATCAAGTTTACATATGATAAATCCCTTTCGCATCCCGATTTTACATCAAGAATAAATTAGCTATGCACATACATTAATAATTTGCCTCCGGATTCCTTATGCATATTCGCGACCAATGAGCAATGCCGTATTTTGAATGAAGCAATGCTTGAAAAAATCAAGTCAGAAGAAATTATACTTATTGCAAAAGATTCATTCAATGGTTCAAAATCTTTTTAACAACAAACTAAAAGATTTATTGAAAAATACGAAGATGATGCTTCACGTACTGCAGGATTAATGAAAGAAATAAAGATTAAAATAGGTGCAAGAATTATGATTCGTCGAAACATTGACCTCACTTGGCGACTGGTAAATGGTTCAATTGGTGTTATTCAGTCAATCAATAAGGCGAAAGATAATACTGACGATATCGATACACTCAACGTTACTTTTTATGATAATTACACCGTAAATATTGAAAAATACTGTGTCAAAATACAATCTCAGTTATGCCGTGACAATTCATAAGTGTCAAGGAATGAGTGTATCGAATGCTGTTGTAGATGTGGGTAATAATAGTATATTGCACAACAAGGGACAATATTGTACATTGCGTGACACATACGATTTTTTGGCCGAGCAGGCGGGAAACACCCGGTTGTCGCCCGCAATTTGTAGGGCGGCAAAGACATACTTTGCGCCACAAATTTAGGGCGACAAACGGGCAATTTCCGCCCGCTAGGCCAAAAAATATTTTTGACTGGACAAACTTATGTTGCTCTGTCAAGAGTAACTAAGTTAAAAGGCCATCTTTTAATAAATTTCGATCCTCATAATGTAGTTGCTGATGACAAAGCAATAAATGAATACAATCGCCTGCGAAAAGAATTTCGTTCTGATCTACCAACTATTCAAATTCAAAAAAAACGTTGGCCTAAAGTTTTTGATTACATATGGGCAGTACCAAAAAAACCAATCGTGAATTTACATTGTACTCCTTTATCTGCGGGTGGTTTAAGCTCACCAATTATTTCGAATGCATCAGGCTTGGAAGGTCCAGCATTTGATTCAAAAAAAAATTGTCCAATGCAGACAAAATGATTGAAGTGACATGTAGATGCCAAAAAGCTCGTGAACGTCGTCATCGTGAGAAACTTAAGTTGCAGGAAGAAACACTGGAACAACTCAGATTTGCCTGACAGGCATTAGAAGATATATTGAAATAATCAGCATCTCGACAATAATTTATTATTGTATATTTCCAATTTTAGAGGCAATGAGAGAGAATATTTGGTAAAGCCTACGAGGTACAATTATCCTCGATCCCGTATTGACTTAGGTTACACGAGTGAGTTAAACCAAAGTTATTACTCACGAAAATAACTGCTGCCACGGGGTTAGGTTATCACGCTCTCGGCCAATAATAAAAACTATATACATTTTAGTAATGGCGCTCGAGTGACGTTTCAAAACCAATACGGTGGACCGCGCCCCTCTACTATTTCTTACTGAACTAGTCTCTATCGAAACGGCCGGCGGGAGCCATTGCTTCCGAAACCACCCCACATTCCGTTGGTTGCCGTTATATACCAGCTGGCTCCCTCCTGGCGGTAAGAGATGAGGATGGTGAGAATTCTTCGTTGATTCCATAGTAACTGACGCTTCTACTTTATCAGAAGAAAAATCAGTGCAATCTATATGTATACAAAATAATTAGGTTTTGTAGTTGCTTAGGTTATTGACTGTGATAAAAATACCTAGACGTAAACTCTTTTTTTTGTGTGAGGTTATAATTTATATATAACAATAAATGATCCAAAAATGACTGACTCCGAGAATGACATTTCTTTCGTCAGAAATTAATTTCGAGCAAGAGTGTATATACCTTAAATGGCTTCTTAGCAAACAGTTGGCATATCTTAACTACACAAATCTAATGATACTGATTATCCTGAAAAAAACGAGATAGTACGGAAAATAAAAGTTTACTTAATTACAATTAAAAGAGAAAAAAATATTATAAATTGTTAAGTTCTGATGATAGAGAGTAAGTACAAAATATTATCGTTCTATTCACTTGGATTAAAAACTAAAAAATTGTAAATTGTAGTATTTTAGAAACCAAAGATGCCTTGAAAGAAGCTATGCGAGCGACACGTATAATGGCTCAACAATACCTAAACTTCATTCCAGTGCAATTAATCAGACGCCAGAAGCTTAAAAAAAAAAAAAATCGGTTATAGAAAAAAAAAAAACAGGTAACAATCTTGAGAAAAATACATAAGTAATTATCATAAATTTATGATACAAGTTTCTTTTCAACTTTATGTAGCAAAAGAACAAATCTGCTAAAATGAATGACAGAATTATTGTGAATGCTTATTCGCAAAATGGAAGTAATAGTAAATATGAAAGTGATCATGAAGAAACGAAAAAGGACGAGCAATATGTCAAAGATCAGGTCAATCCATCTATTTAATTTTTCATTGTTACTTTCTTGACAAAAAAAATGCTTTATACCCTATTTTTACGTACATAGAAAAACCATCGAGATTAAAGAAATATGACACATATAATGACTACCATGACATCAAATTTACCAAATAGAAACTTAACATCTAAAATGCAGGTAATAATACACGTTTTTGTTTTGTATTCGAATAATTTTTTTTTATATCTTTTTCACTTGAATTTGACTATTCACATCCCGATCGTGCTTTTTTTTGTGGTAATGACTGTTTTTTCTTCGTGGTAATAATTAGTGTTATTTCGTATTTATGAATGATGGCTTTTTGCTGTCATTGAGGGTCCGGAAGACATCACATGCCGAGTGCACAAAGGCCTATAAAAAGTAACGTTGTTCAGGTTAAATTTACAAAAATGTCAAGATGATTCGAAAAAAAAAAAAATACCATTACGTAAAAAATGAAAAATGACATATTTTTTTTCAAATAAATTGCATTCAATTACAATTATTTAATTAATTAAAAAATGAAGTTTAATATTTTTTTTTTCGAAAAAACATCTTTTTTCCAGGTCTATTACCTCATAACTATGTTAATAATGGACGAATCGACTTGAATTCATTGAGTAATGCCGGTCGAAAAATACGGTCTTTCAAACTTCGAGATAAAAAAGTGTTGAGAAAATTTTAGAATTCCAAACTGTTTTTTTACATTATTTTTTGAACCGCTGAACCGAATTAGTCGATGATAAAACAAATTTAGGTTTTTTTATTTTCCAAAAACAGACATGATATTTTTTTTTAACTTTTTGGGCCTTATTAGATTTAATATGCCTATTTGTCGACAGGGCCCAATTCCAAATATTGACCAATCAATTTCGGTAAGGTTGTCATCGACGATGCTCATCTGTAGACTCTACGATATTTCTTTTAATTTTCCCGCGGTTTATTTTTTTTTATTTAACGATATGTAGTGTGAGAATCGGTGCAACTCGTTCGATATTCATAATTGGGTTCTGTGATAAAATAATAAAATTCAATTTGATAAAGCCTAGAGATTTAAGATCAATTTAACATTTATTTATTGTGTGTAAAAAATACAAAATTTCAAATCGTTTAAAATTCTTCTATTTTATAGTCTTCATAATTCAGTATACATGCCGTCTTTGATTACCATACTATATAAATTTATAAAATGATTTATTATACTATTAAATGAATTTGTAAAATTTACTTCTCGTGACCATGCTTTCATTGATTCCATTAAACAATCAAGATGTTGATAATCAATATTCAAACTATCAAAAAAAAAACTTTCTTTATCGAAGACACGTAGTTTGGAAAATTTAAAATTCATTCTCTAACTATATGGCAAAATAGAAGGCATTACATCCAAATTTTCTATATTGTTATTTTTTGTCATTGATACCAAAATGCGAAATGCTACGTTGAAAAAAAAGTTTCTAATTTGAGGAATCTTTATCAATTGGAATGTCGATGTCATCACATATTCATCTGTGGTTAAACTCCAAATTTTTTTTAATTTCTTCTCCACATTGAATGACCATAATCCTCTTTGAGTTGGTAATTTTTTTCGTATTCAGAACGCAAGTCATGTTTGTATGCAAAAACTTGTTTCACGTAACAACCAATCCCATTGAGAAAAGTTTCAATGTGGATAAATAATTTAGAACCAACTCATAATAATGAACGAGTCAAACTCTTATATACTATACTTCATTGAAGAAAAAACAATATTCTTCTACATCGAAAAGTACGTGAGATTCTTAAAAAATCTACTGGTGTACCAAAATTAATCACTTTGCATTTATATACTATGAGACACGTAATCTTGCGGTATGAGTTGAATGTTACTTATCGAATACTAGTTCATATATCTTTAAATCAATAAACTACACATGTAGACTGCTGAATAATTTACACTTTATATATCATAAGATATCGCAAGAATCGCTGATTCCAGTGGTCCAATGTATCCAACTAACTTTATCACTGGTGAATGATGTATGATCCGTATGATTTTAATATATTAAAAATCATCATGATGCCGCGTTTATTATTTTTATTTGAGTTTGGCTAGATGTAAATTACTATATTAAATACAAATTATTATTTAAAAAAGTTGTACTTTGAGATCATGCTGTTGATTGGGCTGATCCAGTTAATAAACTAATAAATGTATTACTATTCTTTTTTTTGATAAAATAATGTGTTAATTATCAATTAATTTATTTTCAAGTATCAACATTATTTGTTTTTTTAGAATTTTTTAAAAATCTACTGGTGTACCAATTATCAAATTTAAAGAAATTAATCGTTAGTTATTTGCATTTATACACTATTTAGACACATGTATTGCTGGGTGTTTTGCTGGGTTTTTCAATGATGACACGTTTTTAAAAAAAAAATGAATTAGTAATTTAAGGGAGGGTAATTGTTGTTTTACAAATAATTTAATCGGGTCCAGGAAATGTTGTTAAGTATAATCAATGGGAGATACGTTGAGCAATTAATGAATGAAAATACATATAAATAGTTCAATCGATACAAAAGGATTGTTACTGATGAACAGCAGCAACTTAAAGATGCTCGTTTGTCATTTTCATAAATAGAAGAAATGTTACTTTTTTGTGTTAATAATTTTACGTGTTCAAAGATAACGTAGATATCACGTAACTAAAATTAACGTATTCTGAATTATTCATATGAAATAGTAAAAATGAATAATATTTACATGTTATCAGGAAATATGAGCGTAAAACAGGAAATGTGAATACTCCAAATGTACGATAATTCTTTAATTAACAATGTTAATTGATCTTTTTTTTGTAATTGGAAAGAAAAAATTGAAAAATTGTTTAATAAAATATTATTAAATATTATCATATAACTAGAAATAAACCATGTTAAAAAATAAATTTACCATTCACTTATTCAATTGATTTAGTAAATTATTTCTGTGAAATTGAATTCCAACACTCCGATTGATTTTCAATTACATGAAGAAATATTACCTTTTTTCAATAAAAAAGCCTTTTTTCTTAATAATTAAAGAGAAATAAATATTAGTTGTATAATAAAATTTAATTAATAAATGTTATAATAAAATAAGAACACATTAAAACATCAATTTACCATGAATTAATAAATTAATTGATTTAGTAAATTATTTCTGTGGTAATGTATATTATTCTTTCTTTCTTTCATCCTTTCTTAACAACTAAATAAACAAAATTAGAAAATGAAACAAGACAAAAAATAGTCATTTATTTTACAATGAAATAAAAAAATAAATCGAACGAGAAGAAAAATAATAAAAAATCCTACGGAACACTTAGGGTGCACTTGACTAGATTTTTTTTATTTTTTTTTATTTTTCAATTTGAATTTTTTACCCAAACAACGTCGCGTTTTCTTAACTTCGAGCGCTTAACGTGCTATCGCATCCAAACCCTCAATGGATGATAGAAAAAAAAAAGGAATGGGCTGAATTTTATAACCACTAACGATCATCTGACGTTAATTCATCATCATTTTACATGCTGATAACAATTTTTTTAAATGCCCAACTTTGTAATTACATTTATCAGCCATCCAAAAAAAAAAAAAAACAAAAATTTAAAAAAGATTTGTTCAAGTGTTTATTCAATTATTCAATATTTTCATTGAAATATTTATAATAAATAATTCAATTACCTAGTAATCTTTGATAACAACAATTTAACTAAAATATTGAAAAAATAGAAAAAAATTGAACTATTACTTTTATATATATTTCAAATAAATATCTTTATGAAATATTTAAGAAGCTTAATTAAATTTTCCCAAAATTGTTTGTGTATTGAGATCACAATAATGATATTTATTTCATAGAAAAAGGTAAAACAAAAAGTATTATTATTTTTAAAATATCTTGTACATAATAATTTTTTTTACTTCTCTTATCTTCATTGCTTCTATCATTTTTTTCAATTCGAAAATTTCCAGCAGGTCTTCTGCGAATGAAACGATTAGAAAAAATTAAGCTGAAAAATTAAAGAATAGAAAATTATAGAAGGAAAACTGAAAGGAGAAACAGAAAATTTAAATACAATCAAAGAAAATGAGTGTAAAGATATTGGAAAAGCGAAGATAATGATAGATATTATTTTGTACATCATTATCATCATCATCATCCATGTCATTATCATTGTCATCATCAAAATCATCATTATTATAATCATCATCAGACTCAGGCTCAGTGTTCAAAATATATTAATTGTGCATAACACATGTTGCCATAATGATTTTAACAATGATATCCAATCGACGGTTATGAATTTCTATCAAACGACGAAGTTTTTATTTTAATTGCCCAAATGCATGTTCAACTTTCACACGTGTTGATGATAATCGGTAATTAAAATGACGTTGCTCAGGAGTCAACAAACCATTGTCTCGGAAAGGTGTAACAAGCCAACGTAAATTTAGGTACGCAGAATCACCTAGTAAAAAATGGCCATCAAAAAAATCTGGATTTTCATGTGCTCTTGCATATAATGGTGATCTCCGTAGAACCCGTGCATCATGTCATGAACCAGGTTTACCGACATAAACATCTGTAATCAACTTTTCATCAGTTACTACACCTTGGAGAACAACACTATAGAATTTTTACCTGTTTCGATAATCAACATGATGCTCAGCTGGACGTAAAATAGGAATGTGACAACCATCTATTACACCTATACAACCACGAATATTTTGACGATCAAAAAATTGATTACCGGCTTGCTCTTTTTCTTCACGTTCAACTGGCCATCGTATGAACCTTCCACTTGACGAGCACAAAAAATTCAAGGTACTCAATAAAGTGTCTTGTGCTGAACTTTGTGACAGATTAAATCTATCAGCAACTTAACGAAACGTTTCTTGATTTGCTAAGTACCACGTAGTCATAAGCATAGCTTTCTCATGAGTTATTGCATTTGCATATGGTTCATTATTAAGATAATGATTCGGAAAGAAAAATAACAACTCCATAACCTTAAATATGTATACTGATTGTTACTGATGTATTGTGATGTATACAATCAATAATTAATAAATTATAGATAAATCAATGGATGGTCAATGTTTAACAAATGTCTATAAATATGTACAAACCAGATTATGTTTTGGAAGAGTTAAAAACAATGGTTCTATTATTGCTTTATTGCATTGTTGTTATCAAAACTAGTCACTCTATTTTATATTTTTTCCTTTTTTTCTGTATAGATATATATAGGAGCCAATGAATAACATAGAAGACAACAAAAATAGAGATGATCATATCTTCGACGACGTGAGTTCTTTAAAGTTTATCGAAAACTACATTTTTTATTGTTTATTGTGGTATAATTTTGGTTTGGTTCATTATAGGAGTGGTTACCCAATGATCCTTTTCAAGATGTTTCAGATCAGTCTGATGGCGAGGAGAATAATATAATGATAACGATGATGCCTTAGAAAATGTATGTAATTACAACGTGGTCAACACTAATTAATTTTAATTTTACCGGTGGACCAAACAAGCTACATTCTTATTATTTGCAGAGATGGATTTTTCTTAATCATTTTGACAGCGATGAAGACAGTAGTGATTATAACTCAGATGATGATAATGATGATGACGATGATGAACATGAGCGAGAAAATAGAGTGTGCATACCAAATTTTGTTGAAGAAATTGTTCACTCGTACCCTGAAAGAGGTTTTCGAAGACATTTTCGATTTCGACGTGAATCTCTATATCATTTGATTAGTTAGTATTTAGCAACATTATTATATTGGAAAAGAACTAGAAATCTGATTGAAATTTTTTGTTTGAGACACGTATGGCCATACCATGTTCCTCATTAATAATGAACCATATGCAAATGCAATAACTCATGAGAAAGCTATGCTTATGACTACGTGGTACTTAGCAAATCAAGAAACGTTTCGTTAAGTTGCTGATAGATTTAATCTGTCACAAAGTTCAGCACAAGACACTTTATTGAGTACCTTGAATTTTTTGTGCTCGTCAAGTGGAAGGTTCATACGATGGCCAGTTGAACGTGAAGAAAAAAAGCAAGCTGGTAATCAATTTTTTGATCGTCAAAATATTCGTGGTTGTATAGGTGTAATAGATGGTTGTCACATTCCTATTTTACGTCCAGCTGAGCATCATGTTGATTATCGAAACAGGTAAAAATTCTAAAGTGTTGTTCTCCAAGGTGTAGTAACTGATGAAAAGTTGTTTACAGATGTTTATGTCGGTAAACCTGGTTCATGACATGATGCACGGGTTCTACGGAGATCAACATTATATGCAAGAGCACATGAAAATCCAGATTTTTTTGATGGCCATTTTTTACTAGGTGATTCTGCGTACCTAAATTTACGTTGGCTTGTTACACCTTTCCGAGACAATGGTTTGTTGACTCCTGAGCAACGTCATTTTAATTACCGATTATCATCAACACGTGTGAAAGTTGAACATGCATTTGGGCAATTAAAATAAAAACTTCGTCGTTTGATAGAAATTCATAACCGTCGATTGGATATCATTGTTAAAATCATTATGGCAACATGTGTTATGCACAATTAATATATTTTGAACACTGAGCCTGAGTCTGATGATGATTAAAATAATGATGATTTTGATGATGACAATGATAATGACATGGATGATGATGATGATAATGATGTACAAAATAATAATAATAATAATAACAATAATAATGATAAAGAATAATGGTGATATTTCAATTTAATAATTTTCAGGAAAATAAATACAGTTCAAGTAATCATTGAGTTTGTTCTTATTATGAATACGTTGATACTTATACAAGTTAATAATTATATAATAACATCCTATCAAAAGTTTTTTTTTCTTACTGACATATAATTATTAATTTGTTAACAAACATGGCTATTATATCTAACTTATGTTGTTTTTTTATAAAAAATACAATAAGAATTTTATGAACACAAAAACATTTTTTTATAATATTAATTATTTTAAATATTGCAATATTATTGCATCGTTTTGTATTTTATAATGAGGTATGTTTAAACGTATAAGCTATAATGTTGAACAAGTGATCAATTAACTAATTTTTAATTAATTACAGTAGTTGATTCTAGATCAACAATCACAACATTTTTCAGATTATTATCTGCAGTAACACAATAGGATAAGAGCACCAAAACTAATAAAGAAAAATTAAAAATATTTAAAAAAATATTAATTCTAATAAATGACATTATCAGCCTCACAAAAATCAAGCAAACTGAGACAAGCTAAATTGAGGAGTTACATATCATGAGATTTAGAAAAAAAAAAAAAAATAAATTAAGAAAGCTTGATTATCAAATAAATAAATCAAACAGTTTCCATTTCTTTCTTCAATTTTTTTTTATTAGTTGCATTGTTCCTTGATAGGTCAAAATTTTTCAAAAGCATTTCTCCTCCTGTTGAGGGAACTCCTTGCATTTGTTAATGCTTATTAAAATTCAATTGCTCAGTAGTGATATTTTTTGATTCGTCTTTTGTTGTTGAACAACCTACAGTATATTCACAATCATCATTTTCAGGTTGATCCAAGTTGGTGTCAACAGATGATCATAAATCTTGACGAACTCCTTGTGAGAAGTTATCTGTTTTAGCTTGTCCAAGGAGCATTCATTCTATTCAAAATGTAGGCTCTGCGGTTGATGGTTGACTGTGAGGCTCATCATGAGAACGATTTATATAATTTTTTTTGGCTTCTTGAAATAACTTCTTAGCAAAGAAGACGTCTAAAGAAGTAGATATTAGATTAGAGATAATATATATAATTGATTATTTGGACTTTTATAAACTATATAAAATACCGGTTGGTGGCGCTGTGAGCAGTTGTTAAACTCGCATAGCTCCGTCTTTTTGATTAAATAAGTCAATTCATTGTTAATTTTTAATTCAAATTTTGTAATTTATTGATAACTTAACTAATTCTGATTAATTTATTTTATTATTAAGACTTATTGAAATGAATTTGTGTAAATAAATCTGGGACATAGAATTTGATACTTGAGCACACGTTTGACGGTAGTGATTGAACTTGAACATTAATTGGTGGCTATTTAGAGAATTCATAGTTTAATAAACCTATGATGATATAATACTGTGCCAGCGTATTTTTTGGATCATATGGATTAATTTTGAATCAATCATTATTTGTGCTGAATAACTTGGTGTTTGATTTTGGTGTATGTGTGTATAATAGCATTGCTAATATTGGTTTTGTGACTTTGTGAAATTATTCATCGGTGTTGGTAGCGTGGGTTTAGTTGGTGGTGATTTCTATGTGTTCCCATTGTCGCTGACTTTGGTTTTATAAAGACACAGCTTAATAGAGTATTTAAAATCTATAGTAAGATTGGTAGTACTGCGTATAGAACTTTAGGTCGACTGAATGACAGCAACAACAACATCAATATAAACAAACAAGCAAAATAAGCAAAATGAGTGATAAACCTTTGTGTTGTTTATGCAGAGTTGAGATTAAAATAAGTGACATTGTTAAGTGTACCTGTAGTAAAATCTATCATAAAAAATCGTGTGCCATTCAGGCAGCTAATATGCCAGCGGGAATCTTTGATGCTTGCTGTGGACAGTCTAGATCACTCAGAAAAAATTTGGAGATGCATCCAGCTGACCAAGATGACGAGTTGGATAATAGTACAGATGTGTTTAGTACACCAATTAAAGGTGATTTAAACAAACAAGTTGACCCAAGTAGAGAAACTGATTCAAGCAAAGATTCTGGTGTGAATAAAAAAGTATATCCGAACAATGACTCTGATAGTAATAAAAAATCATTTGGTTTAGAGGATATTGCAGAGGTAGTAGCTAAAGTGTTACAAGATAGTGGTATACTCAAAAGACTCGATAACATAGATATATCTGTTGGTAAATTAAGTAAAGCTGTGTCATCAATCAAAAATAAAGTTATGGTAAATAAAAATGCGATCGCTGACATCAAAGCAGATGTGGCACGCATTGATGGAACATTACAAACTATACAAGATGTCGTTGATGCAGGTATTGATGGAAATGTGATTAATAATGATAAATTAATGCAGAATTGTATAAGCGAGGTTCAAGAACAACACATCAAAAAAAAATATATATTTGTATGGTTGTAAAGAAAATGTCAGTGGCATACAGTAGTAGTGGTTTTGCAGTTGCAGGTCAAAGTAAAGACAATACTCTTCTAAATAACGATTTCCATATTGTCGGTAGTCTCGTTGACACATCAATGAAATCCATTGATATAAAAGGTCAACTAGATACATACTCGTTTTCAAGACTTGGTATTCTTAATGATAGTAGTACTAAACCAAGACCAATATTGATACAATTTGCTAATGAACATATTGCTAATCTATTATTGCAGAGAATGAAGAGGGGGAGAAAAATATATTTATCAAGGAGAGAGGTGGAACTTATGTGATACATCCACTGGAATATAATAAAACTAGAAGCCGAACTTCGTGTCGCCGAGAGAGAAACTCAATGGTTGGCCTGTTGTCCTTGTCGGTACAGTCACGTCAACTATAATTGGTTGAGATTACTGAAATATAATGTAACTTTTATACCGTGTAGTACTTGTTTGTTTTGACGTTGACCGTACAAGATTTAATGTGCGCATGCGTGAGTGAGAGGGAAAGCCAACCAATATATTGCTATCTCTGGCGACACTCCGTGCATTGGCTAAGCATAGGAGTTCACCTTCCAGTTTTATTATATTTCAGTGGATACATCAGGCCCATCGGAAATCACTTCAGGCATAACCTATGCTTCCTCAAATAATACAATGGATAACTCGTGTATCATGGAAATTAACACTGGTTGTCTACAATCATCTTTAAATAATTCATCGTTATCAAATCTAAAAAGTGTTAAAGTACAAGATAATTATGTAGTGTCGTCGGTTAATCAATTGAAATATCAATTACGTGTGTTTTATCAAAATGTCACAAGCTTAATAAATAAGGCTCAGTCCATGATAACAAATTTACTGTCTATGTATTATGATATTTATATATTGACTGAAACGTGGTTAAATAGTAGAAGCTCGAATGAATATTTTTCAAGCAACTCGTTTAAAGTTTTTAGAGTAGATAGAAGGGATACGAGCAGGTCTATGGGGGGAGGATGCATAGTAGCCTTACACAATGATACTGACAAATATGTAATTGATATTACAACAGATTTTCAAATACTTTTTGATGATGTTGACTTAATAGCGATTAAATTATTATTTAAGGGATTAATCTTGAATATAATTGTAGTCTACATTCCACCAAGATACAATTTGAATATAACTCTGTATGAAAATATATTAGATAGTGTCACGGATGTGCTGATTAATATAAAGGGTAATGTTATGATACTGGGTGACTTTAACATCTCTAACTATCATAACCACTGTATTGCTGTTATGACTGATAAGTTTACAACACAATTGGTGGATTTTTCTAATTTTCTTGGTCTTTACCAATATAACCACCTATTAAATGGTAAAGGTAGGCTTCTAGATTTAATATTATGCACACTTCATTGTGAAGTCTCTAATGCATGTGAGGCAATTATTAGAGAGGGAATTTATTATCCACCATTGTCAGTACAACTTACTTGGTTTAATAAAAAAGATATAACAAATGTTAATGTTAAAAAAACTAATGTCATAGCTCGCAATTTGTTGTAAATTAATAACTCAGTAAATAATTATTAAAAATATCTGAAAATTTGTAAAAAACTTCTTGATATACTGCTCAACAATATTGCCACTGACAAGTTACTCAATTTTTAAATTTCTCCGACTCTTTTTTCATTCAAAGTTAGACAAATTGAATTTTTCCTCGACATTGAATAATCATATAATAAAAATTAAACAATATGAATAAATGATTTTTTTTATTATACTGTTGCAATCGGTAGCTTATAATGAAGCTACAGTCAAAATTTCAAGTCGATTTATTACTTTTTAAAGAAGTTGTCTCGAGTTATATGATTAAAAAAAAGTATTTTTTTCAAAAAAAAAAATTTCGTTTTTATTTTTTATCTCGTAAACTAATTATCATATAAAAAAGTTTATTTGGAGAAAAATATGTACTTTTTAATTTTATCGACGACTGTATTTTTTTTTTTTTTAATTTTTTAATTTTAATTTTTCTTATTTTCCACCCACAGCAACATAGCATTTTCTTGACTTCGAGCGCTCGACGTGTTATTGCATCCAGACCCTCAATTGTTGTACGGTACTAATAAAACTTAGTTGATTTCAAATACAAATTCTTGTGAATCAAACATAATTACTTGTTTTTTTAATAAAATTTATCGTACAGTAACAATTAAATATATTTAACTTTCAATGAAAATTTTTACGAAATAAACGAAATTTGTTTTATACCTAAATAAAAATTAATAATAATTAATTAACAATTAATACAATCTATGTGGCAAATCTTTTTCTTTATTTTTTTTTATAAATCAAGTTTTACATTTTTTAGTTTTTAGCATAATACATTTGTTGTTATTTTTATTTCAACATACTTATATTCGAATTACGTTCTACCACCAGTTTTTCATTATGAATCTATGCACTCTGAAAGCATGCACATTGTAGTTAATATTACAACCATATAATTGACAAAACAAAAAAAAATTTGTGTGTGTTAGCAGTACGCGCGAGGGAAGTGAAACTTCTTTCGCAGTTCGTCAAGATATTCGTAACGACTTTAATAATATTGACAATCAATTAATAAATGATGATATTATTGATGATATTAATAATAATGATAATGTTTGTAGTGTAGGGGTCTTTGATTTTTGGCGATTTTTTAAGTACTCGAGTACTGGATCGATTCATATCGAGTACAAGTATCCGATTCTTTTCAGAGCCGATTAATCGATTCACGATTCTTTTTCACCGAATATCGCCAAAAGAATCGGTATTGTTTTTCTCCCTTACAAAGCGCATTGTTTTAGGTTTTATAAACCTAGGCCATCATTTGTATTTATTTTAAACTATTTTTTAATATAAAATAAAAAAAGAAAAAAAATTAGAAAGAAACAACAAAGTTCGTTGACACTTGATGATTGGGGATTGGCCTATGACAGTTCTCATATAAATAATAAATATTTATATTAAATAATAAATACTAATATAAATATGAATATCATTTAATATTTAATATTTAATGAATAATAATAATAATATTTAATTATTTATTATTAATATTTATAATATTCTCTTTTTTAACATCATATTTTTCATTCAATTTCATTCATTTTTTTTTTCTATTAATATTGTGTATACATAAAAAAAAATGTATGATTAAAAAAATTAATAAAAAAATAATTATAAAAACACGATTTCTTAATCGATTCTTTATGAATCGAGTACTTTTTGTGGCGATATATCGGCTACCCGATTCTTACAAATTCGATTCTTGAAGATCGATTCCTTTTCTAAGAATCGAAGAACCCTATTATAGTATAAATGATGATGTCAATATGATATTTATAATAACAATATCGATCATATTGCGATAATATCCAAACTATAAATATTGATAATATTATCAATATTATATCGTTATTGATAATATTATCAATATTATATCGTTATTGATATTATTATTATTATTAATACCATTAATATTATTAAAATTATTATCGTTATTATTATTATTATTTATACTATGAATATATATAAATGATAATAATAACAATAATTTCAATAATATAATCAATTATTAACAATCTTATTGACATTAATAACAATATCTATAATAATCATATTTGAAATATAAATACTAATAATTACTAATATTTATATTTGAATATTATTAACAGTACTATTATTATTTTTATTATTATTATTAATATATATCGATATTAATAATATTAATATCAATGATTTTATTATTATCGATGATATATTATTGAAATTATTATTGTTATTATTATGCATACCATCAATCAATATATATAAATAATATTATTAATAACAATTATTTCAATAATATTATACAGAATACAAATGTCAATAATAATTTTGATAACATTATAAATTAGGAATAGGAATTAGGAATTAGGAATGACTATAGTCATAATATAAATGATATTAATTATATTAATAATAACATTTATAATAATAATATTTGAAATATAAATACTAATAATTATCAATATTTATACTTGAATATTAATGTCAGTATTGATCTTATCATTATCAATATTATATCGATATTATTATTATTATTAATATGATTCATACCATTGATATTATTACTAATATTATATTGATATTATTAATATCGATGATATTATTGAAATTATTGTTGTTATTTTTATTTATACTATCGTTATAGATATCAATAATATCATTATAAATAATGATAATTCCAATAATATTATGAAGAATAATAATATCAATTTAATAATAGTAATAATATCATTGGTATTCATTATATCCATAATAATAATATCGATATTAATAATAAAATTGTTATTGTATCTCTCGTAACATATTCATCTATGATGAATTTTTTCGGCTCATTTTGTTATAATGATACACACAGTTGACGCTGTCGCTCTTTATTAGAATCTTTAACGTGTGGAATATTTTTTTGCTGTAACTAAGTTCTCAACTCATTGACGTTTCAGCTTCAACTTGGGAGTTTTTCATACTTAAAATAAAATATTACATTTTTTTTCATAAATAATATTCTTTGATATACCTAAATATATATAGTAAGTGTTTTTTTAAAAAAGAAACTTGACAGCATTGACTTTACACTTTTTTAAATAATTAATTTTATATTCATGACCAATTACTTCTAACTTTTTATCACATTGTACATGTAGATTCAAAAAGTTATAAATGAGATACATATTAAATAAAATAATATATACAATAATATAAAATATATTAATATATATTTATTTTTCAAATATTTTATAATATTGTATGTATAGTTATATTTAGTATATATTCTGCTAAAAACTATACAAATCAACATTTATAATGTAATAAAAAACGAGAAATAATGGCTCATGAATATATAATTAATTATTTGAAAAAGTTTCAATTGAATGCTGTCGAATTTTTTTTTAAAAAACACTTGTGGAAAAACACTTGTTACCTGGCTACACCAGCGCCCTTCCAATGCTCTGTGTGTTGAGTGTACTGTGGAAAATCAACACTTCAGCGTTGCGCAAAACAACAAAGTTTATATCTATTCAAGTTAAAATGCATGTGTGTGTGTGTAAAAATTTTAAATTTCAAATTGTAGCCGATACATTATAAAATGTGAGTTTATTATATAAATAAATGCAAATGGATAGAATGAAAATAAGAAGGTGGCAATAAATATTAATGATTGAAAATATTACCTGTACCGAGTGATAAGGAGGATTATCGAGTATTATTACTGTTGGTTTTTTTAATTTCGCCAGTAACTGCTGTGTAAACCATTTCTGAAATTTCACAGCGTTCATTCCATCATGATAATTCATTTCATCTTCGGTTGTTCATTTGTTTGAAGGATATAGCCAGCTCCTGGGATGAAACCGTCTTTTCTACCTGCATAGAGGATTATGTATCTCGCTCCAGGATTAAATGTTTTTATCGAGCAGCTCGCGGTTTTATTATTTTGCCACTCTTTAATCTTCATAGCACCTCGTCTAAAAAACCATGTCTTGTCCACAAAAATAAAGTCTAAGCCTTTTTTTTAAGTCTATATATACAGACAGGAATTAATTTCTTTCAATAACAATGCCTTTACGATGAATCAAATACCGTCTACCATCTTTTTTTTTTTTCCATGTAAACCCTATTCTTGTTATTGATTTACGCGGAGTACTTATCGATCCAATAAATTCAATATTTTTTCCCTATCTTTATACAAACAAAATTATTAGAAAAAATTTCAAAAATCGATTCTATCATAATCCACACTGAGAGAAATAAATCTTTAATTTCTGTTTTGTTATGTTTATCTAGATTCTATTGATGTATTGTCTATTTACAATTATTTTCCTTGTCTTTTACAATTATTTGGAAAAAGATACTTCACAACTTAAAATTTAATCAAATATTATTTCACTATCAAATTTCATTTGTTAATATTTATTGTTGAATATATTGTTAAATGAATTTAAAAAAATATAATATCGAATAAAAAAAATAAAAAAAAAAACGAAGGGAGTTATGTGAAAGCCCGCTTGAGAAAATTCAACGTCACGTTTTACTGTCTGTCTACTCCAACCAACAGCTGCACCTACCGCCCTATAATAGTTATTAAAAAAAAAAAAAAAATCTTATTGACTGTGAAAATAAAATTATAATAATTGTAATAATGTGAAAAAAAAAATATGATATTAACCCCAGGATAATAAACTAAATACGTATTGAAAGAAAAAAACACAAATAAAAACATATAAATAAATAAATGAACGTACCATACATCCTTGAAATCTTCTGAAGGCATTCTAGCTAAAGGCAGTTTAGAAAGAAAACTATGGACACAAATAAATATTGCTTGTGCTTGACGAATAACACTTCTTTTATATTTTCGGTCATAAGCCTTATTGGTGTCAATATTTTTGGACTGTCTTGGCCGATCAGGTGTTAGTTTTCGTTTTTTTGGCTTCATTTTAACGTTTTTTTTTCAATATTCAAAATGATAAAATTTTAAAGTTTTTTCTCTATTATTTACCGTTGATGAACTTTTAAGTATTTATTGTTGTTAAAAACTTTTATTAATGTTATAAAAAATGTTCGATGATAATATCATCCGAAAGTTATATTTGAATTTTTTTGTAGATAAACTTTTATTAATTATGTTTTTTGTCGGAAATTTTATAATAATATTGTCAACATAATAAATTAAATAGTTCATCACCATTCAACATTTAATAAAGTAATTAGTATTGAACTTTTCTAGCACTTTTATAATGTTACTTTTCTATAGTAATACAAAAACTATATTGCTTCGTTTGAAATAAATAATATTAGAAAATTTTTCAACTTTTTTTGGCGTTGATAAATTTGTATTCATTGTACAAATCCAATTTCATTTAATTTTTTTTTATTCATTTATTGTCAATGAACTTTTATTTATTCTAATTTTCTTAATAAAAAAAGCGATAAATTTATTATTACTCCAATATTTACTTAATTAATGAATTAATTAATTTATAACTGTCGCACATTTTCAGCGGTAATGACACTTAAAGAGACCTTAATTATAATTATATTACTTCCTTCGAAATAAGCAAAGTATCAGAAGTTTTTATTTTTCTATTGTCTATGAACTTGTATTTATTCAACAATTCCTTCAAAATTTGAATTGCTGTATTCACATTTGTATATTTTACTATTTGTTAGTAGCTTTTATATTGTTCATAAAAATAATTAATAATATTGAATAAATTTGCCATGAACGTCCAACTCTTTTCGCGAGACTGACAGAAAAACTCTATAAAAAACGCGAATAAATAAAAAACAAAAAACGACGATCAAATTAAATTTATTCGAAAAATAACCAAGACGGTACTTTTGTTTTTTTTTAAAAAAGCAATAAACAATTGTCAATACTTATATATAAAAAAAGAAAAAAAAAAAAAAAGAAGTTAATCGAAGGTATTTTGTTTTATTATCCTGATAAAAAAAAGGCATATTATTATTGAATAAAATTATTAAGCTTTTGTTCGAATAATTTTTATGAATTGTTTTGATAATTAAAAAAAAACTTTTTATTTACCGAGAGATCTTTTATTTTCATTTTTCAATACAACAATACAAATAAAATGTTATGAAAAAAAAAAAAAATTCGTCAGCCAAGACTTAAATGCTTTACGTCTACGTTGCAATATATTCGAAACAGCATCAATTGGATGAACTGCTTGTAAAAAACGAGACATCCATTAAAAACTTCAAAACAATAATCACAATATTATTTATTTATTTATTGGATATGATGCAATGAGCTTGCAGGACTTTTTGGATAAATTCTCAGCATTATGTGATAAAAAGAAATTGAAGCTTAATGAACAGAAATGTGAAATACTAACATTTACTAGAAAAAGAAGAAGCATATCATATTATCATGGCATTATATTTTAAATGGTTGTGTGCTGAAAAGATCTTTCTTAAAAAAGATCTTGGTAAAGTATTTGATTCGAGATTAACGTTTACACCACATATAATTATAATGGTTTCATGAGCATATGAAGTTCTTGGGTTAATAATAAGAGCAAGTAAAAATTTAAAGGATCTTTCAGTAATTAAATTATTATTCAAGAGTTTAACATATCCAATAATTGAGTATGGTGTAGTTATTTGGTCTCCAGATAAAAAATATTTATGTGAATGGATAGGGAAGGTTCAAAGGAAATTTATTAGATATTATGTATATAGGGAAGAGTCTGAGTGGCTTGACCAAAGATATAGTAATAAACTGATGTGTGAAAAGGCAGGTTTAATTTCAACAAAAAAAAGAAGAGAAATGGCAACAGCAGTTTTGGGATTTAATTTAATAAATAGTTGTATGAATTGCCCAGATCTTCTTCGAGAATTAGATATAAATGTACCAAAAAATTTGAGCAGTAGGAATATGAATTTGCCATTTTACCCATCAGTAACTACAAGTTTCAACAAAATAAACTTTCATATAAAATAATGAATCAAATTAATTATATGGTCAAAGATTATGGTGAATCAGTTGATTGCATTGCGTTAACACACTCAGTGACATTGTCACAATTAATAAATTTTTTAGTAATGAATAGAAATAAAAAATTTTAATCAATTGTAATACAATGTAAATCAAAACAAATTTTGTAACTATTATTTTTATGGCAGGCCCAATAATTGGTTATCAACCAGCTGGGTTAATAAAGATTATTATTATAATATTATATTATTATTTATTTTATTTAAAAAGAAAAATTTAATGAAAAAAAAAGAAAACCTTTTCTTCACTACAATCTGGTTCTTGCTCAGCAACAACACAAATTCTCTGATCTCTCATAACTGTAACACTAAATACAGCAATTCTTCCACGATAAATAAATTTCATTGGTTCAACAGCAAATACAGTAACAATAATATCGTAAGCATTATGTTTTCTTTAAGTAACAGTCATTAATCCACCTCTTAAGCCACGAACAAATATTTAATTACCAGGTCCAAAAAATCCCAATATACTAGATCTAACATATTCCGTATCACCAGTACCATAAATAAGTGTACCATCGGATTGTTGTGGTATAACTTTGAATGTATTATTTGTTGAATCTTGTAATTCCCAATATTGACTACTAGATGCTTTTGACCATTCTACCAACATGAACATCAACACGTCCATTCGGTTTTAATTCAGTTAAATCATGCATAACTTTTTCGATATCTTGACGATTTGTTGTACTGTCCCCTTCCAAAAATTGTTCAGCCAACTTTAATTTTAAAAAAATCATATTTTTATGAATATAAAACATAAATAAAATTATATAAATACCTTGATTGATTGACAAATAAGTTCTCGTACTTCCATGGCTGTTGACTTCCGAGATAACCAACATGGCCCCCCCCCCCCCCCCCCGGTGATTTAGAGGAGGATGGTAAGAAATCCTCGTTGTAAACCTTAGCCGATAGTTCTTGCCGTGCAGGTCAGAAAAGCGGTTACAACCTATAGAAAAGACAGTCTCATCTCTGTCATTCGGATGCCGAGTCAGGAGGTGTTTAGGCTCAATTAATCTGAATTTCAAAGATTAGTCGATTTTTCAAAATCATAATCGTGACACAAATGCTGATAACTTTGAAAATAAAATAAAATTGCATGAAAGTGTGAAATTAATCTCTCATCATGAAGATTTTCTGATGGCAACGACGATTGCAAAAGCAGTTGAAAATGAGTAGGTACTTTTCTTTATGTTATTATAAAAAAACCTACGGGAATGGTGAGAACCACTTTGCCAAAGTCACCAATTAACAAAATTCACCAATCCTGTAGTTTTTTTTTCGAGTGTTAAAATATTTACTTTGAGTTAATAATATACAAAAAATTTTAAATCGGTGAATTTCAAGTATTCACCAATCCGGTAGTTTTTTTTTGGTGTTAAAACCTTTAGTTTGAACTCATCATTTACTAAATCACCAAGGTATAAAATTCACCGATCCTGTAGTTTTTTTTCCACTCGTTAAAGTATTTATTGTGAATAAATTATTTACTAATACTGTCAAGTTTTCCACTGTTAAAATATTCACTTTGAATAACTAGTTTACA
Source organism: Aphidius gifuensis (assembly GCF_014905175.1). Lineage (NCBI taxonomy): Eukaryota > Metazoa > Arthropoda > Insecta > Hymenoptera > Braconidae > Aphidius > Aphidius gifuensis. The sequence goes on from NC_057790.1 coordinate 9,428,554, forward strand.
AAATTTACTAATACATCATAATTTATAGAGCATTTAGTTGTTGCTATTTTAACTGCTATTACAAATTGTTCAAAATGACGTAAACTATGTGATTCTCAAACAATATTAAATGTCATTACTAGTGCTAAGGTTACTTAATCAGGACCACCAGTACTTCTTTCCAATTCTGGTTGTCGTTTTCGTAATAAATTCATTGAACGCTTCATTGACATACGTTAGATCTGCGTTTTTATATTTTTCCATCATTATTTCAATTAACAATAATAGGTACGTGTAAATAAATTTCAGTGCAATAAAAGTTCATTATAATTGCATAAATAATTCCAATAACTACTATCGTGTGACATTATTAGCAATCACAGTCATTTGTAATGAGAAAAACGACATAATAATATATTTTCGATGAAAGGAAAAAAATTAAAATGAAAACATTAAATCAATTTCGAATAAAGAAAAAATTAGAACACGAAAAAAATCGAGTTTTAAAAAAAAAATAATATATAATTGATGGTATTAAAAATCGATCACATGATTAATAATTCTTTTTTTCAAGAAATACCATTTTTAGGTACCAGTAATTAAAAATAGTATTCTTTCAGTATTTAATACTGTTATTCACAAATAATTGTTTATTTGTTGATAATTTTTTTTAAAAAAAAAGTCGATCAGGCAATGAATTTATTTGTTCCTTCAAATAAATTTTATAATTATTTATAGTTTCAATGAATAGTAAAAGTATGAATGATAAATAAAATGAACAAGTTTCACCAATTTGTACTGTCAACCAAAGCCACCAATGCTTTAATAATTGACAATTTGCAAACACATTGATTGATTGATTAGTTGATTGATTGATAACTTATTAGTTTATTCATTTTTTTTATTCAATCTATCAGACACCCAATAAATTCATTCGCAATATCAATTTCAATTATTTATGTGCTTGACAAAAAAAAGTTTTTACACCAGTTGTCTTGGCAGCCAATTTATTACATCCTCTATATCAAAGTAATCATTTCAAATACTCTAATCAACATGATACAGCATGTGACTTTTTCGGCCGCTTCCGTTGATCAAATGCCGATAACAAACAAAAAAAAAAAATAATGAAATTTTTTATACAAAAAGAATTCAAAACAACTTGTATTACCAGTATTAGACTTTGTAACACGAGAATTTAAAAAAAATACACTCCAAAATGATTATATACAGATGCACGGTGCCTTTGATAATATAAATATTTTTGATTGTTTTCCTATTTATTCAAAAAAAAGACAAAGGCTTATTTGTACCACTTAAATCAGTATTTGTACTACTAAAATCAGAATTTGTACTGAATAACAATAACAAAGTATTGTTAACATAAATTATGGAGTCAACTATTTTTTTTTTGAATATTCTTAAAATGAATCTATTGCTTTCATTAATTTAAATAAGCTCACGACTTTTTTTTCGAGAATAAAAAAAAAAATATCCATTTTTATTTATTATCTGAGGTGCCATGCATTTGTTTATGAACAATCTTCGTGATCAAACAATTTTTCTGTTCATATCTAATTAGCCTGGGTTTGTTGGACTTAGAATAAACTGTTATATGGATTCTTTTGGAATTTATTTGGAGAATATTGGAGTGAAGTTAATTTTCTTTAAAAGTTATTCGAGTATTCAAGTATTCAATTAATATTAATTAATTGAGATTCAGGGGCTCAGGCAGCTCGAATTTTTAATATTTTCAACTTTCTTTGAGTTTTTGTTTATAAAATTGATAGATATTTTTTTTGAAGAATTATGATATGCAAAAAAACCTCATTGGGAGTTCTTCAACTCATTATTAAGAAATATTATAATTTTTCAATTGTTGATATGCGATGAATGATTATTTCGATCTATTACGCATCCCTACTCCCGAATCCTCCTTCCATATTTTATGTTTTCTATCATATTCTTAGTTTTTAAAGATTCAATTATAAAATAAAAAAATTTAGTTTAAGAACTTTTTTTATTTTAAATAAACATTTTATAGTGATTTGAAGTAATTATAAAAATAATGCTGTCACTTTATCAATGTACACTACACCACACAATTATGTTACAATTTGAGAGTGGGGATACGCAATGGACCAAAATGATTAATCAGCACAATTGAACAAGTTATAATATTTTTAACGATAAATTGAAGGACTCCCGATAAGATTTTTTTGCATATTATAATTCTTAAAAGAAATATCTACCAGGTAAAAATAAAAAAAACGAAAATTTGAAAATTCGAAAGATTCAGGCTGCCTGCCTTACTAAATCTTCATTAATTAATATTAATTAAACTATTAAGATCAAAAAAAATTAACTTATTCAATTAAAGTAACTTATAACTAAAATAGTTTATTCGGATTCCATCAACCCCAGGCTAATCAGAAGTGAACAATTTTTTTATTTTTTTCCATTGAAAGACAAATTCTGTTATTATCAATACAAATTAACCCATTACTTTTCCTTTAAAAAAAATCATTAATAATATTTATTTTTTGATGTGTCTTGCAATTGTTATTAATAATTCCAAAAAAAAATCCTTTTAAATAATTCTTTTTATCTTCGAAGCGGAAAACGTGGGCTGATGATAGCAGAATCTGTAGATTAGTGGAAAAAAATATAAAAAATTGTTTATTAACGATTGCATGTCACCTCGAACAATTTTTAACATTCATTAGAAAATATTGTTGAACAATTTTCTTTTCTATTCTTGAAGAGAAAGTCGTGATCTTATTTAAACCAATGAATGCAGGATTCGTACTTCAAGAATGGTTGAAAAAAAAATTGTTTACTCTAACATTTCAACTAACAATACTTTGTTCTTGTTAATTATGTACGAATCTTGATTTTATTTTTACAGGTCCACGTGCCCTATTCAAAAATGAATCTATCCATTTTTTTTTTTCAATATTTTGGTATTTTTTTGTTTTAAACAAAATATAAATTATAACACATTAATTACTCTCGTATTCATAACAATCTAATTCAATTATAGTGAATCATTTGAAGGTTATGGGCATTAATATATTTTGACAGATAAAAAGTTGTTATAATCAGACATGTCAGAATATGTATATGCAATTAGCGCCACCTATGTCTATTTATACGATATTCACGTCATCAATTTAAACGCCAATCAAAATGAGCACAAATTATTGGGACAATCAAATTTCAAATGAGAGCCAATTAAATTAAAATTTCAGGTAGCAAGTTTGAATTTCATCAAGCGCTGCCATGACACCAATGCTTTTTTTATATAGGATTAAAAATGAATGAGCTATATGATGAACATTATGATTTCAAAGTTTTATCGTAGATAGAAATAATTCATAACTAATATATTTTTATATTGAACAATTGCACATAAAATTAATTATACTATGATATGCTTTTTTGAAGAAAAATAATTCAACACTTTTAGGTTTTTTTTATAAAGTTTTTATTATCAATTAGGATGAATATCGGTGATTATCGTAAATCAATATTATAAAAAATAAAGCTCAACGATTAACATAAAATACTATTCTTATATTATTTAACATTAAATATTATAATAATTTTTATACTTTAAATCACATTCTAGTTGTTTGCACATGTCTAGTTTGATTTGGCCCATATAAAAAAATATTGTAGTTGTCTTCAACTAAAAAAAAAATCAATATTACAGTTGCTGAAGCAACTGTGCCTTCCCTTCGGGGGGAATTTTAATTTCAATTTTTAGTCTATTGAAAATTGAGGTAATGAATAAAAATGATTCGTGAATAGAAATATTTATTTTTTATTGTTATAATGCGTAAAGTTTATTTAATTTTCGTTCATTTTGCTTGTTTCTTTTAATGGGTCATCTTCATTTCCGGAATCGCTTTCTTCTACCTTTTTAAATTCCTTGTTTTTATTTATTTTGTTGTACCATGATTTTACTCTGTGAATGTTTAAAATCTATTTATAAATTTCCATATTATATTTTATTTCTTTTACTTTACTTTTTCCCCTTTGTTGAATTAGGATTTAGTGTTTTTGTCGTTGTCGAAGTCGTTGTTAAGTTTTTAATCTTTTTATATTTATTTTTTTTCAATTCTTTCAGTGCTATCACGTCACCCTTTTTTCTCTCAAAAACTTTCTGCCTCTTCATTCCACATATTTAATTCAATCTGAAATATATATTTTTTAGTAAATTTAGTATCTTTAGTTAGTTTTTTTTTCATCTAAATTTGATTTTACTTCGTAATCACTGCCGTCTGCTAATGATATTGTTCTTTTTCTTAATAACCGTCCCGTCATTGAATATATAAATTCTACTTCCTTCAGTGCTATTATGATTGCGATTATATCTATAAAAAATCAGTACCAGTATTAATAATATTATTTTTTTTTTATTTAAAAATAATTTAACCTGTAAATGAATTATTCGGTAAATGTACGATTTCTTTTATTTTTCTAAACTCGGAATTAATTTTTGGAATATTTTCATTCTCGTCTTCGTCTTCCAAGTTTATACTAGACTCTACCGGTATCATTATTTCTTTATTATTTATCCATGGGTATATTTTATTAACTTTTCTTACTAATCCTCCAGTGATTGTATATATTTTGTTTATCTGTAACATAGAATAATTGATTATTTCAATAATCATTCATTTTAAAACATTTTTTGTTTGATAAATTTCATTGATAACTGTACTTCAATTAATCCATGATATTTATTTGCAGCTTCTCCAAAAAAAATACACCTTATTTATCGCTTTCATCACTTATGTCGATCGTAAATTTTTTGCCTGTTCCTCGTTCGTTTTTCCATTCTTTCATCTCACTTTTATGTATAATTTGTGCTCGAACTGTATCACTGTATTTGAATTTTTAATTTAGTTTTTACCTTATGCTTATTATATTTATTTCTTATTTTTTATTTACCATATTGTGTTTATTTTTAAATTTGCTATTTTTGTAATTTTTCTTTTCATCGTTGTATCTTTTGTTGTGTTTTTTTCATTTAGTTTAATTTTTTTTTCGTCATATTTTGGATTATCCCCTTCTTGTTTTCTTTTACCCACTTTGATTATATTGGCTGTTGATTTTGAAAAATTCTCTTTGATCTGTTTACAAATTGGTTAAAAATGATCGATGTTTTTTTATTGATTCATTAATGTGAAGTTGTTCTATCGTTTTGTTTTTATTTTTATGTCAGAAATTGTGGTATCTGTATTTACAAAATGAATTGTAACTGAATTGTAACTGAAATGGATCAACATTACTATATTTTAGGTGATCATTATGTTGACATCTCTGATATCAATTTGACATTTTATAAATAAAAAAAAATTGAAGATTTTTGTTTCGGATTTTGGTCATCTTTCATTCTTTTTTTTTTTTAAATAAATATTTTCAGGGAAGGGAGGGTGAAGGGGTAGGAGGAGAGTGGGGAGGGAAAGGAGGGGGGGAGGGGTAGTAATTTATATGTTCCCATATTTATTGTGTTTTTCTTTATATTCAGTGATTTTCCCTTTAAAATTTCTCATATTTATCGTATTTTTCTTTATATTCGGTGGTTTTTCTCGATATTTTCATATATTTTTCTGTATTTTCCTTTATATTTACTGATATTTTCCTATTTTTATGGTATTTTCTTTTATATTCAGTGATTTTTCTTTATATTTACCAAATTTATCGTATTTAGATTAATTAAGGGACTTAGAATATTTTCGGGGGGGGGGGTCTACCATGGTTGGGGGGGGGGGTCCAGCTGAAAAGCGAAAACAATAGGAAATTAAAATTCCCTAAAAAAATGATATATAATAATAGTAGAATAAATATTAAACATATAAATTGTAACGTGACATGTTACCTTCTCACGAAATTTTTCGATTTTTATTCGAACTACGACAATAAAATGTACCAAAAAACGTCACTAAAACTAGCCAAATGACCAAATAATCACGACAATCCAAATAATCTAATTAATCCATTGATGTTGATCCGGACCTGAAATGATAAATATTAGAATTAGGGTGAGGGTTTTGCCTGGGATCGTACAGTATGCTAGTTCGTGGACAGAGGGCCGAGTAAAGAATAGAAAAATTAAGTCACTGAAAATGTAAAACAAGAGGAAGTACAATGAGTTACTCAACAAAATATCGATTATGGCACACAATTAACAAGTGTATTTATTAATTAAACAATTTAAATATCAAAACTATTATTACACACAAAGTTAAAGTTTTATCAAAATTAATAAATATTAGTTAAATGAACACAAATATCAAAATTATGAGGCCTGACTTAGAGTCATGCTCCTTAACAAGAAAAAAGGTAATTATTAATTAAGCGAACTAATAAGACAATAATTAATGAAAAATATGAGGTAAGGCGGACCAACAATCTGTACATGAAATAAGAGAGATTTTAAGGAGAGGATGACTCCTGCTCCTTGGGTTCGGGTATCGATGACTCCAATACCAGGGAGAGGAAAAGAGTTTTCAAGATTCTGGGATGACTCGCCAAGATTCTCGAACCTCTGTGTCGTAAGGCGAAAACCGGAGAGAGACCATGTAGCTGGATCGTCAGCTTAAATAACCTGAGAGGTTTCTCTTTAACCAGAAATATTCCCCTTCCTGTTTGGCCAGCCTTACTCGTTTATATAATAATAATAATACCATAAATAATAATAATAAAGATAATTTTAAAGTTAGCGAGTGCAACTCGTCACAAAATATATTATCTTGACTACATGAGCCAAGGTAACTTGAAAAATATTATTTTATGTTTAAGTTTATATATCTAGAGTATAAAATAAAAAAGTAAAGAAAAAAACTTTTTTTTTTGAGTTATAGAAAAACTGGAAATAATAACTAAATCAATGGCACTGAAAAATGAATAACTTTTTTTTCAAAGTTTAAAGTGTAAAACATTTCTTCAACATTTAATTTCTTCAAAATTTAATTAATAATATTAGTAATAATCAAGTGAGACGATAACAGACAACAATTATTGAGAATATTCTCGATAAAAAGAAGAAGCGTCTGTATACGTTATATATTATTTGAACAATTATTTAACAATAATTAAATCTTGTTTGGAACAAATATATAATCAAATTATTAATAAAACACATGACATATTAAAAAAATTTATGGTATAGTCGATTCATGTGGTAATAACGTAGAAAAAAAAGTAATAGTTTAGAATTTATTTCTTGTTTTGTTAAATAGTTGAAAAACATTGGGAAACGAAACAAACTAAATAATAGAAAACAATTTGACAATGGCATGTGCAATATTGTTTTGTCACCATAATAAACGCAATGGCGAATGCCCAAGTAACCAAGGTAACGTTCACTTTTTTAAAAAAAAATTTTTTTTTCTCAAGTTTTATGTATCATTTGTTTTTAATGTTTTTACAATATGTATTTTCATTTCAGTATTGAAAGAAAATCGAACATGTTCAAATATTGTTGTATCAAGTGATGGACTAGATGAGTATATTCAACTGAGTACATTCCAATGACCAATAATGAGCAGAAATGTAAGAAAATCCGTAAGCCTGATATGGTTATTTGCTTTTTTTTTGGTTTCAACATATATACCTACATATTTCATTTTATTTGATCATTAGAAAAACATCAAATACGTTCAACTACTGTTGGATCAAGTGTTGGGCCAAGTCTACGAAAGGTTGGACCAAGTCGATCTCTTAGCTCTATCTTTTCCTCTGTGTTTTAATTTGTTGAAATGAATTGCAATAATTAAATTTGTTAAATAAATGAATGTCCAAGGACAAGCAGTAGCTAAAGAAAAGATAAAGCTGAAGAATTGATGTTGCTTACTATTTAATTTTTATTAAAGTCATATTGATTCTTTAGGTTCATCTTTCCCTTAGTTACTGCTTTTCCTTGGTTTTTTAATTTATTAACATAAATTACATGTATTTTATTAATTAAAGGTTATAAATAAATAAAAAAATCAAGAAAAAGCAGTAGCGAAGAAAAAGATAAAGATAAGAAATTAATGTGACCAAAGAAATTATGTGGTGAGCAACATTAATTATTCAGCTTCATCTTTCCTTAGCTAATGCTCTTGCTTGATAATTCATTTATTTATTTATTAATTCATTTATTTATTCAAAAAAAGCAGCAGCTAAGAAAAAGATGAAGATAAGAAATTAATGTGACCAGGGAAATTATGTGGTGCGCAACACTAATTATTACGCTTCATCTTTCTTTAGCTAATGCTTTTGCTTGATATTTCATTTATTTATTTAACAATTAAAAATTATGCAATTTATTTGGAAAAATTAAAATACCAAAGGAAAGATGAAGCTAAAAATTGAGGTAGCTTACCACTCAATTTTTTTTGGCTGCGTTAATTCCTCAGCTTTATCTTTTCCTTAGCTACTGCTGTTCCTTGGTATTTTAATTTTTTAAATCGAATTACATAATTTTTATTTCTTAAATAAATTAAAAAAAACCAAAGAAAAGCAGTAGCTAAGGGAGAGATGTCGCTAAGGAATAAATAGAGCTTACCACATAATTTTTCTGGCTAAAATAATTTCTTAGGTTCATCTTTGTCCTTAGCTACTGCTTTTCCTTGCTATTTTAATATTTCAAAATAAATTGCATGATTCTTATTTGTTAAATCAATAATAGAATACCAAGAAAAAGATAAAGTTAAGAAATTAATGTTGTATACCACGTAATTTCTTTGGTCACATCAATTCCTTAGCTTTATCTTTTCCTTAGCTACTGCTTGTCCTCGGTATTTTTTTAATTTTTTTAGTGAAAAAATAAAATCAATACAATTTATTTGAATGAATTCTATACTAAAGAAAATAATTAGCTAAAGACAAAATGTAATTCAGGATTCAAGGGAGTCAAAAAAATTAAATAGCAAGCTACATTCATTCCTTAGTTTCATCTTTTATTGAGATACTGCTTGTCCTTGGCTATTTTTATTTATAAAATAAGTAGAATACATGTAATTTATTTTCAGAAAATAAAAAAGGCTAAAAAAAGGCAGTAGGTATGAAAAAGATGGAGAAAAAGAATTAATGCTGCTTGACACATAATTTTTCTGGCTACCTTAATTCCTTAGCCCGTGATCCTTTTTAATATTAAACTTATCTATTTTAATTATTTTCACAAACAACTTTTTAGGAAATTTAAGGCTATTTCTTAGTTGAATTTTTCCTCAGTTCGTGGTAAAAATAATTCAAATAAATCAGCTCAATATTGAAGAAGAGCCACGAGCTAAGGAAAAAATTCAACTAAGGAATAGCTGTGAACTACCTCGAAGTTTCTATATGAAAATAATTGATATAAATAAATTTAATATTAAAGAAAGGCCACACGTTTAAATAAAAATAGAGCCTTATAAATCATGTGGTACATCCATCTACATCCATCCCTCAAGCACATTTTTTTTTTACTTCTGGCCCTCCCTTAATATCAAATTTTTATTTCATAAATTCAATACTAGGGACAAACAGTAGCTCAGAAAAAAATGAAGCTAAGAAATTGATGTTGCTTACACGGAGCTGAAGTTGGCAGTAAATGGAGCAGTAAAACCATGTATCCATAAGGATGATCTGAGGCCCGGGAACGAAGTTTTTTAAGTCATAATTCGATGATAGTATTTCCTTAAATTTTTTATTGATTTGGTTAAACCTTTGGAGAGGCTGGTATTCCGGGTGGGAGAGGGTGGTAAAAGTCGAGAATCGGATTATTATTATTTTTTTTTTAATTGTTTAAACAATGAAAAATTCATTTTTACAAATTATTTTGATGAGGAATGGATTAGAGTTATAGACAACGACACTGGGGTAAAATTTCTTTTTTTTTTTTCAAACACTTAATAATTGAACAATAAAAAATTCATTTTTACGAATTGTTTTTTTTAGGTGATAGATGAGGGTAGGGATATAGACAGGTACATTGGGGTGAAATTTCAATTTCCTGAATATGGTATTGTGGGAAGAGATGCAAGTCGGTATGGTATTTGGTATGGTATGGTATTTCATACCATATGATACCGCGGCCCTGAAATGATACCGAAACCTTGTGTTTTGCATATTACTATGCAAAATACCGTATCAGTTTTTGAAATACCGAAATGCACCTTTATAGTTGCAAAATACAGTATTGTTAGTGGTATCAATATCGCGATACAGCGCTGGCGTCAGACGGCTATCTTTTTTTTTTTGTTAAAAAAAAATAAAAATAACAGAAGCTGGTGACAGAAGTAAAAGTTGAGACGTGAGATTACGAAAGGTACAATAAAAAAATGAATATTGTGGCTGTGTTTATTGTCAAGGGTTTGGAGAATTATAAAAATTTTTAGTTTTAGATAAGACGTTTTGAAGGAATCTTTATCTCCGGCATTAATCTGTTTTCAACCCATTGTCGGAGAAATTGCTCCGTTATGAGATTGATACCAGAATAAGTTCGTTGACATGAAATTAGTACCGTAAAAATTATTCCGGCATGAGATAAATGGAAGAGAAAAAACTCTAGCAGTGATCTCACGCCGGAGTAATTTCTCCTGCAGTGACCTTATGACGGAGGATTTTCGCCGTTATCGATCTTATGCCGTAGTAATTTAAAAAATTATTTGTAAAATATAGTATAAGATTCATTTGGTTGTGGTTTCTTATTGGAAATGAGGTTGGAGCTGGTAATTATAATCTTATTTATTTGTTTATATTCATCTATTCAACTTTTTTTTTAATAACGTATTGATACCGTATTTTGCAACTAAGGAGATTTATTTGATGTTGATACCGTATCGGTATCATGAATTTTTTTGATACCGTATTTATACATATCAGGGGCCAATTAGATATTGATACTGAAAACACGGTATCAAATACGGTATCGATACCGAAAAAAAAATACCAGTATTCTTGCATCTCTAATTGTAGCTGAGAGTGGGTGGAAAACTTAAATTTTTTTCTTTCAATCTATTTCTCGTAAAAATAATTTGTAAAATTAAATTTTTCATTGTTTTAAGAATTAACGTTGAAAAAAAAAAAAAAAATCCGAGTTTCCCACATACCGCCACCCACAATACCACGAATAGAGAATTAAAGTTTCACCTTGATGTACCTGTCTATGTCTTTAATCTATTCCCCACAAAAATAATTTGTAAAAACGAATATTTAATTGTTCCAATAATTAATGTTTTTTAAAAAAAAAGGAAAAAACAAATTTTCTAGCCACTTCCACCCCCAATACTCGTCGTACAAGGTCAGAAATTTATTTAGATGTTCTCTTTAACACCTTAAATATGTCTTATAAGTAATTTTAATTCTAAACCTATTTTCAAATAAGTCTAGAGTGTGGGGCACCGAGCCTCAATTCGTCCTTGGTTGCCCTGCCAGTTTGCCTGCTAACTCCAGCTCCGTTGCCACCTACCAAATAATTTTTTTGGCTACTTTAATTCTTTAGCTCGTGGCCCGGGAAACGGTAAATTCAGTTCCAGGCACTCCAGGGGTGCTGGACGAGACTTATCGTCCATTCTGGCTTCCATGACCGTCCTTAGTCATTTTTATTTTTTGAATAGTTTCGTCCAGCTTTGCCAAGTTCAAAATAAGGGACTTGTAAAAAAACTTAGATATCTACATCATTTTACTTAGCTAGATTTATTCACTTAGCTGTTATTGCAGCCACACAACCAATATCTACATTATTTTACTTAGCTAGATTTTTTAATTAGCTGTAATTATAGCCACACAATTAATATTTGCATTATTTTACTCAGCTAGATTATTTACTTAGCTTTAATCACAACCAAACAATCAATATCTACATTATTTTACTTAGTTAGATTTTTCACTTGGCTAGATTTTCTACTTAGCTGTAATTGTAGACACACAATCAATATCTGCATTTTTTTACTTAGCTAGTTTTTTTACTTAGCTGTAATTGTAGCCTCACAATCAATATTATTTTACTTTCTTGAAAAAAAAAAATTACAAAGAAAAAACTCGGAAAAACAAAATTTCACGAAAAAAACTTAAGTCCCTTATTTTGGACTCGGCAAAACTAGACGAAACGAGTCAAAAAAATGACTATGGATGGTCATGATGGCCATAATATGCAATAAGCCGCCACGGCGGGCACTATGGGTTACCACGGAACTGAATTCACCTACGTCCCGTGGCCCTATCTTAATATTAAATTAATTTATTTTGATAATTTTTTATAATTTAATTTTAATTTATTTTGATTATTTAATGATTTTTACAAAAAAATTTCGAGGTATTTCACAGCCATTCCTTAGTTAAATTATTCCCTTAGCTCGTGGTTCTTCCTTAATATTAAGATAAGATTGGTGTACATTTTTCCTTATCCATTTCTGCCAAAAAAAATTTTCAAATTCATTTTTTTCTAATATTTTTATGAATAAAAAATAGGGTAATTCATAACCATTCCTTATTTTAATTTTTTCCTTTACTACTTTTTTTCTTTAGTATTGAATTTTTTTTTATAAATTCAATAATAAGGAAGGACTACAAGCTAAGAAAAAAAGGTAATTAAGGAATGACTATGAATTACTTCATTATTTATTCATAAAAATAATTGAAATAAATTTCGAGGTACTTCAAAGTCATTCCTTAGTTAATATTTTTCCTTCGCTCCTGGCCCTTCTGTAATATGAGAGAAGGGCCAAGAGCTAAGGAAAAATATAAACTGAGGAATGACTTTAAAGTACCTCAAAATTTATTTGTAAGAATAATTTTAGCAGATGTTCCATTAGATCCAATGATGATTGATGTATTATCAACAATTGTGATTACGCTTAAATTACTAGCATAATAATGCAAAATAATGGATTATCCAATAATTGATGATAATAATAAGAATAATAATAGATTACAGTCATCATCAACAAATTTATTGAATTTACACTTGCTCATTAATAAAAATCATCCTTCCCTCTATTTCGTTAGTTAAAGGACTTATTCGTTTGACGTAAGGCAACAATTGGTCAATGTCTTTTATGCCTGGCACATGATTGCGATGATTTTTAGCGATAATTGTATGCCCGTCACCACCATTTACGAGAAAATTTGGCATGACAATCCTGTACCACTCTTCATTTTCGAGATTTCCATATTTGGGAATACGACATTTTCTACAACGAACTTTAACGTCCACTACACGGGAATATGGTACTCTTTGAATGTCGTAAATGACTTTAATGCCGGACCAGATAAGAAAAGTCTTGCCAGGCCAATCAGCTTTCCTGAAGTCCATAGCCACACTTACTTCCAGTGTCTGCGAAAAATAATTTTTTTGTTTTAATCTACACCAATCAGATTTATGAATTGATAATACCTTTCGAATATCCTTTCCTTGCATTTCAACAACATCCCAATAGTTTTCAAAAGGTTGTATTGTTATTAAATCTGCATACGTAATCATTCCTAAATCGACTGAACCACGAATTCCACCACTGTTGATGATTCCAAGGGCGGCAAAAGTCCAATAACTCGAATTCTCTGCCTCATTAATATACTGTATATGATAAATGTAGAAAATTCAATAATTCGAAAAAAGTTTGACAATGACGTGGACTTTATATCAAGTATTCGTACTTCTTGCCTATAATTTCTAAATTCCGCTCTAATTTTATGTTAGGGTAATGAACAATAGATAAAACTACAAAAAAATATAGATTTTTGATTTCTGCATCCAATAACTATGGCACTACTGGATTACTAACTAATTTCTTTGAATAGAAAAATTAAGATTGAAAATTGGTTTAATGATTTTCGTTAAGTGGAACTTGTGAAAAAAATTTTCTCATAAATAAATAATGATCATGGAAAGATTTTTGTGAACACACAATCTACGGAAAAATGTATGCAATCAGATAAAAAACAGAAACATGGAAAAAATAAGAAGTTCCCTCGCCGGGATTCAAACCCAAGTCTTTTGTTTTTAACGCCTCAACTTCTAGACCACACAGCTGCGTAATTCGGTGTCTCAATCGTATTGCAAGATTAAGGTAAAGGTTAAAGTCATCTATTTGATTCGATCAAAATCGTATGAATCATTCAAGAAATAAAAATTCAAAAATATGTAATGAAAATCGTTATTTATCGAACAATTATGGATCGTAATTATTCTCGAAACAAAAAGGACAATTTAAAATTTGTTTTTTTTTTTAAACAGTGCAGGATACGAGCCGTAATATGAATTTTTTATATTAATCAATGTGCAACCAATAGACCCAGGTAGAAGTCACATGTCAATTTAGAGTCAATCTAAGGTCATTTTTCGACTTGAATTAACGTTTAGTTGTTCACTTGTGTGTTATCTGTATTTTTCAAGTATTTGTCGCGAGATCAACTTATAAAAGATGAATAATTTACCGTGCAATCAATATAAAATATATATTCAATAAAAAAAAAGGAGAATGCATTTTTCTTGAAGAGAAAAATAAAAATGTGTAAAGTAAGCAGAAATAAATAGCGATGCATGATTGAGACGATGGATCTGCGTTGACCGCGCGTGCTTGCCGCACGTCACGGATCATCTTTCGATGCTCGTTTCCCGTTCAAAACATCGTCTCCACGTTGGACGTGATTTATATCATTTTAGAAACATAAAAAATATAGTTGACTTCACTTTTTTGAATTACTCTTCATTATTTCACCTTCAAGTATATTCTACCAGGACCATTCATGTAAGGTCATGTGGAATTGTTACTCAAGTGAAAAAACTGAATAATGACGTGAGTTTACAGTCTAATGTTATTATTGAAAAATAAGTAGATAATAATGAAAATTGATATTTAGAGTAAATTTATTCCGACAGGAAAAATTTTTTGGGAGTCGATCAAAAATATAGAAAATTTTGTAAAAAATTTTATTGCATATTTGGTTAACTCGTGAAGCTCAGTCAAATCTATTTGATCATCAGTCAGTAAAGTAGGGATCCTACTTTATTCATGGTATTATTCATGTCCAGGTTCTCAATTTTTGATGTGTAAACATCTTTAGGCACGGGTTGGGTATGGAGTAAAAGGAAAAAACATAGAGTTTAGACGTCAGATCCAGTAACGGATCTGGGCAGGAATCCATTTTCTGTCAGTGTACATTGCGCCTTGCAGCGCCATGGAAATCAGTCGGTAAACGTTACCATCAGGCGTTCTGTAGTATAGATGAATTTAAATGCGAGTATTTATATTTATTTATTTATTTATTTATTTAGCAGTCCCAACAGAAGTAAAATTTTATTTATAGGGCACCGACAACAATTATTGTAACAATCAATTTATAATACAGTTCATCTTAGTGTAATACTTATTATAATAATTACTGATAATATCATTAGCCTTTTACACTCATTAAATAATCATTCTTCAACTCAGGTATAGACATAACACATTGGGTTAAAAATTCATTAGAAATACCAGTATTCGTATCTAATATTCGATTAAATAAACAAGTTGATCAACATAATATTAATTTTATAATTATCTAACCAAGTGAGATTTGTCTGAGTTATTAAATCATTAAACTCATTTTCAAAATTCATATTACTACTAATTACATTATAAATTTTATTTAAACTCAAAAGCAAATTGATTAGCAATTTCTTTATGATCCACTAGTAGTTTACCATCAACTAGTACCTGATTAATATTATTTTTATTGACTTTAATTGATTTAATATAATCCCAGATCTTTTTGGGGTTATTTTTAATATTATTTTCAAGATTTAAGTTATAGAGTTTATTATCATTAATTATATTTCTTTTTATACACTCTCTCATTTTCTTAAAATCATTTAAATCCCTGTCAGAGCCACCTGATTTAATTTTTTTTTTCTTATGGCAAATTTTTGTTTAATTAAATAAATAGTTTGTTTAGAATACCATTTTGGGTATGAATACTTAGAAACTTGCTTAAATAATTTACAGTTGTCTGATATCACCGAATTTAAAAAATAGTATAATTTATTACATATCAAATTTACATCATAACAGGTTCTATTACTTTTAAACTCATCTATCTCTAACCAATTAATTTTTCTCAATTGGCTCTTAAAATTCTCAACTTTGATAGTGTTGAGATGTTGCTGTTGCTTATTATTATTGATGCTTCTTGCATTTTGATAATATATATTAAACTTTTTAAACTTATTGCCTGTTTGTATAGCTGGTGCCTTTACTAATTTATCAGAAAGATGATTAGTATTATTATTATGTACATTATTGTTACTTTGAACAGAAAAACTAGTTGGCATTATGATAATTATGTTATCAGATTGAATAATTGAAGTTGTAGTTGAGTTAGATGACGTTACAGATGAGACAGCTGATTGGTGATGGCTAGATGGTAGAGTTGAGCTAGACATTATTGGCTTTGCTGTTGCTGTTTTTGATTTTGACTGTTGAATAGTTGCTTGGGTACAATCTTGAATTTCTCACGAATTAATTTGACTACCTTGCTGATGTCTCGTGAAGCACGAAGTTGTTGGACTAGTTCTTTTCTCTGCTGTTGTTGGAATTTCGTAAGATCTACATTGAGATATATGTGTCTTGTCCAACCAGTTAATTTTCTCATCTTTAGAGCCAAATAGAAATTCTGTTTAACAATATCACAAGCATTTATACTATTAAAATACATTTTAATTATTCTTGGCTTATTGGTATTATTGCTATTATTATTAATAATATTATTATTATTATTATTATGACTATTATTGTTTACAGTACCAAGTCTACTGAATGTAAAATCAACATTTTTACATTCAGGATTGTTAAAAGAAATAATATCCAACAATTCTTTAATCTTGCCCATATCATTTTTCTTGCTGTCACCAATGGAAACATTCACACCATCAAGTTCAGGCAAACCAGCAATAATTAAATTAGACATACAATTTATTCTTTCATTTAATTCATCATTTATAGAGCTAACATGTTGTTTAGCTAAATTATCAATACTATCCAATCTTGCTGTAACATTTTGTAGATTAGTGTCATAACTATTTATGTTTTTTTCACACACTTCAAGTCTAGAAGTAAACGTGTTTGAAATATCATTGATATGCCTATCAAATTGCCCCATTTTATCCTCAATCAAATCATTCAATTCATTTTTTAATTCTACACTTTTTATGTTTTGGACACTTAATTTATCATCAATCAGCTTCATTATCTCATCTCTCAACTGACTATATTTCTCAGCTTGTACATTCAGCTTATCATCAATTAATTTTTTTAATTTATTTTTATTTTCACAACTTTTTCAAATATTATTTTCGAATCGAAGCCATTTTTTTTTTAGGAAAATCCATCAACAGCTAAAATCGGGCCGAGAAAACAGTGATATTATCGAAAAATTTTTCAAATAAAATGTGTTAGTTTTGATGTAAGAAACATTTTGGTGCAAAACAAAAATACAGTACCCATTAAAAAAACTATGTTCATACCTGAAACTCCGCCATTTTGAATTTTTTGTATTTTTTTTTTTTTTTTTTCTAGGTCCCCCTCTAAACCCTAAAACTTTTACTCAAATCATTTTTCAATTTGAGCTATATTTTTCAAGAAAAATCCATTATCCAATTAAAATGGGACAGTCGGTATATATATGCGCCGTTGTATAGGGGAAAGCGGGGCAAAATGGAACACTTAAGGAAAAAATATAAATCGAAATGTGACAATAGTATTTTCCGATTAGTTTTTCTCACTTATTAATAAAAAAAACATTATTATTATAAATTTATTTATCGTTGTTTAATAAAATGTGATATTAATCACAAAAATTAACTTTTTTTTATTTTTCTTCATTTATAATTACGAACAATTGCTTTTAAATTAATTTATCACAATTTTTCTCTACGAACAAAAAAAAACATATAAAAAATAATTTTCTTTGTTCTTAAAAAAAATACTCAAAAAATTTTCTAAAAATTTTTTTTTTTATTGCATCTATTTTCTTCCGGCTTTTTTAATCGAAGAGTGACGAAAAAATGAAAAAAAATGTTAGTCAAAATATTTTTTTAGGTGTTCCATTTTGCCCCGCTTTCCCCTATATTAATATAAAAGTATTTTATTTGTAATTATTAGTTATACTTGCATTTGTTAGGCGAAGTAAAGTTCATATTGTACATATATATACTTGCATATGCATGTATTCTTCATTTACAAGATTAATATACCCATTATTATTGTTTATATAAAATAATATTTCCTAATTTCAAAACATAATATTGAATTATTATACAATAATAATTTATTTATAATATTGACTAATTTTATGTTTTAAAAAAAGAGAAATAGACATTAATGTGTTAGTTTGGAAGAGAAAAATATTATTGTAATTGTACGATAATTATAAAATATAGGCTAGATCCACGTGAATTTTAAGTCCAAAAATCGAATTCACTGGAAATATTTTTTGTATTGTTCTAGAGCGAAAAATATTGAATACGTAATTTTTTTTTTTCCAAAAAATTTTGATTTGTGATTTTTTTTAGTTTTGGTTTTTAAGGATTTTTTAAGAAATGTACTGTTACGTACTGGTATTTTGATATTAAAAAATAATTAATTAATAAATAATATTTGGTAAATTCAAGGGATATAGAACAATATCGAGTAGCACATAAATTTTTTCTTCTTATTTTTTAATAATTATATTTCACTTTTAGCATCATTGACATTTTTTGTTTAAATATTATTTACTTTTTCAATATAATTTTTCATTTTAAATTTTATTTTCTCAAGCCGCAGTTGCATTTTTAAATCAGCAACTCGATATTCAACATCCGTTGAGATTAACAATTATTTAGAATAATATCGCAGCAATAATTAAACGCTGACTACTTTGAGAACCATCAATTTTGATTGGTCAAAGATGTTTCCACCTAAGATCATCCCTACTTTTTAATTTCATTTTTTATGGGAATTATTATTTTAGAATTTAAGGAGCTTCACTCTTGCGACAACTTTTGTTTGGACAATATCTAAATTAAATTTAAATTTAAATTTTATAAAATCAAATTAAATAAATAATAAAATCAATTTAATCTTTTCGCGCTAATAAATAAAATTTTAGAGTGAATTTAAATTACATAATCTTTGTGTTTAAATTATTATTTTTCTGTTTATCAATTGACTGTTCCTAATACTTTTCAAAATAATTGACTGTGACATTTTTTCGGGCTGTTGTTTTTCTGTGCTTCAAGTTTATTTTACCGTTTGGATTATTCGAGACTACCAACATCAACAGGCGACCATCCAGATTGATACGCTCTCAACAATATTTGTTTCGAATTAATTCTTACATCAAAGGTACATCTACAATCATACACATTCCCTCCTAACCCGTTACCCTGTAGGGAATAACAAAATAAGAGGATGTTTTAATTTTAACGTGAAATACCAAGTTGATTTATTTTAATTATTCTATGATTATTTACTTATTAAATTTTGGCTTTAAACATTTTTTCTTTTTTGTTATTTCATAGTTAAATTTTAATTTTTTAACTTGGTACGTAACAGTACCAACTTTTGCATACTTCTTACTCAAAAACTATTGACCTCATTGAAAAAATTATAGAGACAAAAAAGTTTAACTTTTATTTATAGTTTACGAAAAAAAATTTTCAAAAATGTTTTAAACAATTTTTCCACCGTTATTTGTTAAATAAACAATTGAAATCGATTTTCCTTAAACTTGAACCTTATTTTTTTTTTTTTTTTCATCAATAAATAATCTTTAAAATATAAGAAATTTTTGAGCAAATTATAGGTTTAGCATTTTTATAACTTTTTGAGATACAAATAAATAAAGAGTGAAAAACACGGTCCACGCGCTATCTCTTATGAAAGAGTATACCTATATATAGTTGAGTGGCACGCAGGCGCGCTGTCTCTCATGGAAATATATATCTATTGTAACCGATTTTATGACCCTCGTGGCGAGAACTATCGGCCAAGGTTAACAACGAGGATTTCTCACCATCCTCCTCTGAATCACCGGGGGGAGCCATGTTGGTTATCTCGGAAGCCAACAGCCGTAGGAGTAACGAGAACAAAGTACGAGAACCTAACTCAGTCTTAGAAATGGTAGAGGGGCGCGGTCCACCTGATCAGACTATGAAATACGTAACCAAACCTAAAGGAACTATCGTGAACCAAGTATAGTGGGTTACATACGCCTATATTACATTGCGACTATACTATAGCAAAATACTGACGTCACAAGTATCATAAGTGTAGGAGTAAATATTCTACATATGAAATGAGTATTTTGTATAGGGAATTTTGTCTGATACCTAGAGAGCCTTTACGAGAGATCTAAACGATGTCGAGAGAACCAGTAGTGAACCAAGAGAGCCAGTCAAGAGAAGGTGTGATCAGTTCGAGAGCCAGACAAATTGTGTCGTCTAACGACGACGTTCTGCGCCAAGCTACTGTGAGTCCTCTGAATCCCCACTCACGCGCTCTCCCACCTATCGTCCTGGACATGCGCAGCACGCTTTCATATCCCGCAACACGAATAGGTATCCGATCCAGCCCGTAGCCTTTGGAGAGTTCGTCTTCTCGACGGATGGAGGGGAAAACTAGCACAGGTCGAGGTTTAACGTATCAAGTCTACTACGGGACCTCGAATATATACGAAACACGTGCCACACTGACACCACTCGTTAGTAGACTTGACCCTCCACTGTGCCTATGCAGTGACCCTGAGAATTATTAACAATCAACTCCTATTAATTATTAACAATTCAGTCGACAGCAAATAAATAATTAGAGCATACAAGCTCTTTCTATTAATTATTTATTTCGAGAACCGGCGAAATAATAAATTTCGTTACACTATATATAGTCGAGCGGCACACAAGACCGTGTTTTTCACTCTTTATTTATTTGTATCTTAAGAATTTATGAAAATGCTAAACCTATAATTTGCTCAAAAATTTCTTATATTTTAAGGATTATTTATTGATAAAAAAAAAAAAGTAGTCAAGTTTAAGAAAATCGATTCAATATTTATTAACAAATAATAGTAGAAAAAATTGTTTAAACAATTTTGAAAATTTTTAAATAAACATGAATAAAAGTTGAACTTTTTTGTCTCTATAATTTTTTCAATGAGGTCAATAGTTTTTGAGTAAAAAGTATGCAAAAGTTGGTACATTTCTTAAAAAATCCTTAAAAACCAAAACTGAAAAAAATCACAAATCAAAATTTTTTGGAAAAAAAAAAAATACGTATTCAATATTTTTCGCTCTAGAACAATAAAAAAAATATTTCAAGTAAATTCAATTTTTGGACTTAAAATTCAAGTGGATCTAGCCATAATTTATTTATACTCTTTCAATCAAAGTAAAAGAAAAATGGTATACTTGATAAATATTCATATTCATAATTATTATGTTTATTATAGTGTATTGAAAAAGGTACTTTTTAGTTTAAAAAATAATTTTTGATTTAAACTAAAAAGTGCCTTTTTTAATAAGTATAATGTATTACGTATGAAAAAACACAGTGATATTCAAAGTTTCAATATCGATATTATTAAGATTCAACTACATATGATATTTCATCTGTCGAAATTTATTGATTTTAAATTATTCAAGTCCGTTCAACATACGAAATGCGATTAATATAAATAAAAATAAAGAAATATTAATGAAACAAATATAAATTTATTATATCGACAATTCCTCGTCAAGGAAAAAAAAATGTTTCGATCAAAATTTAGATAATAATTTATAAATTTCAATATATATATTTTTTTAGCAAACATAATAATGGCTAATAATAGAACTCTTCGAGTAAAAAAGAACGTCGAAATAAAAATTTCGATAGATTCAACTTTTTTTTTTTTTAAATTGCTAGATGTTCAAGTGAGCCACTAGATTTTTTACTTAGCCGCTAGACTTTTTACTTAGTCTCCAGTATAGCCAAACATATTTTTATCAGCTTAATTTTTCCTTCAGCTACATCTTTTCCTCAGCTAAATTTTTTCCTTAGCTTAATATTTCCTTAGCTATATTTTTCACTTGGTCTCAATTATAGCCAAACAAACAATACCTACATATTTTTACCAGCCAAAATATTTTACTGAGCTTCATCTTTTCTTTAGCTCTATTATATTATCAATTACGAAACAAATTACCACCAATACCAGAAAAATATTGATAAGTCGAAAAATATTCGAAATATATTAAAAAATTTTTTTTTGAACTTTTTTTTCTACTCGATGAGTTTTATCAATCATTAATATAAAATTAGGAAGAAAAATCGATATATCGAAATTTTAAAATGATTAATTATTGAAAATTACTGAACAACAATAATTGTATGAAAATAGAAATAAATAAAATAAAAACAAACTATATTTTTATGAAAGAATGAAAAAAATTTGTTTAAATGTTTACTTATTATTATTTTGTTCAATTACAACAACACGCCGAAGATGTTTACACATAATAAACCCGCGAGTCTAGATGGCTCACAAAATTTTTTTTATTTTATTTCATTTTATATTTCCACTAATGATTTTATATTTGCTTTTTCTAAATTATAATATAGCTTTAGTAATTTTTTAGAATATTCATTCTATTTGTAGAAACAATGCAAAAATGAAATAAGGTACTCATAGATGCAAACAGAAGCTGATTGATCAACATTTAGTATTATCACTATAACAGCTGTAGTAACGACCTGACCCATCCTCCCAATGTGTAATAAAACATTATTGCAGAAATTTCGGACAACTTGACCAGGTTCGAGAAGCTAAAATTTCTAGATAACTTTTATGGTCATCGAAAAATTCTTTGATTTCCATTGTTGTGCAAATATCATTACAGCTTTACGACTTTACAACTCTTACTTGTGTCAGTAGTCAATATATTAACTACACTGAGAGAAATATTAACTAAGAATTACAAACGTAAAAGACAAAATTACAAAATAAATAGTAAAAACTGCGTTCCCCCGTCATTTATAAGAATTATTCGTATATTGATAGATAATTTTTACAATAAAATTATGTAAAAAATCTGTCAATTGACTATATACAATACTAAGCCATAAAATTTACACAATTTTATTGTAATTTCTGTTTAAAAAAATGACTAAATTCACGACACTCATAAGTAAATTTTAGCAGGCTCAGAATTTACCCACTACCGGTTTTAGAATTTACTAAATTTTATTATAAATTTTATTTAAAAGTTGGACATTTTTTGTGTTAAGTTCGGCAGTTTGTGCTAGATTCACGGAGAATATCAATCAATTCCCGGCAACATTTTTTCTTTTCTGTTTACACGCTCAAAACTCGAAAACTAATTGTTAAATAGAAAAAAGTTATTCTTGATAAATTGTTTACAAATAAATAACCAACAATAAACCTCGCTTAACCCCATACCTAGCTTCAACAGATAAGGCTGTAGAAATGCTTGAAATTACATGACAGTTCAATCATTTGTTTAATCGGTCGGCCATCTTTGTGTTATTTCGTCCCACAAACAGAATTTTTACAAAGCTATATAGTAAAAAATATTTAAGTCTATGCTAACTTTTATATGTGTACATGATAATTTTTATTATATATATAAGAATATTTATTAAATTGTGCAGTATTTTTCATTCAAACATATAATAATTTTTATTGTTTTCACTAAACATGTATGTTATTTATTCAATTAACTCATAATCTAAGAGATTAATCAAAAAAAGTAATTCTTCATAAATTGTTTAGAATTGAATTTTCAATAATAAACTTCACTCAACCCCATGTCTATCTCCAATGGATAACGATGTATAGAGGCTTGAAGTAACCTAGCAATTTTTTGACATTTTACATAATTTTATTGTAGAATTCCGACTCTCGCGGCCAGTCCCAGAATTAAAACAAAAATTACAAAGTACTATAGTAATTTCTATTCAACCATGATTTTAATTTTTAGTTAAAATTTCTCTCAGTGTACTTGACCCTCCTGATATATGACAAACGGTTCTAGAGATACTTTTTTTTGCTCTTGAATTTTGTTTAATATTTTCTTTTATTAATATTTCTATTCCTTATTTTTTAAAGAACAGAAACTTGGAAAAAATTGAGAAGTTCTTTCGCTGGGATTCGAACGGTTCTTAATTTTTTTCCAAGAAGTTAACACATAACAGATTTTGCAATGGACTTCTGGAAATTCATTTGCTACTAGATCGCAAGTCCGTTGAAATACGAATGCAAAGTGGTTCTCAATTTAGTTGGGTTATAAAGTTACCCAAGTAGAAAACGATGTTGGTTACACAAATTCAATGTCAAACAGGCGTCGTTAACTGACGTCTGCTCGAAATAAAATTGTTACGCCCATAGACATCAACTCGCCAGTCTAATATAGCAGTGATTCTAAAATGCTTATCAAATCTGGCTAAATTGTTAAAATGGATTAAAAATCTCCTATGAATATAATTTCTCCTATGAATATAATGTAAATTGAAGTTGCCAATTGCTAATTATCTGATCAAATCCAGCCGTTGACAGTGTGATGTCAATAAATGACGATCCTCTAGCAGTGCAATACGTTGGGCCTTGAGCAATGTCATTAGCTATGACAAGCTTATGTTCCGCAATAAATGCTTCAAGCATTCCTCCCTCTTCGTCAGTCTCAACACCGTCCCAAAGAGGTGAATGTGCATTAGCATCTAACCCTATCAAAACATTCTGCCCTCTCAGCCGATGAAGAACTTTCAAAAGGTGACTGAGGTGTTTCTCCCGCTCTTTACCCCTGTCCTTGCATTAGAAATACACTGACACGGCGTAAAAAGATAAATTGGGTGCTCGGATCTCAACACAGGAACAGTGTGAGTTACTGAAATAAAAAGATATGTATACGACGGATTACAAATAGAAACTGCTGCCCGTGGTGAATTTCTAAAATCTGCAAAAATTGTATTGGAACTTCCGAAACCTGGAATGGACTTTTTGCCTTGAAGCGCCATGACATATGGCTCTTGTAATAACAAGATGTCAAGATGCTTTGCAGTAATTAGTCCTCGAACTTCACCAGACACCCTGAGTAGTGTACCTACCAGAGTTCTGGATCAGAGGGAGGTCGAAAAATAGTAGATCGGCGACGGGACAGGGGACTGCAACTCGGTCGGTAAAACAGAGATGGTAAAGAAATTTGTCATTTGAATTCCCAGTTGTTGATAATGCAGAGATGGTAAAGAAATTTGTCATTTGATGGTTTGAATTTTCAATTGCCATGTGTCGGTAATACAGATTTAAAAAATTTTGTCATTTTAACGTGCGATTTCTCATGTCCCATACCCCATGTCTTAGATCTTATGTCCCATATATCATTGATGGTGTAAATACCCAATTGTCATGCGTCGGTAATACAGACTTGACCGGGAAAAATTAAATTTTGTTATTTCAACGATTTATCATGTCCCATGTCCTGGGGCATAGCTCAAGTCTCAAACCCCATGTCTCATGTCCTATATACATATATATTTTTTAATTAGATGTTGCTGTAACTAGGAATTAAAATGAAAATTAAAAAAAATTTTTTTGTATTTTCGGATGACACATGAAACTTTCATCGCGGTCGGTAATGAAGATTCCTTTTTTACCGACTGATGGTAAAGTAGATTTGACCAAGTTTCGGGAGTCGACCAAATATGTAATAAAATTTTTTCAGAAATTTTAAAAAAATTTTTGGAAATTTTCCAAAAACATTCTCCATTTTAGATTGACTTCTGAAGATTTTTTCTTGTCAGCAATAAATTTACTCGAAATATTAATTTTTTATTATTATTCATTCATTTTTCAATACTAGCATAGGATTGTAAGCTGACGTCATCATTCAGTTTTTTAACTTGAATATCAATTCAACATGAAATTACAAAAAAAATAATTCTCGTAGAATGTATTCAAAGATAAAAAAAATGAAGAGTCATCAAAAAAGTAAAGTCAACTATATTTTTTATTTTTCTAAAATAATATAAATCACGTCCAACGTGAAGACAATGATTTGAACGGGGCATCGAAACATGATCTGTTGACGGCCGGCAGGCACGCGCGGTCATTGTAGATCCGTTGTCTTAATCATGCATCGCTTTTTATTTTTTGCTTACTTTGCACATTTTTATTTTTCTTTTCAAGACAAATGTATTGTTCTTTTTATTTATTAAATATATTTTATGTTGATTGCACGGTAAATTATTCATCTTTCATTAGTCAGTGGTCAGTTGATCTCGCGGCAACTACTTCCTCCTGATTATTAAAAAAAAATTATATATTTAAAAATGTATTCTATCGAAAGGTGTGAGAAGCTTGTTAACATTTTAAGTGCGGGTTATTCATCTGCAAATACTATTGAAAATATTGATCGATGGATCAAATGGGGTAGTGTAAATGTAAAACTATTGAATAAATTTTTGAAAAATTCAGCTGATTCAGTCGGTACAAAAAAAAGAATCCAATTAGTAGTTGTTAGACTTACATCAATAATTGAAAAGCTGCAAGTGAAGAAAGAAAAGACATTACATCATGGTGCTGGTATGAGTACTCATCATGATGAACCAACATTGCATGACAGAGTAAAATGGAATGACTTGGAGAATATTTTTAAAGGAAATATCATAACCGGAAGTGTAACAAATCTTTATCATATAGGAATTGAAAATTTTTTGAGAGATGCTCAAACTGTTGTCAGCAAAAAACTAAAAGCTTTTTTGAAAAAAAAAATTAATCTCAAGATCAATTCATGTTTACATTGTGAATATGAAGTTTTAAAAGATGATACAGAAGTGAGAGAAATCAAATCTTTTATTACAAAAAATGCTATTATACTTCCAACAACAGACCTCGATGAATGGTTCGATGAACACTTTTTCGATCCATTATTAAAGAAAATTGAGGAGTTTAATCTTGGTATTTCCGGCTGGAGCTTGAAAAAAATTCAGAGCATTATCTTCACTGTATGCAAATATCAACCGTTGCGTGGTGGTGATTCTACGTTTGTTGAAATGCCTGCTGACATCAAAAAAAAAAGAGCAGTATTGAATATAGAAAATAAAGATCATTTTTGTTTTTTGTGGTGTGTGACTGCAGCTTTACATCCTGCTCAAGAAAATGTGTGTCGTGTTGCATCATATCCACATTTCAGTACAGTGTTATCATATGATGGAATATCTTTTCCAATAAAGTTGCGAGACATACCAAAATTTGAAAAACTCAACAATTTGAAAATAAATGTTTACGCAATAGTTTCCAGCAATCCGAAAAAAAGTATTATTGCTCCTATATTTTTGAGTGATAATATTTGTGACAGTCAAACGATTCATCTGTTGGCGGTGGATAAAAACGAAAATGATAATAAAAAAAAAAAAGTTACCAATACTAATGACAGTATTTTTGATGATGAATGTTTTTCGGCTGACGATGATGATGATGATGATGATGATAATGATGATGATGATGATGATGATGATGACAATAATATGGAAGTTGATGAAGAATATGAAAATTATATTCAAAAACAGAAAAAAGGAAAAAAAATTTTCCATTTTGCATTGATCAAAAATTTATCACGTCTCGTCAGTTCACAAGTCAAACAATATAATGGTCGTATATATATATGTGACAGATGTCTCAATCATTTTACATCACAAATATGTTTGGAAAAACATTTGGCTGATCGTTGTCAAATTAATCATGCACGGATGATTATGCCAAGAGAAGATGCCAACACACTGAAATTTAAAAATCATCGATACAGAGAACTTGTACCTTTTGTCGTCTATGCTGATTGGAGTGTATTTTAAAACCAATTGATAATACCGACTCTGAAGAGCATATTCCACACAGTGCTGCGTACTATGTTAAATGTACCTATAATAATACATTATCATTCTACAGAATGAATCGTAGTGAGAATTGTATTAAATGGTTTATTGGAGAATTGGAAAAATTAGCTCACCAGGTCAATGATATACTTTTAAATCCAATACTAATGGAAAAATTGACTGTGCAACAGGAGCATGAATTTCAAAATGCCACAATTTGTCATATATGTGAGGAGATTTTCCTGGAGAAAGACGTAAAGCACCATGATCACGATCATTTCAGCGGATCATATCGAGGTCCAGCTCATGCTAGATGTAATATTAACTATACAAAGTCTCACAACGTACCTGTAGTCATGCACAATTTATCAGGATACGACTCACATTTTTTAATACAAGAACTTTGCAAGGCATTCGATGGTCGCATACATATACTACCAATAAATAAAGAAAAATACATTTCATTCACAAAAAAAGTGGATAATACTGTTGTAAGTTTAAGATTCATCGACTCATTTAGATTTATGTCTAGTAGTATTGATAGATTATCATCTGATTTGAGCAATGATCAAAAAATTATAACACGTAGTGAATGCAATAGTGAATACTTTGATTTATTGTGTAGAAAAGGTGTATTTCCATACGAATATATTGACTCATGGGAAAAATTAACTGAAACAACTCTACCACCAAAAAAAGAATTTTTCTCAAAATTGAATAATTCCGATATATCAGATGCAGACTATGAACATGCCAAGAATATTTGGGAAAAATTCCAAATAAATACATTGGGTGAATATTCTGATTTATATTTGAAAACTGATGTGCTTTTGTTGGCAGATATTTTTGAAAATTTTCGTTTGAGCTGTTTATCAACATACAGTCTAGATGCACTTCATTATTTTACTGCACCAGGTCTAGCATTTGATGCAATGTTAAAGTATACAGGTGTGGAACTTGAACTTTTGACAGACCCAGCAATGCATCTTTTCATTGAGAAAGGGATTCGAGGTGGTGTTGCACAATGTATGAACCGATACGCAAAAGCCAACAACCGATATATGGGTGATAAATACAATCCAGAAGAAGAAGAATCATACATCATGTATTTTGATGTAAATAATTTATATGGTGCTGGCATGAGTCAATATTTGCCTTATGGAGGTTTCCAATGGGAAGACAATTTAGATATTGATGTGACAAATATATCAGATGAAGCTGATATTGGATATATCTTGGAAGTTGACTTGGATTATCCAAAATATTTACATGAATGGCATAAAGATTTACCGTTGTGTCCAGAGCAATTCACAGCACCAAATTCAACACAATCAAAATTAATGACAACATTATATCCGAAAAAAAATTATGTCATACATTATAGAAATTTAAAACTATATTTGGGTCTTGGCATGAAGTTGAACAAAATTCATCGCATATTAAAATTTAAACAAAGCTCATGGTTGAAAAAATATATAGATCTTAATACTGGTATGCGTCAGCAAGCAACCACTGATTTTGGTAAAAATTTTTTCAAATTAATGAACAACAGTGTATATGGTAAAACGATGCAAAATGTAAGGAAAGAAAAAGATGTTAAAATAGTGACAAAATGGGAAGGTCGCTATGGAGCTAGATCATTGATTGCAAAACCGAATTTTCACAGTTGTTCAATTTACAAAGATGACATTGCAATTATTGAAATGTCACGAGTGAAAATAATTTTTAATAAGCCAATTTATTCTGGATTTACAATACTAGATCTTTCAAAAATCTGATCTATGATTTTACTACAATTATATCAAGAAAAATTCAATCACAATGATGTCCAAGCACTTTACATGGATACTGATTCACCTATTTTAAATTTTAAAGTTCCTGATATTTATGGAAAGAAAATTTGGAAAGATTCGATACATCTGATTATCCACAAAATAATGTTTATAATATGCCAAGAGTCAACAAAAAAATTATTGGTCTTATGAAAGACGAAAATAATGGCAAAATTATGACTGAATTTGCTGGTTTAAGAGCCAAATTGTATAGTTATAAAGTCATGAACAATGATGATGATAAAACTTACAAAAAAGCCAAAGGTGTCAAGGGTTCAGTTTTAAAAGACATAAATTTTAATAATTACATGTCATGTCTTTTTGATCATCAAATATTGAAAAAAAATCAACATTTAATCAGAAGTAAAGACCATCAAGTGAAGACAATTGTGCAGAGTAAAATTGCACTCAGCTGGGCTGATGACAAACGAGCTCTTGATCAAAATGGTGGAACTGATACCTTACCTTGGGGCTATGACCCCGAATAATCATAAATAATAAATATATTTATTATAAATAATAGTTATAATATATATATATATATAAAAGTGCTGACGTTTTATTTTTTAAATTATTTTATAAACAAAAATGGAAATTTGATACTAAGTTGCGAGTTATATTGTTTATATTTCATAGAATTTGAAGTAGAAAGTGCTGACGTTTTATTTTTTTTTAAACTATTTTATAAACAAAATTAGAAATTTGATACTAAGTTGAGAGTTATATTGTTTATATTTCATAGAATTTGAAGTAGAAAGTGCTGACGTTTTATTTTTTTTTTAAACTATTTTATAAACAAAATTAGAAATTTGATACCAAAGTGCGCGCGTCTTTACTCTTTTGTATATGAGTACCAAAGAAAAAAAATATTTCAGTCTTGAATAAGATTTCAGTCATAATGGTTGAATATATTGTTGATGTTCAAGGATTTTATGATACTGATCAAAGTTTTATTGTGAAAGAATTTGCAATAGCAAATTTGAATCAAGAAGATGATATCAAGTCGGTAGTATTCAAGCCTCCATGTGCCATGAGTACATTATCATCTGCTTGCAAACTGACAAATAATTGGTTAACAAACAATCATCATGGACTGTTATGGAACTCAGGAGATGTTGATTATGCTGAACATGGAAAAATTATAAATGATAGCCTTGAGTCTTCAATTTACGTATATGTAAAAGGTCATGAGAAAAAAAAATGGCTCAGCAATATTTTAAAAGACGATAAAACTATTATTGATTTGATTGATATGGATTGTCCAGCGCATGGCAAACTACCAACTAAGGTATGTCAAAAAAACTATGTTCACCATCTGAGTTATCATCTCAATTTATGGACTCTTACTTGTGCATTGGATAATGTACAAAAATTGAGAGCATGGTTCCGAACTACCTGGGGATCAGTTTCATCATTGAAAAAATCGATTCAGCTATTTTGTCATCTTGAGAGTCTGGAAAAAATGGCAACAGAAGATATTGCAAATTTACCAGAGAGATATATTTTTCTGCTTACACCAAACTCAATTGATGCTGTATGGGACAAATTGCCAGAAAAATTTAAAACAAAAAAAGATTTTCTTCAATATAAACGCTGCATTGAACATTATCATCATCAAGACGAAAAATCAGATGAATTTGACGGGCCATCACCCATGATAAAAGATTGTACATTATGTCAAAATAAAAATAAATGAAAAAAAAATTTTTAACATACATTGTTGGTTCATTTATTATAATAATAATTTTTAATTTTCAGTAAGGAGACAATAATATATACAATTTTGTTTTTCATGTACATTATTTTATTTATTTATTTTTTTTTTCTTTTACATATTATTATTATAAATATAGGATTGGTAAGTTTACAGGCATATATTAAACGAGCTTGCGTACTGAACCACTAATTGGATTATATTCAACAATTCGATCATGTAAAATCAAACAATAAGCTGATGTTTGAGCTGGAAATTGTGTTGTTGATTCAAATTCGAGTCGAATATCTACTGGTCCAGATTTTAAAAATTCATTTTGCTTTGAACAATCTATGACAATAAGTGGAGCTTCTTCCAAAAATTTTTGTCTTGTAAATAATGGTTGTGGTGTTTCTGTGTAATAGTAGGAAGCTTGGAAATATGCAAACATATCATATAATAATGAGAATTGATTATGAGCAAAATCAATATTTAAATTTCCATAAGGATATGATTGTGAATTTAAAAACAGCTTAACATCACGCAAGTTACAATGATCAAAAACACTTGAATTGTCTGTTACAGAGTTTTTTCGTCCTGTTTGGAAGCCTAAAATTATGTATCTCGGTTTTTCCAATTGTGTTGATGTTTTCACACTCCAATTTTGCTTTGTAGTTGCAGGTAATAGTGGATACTCGTACAATTCCCATGTACGAAAACTGATTGCTATGGATGGATCCTTGGCAATGTAATTTAAAAGTTGTATTTTCTGCTTATCAGACACTTTGATATATGGAACAATCCATTCCACTTTTTGAAGTTTAATTTGTATTTTTTCGCCACTTTTTCCTTCCGCAGGTTGTTCTTGTAGACAGGCATTCGCATCACTATTTGCTCTTATTAGGATGAGTTCATGTTTTGCATTGATAATTATTTTTTTATAATCTTCAGCAAATCCTAGCAGCAGGCTCAGTGGTATTGATATATCAAAATAACCACTCGAATCGAATAATGATTCTTCATCAGACATTAACCATCCAGCATTCTCCAATAATGATTTTTGATTTGGACTTAAGGAAATATATCCTTTCATTAGAGTCGTAAGACCAACATTTTTGCTCCGATCAATTTCAATTGCATTTATCTCATAGCGAATTTCTTCAAACATGTGTGCTATTGCCATTCGTACCAATGAAGTTGTTTTTGGCACAGATTTTCCGTCACTTGTAAGAAATCGTCCAGTAATATGTAGTGAACTTTTACTTGGTAGTATACATAAATCTTGATGTTGAATTCCAATCCGGATTTCATCGTTGTTATTGAATGTTGAAGAGCCGTAAGGCTGATGAGCATGTAACTCACAATGGGCAATCGATTCATCAAAAATGATCGGTTCTTGTATACTTAAAATTTCATCCATGGTATAATACAAAAAAAGCAACAAAATGACACTTTTATTTCCGTAGATGTTGTTGACGTGGACTGAGACCGAGACTCTTGAGAAACTGAATACTCTGATGTGTTATCGCTTTGCTTCCTTGCTTTTGACTGATTTTTTTTTGGCATAATGTCTCGCATTTATAGCTTTGTCCAATTATTTTATTATTATGTTTATTCTTTTTTTCTTTTCTTCTGAAAACGATGCCCATATTTTTTTGTCCTATTTGACACTTTTAATGTGTAGTCGAATTGTAATCGTTTCTCCACGGAAATTCACAATTTCACCATCCTGATCGACAATTTTTAATTGCAATTGATGTATTGCTTGCACTATGACTGGCAGATAAATGACATAAGATGGTACTTCAACAATCTTATATCCAGGAGGCACAACTGGGAAAAATTCATGTATTGTGTGAACTTTGTGCTGATTCATATATGCACCAGTTGTTATGTTACACTGAATTTGGAGTGTATTGACCTTTAATATGGCAACAGGCAAGTCAGATTTATGTAGAATATCAGCTTCGAGGATTCGTTTTGTAAAGCCCAACAATCTTCCAATCGAGTCTTCTATTTCAAAATGAATACGTTTGTTACATTTAACCTCACTATGTAGTTCATTGTTATTTGGTTTAATACTAATAGTAACGTCATCCTGACATATTGCTTTTTGTATATAACTTTCAATATCCTCAATTTCATAACTTCCTGTTGGAATTGTAATCAGTTTACAACCTTCAATGTAGACTTTATTGTTACCAACGTCAATATTCGGTATAGAATTAAATGTTGTAAACTCAACAAGCCCAGCAACATAATTTTTATTTGCTGACAACTCAATCGGCGGGAAGTATTGTGTTTCAAGAGTCGATGACCTGCCCGACAATGTCAACGTAAATGAATCATCCATGACTAATGATTATTTTAGCATGTGTCATGATTATTTATAGTCTCTTGCCAGCCAGAAATTTGAGACATAAATGACCGCAAACAATTGTATTATAATTTTGATATTTTCATAATTATATTTAATGCTACCAACACCGAGATAATTAATCAGTTCTTGTGGAGGCTTCAAATCACCAAAGCTATCGAAATAAATGACATCATTGAGCCGTTTTTTGTATGCAACCCAATGTGTACCAGCACCATCTTTATCATCAAGATTTACAATTGCTGATTCATTTTTACGAGGACCAGTTATTGGTAAACCATTTCTCATGAAAACTCCTCGGAAATAAGGAATTTTAAAAGCTTTGGCGTATTTGATGATATCAATATTTGTGAGAGCTCGATGTGGTAGCATTACAAGTTTTTTTTCTTATTTACTTTTTTTGCAGGCTTTAAAAAGAGACCTAGTCCTCTTTTGTAAGGAGATAAAAATAATCCTTTGCCCAATACAATAGATTCCATTTTCTTATTATGACGTTGATTTTCTCGTAGTAATTTTTTTGCTGCATGTACAACATTTATTGTCTTTGAAATTGTTGCTGCACCACCCGTCATAGCACCAGATGCACTTAATCCAGCAAATAGTGGTATTAAAAATGGTAGTATACTACCATCACTGTTATTTTCTTTATTTAATGGAAGTGGTAAACGAATTTTTTTTTTTCCACCAACTTTTTTGACAGCAACACGTGCACTTTCCAGAACCGTCTTTATTGGATCAGTGATTCCAGGCTTTATAGATTGTTTTGATATATCTATAATCCTGTTGAGACTTGTTAAATACTTTTTATATTTTTGTTTTGGGATGATTTTAACTTTTTTATCATTCTTTTCAGTTGTTTGTATTTTCTTGATTTTATGATGAATTTTTTTATTCTTTTTGCTTCTATTTATACCCCTAACATTTTTCGTTTTCAATTTTATTGCAGTTGTCACACCCCAAGCTACGGCTCTTTCACCAAGTGACGAATCTTTGGCAAATACACGTTGCCAAGCTTTATCGGCAAGTATTTTATCAGCTTTATGTCGTTCTTCGAGATTGTCAGGATTTTTTGAGTAGCTTATATCATGCTCACGACAATGTTCATCCAATGGATTAACACCGCGATCACCACGAGCTAATCTTTTATCGAGCTTTGTACCCGGACCACAATAATTATACTGTGGAACGTGTAATTCAAATGGCAGGCTATTGATGATACTGTTCAACAGACCCCTTCCTTTTTTTTTTTTATCTTTTTTTTTTATTTTTTTTTTTGCATGTTGATGCTCAATCATTGTCTTTGAAGAACTAACTGCATTCAATAAAATCCCGAGTATTTATATGTTTTCACGTTAGTACAGATTAAGCTAGCAGCTTGTTCAGTTGTAAAAAAAGAAACATGGAATTTCAAGAACAACCATTAAAGTTGCCAGTCATCAATTTTGATCAAATTGTGCAAAAAACTGCTCCAAAAAAACCATCTGAAAAAAGACATGGAAGTTTATTACCGAATAGTGTGAGAGGTGTATTTTGTGGACCTTCAAATTCTGGCAAAACAAACGCTCTTTTTGCAATAATAATTCACCCAAATGGATTAAGATTTGAGAATGTTTATGTGTATTCCAAATCGCTTAATCAGCCAAAGTACAAATTTCTCGAAAAAATTATTAATAATGTTGAAGAAATTGTTTATTTTCCATTCAATGAACATGAGAAAGTTATTCAACCTGAAGAGGCTAGACCAAATTCACTGATGATTTTCGATGATATATCTACAGAAAAACAAGATAATGTTCGAGCATTTTTCTGCATGGGTAGACATCAAGCAGTTGATAGTTTTTATTTATCTCAGACCTATGCTCACATACCCAAACATTTGGTGAGAGATAATGCCAATTTTTTTGTACTTTTTCGTCAAGATGAAAGAAATTTAAAGCATATATACAATGATCATGTAAATACTGACATGGAATTTGTAAAATTCCGCAATATATGCTCGACATGTTGGAATAAAGATAAATATGGATTCCTTGTGATTGACAAAGATAGTGACATTAATAATGGCCGATACAGGAGAGGTTTTGATTGTTATATAAACATTACAAACGATTCTGCTGAAAATACAGTTTCTCCCTCTGCTACCACCACTGGTACATCTACTATCTAAAAAAAATATCAGATAATTTAGAGTAATATTATACGATATATAGTAAAAATTCCAAAATAAAAGACAGTAGGATTGTGTACTGTGAACTGTCAACAGCATCATTATCTATCATGAAGCATACAAACTTACATGCTGAAAAATCATTATTGCATGAAATTGAAAAAGCAAGTGACTCTATAAGACGTAAACATAAATTAATTAAATATGGTCGAGTTGAAAATGAAAGAATAACAAGTGAGGTGTTAGGACCTATAACTGAGCCTTTCAAAAAAATGCTAGCAGATGTATCAAAACAAAAACCAGCACCAAGTTCCAGTAAAAATCAAGCAGAAAAAAAAAATAATGCTCAAAGAAAAGAAGAAGAATACACGACAGAAGAAGAAGAATACGAGACAGAAGGAGAAGACGAAAAATCAATATTGACAAATAATGACGAAAAAATTGATATTGATCCGTTAACTTTTCATAAGAATAATGTTAGTGATGCTGATGATGATGACACAGACGAAGATATAACGGAGAAAAAAAAAAAAATTTGGATGATGAAGAAGCACCTTGAAAGGCAAAAATCAATAAATTCTCATGACAAGGCTCATAATACAATGTACACCATTCAAAAATTAAAAAACAATAAATTATTGTTTGGTAATTCAATGATTGAAATACAAAATCATCATATTTATGTGAAAAATAAAATTTATCCGGCTACTCAAGGTCTCTTGGAGTTATTATTTCAACAATCACCTAATGCATCTATTATTAGGAAAGTTGATCGAGAAATTTTTATTGAAATTATAAAATTAACAAATGCACATCGTAAAAATTTCAAACCTGATGAGATTTCTGACAAACAGGACACAAAAATATAAAAATTATGTATCACTGTTTGTCAAGTCTTTGAGAAAACAAAAAGTAGAGAGCAAAAAAGGTTCAGCACTTGTATTACCAAAATACAAAACACTACAAAAAAATAAGAAAATAAATAATACAAATTATATATATTGGGATGATCCCAATGAGCTTGTCAATCGTCTTCAATTACTTGTAGCTTCAGAAAAAGCTGGCAATAATAGTCACGCTAATGAAATTTTTTCAATTATTGAAGAATTAAGAGAAGCTGGTATTATTTGTTAATATATATGTTCATTCAGTCTTTAATGTACAGTCATTAAAAGGACATTGGAGTGGAATAATGTCTAGTGTTGATATATTTGGACGTCAATTATCAAATAAACGAAAATATTCTATCGGAGGAAAAAGTGATGGCGATACAATAAGAGGACCACCTGGAGAAGGTTTCAAATTTACAGAAGACGGAAATTATGACATTGCAGAAAAAAAATTATGTCACATTGCCGATGCTCAAGACATGAATGATGCTGTCTCAAAAAAAGTAGCACTGATTCTGATTAAAAATGAAACTAATGATCTACTTAGAATAATGCAAGAAGATAGTCAAAAATATATCACTGAAGTCATTAGTAAACTGACAATCAAAGTGGACACATTGCAAAAAAGTGTTGAAAAATCACGTCATACATTAGATGAGCTGAGTACAGAAGTTGCAAGTATATCTCACTATTTGACAGAAAATTTGGGAGTACGTTTAGAAAATCAAAAATAAAAATGAATGAAACAAAAAAAAATAATAAAAAAGAAGACAATAACTATTCGAGAAGCGTTGTGGCACATGAGCTACACAAGCCTGCTCGCAGATATTATCAACGTAGACATGTTGACATTAGAGCTCTCGATGAAACATGGCAATGTGATCTTGTTGACATGAGTGCATATGCTTCCGTAAATGAAAATTACAAGTTTATACTTACAATAATTGATAATTTTTCCAAATATGCATTTGCTGTACCAGTCAAGACAAAAAGTGCAAAAGATGTTACTGCAGCGATAAAATCTGTTTTCCTGAAAGGTCGATATCCAAAAAAACATTTACATGTCGATCAAGGCAAAGAATTTTACAACACTGAATTTAAGAATCTCATGAAAATATATAATATAAATATGTACTCAACATATAGTACTTTAAAAGCAAGTATAGTCGAAAGGTTCAATAGAACCCTGAAAAATCAAATGTGGGAAAGATTTACATTCCAAGGCAGTTATAAATGGTTGACTATACTTCCTGAATTGATTAGAAATTATAATAATACAAAGCACAGAACTATAAAAATGAAACCAAAAAATGTAACTAAAAACAATGAAAAGGATATATTGAGGGAAATATATCATAATCAAAATCCAATGTTTTGTGTCACATCAAAGTTGAAAAGAAAATTTAAAATTGGTGATAAAGTGCGAATAAGTAAATATAAAAAAATTTTCGAAAAAGGCTACACTCCCAAGTGGACAACTGAAGTTTTTACAATCACAAAAGTATTGAATACAATACCGATAACTTACAAGCTTGCTGACTATCAAGATAACAATGTTGAAGGATGTTTTTATCAAGAAGAACTGAGTCCAGTACGCTATCCAGATATATATCTTGTTGAAAAAATTTTAGAAAAACGTAAAAATAAAGTACTTGTAAGATGGTTAGGTTTCGATTCTGAACATGATACATAGGAAAATGAATCAGAATTATGAATAATTATATTTACAATGTATATAGGTATAAGAATTTTTTAATAAAAAATTATAACAAAATAAATTTTTTTAAATGTAATTTATTTATTGAATATTGTGTGTATAGGCTTAGGCCAATTTTCTAATAATACAACTTGATTATTTTCTCCAATACATTGTAATGTTAAAACTCTTCTTTTAATACCATCCTCTAATTCAAGGAACTTTTTTTTATTATAAAAATAATATTCAGCATTATTTTTAGGTAAGAAAACAGTATATTTATTATTTATTTCGACTGATAGTCTCGCACCAGACTTTTTTCCACAGTAACTTTGAATTTTTGTCACAGCATAGTAAACATCTTTTGTCAAATCTTTCAATAATTTACAATTTTTTGAAAGTCGCTTAGTCTTGGTGTTTATCAGTTTTATATTATAATCATTTTTTTTGTCTAGATAATAATAATTACATTTGAAGAAGAGCTCACAAACTTTTTCTAATTTTTTTCGTTTTATGAGAAAATGGACTCACATTTGTTGTATTTTCCTCCCAAAAAAAGAAGATCCAAGCATCCATCGATCGCTGCTTTCTCGATTTTTGTAAAATAATCATTATTTTTCATAAACTTGGCGATTCTGCTGGGTAGAAAGACATTAAATTCATCATTCAATGTAGCCATAACTCCATTGTATTCATTATGAATCTTCTGTAGAGCTGTTACTTTGTACTCTTTATTAACCTCCAACTCAGACATTTTTTTGACATCCAATTTGCTCTCCATTTTAGCAACATTATTTAATTGTTGTTCCATTTCTATTGAATGCTGTTTTTCTACAAACATTTTAATTTCAAGCAAATAAATATGTATAAAATATAATACTAATTATCAATGTATATTATTAAATTGCTTTCTTACCTTTCCTTACAGTCTTGATATTCAAATGATGAAATTTCAGAAAAACTTCTCGTTTATATAGGGATAAATACAATAGAATAGTAGAAGGAGTACCTATTCAAATGACACGTATTTACAGTCAGCAAATTCTCACGTGCATATTAATTAATATTTATTTTTTATCATAAACAATTAAATACTACGACAGCATTTTATTAGTTTATATTTGAAAATTCCACGTATCAAGAGTCAGCTAATTTTTTTGCAAAGTTGTATTTATATATACATTGGTCGATTTGAAAAAAAAATAACACGTATGGAGAGTCAGCAATTTTTTTTTCGCAAAATTGTATTTTAAAAATATTTATGTATGGGACATGAAACGTGAGAAGTCCTACAAATAACCTTCGATAGCTCAGTTGGTAGAGCACTGGACTGTAATTGCATATTGTTATAAACAATTTAAAAAGTTATCCATTGGTCGTTGGTTCGAACCCGGCTCGAAGGAATGTTTTTTTGTTATTTAATGAGACAGGACATGAGACATGAGACTTGAGCTATGCCCCAGGACATGGGACACGATACATCGTTGAAATAACAAAATTTAATTTTTTCCCGGTCAAGTCTGTATTACCAACGCATGACAATTGGGTATTTACACCATCAATGATATATGGGACATAAGATCTAAGACATGGGGTATGGGACATGAGAAATCGCACGTTAAAATGACAAAATTTTTTAAATCTGTATTACCGACACATGGCAATTGAAAATTCAAACCATCAAATGACAAATTTCTTTACCATCTCTGCATTATCAACAACTGGGAATTCAAATGACAAATTTTTTTACCATCTCTGTTTTACCGACCGAGTTGCAGTCCCCTGTCCCCTCGCCGATCTACTATTTTTCGACCTCCCTCTGATCCAGAACTCTGGTAGGTACACTACTACCCTGCGGCCCGTTTCTACGCGACCGTCGACTTGACATCACCGTCCTGTCGTCTCGGCATCGTCTGTGCATGCGCCTTGCGTTATTTTATGATTGTGCAAGAAACTATCACATTGCGTCCTCGTAAAACAATGTACTATTATCGATTCATCCAGAAATAATTTATCATCAATTGATGTTTTATTGGTCATCGTTGTTGGTAATTGTGCAGCTAATTTGTTGAGTGGTGTAACAACAGGTTTGAAATGTTCATTCGCAGCTTCTGATATATTTTCATTTCCTAATTTTAACAATTGATATTTTTTACGAATAACATCTTGTACTTTTTAGTTTCACTTAAAAATTTTGTTTCATCAACTAGTTTTTGCTTACGAAGAGTCACGTTGACCCTTTATGATATTATAATTAACTTATAAAATTCAACAAATTGTTTCGTTATTTATAGTTATAAAGCAGTCAAAATTTTTTCTATATCTTCCTTTATCTATATCTCTATCTTTATCGATACACAAAAACAATTTGATCCATAGTATACGAAGGAATATTCTTTTACTAAGATGATACAGCATAATCTCTTGTTTATTTCAGAAGATAGCGTGCCGAATGTGTGAGTTCAAATTTCAGTTAGGGAGAATATCTTTTTTCAATCAATAATGATAATACTAACAGACAGCGATACAAGATGGCGTCTTGCAAAAATAAAAAATGAAGTCATTAAAAAAAATTCAATATTGCGTCTTCCAAAAGACAAATATGGTGTCTTACGAAAATCAGGACCCCTTGTGGTTACCTAAAAAAGAGTTAAGTTGATTAGTGGCCCCGTGTGGCGATATTGCTCCAGATAATAAATGTAGTAAATTGGTAAAAGAAGGTGGAATAGTGGTCATGAAAATTCACACGATTCATATTATCTTTACGTTTTATTTTGCCTTGCGCAATTAGGGAACATTCGGCAAAATTAAATTAAAAACGGTGTTAATTTGTAGTGATGGAAAAAAGTTGATGAGGCAAATTCCATTAACACCACTCGCAATTCATCTAAAGATTAAACACTGGGTAAAGCTCGTGCTTCCACATTCGTTGTGAGCACACTCTCTGTTGAATCAAGCGAAAACGGTTAATACTTTGAGAGAGAAAAATCCCATACAGATTAGTTGTGGACTGGTGGACGAAAAAAAACGATTTTTACATTGCCGATTAGATGGACGGTGGAGAATAAGGCCCATACGTATTAGTTGTTTAAGACTTGATCAGACTTAATCGGACTTCGCCATTCAAATTCAAAGTGTTTTTTTCCATCATCTCAACGTTAGACTACTAGATGCCACTACGAAGAAAGCCTGTATTATTTATCTTCGAGTCATGCTTTTCTGACTAAGAAAGACTGATGAACATGTATGGAGCGTGTCACAATTATTAGTGTGTCATTGAGAACAACGAAAATTACGAACTCTTGTTACAATTTATATATCGTTGATGTTACATTGCATCAAATGATAGCAATAATCATTCTTATAAATATGTAATTAATATGCAAAACATTATTTACCGCATCGACCATAGCATCGGTTATCATATTTCCGATATTGCACTCTTGTCTTCTACATTGGTTAATCAGATGTACTTTAGATTGACCAACAATTTCCTTTCCAATCTCATCAACTTCAATTTTCCATGAAGCTAACTCAGCCAACATGACGGGATCTGTAATTTTGATCATTAAAAAGAAAAATTTGTGAGAAACAAAAAATAGTCAAGAAAACAGGAAAAAAATTGTTGTGTCACACAGCAAAGTAGAGGCAAAGTTAAAACTCAACAATATTCGTATTACAGGTTATATAGTTTTTGTTTATCGGGTATAGTAGCAATTGCCGTTCTATTTAACAGAATTTTGTTTTTAACAGCAGAATAAATTTTCACTCTGATAATCAAAAATTTTAAAGAAAATAATTGAGGAAAAACTTAATTCAAATTATGAGGCTTCGATTTATTTTCATATTTATAACTGTAACTGATTTTTCCACCGATAAAGTAGAAGCCTCAGTTACTATGGGATCAACGAGGATTTCTCACCATCCTCCTCTCTTACCGCCAGGAGGGAGCCAGCTGGTGTATAACGGCAACCAACGGACCGTGGGGTAATTTTGGGAGCAATGGCCGCCGACGGCCATTTCGGTAGCGACTAGTTCAGTAAGAAAATGGTAGAGGGGCGCGGTCCACCATATTAGTTCCAAAACGTCACTCTGGCACCATTACTAAAATGTATATTGTTTTTAGTACTGGCCGGGAGCGTAATAACCTCACCCCGCGGCGGCGGTTATTACCGTGATCATTTAACTTTGGTTTAACTCACTCGCCCAACCTAAGTCAATACGAGAACGAGGATATTCGTACCTCACAGGCTTTACCGAATATCCTCCTATTGCCTACTCACTCTAGTGCACCAAGTAGTCGAACATAAAGTCCATCCGCAGCCACGCTGGTCTTACGCCGGACCACTCTATGCATCTGACTACTCGATTATAGGTTACCCTGACAGTAAGTAACCACACTAGAGCGAGAGCGAGTGATATTCAACGTCCTACTTATGCAGTATAGCGACATCGTAAATCACCTTCGAGAGCATGCACCACGCATCGGGAGCTTAGTTGGACTCATCAGTGACATCAACTAGTTTCACTAGTTCCACTCTAGGACCCAGTCGACGTCAACGTCTGAGTCGGCTAACTCCACCAAGGAGTCATGCCAGCTTCACCAATGATATCAACTAGCTCCTCCATAGGAGCATGTCGACATCACCAAGTCACCAGCCAACTCCACCAAGGAGTCAGCTAGCTTTATCGGAAGCCAACCACGGACTGTCACCAGTCCCGGTGCCATCAGCCAGCTCCGAGAGCCGGCCGACGTCTGGCAGTGAGATGCCAGCGATCACCAGTTTTATGGACTCTCTATCCCCACTCCCGTTTGACCCACTCCATACGACCATCTGTGCGCACACCTCGATGCGACTCTCCGGTGGGAGTGTCGAAGTAGGGGATACGAATCTGTCGTAGCCAGGGTAGGAATCCGGATTATCCACTCATGGTGGATGTCTACCAAGTCAACACTGACATTCAGGCGAAAATGGATGTCACTACCGAGGCCACTCACAAACCGGTGGTATTAATTAGCGTCTTAGTCGATAAAACCCCTCAGACCAGACCTCTAATTATTTTCGGGAGCGCGAGATCTGCCAAATGACGTCACTCTGGCACCATTACTAAAATGTATATTGTTTTTAGTACTGGCCGGGAGCGTAATAACCTCACCCCGCGGCGGCGGTTATTACCGTGATCATTTAACTTTGGTTTAACTCACTCGCACAACCTAAGTCGATACGAGAACGAGGATATTCGTACCTCACAGGCTTTACCAAATATCCTCCTATTGTCTACTCACTCTAGTGCACCAAGTAGTCGAACATAAAGTCCATCCGCAGCCACGCTGGTCTTACGCCGGACCACTCTATGCATCTGACTACTCGATTATAGGTTACCCTGACAGTAAGTAACCACACTAGAGCGAGAGAGCGAGTGATATACAACGTCCTACCTATACAGCATAGCGACATCGTAAATCACCCCCGAGAGCATGCACCACGCATCGGGAGCTTGGTTGGACTCATCAGTGACATCAACTAGTTCCATCCTAGGACCCAGTCGACGTCATCGTCTAAGTCGGCTAACTCCACCAAGGAGTCATGCCAGCTTCACCAATGATATCAACTAGCTCCTCCATAGGAGCATGTCGACATCACCAAGTCACCAGCCAACTCCACCAAGGAGTCAGCTAGCTTTATCGGAAGCCAACCACGGACTGTCACCAGTCCCGGTGCCATCAGCCAGCTCCGAGAGCCGGCCGACGTCTGGCAGTGAGATGCCAGCGATCACCAGTTTTATGGACTCTCTATCCCCACTCCCGTTTGACCCACTCCATACGACCATCTGTGCGCACACCTCGATGCGACTCTCCGGTGGGAGTGTCGAAGTAGGGGATACGAATCTGTCGTAGCCAGGGTAGGAATCCGGA
This sequence comes from Aphidius gifuensis, assembly GCF_014905175.1. NCBI lineage: Eukaryota > Metazoa > Arthropoda > Insecta > Hymenoptera > Braconidae > Aphidius > Aphidius gifuensis. Next base: position 9,472,968 of record NC_057790.1, read on the forward strand.
TTATCCACTCGTGGTGGATGTCTACCAAGTCAACACTGACATTCAGGCGAAAATAGATGTCACTACCGAGGCCACTCACAAACCGGTGGTATTAATTAGCGTCTTAGTCGATAAAACCCCTCAGACCAGACCTCTAATTATTTTCGGGAGCGCGAGATCTGTCAAATCTCGTTACACCACCTTTCCCGCGGAAGTTTCGACCCGAAACTTAACAATCGTCAATTCTCAGGTCGCTCCTCTCTCCTCATCTCCTCGTCTCCTCCTGGGTCACGATAAAGTTTGAGGTCAACTATTGATAGTTTACCTCTATCCTTACCGCCGAGATCGGACAATCGATAGACTGTCCTCGATAGCTTCTGCGTTACAACCCACGGCCCCATGAATGGCTTGTTCAAGGCGGCCGTTCGATACGCTTGGGCTTTGGATAGTTCTCGATTTCGCACCAGTACTAACTGACCAACTTCGAATTCGACATTTCGATGTTTTCGGTTGTACTGTTCAGCTTGTCGATCACTAGCCTCATCGAGAGCAAACCGGAAAGCTAGTCTCAGTGCGCCATGACACTTCATGTGTTCAATCCACTCTTCAGACCCAATTTCAACAGTTTCGAGATCCTTCGTCAAATCTCGTTGGAGAGAACCTTTCGATTCTAATTCTCGCCCAAGATTTGCGAATGCCGGGGTCGCCATAAGAGAACTGTGGTACGAAGTATTATAAGCGAATTGTATTTCGCTCATATACTTATCCCACTCTCTATGGTCGAGATCAAGAAACGCACGCACCATCATCTTGATACTCCGATTAACCCGTTCGGTGGGGTTAGCCTGAGGATGATACGGCGGAGTCGTCGATAACTTCATCTGCGTTTCTTCCGAGAGCGACAACAGGTCCTTGTTTCTGAACTCGGTCCCATTGTCCGTGAGCAATTCATGGGGAACACCCCAACGGTGTATAACTCTTTCTTGCAAAACTTGACAGATAGCCTTACCTGTCGCATTTTTCAAGGGAGCTATTTCTACCCATTTCGTGAGCGTATCTTGTATTACCAAGATATATCCGTGACCGGCATGGCTCTTCGTATACGGACCCATAATGTCCGCCGTTATACGAGACCAAGGCCCCATGAATTTTCTGGGATTCATGTAACCCGCGGGAGCCCTTTGTTCCACTTTACAACGCTGACAGATGATACATTGGCTGACGTATTTTACCACGGTTTTATACATCATTGGCCAAAAGTATCTTACTGCCAATCGTTCATAAGTTCGGAGTACGCCTTGATGTCCCGCCTGAGGGTCATCGTGGCATTCTCTCAAAGCACGAGATCGTAATTCCCTTGGTAGGACTAATTTCCATGCATCGAAATCTATATTCTCTGCAGAGGCTAGATGTCTTCTACGATGAAAATACAGCTGACCATGATCAATAGTCCAATTGGGGTATTTACCGGGAGCAAGACGTATTGCCTTTCTCTGTCTGATATACCAGCGATCTTTCGTAGACGTGATCGTGGTTATCGTCGCGAGAACAGCGCCGCCTTCGGGAGCACGCGAGAGCGCATCTGGAACATGATGTAGTGCACCTTTCCTATGTACTATCTCAAAATCATATTCCATCAGTCCGAGAGCCCATCTACCAAGTCGACCACCAGGGTCCTTCAAATTATGAAGCCAGCGTAAACTGCTGTGATCGGTGATGACCGTGAACTTGTATCCCTCCACGTATGCACGAAATTTCTTGATAGCCCACACGACTGCCAAGCATTCTTGCTCCGTGACGGTATACTTTGTTTCGGGAGCAGTTAACCCTCTACTTGCGTAGGCGATAACTCTTTCTTGGCCATCTTGTACCTGGGTGAGTACAGCGCCAAGACCTACACTGCTCGCATCAGTTTGCAGTGTAAACGAGAGCCTCCTCTGGTTTTCTGGCCAGAGTTACCAGGTTTAATGATCATTATCACAAACCATATCGGGAGCGTTCAGAGAACCTACCTCCAGCTAGTTAAAGCCAGAAGTCTCGAGAGCGTTCAGAGAACCTACCTCCAGCTAGTTAAAGCCAGAAGTCTCGAGAGTGTTCAGAGAACCTACCTCCAGCTCGTTGAAGCCAGAAGTCTCGAGAGTGTTCAGAGAACCTACCTCCAGCTCGTTGAAGCCAGAAGTGATTTCTCTTTACTCGGGATCGGCCTTATATACCCAGTTTTGAGTGGTGGGAGTCTTGCATCCCTCCTCTCTACTCCTGCGCAAAGCCCGTGAGCGCATCTTTCCCTGGAAGGGGAGTGATGCCAGCGCCATCTGTTAATGTCCGTAGGTGGGGATCTACCGAACACTAGCGGAAATAGCCGAGAGCGTAGATTTCTGAAATATCTCAACCTGTACGAGGACAGCCGAGATCGTCTTCAATTGTCTTAGTTTTTTAACGACCAAGACTATCTGAGGACTACCGAGAACGCAGTTCTTTAGACTATCGCATACTGTACCAAACAGTTACGACCGTGTCCGAGAACTACCGAGAGCGTAGTTTCTTTTGACTGTCTTCAGCCTGCGTTAAACAGCCAAGACTATCTCTTGAAACTACCGTGATCGCAGCCCTTTAGATTGTCTTAGTTTTTTAACGACCAAGACTATCCGAGGACTACCGAGAACGTAGTTCTTTAGACTATCGCATACTGTACCAAACAGTTACGACCGTGTCCGAGAACTACCAAGTCCAACAACCGGGAACCAACAACCCTCGGAGCACAAACGACCAATGAGTTGTCACGAGAACGAATAACCAACGTTATTCCATATCACAGCTTAGGAATTCGCTATCACACAAGCTTATTCCCGAGCTATATCCCTCGTCGTAACCGGACAAGGAATGAGCTTCTTCACTCGAAGCAGCTCCTTATATACGCGTGGGAGTTCGATATTTCGCCCCTCCAATTTGCTACAACAAGTATCGATCGTCTGCGCAACTCCGTCTTCCCCACTAATCACGCGAGGGGTTCACATGACCAATGAGAATGGAGCGCACTAACGCCGAGCCCTGACGCGGCAAAAGTTGGAACTACCGTACCAGACTCCCCATTTTGCCGTGAGTGTCGCTCCGAAACCTGCCATGGCAGGCCCCACGTTGGTAGCCATTTTGTAACTGATTTTTCCACCGATAAAGTAGAAGCCTCAGTTACTATGGGATCAACGAGGATTTCTCACCATCCTCCTCTCTTACCGCCAGGAGGGAGCCAGCTGGTGTATAACGGCAACCAACGGACCGTGGGACTGGAGCAATGACGGACGGCGTTGTAACGTCACTCTGGCACCATTACTAAAATGTATATTGTTTTTAGTACTGGCCGGGAGCGTAATAACCTCACCCCGCGGCGGCGGTTATTACCGTGATCATTTAACTTTGGTTTAACTCACTCGCACAACCTAAGTCAATACGAGAACGAGGATATTCGTACCTCACAGGCTTTACCAAATATCCTCCTATTGTCTACTCACTCTAGTGCACCAAGTAGTCGAACATAAAGTCCATCCGCAGCCACGCTGGTCTTACGCCGGACCACTCTATGCATCTGACTACTCGATTATAGGTTACCCTGACAGTAAGTAACCACACTAGAGCGAGAGAGCGAGTGATATACAACGTCCTACCTATACAGCATAGCGACATCGTAAATCACCCCCGAGAGCATGCACCACGCATCGGGAGCTTGGTTGGACTCATCAGTGACATCAACTAGTTCCATCCTAGGACCCAGTCGACGTCATCGTCTAAGTCGGCTAACTCCACCAAGGAGTCATGCCAGCTTCACCAATGATATCAACTAGCTCCTCCATAGGAGCATGTCGACATCACCAAGTCACCAGCCAACTCCACCAAGGAGTCAGCTAGCTTCATCGGAAGCCAACCACGGACTGTCACCAGTCCCGGTGCCATCAGCCAGCTCCGAGAGCCGGCCGACGTCTGGCAGTGAGATGCCAGCGATCACCAGTTTTATGGACTCTCTATCCCCACTCCCGTTTGACCCACTCCATACGACCATCTGTGCGCACACCTCGATGCGACTCTCCGGTGGGAGTGTCGAAGTAGGGGATACGAATCTGTCGTAGCCAGGGTAGGAATTCGGATTATCCACTTGTGGTGGATGTCTACCAAGTCAACACTGACATTCAGGCGAAAATGGATGTCACTACCGAGGCCACTCACAAACCGGTGGTATTAATTAGCGTCTTAGTCGATAAAACCCCTCAGACCAGACCTCTAATTATTTTCGGGAGCGCGTTATATATGGACGATCATGATAAAAAATTCCTTTGCACTGAAGTGATAGATGAAAACGATGTTTATTATTTTCATGAAACATACTTTATTGTTGATGTATTTTATTTGATATCAATTTTTTTTTTATAGAGTTTTTTACAAATATTCGATGATATGATTTAATATATTGTTATTATTGAAACCTGCAGATGGCAATGGCAGAAATTGATGTTTTTTTTAAATGTCAATTACACAAAAGCTAATCTTAGACAATTCCACATAATGCCATGTTTGTAATTTTTTACGTAGTGCAAAAATTTTTTTTTATTTTTTTTTAACAATATTAGCGGGTGGCACAATAACGATTTTAACATCACCCAAATGAGAACCACCTTAATGTAGATATACCGAAGCATGACGACACACGCAAGCCCATGGATTACCGACAATACCCAAAAAAGCTCTGTATTCTCAAAGAGCACAATAAAATTTGTCTTGTTACTGGGCAACATTTATGTAATTAATTATAAAATAATGACAACAATGTAACAAATATTATTGGACGGTAAAAATTGTTATGTCGCATAACAAAATTTGTCGGAACGGAATTACAGAAATTATAAGGTGTTCAAAAATTTGTATTCAGTATATCAATAAATAGTAACAGAATTAGATCCTGCTTCAAGTGTGTTGTGCTGGCAAAACAATTTTTGTTGTTATTTTTTCTGCGTGTAATTATAGTAATTTACCCTAGTCGAAATTCAAGTTTTGTCTTAGTCAGGATCGGATCAGGATATCCTGTTTTTAAATCTGGGCTGAACCGAGATTATGGATCTGAAATAGATCAAGGTGGTGAAGTTTTTTCGTAAAGTTTGGATCTGGATTGGATTAGTGTAACCTTATGTCGTATTCCGAATGAAGTCAGGATACATGATTCGAAATGGATCTAGATCCTGCATCCAGAATGGATGAAGATAGTAATGTTTTTCAGTAAAGTTCGGGAATGAGAAGATGATTCTAAAAAAAAAAATATATAATTTTTTTTTGTTGTATGATTCTATATATTTATAAACTGTAGTTTTAAGTAATGATAGATAGACGGACGACATGAAACGTACCTAAATCTTGACTGAACTAAAACCTGAGTTAAAATCATTTATTGTACTCGGATGGGATTCACTTTGCCTCAGACACTTTTTATTTTCTGGCATTCGCCACGATAAGGTTTGGTGTATCAAGACATCTTATAAACATCGAATAGGCGCCCCATTGATGTCATATATAATAGTCTTGACCCTACACAGAGCCTTGCACTAGTGATCCTTTATTTATTAATAGCCAACTCCCATTGGTTATTAATACGTAAACGTTAACAAATAAATAATCCATATCTATTTGGATGATTATTTATTTCGAGAACCCACGAAATAATAAATTTCGTTACAATAATTATTTTGTTGCACAATTAAACATTACAATTTACATTGTACAACAGTTGGTTGCACAATTTATTATTTTAAATTCATTTAAAATAGACATGTATTTAATTATAAAAAATTACAGACCGCATGGTCAACAGCATAATTTATTATTTTAAATTCAATTGAACAATTGGTTCAGCAATAAAAAATTCAACAATTATCGAATAAATTAAAATACAGCTTGCTAATTAAAGTACGATTTTTATCGTTTGATTTAAATATTGAAAGATCAAGTTACACGACCACATGGTTTTCAATACTGAATATTTACATAACTTGAATCAAAATGTAGGGAAGATGAATTCACATATTTGCTACACCTCTTACGAACAACTAGATTTATTTTAAATAAATAAAAGTTGAGCCAATTATTTTGGGTAACATTATCATCTTATTCTATTTTTTCGAAGATTATTTATTAAAAATAGTGATTTTTTTTTCGATAAATATAACCATTATGCTGATGGTATACCATGTGATCGTTATTACAAGTTTTGTTATTATATATTTTATATTATACAGAAAATACTTTCTTTCTGATAATTTTTATATATTTGATGAATAACACTACTCAAGTCAGCTTATTGTCAGCCTAATTTAACTATTTTAATTAAATACAAGTGAATCAACCATACTATATTTTTAAATGAGCTTCATATTGACAAATCAATTATAAGTTTTGGATATTCAGCATGTTTTTCTTAATCTTATTTTTCAGATTTCTTGAAGGTTTAATTTCATATTACAATTGATTCATCAAATTCTTTTTTAGTTGTATATTCATTCGCATCTTCAATTTGAAAATTATTTTTTTCTTTATGATTCTTATAACATTTATGCAATTGACTATCATTAACCATGTCATTTGTTATGTTTCTATCTCCAAATTGATTTTTATTTCCCTGTTCATTTTGAGTATCAACAGAACTATTGTCTTCTTCGTTTTTATAATTATTAATTAAATCAACATGATTATTGACAATTAATTCATGCGTAGTTTCACTCGATTTCTTTTGAGCAGCAGGCTCATCAACATTGTCAGATGCAATCAAATTGGTGGAGTTATTCTTTTTTTAATTTTTTTTCGCACGTTTTTTAAAATTATCACAAAAATCTTGCTCATCTTTACGAATATCATTGTATATTTCTTTTTCAACTTGATCTACATTACACTAATTTTATCTATCGATTTTTTTTCTTTTTTTTATCAGCTGGGTTATTATTAATCATTACTGCTTCATCTAAAATAGAATCTTCAGTAAAGATATCATTTTTTTAAACGTTCAACTTCAAGATTGTGTTTTCGTATTATCAGATTGATTCAATTTTTGAACCTGAAGCTGACACTACAAATTCGTAACATTTTTATTGGCAACAATGTTTTTTGATGGTCCTTGTCCATATACAACTTGTGCAATAACCCAGTATATTTCAGCACTTTCAAGTAGAAACATTTAATCATAAACGTAAAAGCTTTGAAATAATAAATCAAGGCATTGAAAAACATTATCGCGTTTGTACATCGTCAACTCAATACTAGTCTAACAATCAGCTATGTTTGTTCAGCTGTTCTCAATAACAACTATTATGGGCTGTGAAGCAGCCTATGTTGATTCAGTTCTCCTGATCTTTTGATTGATACGCCTTCAACTTGATCATTAGTAGTCTCGGTCATATTCATAAATATAATATTATTCCAACATTTTGTACGCGATAATGTTTATAATGTCTATCAAATATATTCAACGTAAGTTCCAAATAAAGATCAATAGTGTGTCTCAGTGTTCATTTAAAAACCAATCCGAATCACTATTTATTATCCCTGTCATCTCAAATTATACCTTGGTTTTAATCACACTTATTGTTACTTGATTGTGCAGGGCAAAAATGAAAAAAAGTAAATCGTGTATAGTATATTTCGTTACAAGTGCCCACTCAGAGAGCGGGCTCTCTGATTGGGCACATGTAACGAACTATATTTTATGTTACTAGGAACAGTGGTAATAATGTGTGAATTTCCAAAAAGTGCACTACCCCTCCTACGCTTTGGAAATTCACACATTATTCCCACTGCCCTCGTAACATAAATAATATTATCTTAAAATTATTAATCAATACTTGTGTTTTTTTCTTTTAATTTTTTCCAACAACACACATAAATTCAAAAAATTATAAATTCACATTATTGCTACACCTATTACGGCCAACTAGATTCATTTTATATTATTGGAATTATAGCTCGACAAATAAAAATTCTTTTACAAGGAATTCTGATTTTTGGTATTAGAATCCGTATGAATATATGCTACTTTATTAAAAAAATTCATCATTGGTTTTTTGTTTGTCTTACCTGCTGATTCTGTTGATAATATCAAATGATTTGATGATTTTTTTGGTCTTGTTTAATACAAAGTTTTTTTTTTAAGAATTTTTGCTATGAATTTACCAGCTTTCCTCATGATCTTTTTGCTTCTATTCCTAGACCTTTGTTTCACTTGATTGAAAGAGTGTAAAAATTTTTCCTAGGATTCATGAAAGAAAATATTTGGCATATTTTTCGATCCAAGATCGTAAAAATCTTATTAACCAAGTCCAAAAAAATCATAAAATATTTGTATTAATTTTGTTTATTATAAATAATACAAATGATAGACAGAAATTACTTCTGTTTGTATTTCATAAAATTATTTATTGTAATTCTAAGAATTCCAGTGCGCATTTGATTCGTTTAAAAATTCATTTTTTGTAGCAGTTTAAAAACCAACTACAGAATACATTCTGTAAATCGTAATTTTTAAACATGAATAGTGGCAATTTTTTTGTGTCACTAGTATCTAGAATTTTATAATTAAAATAAAATACACTAAGAAAAAAAATAATTATGTTTTATTTTTCGATTATACTTGAATATTATTCTCAGACAAACGTTAATTATATTCATATGAATATGTTAAATTATTGCACTTATTTTTTTTTTATTTTGAGCTTAATGTAATCACGTGTTGAAAGGAATAATAAATAATTTCAACTTATGTATATTAATTCTTTGTTAAACTAACTATTATTATTATATTTTGTTTATTTCATTCTTTCTCTCCTCTAACATAAATAATTTTTATTTCTTCATATATTGTGAAAACAAAATAGTATAATACGTTTATTCCCTTTATAATAAAGAAAATTATTTCCTAAATCAAATATAAATAATAAAATAATATATTAAATTATTTTACTTTTTTTTTCTTTTTTTTCCTTTCTCATCACAAAAACATTTTTCATTTATACATTTATGAAGTAAAGAAAAAATTGTATGCTAAATTGTTCTTTCATCAAGTTCTATTTATCTACATGATTAAACATTAAATAATTACTTCCTCAATTAATCATAAAAAATGAGCCTTACTTACGGTTTAACACAATATCCAGTATTATAATTGATTAGCAATAATAACCTGATATAATATTGTTACATTCGTTCAATCATAGAATATATAAATCCACTACTGATTATACACTCTGGTTTTCTTTCCTGTTCTTTCGTTTTGAACAACTGTCTTTCATTTATAATAAAAGAAAAAGTTTTCTGAATGTGCTGTTCATCATTTTTGCAGCCGTCTCTTTAGCAAAAGTTAACACACAAAATTGTATATTGCATTTATCTCCTCAATGCAAGAGTATATGTGTATAATCGTCAAGAAGTTTAGATCTTCCCTGGCCGTTCTAGAGAGATTTTACTCTCACTCTCTCACTTTTGCTTGACACGTTAACTCACATGATGTCACATGTCACATCGACTAAGAAGATCGAATTCTGCCTTACTTCATGACGAAGGAACGAGAAATAAACGGTTATGTTTTCAATGAATATTTCAACATCAAGTGTTTCGAAAGAAAAAACATTTTAAGGTTGATTCTGGAAATCTGAAATCACAACAGTTTTTTTTTTTTTTTATCTTATGTTTAAATGAAATAATTATCTACATTGTCAATTTTTTTTCAATTTTTTTTTGTGTGGTTTTTTTGAGATATTTACTGTCAAAGTTGACAAGTTTAACACGCAAGGTACAGGCGGTACATCATATTTTTAATAATAACTTTTTGAAAACGCAACAGAAAACGTTAAATTTCTATCAGTTTGTAGTGCTAGAAAAGACAAATTTTTGATATAAATTTTTAGTATTTCGTCTGTTGCGTTTTAAAAATAAAAAACTTTGAAATTCAAAAATTTCGCGAGAAGCGCAGCACACAGATAGAGATGCACAGATAGAGACGAGATTTGATCGAGTCTCGTCTCGGTCTCGAAAAATGACCAAAACAACAGTCTCGTCTCGGTATCGTCTCGCCTGAAAAAATCAGAGTCTCGTCTCGGTCTCGTCTCAAGTAAAAAAAATCAGAGTCTCGTCTAGTCTCGGCTGTATAAATATAAAGTGAACAAAAGTAAACTTTTTTTTTTTATTATCAATACAACATTTTTAAATATATACATTCTTGTAATATATGCATATAAAATATTTTTTTTTATTTTTTACTTTTTTATAACGTATGAGTACTTTATATTAGTTTTTTTTTCAATTATTAATTAACAATGAATATTGCATTTATTTTAACTCAAAAAGTATAGAACTGAACAAAACAAAAAATATATAAAATGAATATAAATTAATATTAAATGAATTAAGTTTAAATTTAAAAAAAATGCTTATTTATACTTTGATTTAACATATATAATGAAGATGTTCTTTATTTATTTCGTACGTCTAAATCAAAATATAATTTACCATTATTTTTTTAAATTAAGCTGGATTTCAATTTAATTTTTATTCATTCTATATATTTTTTTGTTTGTTTATGGTTATTATAAAGATTGTAACGTGACATTACCTTCTCACTCAATTTTAAAATTTTGCTCGGGACGCGGATCAACTAATGTTACAGACAAAATAGGGGGGACGGAAAATTTTATTCTACGACGCTAAAATTTACCTAAAAACGTCACTAAAACTAACCAAATAACCAAATAGCCAAATAACCAAATACCAAATACCAAATACCAAATACCAAATACCAAATACCAAATAGCCAAATAATCACAGAAATCACAAAAATCACGAAAATCCAATAATCCAATGAGACCAATGATGCTGATCCGTTCCTGAAAATATAATTCTAAGATTAAGTTGAGGGGTTTGCCTGGGTCGCTTAGTATGCTGGTTTGTGGAGAGAGGGACGGGTAAAGAATATTAAAATTACGTCACTGAAATAATAAAACAATGGGAAAATAAATCACTCAACAAAACGATAATTAATGTACTCAAAATTAACCAAGTTTATTTAATAATTAAATACGAGAATTTATCTAATATCTAAATACAACACAATAAAAGATTGACCAAGTACGCTTACTAACAAAGGGAGACAAAAGAACTACACAATACTGACAATGACCAAGATAAAAGGGAATCTTAGGATGGATGACTCCTGCTCCTAGACCTTGGTGGAAGGGATGGCTCCGCTTCCTAAGACTATGGTATGGATGACTCCAATTCCAAGGGGGCAAGGGAGGGGTTGTCCGAGGTTCTGGGATGGCTCACCAGAGAACCTGGACTCACTGCGGCTGTAGGCAAGGGAAAGTGTCTTGTGTGAGCTGTGCCACAGCTTAAATAGCTGTGATTCTACCCTTTCCAATTTTATTCCCACTATGACTGATATGGACCAATCTCAATGGAGTTACTCAAATTGACCAGTCAAAATCATAGTAGGGCTCACGGTGGGAACGGTAGTACTAGAGGGGATATTACTAGTGTACAAACCGGTTATTCCCCTCTACTCACAAAAATAAAAGCGTCACTGGTCAACCATACAATAATAATAATAAAGAAAAAATATTCAAGAAAAATAAATATAATTATAATTTAAGGTAGACGAGCGAGTCTCGTCACAAGATGTATAAGAACTTGAAACTAAAAAAGGCACAACAAAAAAAAAAAAAAAATTAAGAAAACCAAATTTGATATTATTGACGTCACGACGAGACTCTCGCGAGAGTCTCGCGAGAAGTCTCGGACTAATGCTAGTATCGTCTCGGTCTCGTCTCGCCTGAAAAATTGTCAGTCTCGTCTCGGTCTCGTCTCGAGTTCGCGAGACGAGACGAGAAAGTGCCGAGACTGGTCTCGTCTCGTGTGCATCTCTACACACAGACATGAACACAAGCATGGTTTCAGTGTACGATGTAATCTTCGCTTGCTAGTGTGTAGCCACGCACACACATACTACTAAAGAACTTAGTTTTTTCATCAGTGGCACCACAAAAAATTTTAGGACAAGGGAATAAAAAATAGCGTTATTCAAGGGTTCGGTGATGCGACTGGGAATCAACCTTAATGTATGTAAGCATTTTATTTTATGCGTTATTGCATATGCAACGAGTGAAAATGCCCACACACATATTTTGATAATCCCCACCACATTTGGCTACCGTGACGCTAGTAATGTGATGTTTGTCTCGTCATTTAGTGTGCCACCTCACAAACTAATAATATATATTTTTTTTGTCTTGTATTCAAATAACCTGCATCTTATTAATATATTCTGTTTTATAAAATAAATTGTTGTGAAGTAATATTTAGAAGTAAATTTGTGTGTGAATATTTGAAAATTGAAAAGTAAAAGACTAATTTATTAAATATTCTGAAAAGATAAATTTAGTCTCCGTATACATAATAATTATTTTTTTTTGTATTTATAATTACAGCCAATTTTACTTTGGAAAATTAAATATAAATTAATATAATGAGTGATATCGAAAGAATCCTAAAAATATAGGGATTCTCTCGGTACCACTCATGTCATAATTAGACAATTAGAAATAATTTTTATTAAGGTTGGAAAATCATAAGATTTTCCTCAACCAATAAGCAATAAGCGACATAAGGAAAGTGGAACTGGACCAAGGAGGAAAACCTTCAATAATATTTAAGTAACATTTAATTACTTAAATCATTAATTTAAATTCATTAAATCATTTACAAATTTAACTTGAAATAAATTACGACCGCATGGTCTAAATCTTCAGGCTTGAGTAAATTAAATTCAAAGCACGCATTGTGTTGCATTGTCTAATCAAATAAATATTGAATAGAATAAATTACATTTTTGCTATAATAAATAATCAGTTATTTATTTAAAATGAATAAATATTTAATTAAACAAATTTACGACCTCGTGGTCAGCCATTCAATATTGAATACAATTTATAAAGTACAGCGAAAAAGTCTCGTATAATAATTTTATTTTAAATTCAAATAAAAGTAACATTTACTGTGATTTTATTGTAAAGTCAGTGCTACGTTTATGTCTACAATTTGACATAATTTAATCGTCGATCACATACAACCAACTTGTATAATTACATTGTACCACATTTAAATAAAATATATATATATATATATATATTTTTGTACATCATTACTGGCGATATTGTAACCAAGCCAACCTGTCAATTTTGCGAGCGTCTCCGAGGTCAAGCCAAGGTACACGCCGTCACTAGATTGCTAGATTAAATCACCGACAATCAATGTAAGTACCTTCCTTTAAATAAATTTTGATCAGTGTTTGTTCTGTGAATTTATGATAAGTGTAAAAATATTAATATTGTAAAAGCCAAGCGTCATCGTAGCGTCAATGGAGAGTCAGTGACTTGTTTAATTAATCGACTGGATTGCTTCTCAATCCCGTCGCTTGTATTTCGGCCGTCATAATTTAATTATTATTCAGGTTATTCGCAATTTTAATATTTCTCTGTCTCTGACTCCATCACGACCGCATGGCTTTAGGTTCTCTCTTTTCGACGCGACGCGCGAGTAAAATCTAATTGGGTTACATATTTAATAATTGTTTTTGTATCGCATTTTCATGTAATAGCAACAGGGTAATTTATAAATAAATTGTGCTCCGACTTTTACCGAATTTACAAGTGTTATTTGAAATTATTTCTACCGTATTATTATGTTATATTTTCGCGTAATTCACCTCCCGACATTACGCAAATCCGTCTCCCTACCTTTCTTATGCGCCATAGCCGCGCAGGATAAACAAGGTTAAATTAATTACATATCAAGTTGGATTATTTTAAAGGGCAATATTGATTGTCTAATAAATAATTCGGTTACGATATTTCAGGATGAACACAAATTTTTTTTTCTGGATTATTATTCCTAAGTATATATCCGAATGAGAATCTAGGGAGCCTTGTTTTTTTGGAGGAAAAAACGTCGTTTTTCGGGTGCTATATGTTATAGAAATGTATATATTTAAAAGCGTTGTATTGATAATAGAAAAAAAAATTACTATTTGTTCACTCAATTTTTTTATTTAAGACGAGACCAATACGACTTTCTGATTTTTCAGCCGAGACGAGACTGTTGTTTTAGTCATTCTTTAAAACGGAGACGAGACACGATCAAATCTCGTCTCGTCTCGTGTGCATCTCTAGGGGTCAGACTCTAGTTTTATAGTTTTTCTTAGAATCTACTTGAATTTTAATGTCTTTTCTGATTGCATACATTTTTAGGTTTTTATTACTTTTTTTGTCGTTTTGTCTATCTGTGTTTCATAATTTCGGTTCTTGTCTTATCTTACTTTCTTATCTTTTTTTAATTATTCATGTATCTTGATGGATGTAACAATAAATTAAATCGATTAAATCAAATAAATAAAAACGAATTTCTTTTGAATGTACTTTAAGTAAATAACATACAGCAATTTTTTTATTTGTTGACTTTGGAGTAAGATTAATTATCAGTGGAAAATTCTGTATTATGTTAGTTAGTTTTGATTGAATCTAATTTCATATACTTGAATTAAGAATGTAAATTAAATTATCTAAGTGAGTAGAAAGTAAATAGTATTGACCAATATTCAAATTTTATACATATACAAAAAATAAATATACTTTTTTTTTTACAGTAAACTCAATTGCAGATCGACTTATCAATATATATGTTCAACAATACTGCTGAAAATATTTCTGTGTCGCCTTTGCAATATAAAAACAGATTTGACAAAAGAATCAGGTATTCATTTTCGAGAATTTCATGGTTCACCAGAGCGAAGATGTCGATGTCCAGTTGATGCTTGTAGGCGATCATATAGAAGTTTATAAACCTGCATAGATCACTTCAAGACAGAAAATTGAAACAAAGCAGTACACGCAATAACTGATAATATAGCCAATCGAAATGTGATTAATAATAGTGATCAATTAACTAAAAAATAGCATGTTTGCTAATGAAATAAAAATTTTAATTCACACTCGAAATGACCAGAACATTATATTTGATACGATTGCCATGAATAATTAATAATAGCTATTTGCAAATAGTTCTGAGGAAAAGATGGTGCTAAATAAATTAATTTGTAGACTTGATTATTTCTACAGCTATTTGACAGAGTATTTTTTTTTTTTTTGATTGTTTAAATAAATTAATTACCGAGGCTAAATGGCTATGGAAAGGATGTAACTAACCTGTTAAAGTTGGCACAGCTCCAATAGCCTGATCACATGTGACCTTAAGAAGAATTTTGTGCAATGTTTTTGCAAAAAAATTAAATTTTGTGAACTTTCATATTTTTTTTTTATTATTAGTTGTGCTTGCTTTAAGCTAAGATGGTATAACCCAGTCAATAATGAAATTACAAAATCAATAAAGGGCTCATAATTTTGTGCGTTTTATGTGTAATCTAGGCCCTAAATTTCATCTTGATAGGACGCTAGGTTTTTTTTTAATTAATTAATTTTTTTTCAATATAATAGCTGTGCTACCTTAAACGTAAGGGCCCATAATTTTGTGCATTATTATTTTAATTATTTTAATTTTCAATTTTTTAATTTTTAATTATTTTGTTATTTAAAATGCATAAAACATGCACAAAATTATAAGCCTTATATAATTTTCGTATCTTTATTATTGACTGAAGTGTGCTATCATACGGTTAAGGTAGGACAGCTATTATATTGAAAAAAAATTCTATTAATTAAAAAAAAACTTAGCGTCCTATCAAGATAAAATTTGAGACCTAGATTACAGATAAAACGCACACAAAAGGTTTTGTAATCAACGCCCTATATTGATTTTGTATCTTCATTATCGATCGAGTTAAACCATCTTAGCTTTAAGCTAGCACAACCAATAATAAAAGCAAATATAAAACTGCACAAAACTGAATTTTTTTGCAAAATAATTGCACAAAATTTGCAAAAAATTCTTGTTAAGGTCACATGTGATTAGGCTATTGGAGCTGTGCCAACTTTAACAGGTTAGTTACATCCATTCCATAGCCATTTGCCGTCGGTAAATATTTTTTTTTTTTTTTAAATAAATTTTTTTTTCAAATAAATTTTATTTTCAAAATATTAAAATTTTTTTATTATATTTTATTAACACTGGTACATAAAGGTATATATATGTCAACGAATATAAGAATACTATTTGTATTCAATTTTTAACAGTAATATATATATTTAATTTATCAAGTCTTCTTTTTTTTCACTTATTAATAATCTATATACTTTTTTATCAAAAGAATTATTATTAACTTGTACTTTTTTTATCACAATTATTTTCAATATTTTCGGTCAACCATACCGAACAACAATCACAGTTGAAAATAAAAAAATTTTTTTCCATGTCTATTTTACTTGTATTCAAATACTTTAAACAACTGTATTCTGCCCACCGATGACATGTATGACATTGAAACCACGTGTCTTTGCTTCTTGCTTCGGAAGACCCACAATAAATACATCTCAGGCTTACGTCCAACGACTTAAATAAAATCAAATTTTTTAATTCATTTCTTTTTTCACATGGATCAAGTTCATTCATAACAAGTACCCTTTTTTCGAGTATTTTTCTTCCATGTAGTGTATTATAAATACACCACAGTTGTGTCCGTCATTTTGAAGTGGATATTTAAAAGGGACAATACTTATCCATTTTTTAAATGATTTTTTAAATACCTACAAGTATATAAATAGATAAAAATTATTTGAAACATATTTTTAACATACGAACCAATAAATGAATAAGTAAATAAATATTAATATAATAATGATTAAAATTTTAACTACCTTTTCGTAAAAAGCAATAAAATTTTGAGTAAATAATTCACTTGTTGAATTTTTTGTTTTTTGTCTATTATTTGAATCAAAAAAGTAAATTGTTGAAGTTGTTATATCAACATAAACAAGTATCCAGTGTGAATCATAAACTTGACATGGGAGCAATATTTTAGATTTTCCTTTCCACTGGTTTTCTAAATTTTTATAAAATTGTTTTTCTCCTCTTGTTCCCTCCAGAATATATTTACTTATTTCACATGAAACATATGCTACGGTCTGACTCAAATTATTCTTTTTTAATTTACTATTCATCCAGTAATCAATTACAAAATTTACCAACCAATTGGATTCAAAAAGAGAAAAATAATCATCAGACATTAACAGTATATTTTCTCCAGTATTCATGTCTTCAGTATATGCAACAAAAAATTTTCTTGGTGGTGATGAATGATAATAATAATGTGGATCTTTAATTGTGTTGTTATCATAAAATTTTAGTTTTATACAACTATATTCAGCTGACAATTTAATTAAATTTTCTTTATCTTCATATGTTTTCAATTTTTTTTTTCTTGGCTGACTATCAAATCTATTCCAACACTCTTCAGATTCGAAATTATCTGGCTGATTAATTTTTTTTTGACGAGATTTTACATGACTTTTTGGTTGAGGCAATGATAATTGTTTATATGCTGCAGTTGTTTGACAATAAATTTTATCTATAAAACGACCAACTTTTAAATTTTTTTCATTTTCAGCTTTCATCATTTTGAAATGAATCTCAGCATGAGTATTGACTGAGTGTATTTTTTCAGGATGAATAATTGTAGTCCATATTGGTGCATATGGTAACAAATTTTTTAATAAATAAAAACAAAAACTTTTTGAAAATAACTTGTTGTCATCCTCCCACTCATTAACTTTTTCAACTTTTTTTTTTATTTTTTGGTAAATATTAAAAAAAAAACGATAAAATGGGCTACGAATATAAATTGCCTCATTGGAACGCATTGTATCATCATTATCGTCATCATCATCATCACTATTATCATCAATACTTTTATCTTTATTACTACTATCACTAGTATCACTAATATCAACTTTTTCAATTATTTCTTCTTTTTTCTTTATTTTTTCTTCATCAATTGTTGATTTAATTTTTTCATTTAAATTTGAAAAATATTTAATAGCATCAACAACTTGATTTGTTTCTTTTGATGATAATAAAATTATCATCATATTTTCTACCCGACTCGCCATTTCATTTAAGTCTACACTGTGTGCTATAACTGCTATTATTTCTAAGCACAGCTTAGCTTGTACACCTTTTATTTTTGTTTTTTTCAACCGACGTGAAATCATTTCCATAAGATGAGGGTAACAAGTAAATAAAAGTATCAAACCAGATGGTAATTTGTCATTATTTATAATATTGTTATAAATTTTTTTCATATATTGCAACACAGTAATGTTGTTCCAGGCAAGCATCAATGCATTAATACTTGCCCATGCCATATCACTTACAAAACTTTCAAATGGTGGCCATGATACATTATTTTCAATCCAATAATTTTTTATATATATCAAGTAATCAACTATTGTTGATGATTTATGGTCATTAGTAATAAATGATAAAACAGGATAAATTTTTCCATCAATAACAACAACACCAACATATATATAAACTCTTTTACTACCGTCATATGGTATTCTAATTACTGTACCAGTTGCATCAAAACGTAATATCAAAGATCCTCCTTTAATTTTCAATAAATTTATCTGTTCTTCACATCCCAAGTAGATGGTAAATGGATAAATATAATGTCTAATAAAAGGGTGATTGTTTTTATATTCTTGTATTTTTAAAATAATATCCGCCAAGTCATTTGGATGACGATCATTTTCACCAAGTATTTCTGATCTTGCTTTTTGTAACACAGATAAACTGTGAGTGAATTGGTGATTTTTGTGATGTTCAATCAGATCATTGTTCATTTCATTCAAAAGTTCTTCATGTGCTGTTTTTGGTTTCATCCATTTAATTTTATCTTTAAAATTTCTTCTTGCTTTACCACTAAGTTGATATACCATATCAATATTATGATGGTACAATGTCGTTGTTGAATAAACCGACACAATTGTTGTAAATGAATTAAACGTAAAAGAAAATTTCATTTTATTTTGGCATGAAGGCTGGCCACAAACGGCATAATCAGTATACTTGTTGTGGTTTAAAATTTTAATTCCTTCAAATATAATATTGCATGGAATATTCAATTGTGTAAATAAATTATTTCTAATATATAAATGAAACATATCAGTTGACAAGATTTTATTTTGTAGAATACATTCTGTGGGTATAATTAAAGTACCAACACAATTATATTGACGAGTTTTATTTTGTTCATCACTTTTATTTGAAATTGAAATGGAGCTGAATTGAGATAAAGTTTCATCATCTATACCAGTGCTTTTTCTTTCTTCTACAACATTTTTTTTAACAATTTTTTTGATGTTTTTCTTTTCTTGAATTTTTTTTTTTAACTCAGTTTGGAAATTATTATTATTTTTCCAAGCAAAGTATAAATGTTTTTGGAATTTTACACGATTATACTTTCTTATTTTCAAATAATCACATACTTGGAGAAACTCAGGTGTTTGCCTTGAGAAACAAGCTTCAAGCTTGGCAAAGCTGTCAACAAACTTAATAAGTGCCTCACTTGCTTTATCATAATTAAACTTTTTTTTTTTCATGTTTATTTGATACTTATTAACATAATACTTATTAAAATCAATAATAATCCAAATAACAATGGATATATATACTTTAAAAAAGCACTTATTTAGAACAAAACTAAGAACGATAGTCATTCATTTTTTTGATGCACTTTTTTATGAAAAAAAAAAAAAAAAAGTCAAGACTAATTACAGCATGGTTATTATAAATAAACATAGATATAATAACAATGGGTTAAAAACAACAACAAATTATTCAAAAATCAAATGATAAAGAGCGCTGATAATAGCTGACGGCAATTTTTAGTACTATGATAAAAAAGTCTTCCATCTATCGATTTTTGGCATATAAAAATTTACTTAGAAAAAAAAAAAAATTATTTTTTAATTTTCTTTAAAAATTAAAATTAATCGGTTTTAGAACTTTGAAAATGAAAAATTTTTCATATATATGAAATTTTTTTGAAACACCTAGAAATATCGAATTTTGTTGGGTGAAAGTTTTTGATTTTTTTTTTTGGTTTTTTTTTAAAAAAAAAAAATATTAATTAAAAAAATTTTTATTTATTATCGGTGTTAGGTCTTTAAAAGTAGAAGATGAAAGTATTTTTTATATAATAAAATAATAAAATTTAATGTATTAGATTCGAAGACAAAAATTTTGTTTTCGAATTTTTTTAAAAAAAAAATTAATTTGTCTATTTAAAAATTAATAAAAAAAAAAAATAATTATCATCGGTTGTAGCTATCGTTCCCCTCTACAAATAATATATATATGTCTTATATGTTTACACTTACTCGTAAGGAGAGATTCGATGGTGAAAAAATATCGAAATTTTTTTTCTGCTAACTTCAGGGTCATGAACTTTCGCAGTCAATTAAATCATGCAGTTTTTGTTAAACGTACATTCATGCAAGTGGTTTGAATATCATGGTGATATGTAAAAACAAAAGTGCATACTAAAAATAATTGAACCTGATAATATACTGTTTTTTGAAATAATAGAAATTTTTTTTGATGACAAAAAGGAGGTTTTTTTCATTACAAAACATATTCAAGAAATATTGTATGATAGACATTTTCAAGCACATGAAATGATATATCAAAGTCCCAACTGTTTTCATGTTTTATATTTAGAGAATGCCGATCGGGTTGTCTCGAGAAGTTATCACCAAACGGAAAATGGTATATATGTAATAAATGAAGAAAATGGAGTAATTATTATTTATTATTGAACATCAAATTTAAATGAAATAAAGATTTAAATTATATTACAAAAAATATTGAGTAAATTTAAAAAAGATTTATTTATTGTTTTGGAAAAATATAAATTAAATTTACTACATATATAATCTTTATCTTTTTTGGGACGTACAAAAAATGAATTTATTTTATATTTAATTTATATTTTTCGAAAATATGAATGCAATTTGAAGCATATTCAAATTACTTTTTGGTGATGTCAATAAAAGAAATTTATCCAGATATTGTTCAAGTTTAATTCTGATTTTTGAAAAGTATAACGTAAATTTAAAATGAATGTATTTTTATAATGTCCAAAACTGAATATACGTTATACATGTAGAGATTAAATTTAATTTATATTTTCCAAACTATTGATCAGATATATTTTAAAGTTAGTCAATATTTTTTGATTTTTATATAATTGTTTTTCATTTAAGCCATACTATAGTTTGGAGCAGTAGTAAATAGTGAATTGAAACTAATCAATTGTTTGATAAAAATATGTAGTGTATGAATTTTTCAGTCAATTTCTTACATACGTTCCGAGAATATCATATAAATCTCAACTTTTTCGTTTGAATCATCATATTTTAATTGTAACCACCTGCATAATATGATTTTGTACGAATGAATATATTGTTACATTTTAGGGTTGAAATAAAAGATATCTCTTTTCTATTTAAATTAATAGGTCTTTATTCATTTGCTATTCTATTGCAACTGCCAACTTAACTCTTTCTCTCATCTCTTTCCCGTCATTTGTTCTTAACTAATTCTATTGTCTGTCACTGTCTATCATAAGGGAGGAGGGAGCGATCAACTTCATTATCGTAACACTACCCTCCGCCCAATGAAGATTGTCGTCCCGAAAATCCGTAACCTACAGCTCAAGAATGTTCAACAATCCGATTGTATCAATCAGATCCTCGACCACTGGGGATTCTCGAGTTATCCTAAGATGTTGTACAGTATTCACTCATGGTTCAGGGGAAAACCCAATGTAAAAACCCTGAACGAACAACATTTACAATTATATTCAATATCTACAGTCAATTTTGTTCAGTCAATAGAATATCTTCATTCAATTTATCTTCTTTTATTGATTTATTCTTCTCCTAGATACCTGACGATTTGCTGTATTTATCATTGAGATTTAATTGTTCCTCCAAGTAATAATATCAACCTAAATAAATAAATTAAGAAAACCTAAAAAAAAATTTGAATAATTATAGTTATTATTATTTATTTATTTTCAAAGCGTCCCTAGTAAAATTTTTAACTTTTAACTTGAAAGGTCGTAAGTATCATATATACTCTGCTGAATAAGAAATAAATTCACGATTTTGATTTTAGCTCACAAATACTCTAGGTGAAAATCACATGTCAATTTAACGTTAATTTGAAGTCGTTTTTTGACTTCGAACATCGAATTAAAGTTTAGTTTTGAGTACTGATGTGCGATAGTCACCGATATATTTAATAGCTAATATTATATCAATACATAGGGTGATAAATTGTGGCCGATATTATATGACCCAGATTTTTTATTTTTCAAAAAATACTGTTGTTTTTTCATTGATTATTATGAACCATTAAAAAAAAAACGATATAACATTTGTAAAATAAATAAATAAATGTCAAGGAAGAGCAGTAGCTCTTAAAATAATTTTTTTGGCAACATTAATTTCTTAGCTACATCTTTTCCTTAGCGACTGCTTGTCTTTGGGATTTTTATTTATTTTATAATTAAAATAGATGTCATTTTTATGTTCCTCAATCTTACTTACAGAATTGTGTCAGGGCTCCCTCTAGATAGACGTCGAATTGAGCGTTGATCTATTCTGCAACCCCCACCCATACCGCATTACTCTACAATCCAATTTAATTTTTAATTTTAAGATTTAAGATTTTTTTCTTATATTTAAAATACATTAAAAAAAATAAAATAAAAAGTATCCTTATAAAATCTTGATCCAATTTGGATCAGGATAGAATTGGGCTTTCTGTATCCAAGTATCTCTACTACGAACGGATCCATTTAGGATCAGGATATCCTTAACTTATCCTTAATAGGAATATCTTGATCCAATCTGGATCCAGATTTGATCAAGTAAAAATTATCACATGATTTATTGAAGTGAAACTTCTTTAGAATGGGTAGTTAAAAAAAAAACAAGAGATAGGTGCAACGAAAGAAACAAAATGAAGGTAGTCAATTATAATTAATTAATTGATTTATTTATATATTTATCTTTTGTTTTTTTCTATTAACTGTTTATTTCCTTGACTGCGATAGATTGAATTATCTCATTGAACATCAGACAAATATACAGGTGAGCAATACTTCTCTTTTAATGTAAATTATTTTAATTGAAACATTATAGATTCGGTTGAAAATAAATATTTCACAATTAATGAAATATAAATTGAAACCATCAAAAAAAAATTAATCAATAAGTTAAACATGATGAGAAAACAATGTACACAAGCACAAGAATATACTGGACAATTTCCATCACCAATATCATTAGTGATGGATTTGGTATTAGCAATACCAAAAAAACTAAATACTTTACATCAAAAATATCGTGCAGCATTAGAAAAATATATTAGCTGGTTATTATCTATCAGATCCATATTGATTGCCAAGATTACGTGAATTGATTGAAAAACTTATGGGTTCATTCCGTGATCTGAGTTTACCACTTCTTGAGCTACAAAAAGTTATATCAGCAATACCATTATCAGTTGAAAAAAAATACGTAAATTATTAACACTTTATAAAAGAAAGTGTTCACAAAATAAAGATGAGCTAATATTACGTAGTATTAGACGTGTTACATGTGCTGAATTACAAAAACGTCAATTTCAAAAATTCTTTACATTTCGGCAGGGAAATGGTTTTATTGAGGATAAAATATATCGTCATTTAGAACCAGGCTGTCCATTTCAACTCAAATTAAATCGTATATGAAAGTATATGATCTTGAGGCATTACTAACGTCAAATCAAAAAATGCATTTATATCTTGGACAAACTAGT
The DNA here is from genome assembly GCF_014905175.1 of Aphidius gifuensis. Lineage (NCBI taxonomy): Eukaryota > Metazoa > Arthropoda > Insecta > Hymenoptera > Braconidae > Aphidius > Aphidius gifuensis. Next base: position 9,496,839 of record NC_057790.1, read on the forward strand.
TTTGATTATTTACATAATAAAGATCCACGTGTATTACTTAAAGCAATAGATGAATCAGAAAACACGTGAAAATATATTAACACCAATGTATCATCAAGTTGCTGCACTCAAAAAAATTTCTGGCGAATGCCACTATACTTCAGGTTGCCACAACTATACAAAGTTACGCTGCACGGAAGTTCGGTCACAGCAACCGAACTCGCTACTAGTAACTGAATTAAGCTATATCACTCTCTCAGAGCTGAACAATCGTATCATCATATTTTTAATTGAAGTTATGTTTTTGACAGGTGCTTTATTAAGAAAAGAAAATATATTAATTTCTACATTTTGATAAAATCATCTTGTTATTTTTCCAGTTTCTATTTTACTGAAACATTTTCCTGAATATTATCTATGAAAAATAATTATTTATAATTAATATTTAATCTCAAAAATACAATTAAAAAGACGTCCAACGTTATATGCGCATGCGTGTATAGCCGAGGGCACGATACTTCAGATGAGGGCATTATAAGTCTGGTTGTGGTAGCTGAAGTCGATTACTTGAATTTTAAGTTCAGCTCTCACAGCTGAACATATAGTTGCAGTCACTATACGTATAGTGACTGCAACTATACTCCTGTGACTGAACTTTCTACAGTGGCATTCGCCAGAAATTTTTTCGAGTGTGACAATATATTGTATATAGAAAAAAACGATGTCATCTGTTGTGTTATCTGGTTTCAGTTATGGTACTGAAAGAAAGGAAAACCAGATAAACGATTAGTACTTGAAGATTTTACAATCGCACATGTACTTTTTAAAGCTGGTTGTTCAGCACTTGAACTTGAAGTACTTTCGAAATTACCGAATAAAGTTATTGATACAAGTGTACATGATTCACCAAGTTGTTACAATGAGAGTGTACATATGTTTAAGAAAACTGTTTTATCCAGTACAGAACTAGTATTTGAAATCAATCAAATTTGTCTGGTGTATACATACGTGAACTATTCGTTATGAACCATGATTTATATTACAATTATATAATTAGTATTGCTCCTGTTACTGTTTAGTTGTTCTAGCAGTCATTGATAAACCAAATGGAAAGAAATTAGTGTGCTCCATCAAAATTTGTATTATATTTATTTATATTTTTAGGCTCCAACATATCGCATTATGATTTTAGAAACGATATAAGAGCATTGTTCAACAACGTCAGAAGCTTGATGGATCTAAAAATGATATATAGAGAAAATATCAAGCATTTTCATCCGGATAAAAATCTTAATGATCCTCAAGTGACTGAGAGGACACGATATTCTTTTAAATATTTATCAAAGATTAGAGCAATATTTCTCAAATGGTAATTATTATGTTTCCTTTAATTACAACAAATCAATAACAAATTTTATAGTATAAATTTTATCATGAGACCCGGTAGGGTCTCTCGTTAAAGTTGTTCAAAAACGAGAGACTGCCGGGGATATATGTCTTTTAAGTTCGTGTGTGTGACGTCATTGATTTATAGTCAAGTCCATATCTTTTGATTGAGCAATCGAAAAAAAAAAATAACAACAGTTTGATTATATAAATCGAGGTTCCTCTTTCAAATGAGCCTATTATCGGATTTTTCGGTGCCTTATTTAAAAAGATATAAATATATGATAAACCGGCCCCCCGTTTTTTTGTAAAAAATAAATTTCTGTCGATTTTGTCGATATTTGAAGTTTTTACCAAGTTGGCGTCCTGTATCTGATAAATTCGCCCCAGAATATTGGTTGGTCATCCTGTATTAGCTTTCAGTGTCTGTACTTTTTACCAAGTTAATTATAAATTAATAATATGTATTGATGATAGTAATATATAGAGCTTTTAGTGACCCTAATTTATACAAAGTTAACTCTCGATGCGATCTGAAATACTTCCACGAATTCCCAGTCAGTATTTCAGATCATAGTGTGACAAAAATTATTCACCAGTCAACTAGTTATTGAATTTGTAGCTATTGTTTGCTTTTAGTGCCCCTAATTTATACAAAGTTAAATCTCGATGCGATCTGAAATACTTCTACGAATCCCCAGTCAGTATTTCAGATCATAGTGTGACAAAAATTATTCACCAATCAACTAGTTGATAAAGTTCTAGCTATTGTTGGAATAACATTGATAAAATAATTGAGAAATGATAATGTTTATTGATGATAGTAATATATAGAGCTTTTAGTGATCCTAATTTATACCAAGTTGAATCCCGATGCGATCTGAAATACTTCCAAGAATCTCCAGTCGGTATTTCAGATCATAGTGTGACAAGAATTATTCATCAATCAACTAGTTATTGAATTTGTAGCTATTGTTGGAATAATATTTATAAAATAATTATAAAATAATAATATTTATTGATGATAGTAATATATAGAGCATTTAGTGCCTCTAATTTATACAAAGTTAAATCTCGATGCGATCTGAAATACTTCCACGAATTCCCAGTCAGTATTTTAGATCATAGTGTGACAAAAATTATTCACCAATCAACTAGTTGATAAAGTTCTAGCTATTGTTGGAATAACATTGATAAAATAATTGAGAAATGATAATGTTTATTGATGATAGTAATATATAGAGCTTTTAGTGATCCTAATTTATACCAAGTTGAATCCCGATGCGATCTGAAATACTTCCAAGAATCTCCAGTCGGTATTTCAGATCATAGTGTGACAAAAATTATTCATCAATCAACTAGTTATTGAATCTGTAGCTATTGTTGGAATAATATTTATAAAATAATTATAAAATAATAATATTTATTGATGATAGTAATATATAGAGCATTTAGTGCCTCTAATTTATACAAAGTTAAATCTCGATGCGATCTGAAATACTTCCACGAATTCCCAGTCAGTATTTTAGATCATAGTGTGACAAAAATTATTTACCAATCAACTAGTTATATTAAATTTGTAGCTATTGTTGGAATAATATTCATAAAATAATAATATTCATTGATGATAACCATATATAGAGCTTCTAGTGCCTCTAATTGATACAAAATTAAAGACCGCAGCAAGAAAATAATTGGTGTATATACCGGAAAACCTAGCTTCAGACAGTATTTTAGATCGCAGTAAAGTGACTATTGATAGATGACCGTTTGTTGATAAATTTTTTAAAAAGATGCCTTCGTAATGGTAAATTAACGGCCTTGCCACTAAAATCGGTATCACTCTGAACTATATGAATTTCTAATGGATTTTTTATTTTTTTATTTCACTTATATTTTTAAAACTATTTTTTTATTATTTTTTTTTTTTTTGGTAATACAATCATTCATGAATTGATTGATTATTTTTACTTTTAAGCTGAATGTTTAAACAAAAGAAGTGAAATAATATGCAAAATCAAAAATATAATTTTTGTAAAAAACAAACTCGTTAAAGTTGTTCTTTACGTTAGCTTAGTACTACTGTATATACTAAATTTTTATTCAATTTAACAAAAAAAAATAAAAAATTCAAACAAACGATAAATAATTTAGGAGAATTAAAGCTGCCTGTGTTTGAAAAATAAAATCGAAATAAAAAAAGATCACGTTTTATCCTTATTACACAAACAAACTTTAACGCCGCGGTTTTCTTCACAATTCCAAGATCAGGTTTTTCAGACGAAAACTTTCCAGCAAAGATGCAATTTGATGATCAACAATCTCACTATTTTGCATATATCTTGTTATTGGATTAACTTTTCAGCTTGTTTCTAGATGAGCTTGATATTAGAATTTTTGGTATTTGCAGGGTATTTCATATAAATTTTTTTGGAAACGTAAATTATATTTCTGTTTTTCTGTATTTTTTTGATAACTCCACCTTCCATTATAGTTATCACAACACTAGTACAGCTGTAATTGAGTTGCTGATGAATAACAATCAAAAAATCAATCAATGCAAACGACAAATATTCTTGTTTACCTGGGATACGCATAAAGAAAAGATTTTTTAATTTCTTCATTTTCAATTTAAAATAGGCTATTTTGAAGTTACATCACATATTTGAGTCCTCTTAAAGAAAAAATTTGTCATCTGTACCTGATTAATAATCAAAAAAAATTTTTGTCAAATACGCCCTGGTAGAAATATTTCTCCGACGTTTCTCCAACTTTTTTCCAACTTTTCTCCGCCATTTCTCCACCTTTTTACGAAAATGACCCATAGTTGGAGAAATGGCGGACAAATTTCTCCAACCTTTTTCCAGCCAAAAATTTACTCCATTTTTTTCCGACTTTTCTCCAACTTTTTTCCGCCATTTTTTCAACCTGAAATTTACTCCAACTTTTCTCCAACCATGGGTCATTTTTGTAAAAAGGTTGAAAAAGTTGGAAAAAAGGCGGAGAAAGTTGGAAAAAGTTGGAGAAATATTTCTACCAGGGCGTGCATACGATATGTTTTCTAATAATTTGACGTTTCTATTGAAAAATTATTTATTCGCATGTGATACAATATCGAGTCGTAGATAAAAGTATTGTCGATCATTTTGAATGGACATATCATGAAATTATATTAAGTCTTAGCTGTCTATCAACAACATTTTTTTTAATACCATTTGCCTGATCCATTCAAGATCAAGATAACCTTAACTTATCCGTAACAGGGAAATCTTGATCCAATCTGGATCCAGATTTGATCAAGTGAAAATTATCACATAATTTTTTTCTTTCAATAAAAGTTCCTTGATCCGGATAACATCAGGATAACCTTAACTTATGCTTAACAGGGACATCTTGATCCAATCTGGATCCAGATTTGATCAAGTAAAAATTATCACATGATTTATTTTTTGAATACCATTTGCCTGATCCATTCAAGATCAGGACAACCTTAACTTATCTTTAACAGGAATATCTTGATCCAATCTAATTCCAGATTTGATCAGGTAAAAATTATCACGTACATAATATCTTTCAATACCTCTTGCTTGATTCATTCAAGATCAGGGTAACCTTAACTTATTTTTATTAAAGATATTTTGATCTAGACTTCGTGTAGTAAAAATATTGAAAGAATAAGTTAATTTTTCCCTATGTTCTTGTTGAAGATAGTATCAGGATAACTTATTACTCCCTCAACATATACATTTATTGTTTATAAACATAACGTTCTATTTATGTATATATACGTATATGTATATATATGTAAGTATGTATTCAAAAATCGGCTAAATTTCATATTTTTATTGTAATTATGTCTTGATCTTAAACTGATAGAGTAATTTTTATATTTGCTAGGCTGAACACGTAAAAAAAAAATAATTATTATTTGTTTTTTTTTTTCTTTATGATTTTAATAGTTAATTATTATTTATCTATGTTTTTTGTTTATTTATCTACTAACTCATTCATTTATTATGTATCAATTTATAAAAATAAAAAAATCTTCCCGAGTATTGTTTGTCAGAATGGCTCAGTGGGTAGAGCGACGCCCGCATATTTCCAATTCCGCATTCGAGAGTTCGAGATCACGGAGGCTATTCTCGAATGAATGTGAGTCGACTCACTCACACGGATCGCTTTGAACGACGAACTGAGATCCGTTCACGGAGGACAGTTCATATGAGAGTAGCCAGCTCGTCGAAAAATGTAAATATCCGTCTTTCACACAATTCAAGTTGAGCGCGAGAATATTTTTTTTATTTTTTATTTTGGTTTATTGTTTATTGGATTGTTTTTTAAATGATGATAGAATAAAATAAATCAAAATACAACTATTAAAATGAACAAGCAACAATAAACCAAAATAAAAAATAATAGCAATTGTCTCGCGCTCAACTCAAAGTATGTGAAAGATGGATATTTACATTCGTTGACAAACTTGCTACTTTCATACGAACTGTCCTCCGTGACCGGATCTCAGTTCGTCGTTCAAGTAGATCCGTTGACGGACCTCAATCCGTGTGAGTAAGTCGACTCACATTCAATCGAGAATAGCCTCCCTGGTCACTGTAATTTAATTAGGGTCAGGTTAAAGAGCAGAATATTCAGGTTTAGGTTTAAGTTAGTTCCATAATGTTTCAAAATTAAAAAAATGTTTTCTGGTCCCTTTCGGATCATGTATCCTGATCAGGATGGGATCCAAATTCCGAATCCATTTTGGATCATGTAACTCCAATCCGGATCTGAACCTTACCAAAAAACATTACCATTCTGATCCATTTCGGATCCCAATTCTGGATCCGGAATGGATTTGAAATCACGATATCCTGATCAGGACCTGACTTAAATTTCTACTCGGGTAATTTTTAATTTTAATTTTTACTTTTTTATTTGTCGAATTCCTTATTCACTAAAAAAAAATGTAACTTTTGCATTTTTTTTTAATAAGTATGTTATTTAGTAAAAAAAAATGTGAATTTAACATTTTACTTACGCAAACTGTATCACCGAGACGAAAACAACTTTTAATTGTACTTTATACTTTTTCATTTGTAGAATTCTCCATTTACAAAAAAAAAAATGTAACATTTGCATTTTTTTTCAATAAGTATGTCATTTAGTAAAAAAAAATGTAAAAAATAAAAAGATCTGGTAACGTGTGTTGGGGCTGGTGGCCCGCGTTACCCATTGAAAATTAAAAATTTTCAATACTCCGGCTAGGGCCATTGCGTGGCCGTGTTACGCGATTTTGTAAATAAAATTTTTTTTCATTAAATTTATTAAAATGCTTACGTTCTATGATGGCTATTGCTGCTAGATATTAAATCCTAAAAAATAAAGAAAATAGACAAATAACTTCCAAAATTATAAATTCATTTAAAACTTTTTTATTTAGTTTTCCAATCGTTTAAAAATATTTTATTAGTTTTAAAATATTTTTTAATATATGTACAATAATACCATAAGAAAAAAAAATAATAAATAAAAAGCAACAAGTACATAAATATTTATATATTAATTTTTTTTTTTTTGTAGCGATTGAGATTTCGATTTCCGGTCTTCATCAGTTCTACTGTTGTTATTACTTAGAATCATTCCTTATATTGAAATGACGATATCAAATCCTGAAGATAACGAATTTATCCTGTTTTTCAGATAAAAAATAAAAATTAGAATAAAAAAATTAGAGCTAATGAATAATATTTTTTTTTGAAAAAAAAAAAAAGAATAGGCTTTGAGTCAGCGTCATTTAAAACTCCATCACGCTCTAACAGATCCAACTCGTTATTAATTTTTTTTTCCAAGTAAAATACATCGAAATCGAATAATGAAAAAAATAAAAACCTTCATTTTCTTTTTTTTTTTCTTTTCCTTGAAAATTATAAATCATATCTTTCGGGCCCTACATGAAGTTGCTGTGATTATTTTATCGAGAGTTATCGATTGAGTAACGTTACGCTAACCATGTAATAACAACGGGAACCTCGATAACTCTTGATAGAATTGTCGTAGGGTTTTCGTATATAGCCTAAAAAATGCGTCTTTCGAATACCATATATTTTTCTACAAAATTTTTTTTTTTTTATTTATAGTTTTCGAGAAAAAACAAAAAAACTGTTTTTCTCGATTTTTAGTTTTTTTTTTTTTTTCACTAAAAAGTATAGATAATTAAAAAGTAATTTTGTAGGTGGGTGAAAGGTATTGAAAAGACGCTTCCTGTAAGCCTAACATAACCTCGCTACGATTATGCTATCCAGAGATATCATGTAATATCGTGTGAAAATCGAAAAGCGAAAAAACTATAAATTCGATAACTCTCGATAGGATTATCGGAAAGACTTCATTCTAGGCTTAAAAAAAGCGTCTTCAAAAACTCTAGAGCCGCGTTCAAAAATCACTCTTCTAGGCATTATTGTTTTTCGCGAAAATAATAAAAAATAAAACAAGAAATTTTTTTTTTTTTTTTTTTCTCAAAAACTATTACGCCTGGAGGGATAGTTTTCTGATGCGGCTCTAGAGTTTTTAAAAACGCTTTTTTTGAGTCTAAGATGAAGTCTCTACGATGATCCTATCGAGAGTTATCGAATTTATAATTTTTGCAATATGACGTTTTTACACGATATCGTCTCAATTACATAATCCTAGGGAGGTTATGTTAGGCCTAAAAGAAGCGTCTTTCCAATACCTTTCACCTACTTACAAAATTACTTTTTAATCATTTATACTTTTTAGTGAAAAAAAAAAAAAACTAAAATCCGAAAAAAACTGTTTTTTTTTTTTTTTCTCGGAAACTATAAATAAAAAAAAAAAAATTTTGTAGAAAAATATATGGTATTTGAATGACGCATTTTTTAAGCTATATACGAAAACTCTACGACAATTCTATCAAGAGTTATCGAGGTTCCCGTTTTTAAGAATTCCCTAAAATTGCCTTAAAACCGTCATTAATGCATCCATTCCTGCCCAAAAATATCTTTTATGAACTTATTATTATACAGCTGAATCTCTGGAAGAAAAAACATTGCATGCCCTAGCGAAAATGCCGATAGTCGGATTGTGCACTGATCTCATACAAAAACGACACAAAACCGACATACGACTATAAGAATTTCTAAGTCACAAAAATAAATAGTAAGAAGCATTTAAAAAATAAAATATTATGTCTAAAAATTTCTAAATAAAATTTTTATAATTTGAGACACATTAGAATTTTTTTTAAATAATTTTTTTATTGAAAAAACTCAATTCTGTTTATGTGTTAAAAGTGAGGTTAGCTGTCAGAATCATCTGTACACGACTGTGAGATTTTACAATTCTCATACAATTCCGACACACGACTGTGAGAATTGTAAATCCGACACAATTCCGACACAAATCCGACAGACGTACGACAGTATATTTTTATTTTGTATTTAATATAAAAAAAAATCATTTTGTTAATAAAAATTTTTGTTCAATATTAAAGTTATAATATTTTAATAATGTTAGGCATATTAGATTTTTTTTTTCTGAATAAATTTTGATAAAAAAAATAATTGGAATCGTCTGTGAGAATTTGCGATTTGCAAAAATTTTTGTTTAATAATAAAATTATAATCTTTTAATAATTATAGGCATTTTTTGGTTTTTTTTCAAAACTAATACATTTAATCAGTTTCCCACGTATTTGGTATTTTTGTAACTCGAATGTATTTGGTTTCCCATGTTTCCAATTATTTTTTTTGTCAAAATTTATTCAAAAAAAAAAAAAAACTAATATGCCTAAAATTATTAAAATATTATAACTTTAATATTGAACAAAAATTTTTATTAAAAAAATGCTTTTTTTTCATATTAAATACAAAATATAAAAATATACTGTCGTACGTCTGTCGGAGTTGTGTCGGAATTGTGTCGGATTTACAATTCTCACAGTCGTGTGTCGAAATTGTGTCGGAATTGTGTGAGAATTGCAAATTCTCACAGACGATTCCAATTATTTATTTTGTCAAAATTTATTCAAAAAAAAAAAAATCTAATATGCCTAAAAATATTAAAATATTATAACTTTAATATTGAACAGAAATTTTTATTAATAAAATGCTCTTTTTTTATATTAAATACAAAATAAAAATATACTGTCGTACGTCTGTCGGATTTGTGTCGGAATTGTGTCGGATTTACAATTCTCACAGTCGTGTGTCGGAATTGTGTGAGAATTGTCAAATCAGTCGTGTACAGATGATTCTGACAGCTAACCTCACTTTTAATACATAAACAGAATTGAGTTTTTTCAATAAAAAAATTATTAAAAAAAAATTCCAATGTGTCTTAAATTATAAGAATATTATTTAGAAATTTTTAGACATAATATTTTATTTTTTAAATGCTTTTTACTATTTATTTTTGTGAGTTAGAAATTCTTATAGTCGTGTGTCGGTTTTGTGTCGTTTTTGTATGAGATCAATGCACAAACCGACTGTCGGATTGGTGTCGGATCGGTGTCGCCATTTTCGCTAGGGTGATTGATAGTCTAACTTCATTAGTTTTCACTCTATAATTTTTTCAATGATGAAAAAAATCATCTAATTTTAAGTTTTCTTAAGTTTTCTTAAAAAAAAAAAAATAATAAAGAAATCTTTTCTATCACGTGCGATAGTGTTTCCCGAGACGCATCTTTTGAGCCCTAAACGAACTCTCTAGGACAATTATTTTATAAGTTATAACGGTTTTTTTTTTTTTGCCGATGATTTCAATACTGCGGCTGAGCCTTATGGCTCCTAGCCTCCGTAAATTTTACATTTTATTCACGCAAACTGTATCGCCGAGATGAAAACAATTTTTTATTGTACTTTTTACTTCTTCAGTTGTAGAATTCTCTATTTACAAAATAAAAATGTAACATTTGCATTTTTTTTCAATAAGTATGTCATTTAGTGAAAGAAAATGTAAATTTTACATTTTAATTATGCGAATTACGGCGTTGATACGATTACATATTATTTTTGTAGTTGTAACACACTTTATGTTACGGATTTGCCAAATTAATTAATAATTAATTAATTATTACATTTTTTTTTGTTAAATTTACAAATTATTCTTCTCCGTGAACGAATGGCGTATTCATATCTCTTTGCCAAGAAATATTGTACCAAAAATTACGGTGTTACTCAAAACTTTTTATTATGAAGGCATTGCTGACCTGATAAAATAAATAAATCCTCATTCAGATAATACAGCCCGAGGACAAATAAATAGTGGATCTTACATCTTAAATAACTCGTTGGAAAAATTTGACACTGAATATAAAACATTTTAATAATATACACGAGGGATGACACAATCGCTTCCAGCTTGTTGTTGGGAAACACCATCCTGACCTGTATTCTGCACTCGGTGAATTTCGAAAAGAACAAGCTGACGCAAGAACAATCATAGCAGAGCTGAGTCTAGAAAGAAAAGTCTGGCCTATGCCAACAAAAGAAAATGGATAGATTTCCAAAAAAGAATCATGTCCCTTGTGGCTGATTATGGGTCATTATAAATACCCGAAAGATACAAAATGGTTCAGATGATAATCAATCAAATGATAATTCACCAACAATGGGTCATTCTTGAAATAATTTATCAAATGAAGATACAAAATATGCATATTAAAATATATTAGAACTATTTATTCGGGCATTTGCTAAAATGCATTACTTAAAATTATTGACACAATACCATTCAATATGACATAAAGATTTATCAATGAATTACCATTAGTACGTACATTATTAACATTAAGATTATCAGCAGAAATACAGTCAACAGTTATATGATATAATTCAAATCAACAAGAACTTAATGAACAAGCTGATAAATTTATTGTTAAGCGCAGCATGATGCACTTATTGCACTATCATATACAACAAAAAGAAAACTAATATTATATTAAATAAATGCAAGATCAACAACAAATGAGAAATTAAATTTTATTAATCGAAATATTCATTTTAAAACAATTGATATAATATATGTATATTTAACTAGTTGAAGCAGCATCGCAAGTATTATGAATAAAAAAAAAAATAAAAAGAGAACATAAAATAAAATAAATGCAAGATCACCAACAAATCAAGAATTCAATGATAATGATTGGAATGTATCCATTAATATATTTTTATTTAACAAATATAAATAATGAACAAGTTATGGCAGCAACACATCCCAGGTAGGAGTTCTCGGGCTTGAACAACTGTGCCAGGATTGTGCGAGAGTCGTGTATCAAGCCTGTTCGTTTTTGTTTTCCCCGGCCTCACACGAGCCTTGTGTCAACCCCTTTTTACCAAGCCTGACACGGGACTTGACTTGTGCATTCAATTAAAAAAAAAAAAATTATATTAATTAGATCTATAAATTGTAAATAGAAATTTTAAATAACAATTATTAGGTTTTGACTATCGTGCCAGGCTTTTATAACGACTGTGAATTGACTCTCGAATAAATTCATTTATATAAAAAATTTTTACTGACTCTTTCATGAATACCCAGGTGGTTGACATGATAGAGCATTAGAGTTCCACGTGAGAGACCTAGGATCGATCCCCCGTTACGCCGTTTATTGTCGTTCATACAATTATCGTTAATTCAAATTGTATCGCGTAAAAAATAATAATGTCAACTTAATAAATTAATAATAATTGTTTATTTATATTTTATTATAATTCTTTTTTTGCAATCCGCTGTCAAGCCTGGGAACACAAGCCTGTGTCCCGGGTATATCCAACATTTATTGATGTTTTCTATTTATTTACTTATTTATCCAATCATCACTCTCATTGAATCATGAGAACAAAAAAATATCTAACTATCGATTGCAAAAATGATCAAATGTAGTAAGTGCCACCGTTAGAACTTCTAACCCCGCTTCCAAGGTTTTGAATGCACAAATCAATGGATTCATTACAATAGCTATCCGTCCACCTGTCATCTATCGAACCAATCTACATGTGGCTTTGGTGATGATAAAAAAGGTCATTGTTTAAATTAGTTAAAGCTTGAAAAAAGTAATAAGCCTCAATGGCCTAGTGGTCAAGGCAGTGGCCCAGGAAAGCAAAAAACCTAGGTTCGATATCCGACAGGGTCACTTCTTATTTTTTCGAGTTTCTTATATAAGATGATGAGTGAGAGTCAAGTTTCGTCATTCATGGTGTCAGAAATTACTGAAGTTTCCTTTCAATGATGATAGACGTCGAGCTAATTGTGCATCGTCAAGACTTGCAAGCTGTCGAGGTTTTGTTAAATATTCAGTCAAATAATCGACGATAATTCTCCAACGTTCATAAAAAACATTTTCTTGTTGAGGAAACTGTTGTTTGAAATCAATTTTCAGCTAATAATAAAACATATAATAATTAAAAATCTAAATGCCATGTATATATAACGCATGCTGCGTCACTTGGAGCCGTCTCAACCCTTGTTTTCATTAACTTAAATTTTTATTTTACCCAGCTCATATACATATATATTTTTTCAAGTTCTTTTATAAATATACGATTTTTTATATTATTACGACTCTCAAAAAAAAATTAAAACCATCCCAAACAGAAAAAAAATAATAAAAACTCCAAAAAATTTTTTTTTTTTTTTTTTTTCTTGGGTTGTTTTTAATTTGTTGTTAATTACTTTAAGCTATACTTATAAATATTTCAAATTAATTTTCATCAGGGTTGAGACTACCCGAAAAGAACACATTCTTTTTTATAAATTCTTGTTAGTAAATTAATATCACTTACCAATTCAACTCCAAAATTAGATTTCAATGCAGGAAATTTATTGAAATAACCATTAACCGACAACCGATTTTGACCTTTTAATAGATTTTTTCGAGGGTAATAAGTTTCAGACCATTTAGTTAGTAATTCATCTTCGGGTCCTAAATGATTTTTTGACCATTGAATGATTGCCAACTCTGAAACTAAAATTTTTGTGTTATAATTTATTTTTTTTAAAAACAACAGCTTTTAGTAAACATAAACAATTGGAAAATTATGATATACATATATTATTAATTATAAATTGTAATTATGATAATAAATATTATAAAATATAATTGTGCAAAGCTTAACTTTTCATTCTGTAGTATTTACCTGAAGGTTCATGAATTTCAATTGTTGAGCCTTTTTTTTTTTTTTCCAATAACAAATCTTTTGTCATACGTCTTTTAATGTTTTCGTATGAATGATACAAAGGTCCACTTGCATTATTACCTTCTTGACAGGGTCTAAAAAAATTCTTTGGAACCTCTGCTGGAAAAGTGTTTGAAATTTCCGTTGCAAGCTCAAGGAAACGTTCTCTTTTAATTCTACAAATTAAACAATTTCATTAATCAAAAATAAGTGTATTTTTATAGAAAAAAAAAAATTATTTTGTTCTTCGGTATTTGAAAATAAATAAATTTTGCATGCAACGTCCAAAAGTCTAACAATTTATTTTTTCTACAAAAATTTAGATGGTCCAAGATTCAACATTTCAATAATTGTGATTTTTTTTATGAGAGACGGATTTCATGAAAAATTTCCCATTTTAAGGCATGTCCAGTGTGAGTAAAATAGCAATAAAAACTTTTTAATTATGACAGTAGATCATTCTAAGGTGAAAATTTAATTTCTAATTTTCCGAACCCTGTTTTTCTTGGAAATTATTAAATAAAGTCAACATATTTTAGAACGTCGCTACCTAGGTTCATATGGCTAACTGAGTTGCATATTAGACTTAATTAAAATTTTTTTTTTTTATTATTCATTTATTTTTTTTCGAATCATGGTTCTGATAGTGAGTGTTTGTTGTCGATACATTTTGGTGGTAATTTTTACATTTGATCAACATTTTATGCATTAAATAATACTATTATTACATGATAAACCTCTGTAAAATCAGAATAATATAATCTATTGTTAAAAATATAATAAATATGAAAGTAATTAAATTCATATAATTATTGTTAAATGAACAAATAAGATTTTTTTATTATTATTTTATAAATAAATGAAATTTAATCAAAAAAAAAAACTGGTAATTGCTATTTTGTTTATTTTGTTTTAAACCTCAAAACGAATCATTGCGCTAATTTTTATCTTTGAAACTGATGTCGCCACATAGTTTTGTCGTAAAAAACATTCATTTTACATGTTAATTAAATGAAAAAATTAATAATAAATTCACCGAGTCGAAAAAAATGTTTTTTTTTTTAGCTTTCCAACAACAAACACCAACTATCAGAACCATGGAAGTCGAAAAAAAAAAATTATTTTGATCAGGTTAATGTATATAATTATTATTTATAAAATCCTAAATAGATATAACAATAAAAAAAAGATAATTAGACTTTGATTTTGTAGGAAAAAACCTTCTCTTATTACAAAAATAATACAAGATGCAAAAAAATAATATATATAAATGATAATAACTTGATTGTGTCAATTGTAGCTTCTGGACGAAGAACCTTTTCAGCTTGATATATATTGTTTATCTCGTGTTCGATTACTATCCGAGCTAGGGCATTGCGTTGCGTTTTGTCAAAAATTCGATTAGAGTTGTATGCTTTTATGACTCCTTCTCCGTTTATATTGTTGTTCAAAAGTGTATAGATACTCTAAAAAATCAATTGAAAAATAAATTCTTTTTATTTATTAAATTTTGAAAACAAATTACTATACACACGGAGAAATAGTGAGTAGAAAATTTGTTGAACTTAAAAACTCAAAAACGTCTACTAAAAATTGTCCTTAAAAACTGATACCTCTACTGTAATATTTTTCACTGCGTATTTCTCTGTATGTAATATAAAGTTGTACTTTTTCAAATGTATTAAAGTAATCAAGAATACGCATTAATATCAAATCGATAATAATTATGACTGAATTTATAAAAATAATATTTAAAAAAAAATCATATTGTATAAGTAACTAATGTTTCAAATATTAATTGAAAATAAAGTATGTAAAATAATTTATTGTACAACCTTAATATTATTGATGTTACTCGCGAAAGCAATTTTGAATTACGTTCATTCAGTAAATGATAAAAATTTATAGGAAACACAAATGTTATTGAGACATAGTATGTATTTTTGTAAATACATAATTTTACTTTACAACAATATCAAGTTTTTTAAATTTAAGAACTCATACTAATAATATTTATGTAAAAAAATTGCATTTCAATGCGCATTTAACGCTCTATAGGATTATTTAAAAAACAAATACTGTTTTCGCGAGTAAAAGGGCTAATTCTATTATTAAATTTTTTTTTTGTTGCTTTGAAATTTTGCCTTGAAAGTTACAAGCTGTAACACTAGCTAAAATTTTATAAAGAATTTCGTAACTTGTAATTATTTTCGACTTGAGTGTTTGCTAATACAACTGGGCGAAATTTCTAAGTAAAAAAAAAAAAAAATTCAATAATGAAATCTATTCAAGTCAATTTTCTTTTTAAGACATTTTTATCATACGTGTAGAGATAAAAAAGCTTTTACAAAAAAAAATATCATGAAGCTGAAGCTCGCAGCTGAGATGCCAGCGCGCAGGGACGAAATTGCACGGGGGCACCGAGTATACGAGTTTTTTTTTTTTTTTCATTCTACCTCAATTTTAACGACTTTGGCAAAATAGAAAAAACACAAAATTTTTGTTATAGATAGTTTTTGATATTGTTTAGATAATAAAAGAATGAAATTTTTAAAGGAGATCTTTTTGTATTATTTAAAAATTTAGGCGAATATTAGTTGTTAGTTATTTAAAAAAAAAAAACTTCAGCTTCATAATAATTTATATATGATTTTATATTGACTAAAACTATATGAACGTATAATTAAAAAAACCTACCGTGTGTGTATTTATACGTAAATTATGATTCTCGTTCAAAATCTGTAAATAAAAAATTTATACGAAACATTAAAGATTTAATTAATTACAAATTTCTTCAAATTTTGCTGAATGTGATTTGCGATAATAAAGAATAAAAATGTCGTAGCCTTAGTTTGAAGGTATCATAACTTTATTTAAACAACGATTTTCAATTATGGAAAAAGTTTAAATCTTTACTAAAGTAATAACCAATGGTTTTTGCTCTACTGTCATAATATTTTCGAATTAGGCTGACAAAAATAGAAATTCTTAAGTGAAATTAAAAAATTAAAAATTATCAGCACTATTTCATTGAAATGTTACTTACATTTTGATGATTTTGCATTTTATCTAAAATAGAGATAAGAATAATTGGTTAATATGGTTATCTTGATTAATCATTGGTGAATTTTATATTTAAATATTATATATTTTTATATTAAGATAGAAGTTTAAGCAATAATTTAAAACAAATTAATTCGACCTTATAATAAAGAAAATTGAAATTTGAAAAAAAAAATTATATTGAAATAAATCGCTGACATGTATTTGTAAGACAATTATGCTCATTTACTTGAATGAATTTATAGAAAAATCAAAAAATTAACGTAAAAAGAAAAACATGTGGCTATTTTTTTTTTTTATAATTGCAAAAATAACGAATTGATTGGATCAATCAATAAAAAAAATGAATTTATTTTTTTTTAACTGACATTCACATTTTATCGATGTAAATTTCTTTAAAAAAAAAATCCAAGTTTCCCACCTACTCCCACCCACAATATCACTATTAGAAAATTCAAATTTTACTTCAATGCACCTGTCTATATCCTTTACCTATTCCCCTTAAAAATAATTTGTAAAAATAATTTTTTGATAATTCAAATAATTAATGTTTATAAAAAAAAAAAAAAATCCAAGTTTTCCACCCACTCCCACCCACAATACAATTATCAGAAAATTGAAAATTTACCCTCCTGTACCTGTCTTTATTCTTAATCTATTCCCTATAAAAATAAACTTTTAATTGTTTAAATAATTAATCTATAAAAAAAATAAAAAATAAAGTTTTCCACCTACTCCCACCCACAATGCTATTCCTTGTAATTCAATGCAACTTGTGTTAAACTAAATTTCATTTAAAAAAATGAAGTTAGAAAAGAAACCGAAAAAGTTAGAAAAACTACAGCATATTCAGTGACACTGTATATTCTCACACTTAACAAAGCATGAAAATTTTAATTACAAATTTTTTATCCACCACAAATGAATAATTATTATTTAAAAATTTGCTTAATAATTTATTGATTGAAGTTTTAAAAAAAAAATTAGTAAAATATCCGAAAGATAGACAATGCTTGTTACATTAAAAAAAAAATTGTTAAAATGAATTAGAGTGCAATCTCAATACCATTAGTAGTAACAACCGTTGAAAAAAAAAAAAAAAACACATTATATGTACAATGTACATATATGTATATTAACAGATGATAAAATTATTTATACAACAAAACATAAATATAATCAAAGCGTTGAAAAACTAACTAAAAAAAAAGAAAAATGATTCTGAAATAAAAGATGAACATTTACTTGTATCATTATTGGCTGATGGGGAACATGGATCTGACGATGGTGACATGGATATTGATCTTAATAATTTAGTATTTGATGATTTTTCAACTTCACTATCTAAAAATTTTGATAAAAGTATTGATACTGTAGATAAATCATTATCACCAATTGAATATGTAATTTACAACACAACAACAGATAGTATTAAACAAATGTCTTTATCAACATTAATAACTTCACGTCCAACAATTCAAGCAACAACAATACAACAACCATCATCAGCAGCAATATTTTTACAAACAACACAACCAACTGGTATGAGACAAAAAAACATGTGATAATACTAGTGAATTATCACCATCAAAAAAGAAAGATACTACTTCATCACCAGCAATATTGAAAAATAAAACGAAAGCTAAATCAACAATAACATAAGTTAAAACATTAATGCCAGGTAGTCTTAAACAATTAAAATTTGGACAAAATGCACAAGGTAAAGCATTACCAATTATGACACAAAAAGGTGATACACTAGGTGAATATATTATTCTTCAAACATCAAATGACACCAAATAAATCTGGTACATCACAAAAAATTTTAATTTAACAAAATAAAAGACCGAATCACATTATTAATGAATCATCCACATTTACATTTATATCTTCATCATTGGCGACAACATAAAAAATAATGACCGGATAAAAAATTATATTTACAAGTCAAGATAATATTGTAACATTAAAAGTATTTACATCAATTGCTAGAATGCAAAAAATATTTGTACAAAGTGATGGATCTAAATTAATATCAAAAGGTGGACAAGTTTATAGAACAGTTGATTCGAGTGGATTAACAAAAATGATAGCTGGACAAAAAACATAAGTAACCAAACAAGGTACAATTATTGGTACCGTAGCTAGTCCAAGTGGTAGTAAAACAATACTAACATCAATACAACAGCAACAACAGTCATCAGTGACACAAATTAAAACATGAAACACTGTATCAGTTTTGACAACAAATATTGATCAAAAAAATTCAAATAATCAAACGGTTTTTCAGTCAACATTAGTACCACCACCAAGATTAATATCATCTACAAGAAAGAAAGACCATTAACATGGAATAGACCATCAATGACACCACTTGGAGTACCAAGTAATATTGTACATTCACCAAAAATCAAACTACAAATTTATCATCAATACTATGTATTTGAAATGAATTATAATAAGTGATAATGATTATTCAACAATACAATTATCTTGTAATTCAATACCTGATATTTGTAGAATTGTTGATAAAAATCAAGTTGATACAGTTACACAAAAATCACCAATAACATCAACGTAAATTAAAAAGAATAAATGACATTTTTATTGCAACTTTTTTTTTTAATTATTTTTTTTATAGTAAAAAATAAAGGAAAACAATTCAAAAAAAAAAAAAAAATCTATTATAACGCAATAATTGAACATTTGAAGATATATTTAAAAAAAAACAACTATTATTTACAATTAAATTACAATTTTACTTACCGGTTATTATCAACAATAATTTCACGACAAAAAATGTTTTTTATCACAACCACCGAATCACAATAAATTTATAATAATTAAACAACAAATAAAATGAGAAATTTGACAGCGAACCGTTACCAAACTCCATATTGGAAATCATCTAAAAATTCAAAAATATTAAACACAAGCATGCAGATAACATGAAATTCTACTGCTTGCGATAAACAGAATGTCAAAACGGGTACAAACAACTAGTTTGTATGGTATTATATGAAAGTTCATTTACGGTCTACATCGTCGAAAAATTTGGTTTTTTTTTTAATTTTTGTTATCGATTGGTAGTTTTGATGACAGGTAACTGTCGAAAATATTAAGATTGGAACGTATTTTGAAAATAACTGAAATATAGTTCTTTTCCAGAAAGTTTTTACATCGACTCTTTAACATCTTATTTATTGACTGTTGTCATAAAATATTTCTTACACTTGAACATACCTTGCTCATGAGTATCATCCAAAATAATTGGATTTCCATCCCAATTCTCGACTTCACCGTTTTCATCGAACCAGACGGTCAAATTTCCCGAATACCTATTGAAAAAATGAACAGTATTTAGTGACTTAGTCATATACAAACGAATCATCAGGTACACTAGAAGAATTTTTTTATCAATCTCAGAGAAATATCTCACGGATGCGAATTTTTATTTCACCAATAAGATTTGAATCACTTTGAAAGAATAAATATTGTTTATTGCTGCTGAAATAACCAGGAGGTAGCTCATGGAGACATAATTAAAGATAATCAATATCTCTGGAACCATTGATATATACGGAATTATATTTTTTGTTAATCAATCGGTAATTAATAAAAAAAAGATGATATAAACTTTATGAACCATTTTTCCTGAAATTATAACATATTTTAAATATTTTCGGAACTATTAAAATGTTCTGAATATCAAAACGACAATGCCGATGAAGAATTGTAAATCAACATTATTATCTATTCTCTGGGCATATCTCTCTCTAAGAAAATTATAAATTAAGAAAATGATTGTTAACATAATTTTCTTTTTCTCTTATATTTATTTATGTAAAACAATTTTTTTCTCCAAGAACTTTTTTTGCAAGAACAAAAGTTTTGTATTTTAGAAGTTTTTTTTCTGAGTGTATAAATAAAATAAGAATTTCAAAAATATCATCGATTTATAATAATATCAGTGATATGAATAATATTAATAATAATATTGACAATAATATTCATATATAAATATTGATAATTATTCGTATTTATATTCAAAATATTATTATTATAGATATTATTATTAAAATCAATACTATTGTGAATAATTGATAATATTATCGAAATTATTGTTGTAATAATTATCATCATTTATATATATTTATAGTATGAAAAATAATAATAACAATAATTTTATTGTTATTATAATAATGTTTCTTTAAACCCGCGAGAGAACTATTGCGTAATACGTTTAAATGAATTTTTTTAAAAAATCAATTATTTAAGTATTAAACTCAGTTGAACTGTTTAATAATATTTAAATAAAAAAAAAAAGTCGCATACGCATACACACATAGCAGCTGACGCTCCGAGTTTATACGCTATATATAGTACATGTAGAATGCTAGCCGGCTTCCCGAGCGTAGAGCGTAGAGCGTATAACAGAGAGTATACAAAAGAGTATACCAACCGTGTGACCAAGCGTATACCAGAGAGTATTCGAAAGCGTGTGACGCTAGCGGGGCCTCGAATTTTGTTGCTACCCTCCGTAAAGAAGTTTCACTTCAAAAAAAAAAAAAAAACCAATATTAATGAAATGCCCCATACAAAAACTCTCAAAAAAATGAATAGAAAAATAAAAAAAAAATATGTAAGTGTATTTTATCGAGGATTATAATTGGTCAAAATTTCAAGAAGTTCTGAGGATGGGTCACTGAATTTTTGATTATAGATTCGAGGACGCAAACCAAGTATTCGAGCTGTACAATAGAGTGGGCACTTAATAGGAAGTATTGTTTTCGGAATTTTGAAATTTTGATTTTTCTTATTAATTTTTTAGTTGTAAAAAAAAAAAGAAAACGAAATTTACTCTTATGAAATTTCCAATTTCTGTTTAGTTTTTAAGAAAAACCGTAAAACAGATCAAAGGTAAAAAAAAAATTTTTAAAAATCATTCAAAGTTTTATTCAACTGCAAATCATCAATTTCATTACGAAAAAATATATGTTTCTTATAATAATATATATTTCCGAATCATTAATGAATATTTCATAATAAATATATATGTTTTCTGTAATAAAATTGATTATTTGTAATTATAGTAACTTTATTTGATTTTTACAAGATATCGTCTCAATAACATAATTCTAGGGAGATTATGTTAGGCTTATAATAAGCGTCTTTCAATACTTTTCACCCACCTACAAAATTACTTTTTAATAAGTTATACTTTTTAGTGAAAAAAAAAACAAAACTAAACATCGAAAAAAACAGTTTTTTTTTTTTTCTCGAAAACTATCATTCCTGGAAAAATAATTCTATATAAAAATATATGGTATTCGAATGACGCATTTTTTGAGCTATATACGAAAATTCTACGACAATTCTGTCAATAGTTATTGAGGTGGCCATTTTTAAGAATCCCTTAAAATTGCCTTAAAACCGTCATTATTGCATCCATTCCTGCTTAAAAATGTTTTTTATGACCTTATCCTTATACAGGTGAATCTCTGGAAGACATACTATGATTGATAGTCTAACTTTAAGGTTGAATGTAAATAGAATTTCTAAATATACGATTTTTGAATTTTTCTTCCCATATAAAAGCCAGAATAATTATCTATTTTGTTGAACTTTTTCAGAATTTTACACAAAGTGTTTTTTTAGATAATTAATTAACACGTAGGTATAGGGACCGAACACATGTTTTCTTCTCTAGCTCAAAAAGTTTCTATACGATTTTACTCAATTTACAATCAGTTTGTACTTCTTTACATTACGGATTTTCTTAGCCCTGATGATGATGATCATTCTCTTCAACAGATTTTAAAAGCTATTCAATTATTAGAATCAAAATTTTTTATCATTAGTGGTCATTCTTTTTCTTTTATTCCTCGTGCTGTCTCATGTTTCTTGGCTATGGTAGCATGTGTCTATCTATCCAGATACACACATACTACCAAGAACCTGCCAGTATAGTGAATATATTTTGGACAGAGGGGCACTGAAAATATTTTTCATAACCATATGTAGATGCGCACTCTTTTAGGCCCAAACTTCGTCCACCGATGCGATTTACATTCAACCTTAATAGTTTTCACTCTATAATTTTTTAAATGATGAAAAAAATCATCTAATTTTAAGTTTCCTTAAGTTTAAAAAAAAAAAAAATAATAATGGATGAACGTTTTTTTTTATGTGCGATAGTGTTGTCAAAGACGCATCTTTCGATCCCTAAACGAAGTCTCTAGGACAATTATTTAATAAATTATAATATTCCTTCTTTTTTCTGGTGATGATTTCACTACTGCGGCTGAGCCGTATGGCTCCTAGCCTCCGTAATGAATTAATTCAACAAAAACAAATGAAACATCATTATTAATCATTGTTCAATGTGAGAACCAATTATATGTCTCGAAGAGAGGCCTCATTCTCCTTTTTATAATAGAGAAAATTGTAATAATGAATTTTTCCATACGCTTTATATGAAATTTTTATATACGTGCTTTAAGCTGAATAATTTTGAGTGAATGGTTTTTGCATATGCTACTCTATGAAATTTTCATATACAATGTATGAATTTCTCATATACCAGCAGATTTTGTGCAACTTTTATATACTGTATATAAAAATATCATATATTTTCACATCGTGGTAACACTGTTCTGTCTGCGTTTGACATACCTTATTGACATTGCATATTGTTGGCAATAGTGCATTCAGTTAACTATAGAATAAACATTTAATATTTGTTATTTACTGTCATTTTTTGTTGACATTAACAGCTATTTAGTTATTACAAATAATGCAATGGATAATAATGCAATAAGCAAGGTTTGCTTAGTAGATATTACAGCAAATGACTTAGTTACGTGCAATTGTTGTAGAGTATATCACAAAAAAATGTGTGCTGTTTAAGCAAAGGAACAACCGTTGGAATGCATGTTGTAGTCCTTCGAGATTATTGAAAAATGTACAATCACAGTCTCAAAATATTGAATTGACAAGTAGTGACAATGAATATGACACTCCAAGTAAACTTAAATCAAATGAATCATGATTATCAGATATCAAGCAGGTCTGAGGTCAAACAGAGCTGAGGTTCTTCTCGAGAGTGGAATAAGAAAACGTTCAAATAGTATCGAAGCTAATTCGTGGATCATGGGATTCCAAGGAAACAAATTAGAACTTATAATAATGAGATTCTTGAGTTACGAAATGATGTAACAAGAATTGATAAGTCTATTTAAGCTATTCAACTTATTGTTGATAGTAAGTTTGTTGATAATAAAGATAATGATGGTTATTTAATATACTGCTGCATTAAGGGAAAAAAAGAACCACAATTAAGGAAGAGAACATTCCTATATATAGTTGTCCTGATGCTAGTGATGTTTATGAATTACATGGAAAAGAGGTTGTAGGTTTTGGGCTATATGCATTCAAGTTGCAAGTTAAGAATGAAGTGATGATTGCAAATTAGATAAAGATTTCCTCTACAGTCCTACGAAGTCAATTAAGTTAAATGAACGCCTAGGAAACGTTCCGTATTCTCGTCTTGAGAAAACTTGTACCAGATAGTGTCAGTCTAAGCCTATATTCATTCATTTCGTTAATGATGAAATTTCTTGAATGCTGTTTCAGGAGTTAAGAAAAATTGTAAGA
Source organism: Aphidius gifuensis (assembly GCF_014905175.1). Taxonomy (NCBI): domain Eukaryota; kingdom Metazoa; phylum Arthropoda; class Insecta; order Hymenoptera; family Braconidae; genus Aphidius; species Aphidius gifuensis. The sequence continues at coordinate 9,521,114 of NC_057790.1, forward strand.
CACACACGTGAAAATGTAAGGGGAAAAAATGTCACTGAATATGCGCGCACATGCGTGATTTGCGTAAAAATTTAGAATGATTACTGAAATTCCTTTTAATCGTATCAAGATTACAAAAAAAAACCGTAAGTTACTAATATACAGCGTTAGATTATTGCTGATTACATGAGATTTCTCAAAATTATTGTTAATTACATAAGGTTACAAGAGTACTTAAGATTGCAATGATTACATGATTTTTCTGAAATCATCACTTGCAGGAACTGTTTCTCGTGAAGTTTTGGGTAGGGTATTTGATTTAAATTGATCTTAAAAACCAGTAACTGTTTCCAGTAAATTTTTGATGAAACATTTTAAGGAGGCTAGGAGCCATAAGCTCAGCCGCAGTATTGAATGTGACAACCGAAAAAAAAAAAGTCAATAACTTTTGAAACACTGAACTTAAAGGATTCGTTTCCAGCTCAAAAGAAGCGCCTTTGAAAACTCTTTTGAAACCATTCGTAACAAGATGGAATGTTGTATTTTGATGCTCTTACACTGAGAGAAATCTCGGATTTTGACAAGCGCGTGCCTTCTTCATCCAAGTAGCCTACTTAATCGAAGATGGCCTTCTTCCATAAAGAAGGTGCTAGTAAGGCGGAAGAAATTCGGCATTTAGTTGAAAAAAGTGTGCATCTTTAAAATAGAACTACTTTATTAAATATTCAATAATGTATGATTGAAACTTGAGCAACTTCAATCAAGTAGGATAATGCAGTAACGGTGGCCAACTAGGCAATACTGCAGTGTCATTGAAAGTACTTTTGTATTTTTCTCGATCGAATACTGATAAGATTTAAATAAAAAAAATGACCAAAGTTACACAGAAGAAGCAAAGACTGTAAAAAAAGCTTATGATACTCTGAATAACGTGCGAACAATTAAAAAAAAAACGCGCACTTCTTTATCGAAAACCGATGCAACGGGAGTTCATGAGAAACGTTACAACATTCAACGTTTTTCAGCCAAACAGTCGCTTCTTCTCTGAAGAAGTCCTTAATTTATAAGATTCAGGTCTTGACTAGATTTCAAAATATACTATTTTTTCGTCTACGTTTCAATCCAAATTCATTCCTCAATTGTCATTTAATTCCGAAAAATAACCTACGTCGGCAGCCATCTCAGATACAGGAATTCGAGTGCGATAGAATTTAAACCTCAATTACTGTCATAGAAATATGAAATGTTTTTTACTAGAAGGTCACTTCTTCTCTAAAGAAGTGCTTGATTTATTTGATTGCTAGTGCAACTTGATTTGAAAAATATTTATCTGTTGATCTACGTGTGCATCCTATCATATTTTAGATTGTCACTAGAATCTAGACACTACCCTACGTCAGCTGCCATCTTGAATACAAGAAATCAGGTCAGATTCAATTAAAAATTGACAACTGACGTAAAAACATTTAACGTTTTTCAACCAAACGGTCACTTCTTTTCTGAAGAAGTGCTCCAATCATTAGATTGTCAGTGCGACTTGATTTAAAAAAGAACCGTTTGTTCTTTTACGTGTGCATCCTATCATATTTTAGATTATCGATAGAATTTAAACGATTGCCTATGTCAGCTGCCATCTTGAATACAGAAAAACAGGTCAGATTCAATTAAAAAATCGTCAACTGACGTAAAAACATTTAACGTGTTTAAGCCAAACGGTCACTTTTTCTCTGAAGAAGTCCTTAATTTATAAGATTCAGGTCTTGACTAGATTTCAAAATATACCGTTTTTTCGTCTTCGTTTCAATCCAAATTCATTCCTCAATTGTCCTTCACTTTCGAAAGGCAACCTACGTTGGCAGCCATTTTGGATACAGAAAGTCGAGTGTGATTCAGTTTAAGTCTCGATTTCTGTCCGAGAAATATGGGATGTTTTATACTAGAAGGTCACTTCTTCTCTGAAGAAGTGCTTGATCTATTTGACTGTTAGTGCCACTTGATTTAAAAAATATTTATTTGATGATCTACGTGTGCATCCTATCATATTTTAGATTGTCACTAGAATCTAGACACTACCCTACGTCGGCTGCCATCTTGAATACAAAAAATCAGGTGAGATTCAGTTCAAAACTTGATTACTGTCCTAGAATTATTACAAGACGGTCACTTCTTCCCTGAAGAAGTGCTTGATTACTTTCATTGTTAGTCCACCTTGATTTTAAGAAACACCGTTTGTTCTTCTACGTGTACGTGTAATCATATTTTTAATTGTCATTAAATTCCCGAAAATAACTCACGTCAGCAGCTATCTTGAATCAAAGAAATTTCGTTAGATTCAGTTTAAAACTCGAATACTGTCCTAGAAATATTGAGAGCTTTTGACCAGACGGTAACTTCTTCTCTGAAGAAGTGCTTCATTTATTTAACTGTTGATGCAACTTGATTTCAAAGTACACCATTTTTTCGTCTCCGTTTAAATATAAATATATTCTTAATTGTTATTAAATCCCAGAAAATAACCTGCGTCAGCAGCCATCTTGAATAAAAAAAATCAAGTCAGATTCAGTTTAAAACTTGATTACTGTCCTAGAATTATTAAAAGATTTTTACAAGACAGTGACTTCTTCCCTGAAGAAGTGCTTGATTATTTTAATTGTTAGTGCAACTTGATTTCAAGAAACACCGTTTGTTCTTCTACGTGTGCATCCAATCATATTTCTCATTCTCAATAGAATCCAGAGAATACCTTACGTCAGCAGCCATCTTGAATACAAAAATATCAAGATAAATCTAATTCAAAAATTGGTGACTGACGTAAAAATATTCAATTTTTTCAAACAGACGGTCACTTCTACTCTGAAGAAGTGCTTGATTCATAATATTTAGTTTTGAACTAGATTTTAAGATATACTGTTTTTCAGTGTACGTTTCCATCCAAATAGTTTTCAAATTCATAATAAATTTTGAAGATTACCCTACGTCAGCAGCCATCTCAAATAAAAAGAATCAAATCAAATTTAGTTCAGAAATCGGCAACTGACCCCAAAAACATTTGACGTTTTCAACCAGACGGTCACTTCTTTTCTGAAGAAGTGCTTGATTCATATGATTTAGTTTCAAACTACATTTCAAGATGGACTGTTTTTCAGTGTACGCTTGCATTCAAATATATTTTAATTATAGCTTACGTGATTTTCTGTGGCTAAATTAATTCTCTGTCAATTGACATATATACCGTGGTGGCACCAGTACTCGGACACACCCTAGTAGTCGGACACTTGGCTGTTATTCAGTAATTATGCCGATAGTTTTTATTTTAAAATTCAAACAATTTTTTAAAATATTTCTACGTCTCATATTCTTTAATTTAAACACACGGTTTTTTTTTTATAAATAATAGAAATATTTTTAAATAAATATTAAAAGTAGAATAAAATTATGTGACACTTGAACAGCTTCAGAGGGCACTGTGAGTAGTCGTCGTCGAGTGATTGCTACTAATTAAACCATCAATTTATGCGTCTATCAAATATAATTAATTTTTGTGTTTGATACCAATTTCCGTAAAAATGTTTGAATTTTCCGATTAGATAAAAAAAAATTTTTGATAAAAATTTTATAAATATAAATAATAAAGTCCGACTACTGGGGTTCTTTTATTTCATCAAATTTTATCTAGGACCAGTATCCGGACACTAATAACAACTAGTAAAACTGACAGCATTATCAAACATAACCTAAATTTGTTTGTCGTTGATATTTTTTTACCTGTCTAGAAACTGGTACCCTAACGTGGCTAACGTGTGCAACAACTGGTTCTCATATATTTTAGATGTCCGGATACTGGGGAAATTGAAAAATTTTTTAATTAATTAAATTTTCACTGAATTTATAATTGATACGAATTTTTTTTTTTTTTAATAAAAGGTATTATTATAAAGAATTTAAAAATAATAATGATTTTTTTTTTTTTTTTTTAAATATATTTTTTATAGTTTAAATAGTTTAAAATTACGTCTCTACCGTCCGAGTACTGGTGCCACCACGGTAAATGTGGTAACATACTTTTCATAGACATTTTTGTCATAGCTTTTTATTCATTCAAGTTTCATTTATATAAGTAAATAAAAAGTTATAGGAGAAATGTCTATGAAATGATGTGGCCAGTGGCCACACGTTCATTCATGGCGGATTAATTTAACCAAAGATATTATCACGTAGGCTATAAATAAAATATATTTGAATGCAAACGTACACTAAAAAATAGTAAATCTTGAAATGTAGTTTGAAACTGTATCCTATGAATCAAGCACTTTTTTAAAAAAGAAGTGACTGTCTGGTTAAAAACATTGAATGGTTTCACGTCAGTCGCCGATTTCTGAATTGAATTCGACTTGATTTTTTTTATTCGAGATAGCTGCTGACAAAGTTTATTCTTTAAAATTTATCGAGAATTCAAAATATATTTGGATGCAAACGTACACTGAAAAACGGTATATCTTGAAATCTAGTTTAAAACTAAATCTTATGAATCAAGCACTTCTTCATAAAAGAAGTGACCGCGTATGGTTTAAAACGTTAAATGTTTTTACATCAGTCACTGATTTCTGAATTGGATTTAACTTGATTTTTTGTATTAAAGATGGCAGCTGACGTAGGGTAATCTCTGAATTCTATTGACAATTAAAAATATGATTGGATGCACACGTAGAAGAACAAACGGTATTTTCTAAAATTAAGTTGCGATAACAATCAAATAAATCAAGCACTTCTTCAGAGAAGAAATGACCATCTGCATAAAAATATTGAATGTTTTTACTTCAGTCGCCGATTTCAGAATTGGATTTTACTTGATTTTTTGTATTGAAGATGGCAGCTGACGTAGGGTAATCTCTGAATTCTATTGACAATTAAAATTATGATTGGATGCACACGTAAAAGAACAAACGGTATTTTCTAAAATTAACTTGCGCTGACAATCAAATAAATCAAACACTTCTTCAGATAAGAAGTGACCGTCTGGATGACAATTTTGAATGTTTTTACTTCAGTCGCCGATTTCTGAATTGGATTTAACTTGATTTTTTGTATTGAAGATGGCAGCTGACGTAGGGTAATCTCTGAATTCTGTTGACAATTAAAAATATGATTGGATGCACACGTAGAAGAACAAACGGTATTTTCTAAAATCAAGTTGCGCTAACAATTAAATAAATCAAGCACTTCTTCAGAGAAGAAGTGACCGTCTGGATAACAATGTTGAATGTTTTTACATCAGTCGCCGATCTGTCTTCTTAAAGATTTATAATTCGAGATAAATTCGCTAGGTGGAGTTTATGACTTCTTATTCTCGTAGGTTTATTTCAAATTTTATAACAATCCATGATTACATCCAAAAAAAACTTATCAGAATGAACAGAATTTTTTTTCAATTCAGTAACACCACTCTTTAATGAGAACGTTCCCTTCTTTAGACAAGAAGTGTAGCGTTTCTTTAAAGTTTATTGTTCAAGATTCGATCGCTAGATGGAAATATGTACTCACAATTTTCGTAAGCTTAAAATGATTGCATATGCTTAAAATCTGCTTTGAAAAAATGTAAGAATATCAATAAATATATAATTCACTCACACTGGCTCACTGGCTGTTATAGCCAAGAATCGGTATAATGCACTTTGACTCGTGGTAGTGTATTTTGCTAAATGCGAGAATGTGTGAAAGCAGATATTTTATAAATATACAATAAATAAAATAATAAAAATAATAAAATATTTATAAAAATAATTATTAAAATTTTTTTTTATTTAAATTTTCCCTCCTTTGACGGATAGTCGTAAAATGTAAATAAACCTTGTTGTTTCTATTATCAACTGACATTCTTATTCACCGTATCCAAAGTACGCTGTGAAAAAAAATTTCACGTATTTTGCCTAGTAAATTGAGTATCCGCGTCAACCTTTTTTTACTCAGAAGCAAGAAAATAATATTTATTGCTAAATTCATATTTTTGGTAAAAAAACTCTCCCTACTTCAGAGAAGAAGGCACTGATTTTGACTAAACTTACAAAATATTAGATGAAACTTTAATTCTCCATAAAAAGTTATCTTTTTGTATATATTGTGTAACGATTCTCGTTGCCTTAAAGGCTAAGCCACATAGACAATGGTTCGACTCTTCAAATAGCGACATCATCAACATCAAGTCACATTAGAATAGGGCAAATTCCCCCTCTTTTCGATTTGTAAAATTTAAGGAAAATAATTAGTGAGTGAAAACTCGCTCTCTTGTCTTTGAGACGTCAGACTGACTGGACCTCTGTTTTAACCAGTCGTCTGGCGACAGTGAGTTTGAGGTTATTTTTGTATGTTAAACATGGTGGATCAACCACCATGTGGTACTTTCGTTTAGCTTTGATTTTATAATTAACTCAAGGCCAATCCTCGAATTAATTATGATACTTTTGATACATTCGTTTAATAGATTTGTTTATTCTTTATTATCTAATTGATATTTTGTTGGACGCGGTCCCCATTAGTTTAGGAATTTTGAGATAAATATGGATTAGTAATTAGTATTCTGAGTTACGTTGGCTATTTGAGTTGCGTTTATGTTTGAGTTTGTTTGATAAATAAATATGAAGTAAAATGAATTAATGGTGTTTCTTTTGTTATTATTTTGGGTTATTTATTAGTTATTATTTTCAGGTAAAATTAATTATAACAGCTTTATCCGGCCCTTCTACCAAAACCCACACACTGAGCGACCCTGCGGCTTTCCTCTAGATTGCTTGTTTCGGTTGTTTTATTCATTGTTTATTTGTGTAATTGTCCAGGTATGATTGTGTTCTGAGTGCGAGATTGTGTTAGGCCTTTTTCCGGTTTTAAGGTGATTTGAAAACCCCTGATTTTATTTATTATGTTTTTTTTGGATACGAATTATTATTATTATTATGTTGGATTTATTGGATTTTAGTTTGATTTGTTAAAAAGGACAATTTACAGGTAAAATGGCGGTAACAAGCGGTCCGAGAAGATAACTGGCAGAAATGTTATGTTACAATTGAATAATTAAGAATCATTATTACAGAATAATTCAACGATTGTAAATATTGACAATTTTTTTTCTTTTTTTGAAACAGGATTTACCTTTCTTGTGTGAAGAAGCGTTCGATGCAAATGTATCGGCTCCTTGGTACATTTCAATTTATGGAACTATCGATAAAATAACTATGATTTGCAATCAGTTATTTTTTTAAATTCTGTCAATCTGATTTGTATTTGTTTTGATAGTTCAATTCGGGATTTTGACAAATAAGGAATGAATTGTGTATAAGCGTGGCACGTATCACGACTAATCGCTACTGCCTTTGTGTGATATAATAGTTTAGACGAATAAAATTCTCCGTGCTAGAATAAAAATGCTGTAAAATTTATACGATAATTTAAATTCAGGAACTCATAATTTCGATTATTCTATAGAAATTCCTACATACTCTATAACGAAAAAGAAGTAGCAACTGAAAATTCTTACATTTCAATATTATAAAAAATTTTACGTAATCGAAAAAAAATAAATATTAAACATATCGATAATTCATTGAAACTCAATTACATTATGCTTATTGCCAAATTTATATTTTTAGAAAAAAAATTCCCCCTACTTGAGAGAAGAGGGCACTGATTCTTTACTAAACTCACCAGATAATTATTTTAAAAATTTTGCTTTTCAATGAATTTTTTTTCTAATTCCATTGATAGTACGGTTTTTTAATATGTAATTAGTACATCTTTTTTTGAATCACATAGCTCCTTACACTGCACTACTTGTAAAAATGAAAAAAAATTGTTATAAAATAGAAGAAAAATTTTTATCGAAGGCGGTGGATGTTCTCAGATAAGAATTACACTTCTTCGGTGAAGAAGCAACAGTTTTGTTCTAAATTATTTTGGAGTAGTTGTAAAATATAGGCGTCATTGAACCATCTATTTCCTATTCCAAAATATAATTGTTTTTCCGATTATCAACTGCTGAGTACTACGCGTAAAGAAATAAATTATTGCAACGAAATTACTTCAATCAAGAAGGGCCTTCTTGTCTGAAGAAGCGAACTTCTCGTCAAAATCTGAGATTTCTCTCAGTATACCACATTTACCTATCGTGTGACGTAGTCAATGTGGTGGTGCTTTATCAATTAGTCTGTGAAATTATAAAATTTACTTCAAGTCCAGCTACCATTGAGTGCGTCCGAAAAATGAAACTTGTAAAAACACATCTTGGTGACGTGGCCTTGCCACATCACGAATAATTGAAAATATATATATTGTACCATAAACAATAATCTATCGTATAGTCTAAGCATTTAATAAATAGTTTACATAATGTTAAATATAGAAAACTGTGTCTTTATTAAATTTTATTATACAAATTCATAATAACTTCAACTATGGAGGTCCGAAAAAAACGTTAAAAATGGTGCCGAAAATAAATTGAGATATAGACTTTCTTAGACTATTCCCGCTATGAGCAGACAATAACATTCAATTATAATAATTGAAAACAATCATTTGACTTATTAAATTTGAAATAATCATGGCCCTAGCCAGGGTATTGAAAGTTTTCAATTTTCAACAAACGCTACCAGATCTTTTTATTATTTAAATTCACCGCGGTAAGTCAACCATTTCTATGACTTACCGACGACAAGCTTTTAGATCTGCGTCTTGTCTATTTTGGCGCTAGCGACTATCTAACTTGGTTGGTAGCCTTGCTGTCTGAAGCTTAAACTGCCCAAAAAGCACCAACAACTCAGCCCTTCGCTCGCTGACGCTCAAGGCAACCGGGCCTTTAATTTACCTCAATTCAATTTAGATTTAACGAGCTTCTGTCTACCACGTGAATGGAAAAGTTAATATAAATGTATCTGGTTAATCTAGCCTAATCTTGAATCTAGATATTAAAATATTAACTGCATTAAATTAGCAATAGAATTAGTTTCATTATACTGTTAATGATTTTTAACTCAATTAATAATTTATGATTCTAAATGGATGAATGGTATCTTGAGAATCAGCCTGTTGCACAAGTAAAATAAATAGTGAAACTAAACTAATCATCAAGAGTAATGTACGGTAAATAAATTATAAAGTTCTCGATAAATTGTTAACGTCAAAATAATTATGAAAATAAGTTATATCACATGTCCGCATGGACGCCACCATCTTGGTTGTATACATAAAGTGTCTACCATGTAAATAAGGTGCTTAGCAAATAAATAGAGTGTCCATCAATTAAAGTACAGTGTTAACAAAAAAAGTTGGGTGCCATTAAAATAATTACGGTGTTTTCAATTATTTCTACAATAAAATATAAATCCTAATATACCAGTTGTTCACGTGTTCGTTGGGGGACGCCATTTTGTTCCTGTCATATTTCTACTTACACTAATTCAAATTGACTTGTAGTCTCCATAGTAATCTGTAAGTCAAGTCTCGATCTAGTGTCATCTCGTTAAACCTATCCTTTTCCGTCTGTTGCTTCCCAAAACCTCAATCCTTGTCCGTCGACTAAAAGAGTTACAGTTTTCAGTGTAGAATAATTGATAGTGTTACGTCTTGCTATCAATATAATAAATTAATTAATTAATTAATTAAATATTTAGTAAATTCAAGGGCATATAAAATACCGAGTAAGCAATTAAATTTTTTCTTTTTTATTTTTTAAATTATTTTTATTTATTTTAGCAAAATCAACATTTTACCTTTTTTTCTCACAATATTATATTTTTTATTTTTTATTATTTTTGCAAACCGTAGTTCAAAGTCACCTTAGCTACTCGATATTTTACATCCGTTGACGTTACAAATAATTCTTTAAGTAAAATATTAAATGCTGACTATCGTGGGACAGGTAAATTATAATTGGTCAAAGATGTTTCCACCTAAGATCATCCCTACTTTTTAATTTCATTTTTATTTTTATGGGAATTATTATTTTAGAATTCAAGGAGCTTCACTCTTGCGACAACTTTTGTTTGGACAATATCTAAATTAAATTTAAATCAATTTTATGAAATCAAATATAATTAAATAAATAATAAAATCAATTGAACTTTTACGTTTCTAATAAATAAAATTGTTAAAGTGAATTTAAATAAAATAATCTTTGTGTTTAAATTATTATTTTTCCGTTTATAAATTGACTGTTCCTAATATTATAAAATTATTGACTTTGACATTTCTCCGAGGTGTTGTTTTCTGTGCTTCGAGTTTATTTTACCGTTTGGATTATTCGAGACTACCAACATCAACAGGCGACCATCCAGATTGACACGCTCTCAACATTTGTTTCGGATTATTCTTACATCAAGGTACATCTACAATCATACACATTCCCTCCTAACCCGTTACCCTGTAGGGAATAACAAAATAAGAGGATTTTATAAAAATAAGTTAAATATCAGGCTCATTAATTTGTATTAATTTCAAATTATTATAATATTATTTTTCTGGTTAAAAATTCTTCTTTTTTTTTTGGTCATTTCATAGAAAATATAAATTAATTAGCCTGGTACGTAACAATAGTTTTTTTTAAGACAACTAGAGTTTAGGACTTTTCGAAACAATTTTTCAACAACTATATTCGAAAAAGTCAATGACGAATAGATGGACGTTAGTGTTAACAGGTTGAAACTTGGAAAAAATTAAGAAGCCCTGTGGTTTAGAGGTTAACGCGAGAGTATACGTTGCCATGCATGACCTTACGCCAGGACCTTTCTGCCCCTCACCCACTTAGTTATACGTTACCCCGACAAAGGTTTTTCTACAGTAGTGTAAGAAGTGAATGTGTTATCGTAATATGTGCTCGTTACTCTGATTAATAAACTCAGTTCATTACTTTTGTACGCATCTAAAAAAGCTGGAAAAACAATAATAATGTCATATTTTTCTTTTATAAATTTGTGTAATACCATGTTTCATTTCGATATTTTAAAAATGTAATAATTTCTTACAGACACGTTTTCAAGAAAGAGATATGTATGTGATGTTTTTGATACCTTGCATGACTTCTCTATGTTCAAATACTGTGTATAGCCTCACCGTTTTGAACTACTGTGTACAATTTCATCGTGTAGAGAATAACCTTGTTCAATTCCACCTTGTTCGAATAAACCCTGTACAAACCAAAACAACTCTAAAATAAGATTCGCTTCAATAGTTATAACAATAACAATACCTTATAAAAAATTGTTATAAAATTTTTGTGTTTCTTCTACGAAACATTTTTGTTTATAAGAAAAAACTTTTTTCTTAGTTTGAAGCTTATTAATGTCGAGAATTATTTTATGTTACAAGGGCAGTGGGAACAATGTGTGAATTTCCAAAGCGCAAGAGGGGTAGTGCGCTTTTTAGAAATTCACACATTATTACCACTGTCCCTAGTAACATAAAATATGGTTCGTTACATGTGCCCAATCAGAGAGCCCGCTCACAACTCATTTGGAGGGGAAACACTCGCCAAGGCTCGTGCTTGCCCCTCCAAATTCGTTGAGAGCACACTCTCTGAGTGGGCACTTGTAACGAAATATACTATTCCTGTCAGTGATAACTTTCATCTTATATTAATAATAATATTTTTGCAGTGTATAGGGTTATAAACTAATTCGAATACAAACTTGGTAAATGCAGCAGCTTGAACAATCAAAACTTTCCGTCCCGTTTTTTGTTGCTCAACAACCACCGGATATCCATCTATAGGATAATCGACGAATGGTGGAGTACCTGAAAAAATTTGAAAAATCTTTATCAATCGAAGGCTTTAAAATAGTATATTGTGCAACAAGAGTGGTAAGTTGTGTTTTATTTGATGCTGTGCGTACACATTATCAAATAAAACACACAGTTACCACTCAAGTTATACACGATATTTTATACCATGAATGCAGTCTAAACGAGATTTTACGCGCCACAAACTAGACTTGTCAAATGTTCTAAATGTTAGTTGTCATAATCGTAGTTTGTTATTTTTCTTAAAAAAAAAAAAAAAAAAAATAATGTTATTAAATATTAAAAAACAATAGATAAATCAACATCGCGAAACACGTCGCGAAGCCCAAAGGGGAGTCTGGGGGGGGGATGAAACCTTCCCCAGCATAAGAAAAAAAAACATCCAATATGATTCAAATAAAAAGTATTTAAAATTTAAAATATTTACTAAAAATTATATTATTATTATTATTATGTAAACAATAATTTATTTACTTCAGTACTCCCCCTTGAATTTTTGTTTTTAATAATAATGATTAATTAGTAATTTTTTTTAAATAATCATCGATTTAGTTTGACTAATCCAATTGATGATTTTAATTTTTTCAAAACGTGGTCTTGCTATTGATTTAGTGAATATATCTGCTTGTTGTAAATCTGTGTTGACATACTGTGGATTAATTTCAGGGTCATTGAATTTGTCAAAAATAAATTTGTATCCTATATCAATATGTTTTGATTTGCTTTCAAATTGTCTAATTTTAATCCATGATATAGTACTCTGATTATCAATGTATAGTTTTGGTATTTCTATTTGAGTTTCCAATAGTTCTTGAAGAAGACAGTTGCTTCATATTAAATTTGTTGTTGTTTGACATGCTGCTACAAACTCGGCTTCTGCTGTTGATAAACTTACTGTCTTTTGTTTCTTGGATGACCAGGCAATTGGTTAATTACCAAGTTTAATTATACATCCTGATGTTGATTTTCTTGTTTTTGTGTCACCAGCAAAATTAGCATCAGCATATCCAACCAGTTCAAGATTATTATTTGCCATAAATTTTATTCCCATATTTACTGTTCCTTTTAAATATTTCAGAATGCGTTTCACAATATTCCAATGTATTTTTTGTGGATTTGAGCAAAATTTGCTTACATTATCAACAGAAAATGTGATATCAGGAAGTGTTATCAATGGAAGAAATAGTGGACTCCCAACAGCCTCTCTGTATGGAATATTCTTTGCTTCATCAGTTGTTGTTGTTGTTGTTGTTGTTGTTGTTGTTGTTGTTGTTGTTGTCAATATATTTAGATCTTGGTGATTGTCTGATGGAATGCTTACAGTATTTGCTGATTGCATGTTAAATCTTTTCAATACTTTTTGTATATATAATTTTTGATAGGCTATTATTGATCCATCAGCTTCATGTTTTAATTGAATACCTAAAAACATATCCATATTTAATATTTTTATTTTCAATTCTTTTTGAAGATTTTGAAGCAATTTATTTATTTCAGAGTTTTTTTTTGATAAAATGATTCCATCATCTACATATATGGCTAAAATCAAACATTTATTTAAATCTCCAGGTAATTTGAAAACACAGGGATCAGCCTTGGTTGGATGTAAATTGAATTTGTTTAAGCAATTTACTAATTTCTTATTCCAACACCTTGGAGCTTGTGTAAGACCACTTCTGTTTAGCTTACAGACTTTATCTTCAAATTCTTCAGGTTGTTTCATATATACTTCTCCATCTAGATCACCACATAAAAACGCAGTTTTGACATCAAATTGTCTTGATTTTATACCATTTATCGTTGCCAGTTTTATCTTATTGAATCATACTTGACTACTGGACTAAAGGTTTCAGTATAATCAAAACCTTCTTTTTGTTGACATTATTTTACTACTAACCTTGCATTATATTTATCAATAGATCCATCTGATTTATTTTTAGAGAATTTTAATTTCCTATTGTTTTCGCTTTTCTTCTGGCCCCCCCCAACCATAGTAGACACCCCCCCTAAAAAATTTTCTAAGTCCTTTAATCTCAACCATGGTAGACACCCCCCCAAAAAATTTTCTAAGTCCCTTATAATCTTAACCAATACGATATATATGAAAAATATAAAGAAAAATATAGAAAAGTGACTGAATATAAAGAAAAAAACGATAAATATGGGAAAATATCAGTAAATATAAAGGAGAATATAGAAAAATATCAAAGAAAAATCGGTAAATATAAAGGAAAATATAGAAAAGTGACTGAATATAAATAAAAAAACGATAAATAAGGGAACATATCAATTATCCCCCCCCCCCCCCCCCGAAACTTTTCTAAGTCCCTTAATTAATTTAAACAAGATGAATATGGAAAATGAAGAAAAATATAGAAAAATAAAGAATATATAAACGAATAAACAAAATATAGAAAAATCACTGAATATATAAAGAAAAATACGATAATTATAAGAAAATATTAGGAAAATATGAGTAAACAAAAAAGAAAAGTATAGCAAAATATCATGGAAAAATCTTATTTAACAACAAGATTTTCCAACAAAAAGATTTAAAAAAAAATTATTAACATGATAAATTATTAAATATTCAAGTTAAACAAAATATATACGATCACTGGAGGATTAGTGAGAAAAATTAATGAACAATACCCATCAATGAATAATAAAGAAATAATGATACCAGTAGAAGCTAATATAAAATTCGATGACGATGAGGAAAATGAAAATATACCAAAAATTAATTTCGAGATCAAAAAAATAGAAGAAATTGTACATCTACCAATTAATTCATTTGCAGGCAAAATAATTTTAGCGAAAAAAAAAAAAAAAAAAAGAAAACTATTCAATAATAATAATGACATTATTTAGATATCATCGCAATCATAATAGCAATAAATAAAGTGGAATTTATATATGCAATGTCAGGACGGTTATTAAAATAAAGAACTATTGTTCTTTAGATATTATTGATTAGATTAAATTATACATTAGCAGACGACAGTGATTATTAAGTAAAATAAAATTTAAATGAAAAAAAGTTTGATTAAACTAAACAAAGATAATTAATTTACCAACGGAAATATATTTTAGATTGAACTAACTTTATGGAATGAAGAGGCAGAAAATTCCTAGGGAAAAAAGGGTGATGTGATAGCATTAAAGGAATTGAAAATAAATGAATATAAAAAAATTAAAAATATAACGACGACTTCAGCAACAACTAAAACGTTAAATCCTGATTCAACCGAGAGAAAAAAGTAAATAAAATAAATACAATCGAACTCGACAATTTTGTAATAAATATTTAACATTGACAGGCTAAAATAATAGTACAACAAAATGAATAAAAACGGAGAGTTTATAAGGTTAGAAGAAAGCGATTCTGGACATGGAGATGACCCATTAGAAGGAACAAGCAAAATGAATGAAAATTAAATAAATTTTAGTTGTAACAATAATCATTGTAACGATAGAGAATGAAATAAAATTGTAGTCACGAATTTCGATATATATTAAAGAAGAAATTAAAATTCCCCCCACAGGGAAGGCACAGTTGCTTCAGCAACTGTATGATCATTTTTTTTTATTTTAAAGATCCTTCTGTTCTTGAGGATGTTGGAATTTTTTGGAGCATGTACCATATTCCATGTTTTATTTACTTCTAATGCTTTTATTTCTTCATTCATAGCAACTTTCCAATTTTCCCAATCTTCATGATTTTTTGCTTCATTGAGTGTTGTTGGCTCATTAGAAATAAATGATTGAGCTTGATAAGCTAGCATCAGCATACATGCTGTATGTGGTTCTTCATTTTTACATTTCTCACTCAAATAGTCTTCATTCAATCTCTTCTTGGTGATGTAAATTCCAACACATTTTGTATGGTACCAGTTTTGACATGTTCCATCACATTGTATCCAATTAATCTTTTTAGTTTTTAGTTCTGTACAATTTTCTAATACACAACGTGTGTTATTATTATTTTGTAGATCTTCTTGATTTAAAACTTCACTTGATTCATCATTATGATGTACTGGTTCATTTTCTTGATGTACCATTTGATTTAAATTGTTTTGTTGATGCACAGATTCATTTTCTTGATGTACCATTTGATTTAAATCATTTTCTTGATGAACTTTTTCATCTTCTTGATGTACTACTTCATTCAAAATATTTTCTTGATGTACTATTTGGTTTAGATCATTTACTATTTGATTCAACTTATCTTCTTGATGTATCACTTGGTTTAAATCATATTTTGGATATAAAGGTTCATCTTCTTGATGTACCATTTGATTTAAATCATTTTCTTTGAATATTACACCTGTACATATTTTTATTTTATTGTTTATAGGTGACCAAATTCTGTATTGTTTTGGTAATTCTCCATAACCAACTATAACACCCTTTTCAGCTTTCTTATCCCATTTATGTCTTTTAATTTTTGGAATGTGGACAAATACTTTTGTGCCAAATGTTTTGAAGTCATTAAGATTTATCTTTTTATCCAACCAGATTTCATATGGAGTTTTGTTCTTGATTGAGCTGGTACCTGTTCTATTTAAAATATGTACTGCTGCATTAGTAATTTTATGGATAATTTAGCTGCATGTAGCATCGTTCTTGCACATTCAACAACAGTACGGTTTTCTCTTTCAATACATCCATTTTGTTCAGGTGTATGAGGTGTATGAGGTGTTGATGTTTAATAGCATTTTCTAATAATAACTTTTTCATTTTTTCATTAATAAATTCTAGACCACTGTCAGATCTTAATCTGTTAATTTTCTTACCAGTTTCTTTTTCAAATCTTTTTATATAATTATTACAACATTCATGAACATCACTTTTAGCTTTTAAAAAATAAAGATGACGGTAGTGACTGAAATCATCTTTGAATAAAAGGAAAAATTTTGATCCTCCCAAGGATAGTTCTTCCATAAAGCCACAAACATCAACATGTACTATTTCACCTGCTTCTGTGCTTGTTGTATAATTATTTGTTCTGTAAGATCGCCTCTTCATTTTACCTAATATACAATCTTCACATTTTTCATTTGATGTGTTAGCTTGTATACCATGATTTATCAAAATTTGTTTAACGTGAGTATGATTCTGGTGACCCAATCTTTGGTGCCAATTTTCAAGACTTTGAGTGTCTGTTTTTCCAATGAGTGCATTTTCTTCAAGACGTTCTGTTGATTTTACTACTTGTAATTTCATTGCAAATAGTCCTTCAGTTCTTTCTCCAAGTGCTTCAAGTACACCATTCTTTTTAAATAGACATTGTGTACTTGTTGTTGTCATCGTAAAACCTTTGTCAAGTGCATTACTTACTGAAAATAGATTATATTTTTAAACAGGAACATAAAGTACACTATCTAAATGCTTATCAGTCCAGCAATTATTATTATATAATTTTACATTAATAAATCCTTTTTCTTCTGCATATATTAACTCACTATTACCGATTTTAATTGGTATTTTTATTTTTAAAGGTTCAATACTAGTCAACCATTTTTGTTCACCTGTCATGTGGTGTGTGGCTCCAGAATCAATGTAACAGCTTGTGTTGGACAAATTTATGGTGGATGTTGATAGTACTACTTCTTGGATTAAGTGCACCACCAGATTTGGATTTGTTTTTCGTTGGTTCTTTATCATTTATTCTTTTTGTACATTATTTTGCTCAATGTCCTGGTTTACCATAGTAATTACAATTTCCTGGCTTTCTATTCGTCTTGTTATTTTTGTATTTTTGTTTATTGTAATTATTTTTATGAAAACCTTTAGCAGCAAGAGCTTCACCTGATTCACTTGAACTTTTATTGTTTCTTGACTCTTCAGTTTTAAGTCTGGTGACTAAATTTACCAGTATTCTTTCTGCTGCAGCTGTCGACTCCCAGGCCGTGCAAAAATGAGTAAGATTAAGAAAAAGTGGAATTTTGTTTGATGTGAGTTTCATAGCAATGTATACAGGGTGTCTCATTTCAATAAAATCACGAGTGTCCTCTCAAAAATATCACTTTAATAAAAAATTGTTCAAAGAATTACTTGGGTTCACAAGGAGTCGTCAAGAAAAAAAATTGGAAGGAATTAAACAACGAAGTTTTTTTATCATATCTTATATTTTTTGTCGAAAATTATTTTTACATATAGGTTTTAACGAAGGGATATTTATTGCCAGATTTAGTGACATCATGACTACGGAATGGAGTAAAAAAATACAAGTACTACACCTTCTACACCTTATACCTAACGACTACGACTACACTATGACAATGACAACACTATTTATTAGATTTCAACTACACGGAAAAATTTGTCTGGACAATGCCACTATTAATTGCAGCAGTATGGTTACAGGCACTACATGTATACGTTTGGTGATTGCAACCATCTGTTCAGCTGTGACAACTGAATAGTGATGTCGACTGATACGGTATTTGGTATTTTACCGGTATTAAATACGGTAAAATACGGTATTTGGTATCAAATTGAAATACCATACCAATATGCCTTTTACCGATTTTTCCATGTAAATACCGTAAAATACGAGTAAAATTTTCGATACGGTATTCTTACAACTATATAGGTGAAAATACGGTATTTTCTGTTTTTGGTACCAGCAAAAAAAAAATTTTTTTTTTTTTTTTTTTTCTTTCATATAAGTAATTTCTAGATTATCAACCGTGGCACTGGTCATTAATAGCGGCCATATTTGATATTTTGTTTTATTGTCAAATGTCAATTGCTCAGCTGTTTTTATTATATTGCACATTCCACATTGACATTATTATTTTAAAAGTCGATATAATAACAAAGAAACTATTTAAGTGTAATGAAAATTTATTAATATAAATACTTCTTCCAATAATACTAACTTTTTTTATTTAAAAAAACCTTATTTTTTTAAGCACAAATATTTTTTTTTTTTTATATTTTAATTTTGCTATATAATTTATTTACTGAATTTATTTATTGAATTTATTTATCATCTATAACTTCGTATGTATTTAATTTTATTTATACAATAAAATCAAGTTATGTTCATATATTTTTTATTTTTCAATACCATGAGTAACATCTCTATAGTTGTAAATACGGTATTGGTATCGAAAATTTCACTGATACCGTATTTTTACATACAGATTATTGATACGGTATTGAATGGTAAATTACCGTATCAATACCGTATTTTGTACCGTATTTGGTATCAAAAATAAAATACCGGTATTTGCACATCACTACAACTGAACTTATTTCAAGTAATATAGTTCAGATATCACAACCAGACTTATAGTGCTCTCAACTAAAGTATCGTGCCCTCAGCTATACACGCATGCGCATATGATGTTTGCTGTTTTTTTGGTTGTATTATGTGACGAGTTGTACTCGCCCACCTTAAATTTATATATTATTATTATTTCATTTTATTATTATTATGTTATCGGGTGGGGCTGGCCAAATAAGAAGGGGATCGTTGTTGGGGAAAGGGAAAATTTCTCTCCTATTTAAACTGATGATCCAGCTGAATAGGACACTTCGGTTTTTGCCTCCCGACTATTAAGTTCGAGTTTCTTGAGGAGCCATCCCAGATTCTCGAATAGTCTTACCCCCACCCAGGTATCGGAGCCATCCATACCTAAAACTTAGGAGCAGGAGTCATCCTCTCCTAAAAAGTCCCCCTTTATATCATGTATAGTTGGTCAGCCTTGCTTCGTTTTTTTAGTCAGTTAATTATTCTTTTTATATGTTATTTTTCTTGTTAAAACCATGACTTGAAGTTAGGTTTCATTATTTTATATTTGTGTTCTACTTATTAGTAATTAATAATTTTGATAAAACGTAATTTACGAATAGTAATAATTTTTGATACTTAAATTGTCTTTATAATAAATAATCTTGTTGTTTGTGTGCCATAATTATCGTTTGTTAATTAATTTATTGTGCTACCCTTGATTCTATCTTTTCAGTGACTTAATTTTAACATTCTTTACCCGGCCCTCTCTCCACGAACCAGCATACTGAGCGACCCAGGCAAACCCCTCAACTTAATTTTAGAATTATATTTTCAGGAACGGATCAGCATCATTGGACTCATTGGATTATTGGATTTTCGTGATTTCTGTGATTTTTGTGATTTCTGTGATTATTTGGTATTTGGTATTTGGTATTTGGTATTTGGTTATTTGGCTATTTGGTTATTTGGTTAGTTTTAGTGACGTTTTTAGGTAAATTTTAGCGTCGTAGAATAAAATTTTCCGTCCCCCCTATTTTGTCTGTAACATTAGTTGATCCGTGTCCCGAGAAAAATTTTAAGATTGAGTGAGATGGTAATGTCACGTTACAAAATGGCGCCCAAACAGGGACCTGAATGACAAAATTCAGGTTCCTACTTCCCCCCTTTTTTTTTTTTTTTACATGTATATTAGAATAACTACAACCCGCGTCTACCCCCCCCCCTGATAAATTGATAAAATAAAAAAAAAAAAAAATATTTAAAAAAAAAAAAAAATAAAAAAAAAAAAAAATTTAAAAAAAAAAAAAAAAAAAAAAAAAAAAAGTAAACCCTTTAAAAGAAAAAAAAATATATAGAGAATAAATAATAATAATAAAAAAAAAAAAAAAAATACAATTAGACTTTGTTTTAAACCCACAAATCCCCCCCCCGAAATTAGAAAAAAAAAAAACTACAAAACCCCATTCTAAAATTTAAAATTTCCCACCCTCAAGCTTCGCTGGTATTCAAGACAATGGCCGTCGAGTTGACCGCGCTTGCGCGACAACCGACGACGCTTCGTCGTGCGATTTTTGTGCCCCAACCGGCACAACCTGTTGGAACATCGCACGAGGGATATCGCGTCGCGAGTTGCCCGCAGATAATACACAAAAATAAAAAAAATATAATTTAATAATAATTAACACAAAAAAAAAAAAAAAAAAAAAAAAATAAAAATAGGAAAGAAGAAAGAAGAAAAGGATTAAGTGAGAAAAAAAAAAAAATAATAATTGTGTGTAGCGGTGATTAGTGTTAATAGGAAAGAAGAAAGAAGAAAAAAAAAAGAGATTTTGAGTTGTGTGTGTAGGCGTGAATTGGAAAAAAACAATAGTTAGTTTTGTGGATAGGAAGGATAGTAAGGAAGGAGATAAGTTGTGTGGTCGGTGCGTATGCTGTGTGGTTGGGTTGTGTGCTGTGTGTAAGAAAAAAAAAAAGTGCGACAACCGACGACGCTTCACTGTGCGATTTTCGTGTCTCAACCGGCACAACCGGTTGATACGTCGCACAGGGAACATCGCGTCGAGGGTCGCCCGATAAACAAAGAAAAAAAAAAAACTAACTAAGACTAAATAATTAACATAAAATAAAAGATAAAGCAATATAAAAAAAAGTGTGCTAGGTTGTGTGTATATAAAAAAAAAAAAGTTTGCGTGTGACGGATAGAAGGAAAGGATTGTAGTTGGACGTAGGTTGTGTGTATATAAAAAAAAAGTGTGCGTATTTTGTGTGTGACGGATAGGAAGAAAGGATTGTAGTTGGACGTAGGTTGTGTGTATATAAAAAAAAAAAGTTTGCGTGTGACGGATAGAAGGAAAGGATTGTAGTTGGACGTAGGTTGTGGGTATATAAAAAAAAAAAAAGTTTGCGTGTGACGGATAGAAGGAAAGGATTTGAGTTGGACGTAGGTTGAGTGTGTATAAAAAAAAAAAGAGTGTATTCAGTGTGCTTTGTAAATTAGTGAAAAAAAAAGAGAGAGAGAGAGAAAGGATTCAGTGAGGGTTATTGGGTTATGGGAGGATTGGAGACACCGAAGGGATATCCAAGAGGCTATATCGGGTACCGGGACAAGGGGATTTTCGTGAAGGAAAATAAACTGGTGGAAGGAAAAGACATTAGGATTACGACGCATTATATTTTGGTGCATTCTTATTGTCACCGTAATAAGGTAAGATTACCAGATTTAATTAATTTTACTACACAAACAAAAAAAAAAGAAAAGAAGAAAAAAAAAAGTTTATAGTTCCTGCCACATATATTCCCCCCCCAAATCTCGTAAACTCGTAACCCTACACAAGTACCCCCCCCATTACTATAAATTCATTGGCATGCCCCGTTATAAAATAAATAAAAAAAAAAAAATAATATATCGCGCACGCCCCCACTCATTTATTGTTATACCAAAATCCCCACTATAAAATTAAAAATGTATAGACAACCCCCCCACTATTGACCCGTTATTTTAGTTACGATTTTCCCCTGAAAAAAAAAAAAAAAAAAATATATATATATCTATTAATATTGATATAAAAATATATAAGAAAAAAAAAACTATGTTCATCGGCGAGTCATCCCGGAACCATAGTTACGAATCCCATTTATTCCAGATTAATTATGTTATAGAAAATTAATTTCTGTTGTAATAATTAGTCAGCCCACCGGAGAAAAATAAATTCCCCTTAATCCCAGGACTAATTATGTTACGATAAATTAAATTTTGTTGTAATAATTAGTCGGCCCTCCGGAAAAATAAATAATTCCCATTTTTATTTGACTAATTATGTTATGATGAATTAAATTTTGTTGTAATAATTAGCCGGCCCTCCGGAGAAAAATATAAATCCCAATTATTCCAGATTAATTATGTTATAATAAATTAATTTTTATTGTAATAATTAGTCGGCCCTCCGGAAAAATAAATAATTCCCATTTTTATTTGACTAATTATGTTATGATGAATTAAATTTTATTGTAATAATTAGTCGGCCCTCCGGAAAAATAAATAATCCCCATTTTTATTTGACTAATTATGTTATAATAAATTAATTTTTATTGTAATAATTAGTCGGCCCACCGGAGAAAAATATAAATCCCATTTATTCCAGATTAATTATGTTATAATAAATTAATTTTTATTGTAATAATTAGTCGGCCCTCCGGAAAAATAAATAATTCCCATTTTTATTTGACTAATTATGTTATGATGAATTAAATTTTATTGTAATAATTAGTCGGCCCTCCGGAAAAATAAATAATCCCCATTTTTATTTGACTAATTATGTTATAATAAATTAATTTTTATTGTAATAATTAGTCGGCCCACCGGAGAAAAATATAAATCCCAATTATTCCAGATTAATTATGTTATAATAAATTAATTTTTATTGTAATAATTAGTCGGCCCACCGGAGAAAAATATAAATCCCATTTATTCCAGATTAATTATGTTACATAATAAAATTGTTTTTATTGTAATAATTAGTCGGCCTCCGGAAAAATAAATAATCATTTTGGCTGACTAATTATGTTATGATGAATTAATTTTTATTGTAATAATTAGTCGGCCCACCGGAGAAAAATATAAATCCCAATTATTCCAGATTAATTATGTTATAATAAATTAATTTTTATTGTAATAATTAGTCGGCCCACCGGAGAAAAATATAAATCCCAATTATTCCAGATTAATTATGTTATAATAAATTAATTTTTATTGTAATAATTAGTCGGCCCTCCGGAAAAATAAATAATTCCCATTTTTATTTGACTAATTATGTTATGATGAATTAAATTTTATTGTAATAATTAGTCGGCCCTCCGGAAAAATAAATAATCCCCATTTTTATTTGACTAATTATGTTATAATAAATTAATTTTTATTGTAATAATTAGTCGGCCCACCGGAGAAAAATAAATTCCCCTTAATCCCAGGACTAATTATGTTACGATAAATTAAATTTTGTTGTAATAATTAGTCGGCCCTCCGGAAAAATAAATAATTCCCATTTTTATTTGACTAATTATGTTATGATGAATTAAATTTTGTTGTAATAATTAGCCGGCCCTCCGGAGAAAAATATAAATCCCAATTATTCCAGATTAATTATGTTATAATAAATTAATTTTTATTGTAATAATTAGTCGGCCCTCCGGAAAAATAAATAATTCCCATTTTTATTTGACTAATTATGTTATGATGAATTAAATTTTATTGTAATAATTAGTCGGCCCTCCGGAAAAATAAATAATCCCCATTTTTATTTGACTAATTATGTTATAATAAATTAATTTTTATTGTAATAATTAGTCGGCCCACCGGAGAAAAATATAAATCCCATTTATTCCAGATTAATTATGTTATAATAAATTAATTTTTATTGTAATAATTAGTCGGCCCTCCGGAAAAATAAATAATCCCCATTTTTATTTGACTAATTATGTTATAATAAATTAATTTTTATTGTAATAATTAGTCGGCCCACCGGAGAAAAATATAAATCCCAATTATTCCAGATTAATTATGTTATAATAAATTAATTTTTATTGTAATAATTAGTCGGCCCACCGGAGAAAAATATAAATCCCAATTATTCCAGATTAATTATGTTATAATAAATTAATTTTTATTGTAATAATTAGTCGGCCCTCCGGAAAAATAAATAATTCCCATTTTTATTTGACTAATTATGTTATGATGAATTAAATTTTATTGTAATAATTAGTCGGCCCTCCGGAAAAATAAATAATCCCCATTTTTATTTGACTAATTATGTTATAATAAATTAATTTTTATTGTAATAATTAGTCGGCCCACCGGAGAAAAATATAAATCCCATTTATTCCAGATTAATTATGTTATAATAAATTAAATTTTGTTGTAATAATTAGTCGGCCCTCCGGAGAAATATAATTCCCATTTAAAATTTGACTAATTATGTTATAGTAGATTAATTTCTGCTGTAATAATTAGTCAGCCCTCCGGAGAAATATAATTCCCACTTAAAATTGACTAATTATGTTATAATAAATTAATTTTTATTGTAATAATTAGTCGGCCCTCCGGAAAAATAAATAATCCCCATTTTTATTTGACTAATTATGTTATAATAAATTAATTTTTATTGTAATAATTAGTCGGCCCACCGGAGAAAAATATAAATCCCAATTATTCCAGATTAATTATGTTATAATAAATTAATTTTTATTGTAATAATTAGTCGGCCCTCCGGAAAAATAAATAATTCCCATTTTTATTTGACTAATTATGTTATGATGAATTAATTTTTATTGTAATAATTAGTCGGCCCACCGGAGAAAAATATAAATCCCATTTATTCCAGATTAATTATGTTATAATAAATTAAATTTTGTTGTAATAATTAGTCGGCCCTCCGGAGAAATATAATTCCCATTTAAAATTTGACTAATTATGTTATAGTAGATTAATTTCTGCTGTAATAATTAGTCAGCCCTCCGGAGAAATATAATTCCCATTTAAAATTGACTAATTATGTTATAATAAATTAATTTTTATTGTAATAATTAGTCGGCCCTCCGGAAAAATAAATAATCCCCATTTTTATTTGACTAATTATGTTATAATAAATTAATTTTTATTGTAATAATTAGTCGGCCCACCGGAGAAAAATATAAATCCCAATTATTCCAGATTAATTATGTTATAATAAATTAATTTTTATTGTAATAATTAGTCGGCCCTCCGGAAAAATAAATAATTCCCATTTATACTAGACTAATTATGTTACGATAAATTAAATTTTATTGTAATAATTAGCCAGCCCTCCGGAGAATTGTAATTCCCACTTAAAAATTGACTAATTATGTTATAATAAATTAAATTTTGTTGTAATAATTAGTCGGCCCTCCGGAAAAATAAATAATCCCCATTTTTATTTGACTAATTATGTTATAATGAATTAATTTTTATTGTAATAATTAGTCGGCCCACCGGAGAAAAAAATATAAATCCCAATTATTCCAGATTAATTATGTTATAGTAGATTAATTTCTGCTGTAATAATTAGTCAGCCCTCCGGAAAAGTACAATTCTTATTCCCATCATACGATATTAACTTTTATTTATTTTTATTTAGAATTAATTGAGTATGGAGAGTAAGAAGGACCTTGTTGGAAGGAGTGGGAGTCATCCCCTCCTAACGTTTCCCCTCTTCTCCCGATGAGAAGTGAGAGGCTATCCCCACTTTTGGCCAGAGTTTCCCCCACCCTTAGAGCTGCTCGCTAACCACTATATAAGCTGACGCAGGGCGTCCGACTAGTCAGTAGTTAATCGCGCGCGAACCTGTAAGGTCAAGGATATAAGTTCAAAATATTATATGTGCAGTTTATTACTTTAGAAGATTTATTTAGTTACAATTTAATTTCTGAGTTGTTGTTTATTTTAATTGTGTTAATTTGTAGTTGCCCCCTCCATTATTTATAATATTACCTGCGTCAATTTAAATTTGCCCTAATTTTACGTTGCCACACACGATCCCTACGGTGATATTATGGGTGATGAGGAGACATCCTCACCACCTGGACCATCGGGTACTATACCCAAGCGTCGTGGGCGGAAACCCAAAACCCAACCAGATCAACTTGAAGTTGATGAAACCCCAGCGGATTCAACTAGTGAAGGAGACTTTCCTCCTAAGAGAAACACCCGCAATCGCAAGAAAATAACCGCGGACCCCCCCGTCAATATTTTCGTCACAGGCGCTTCGCCAGAGGATCTCGGAGCTACATCCAGACCACCTGGTGAGGGCCGTGTTCCTACCCCACCTGTTCAGAACGCAGCCCAAGGAACTGACCCAGTTTCGCCCCCATTAGTCGATATTAATGAACCCCCTAAAAAGACTGCTGCTAGACCACCCCCAAAGACAGTTACCAAAGACCCTGCTGTTTTTCGCAGCACAATTGGGTCTAGGTATTTGGCCACCCACAAGAACATTGACCCATTTGCACTAACCCCCAACCCCGCGAGCAATCACGAGCTTCACGCCGGCAGTGGTTACCGTAGTGACTGCCGCTTATGCGTGACTGAACGTTTTAATAATATATTACGTACTCGTTACGCCGGTCTAGACGATGACGACCCAAACAATGAGCCTGCCTCATCCACCCGTGTTAATCCACCTCAAGGAGGATCAAACCTCAATCCACCCACGCGTAATGAACCCCGTTATCCGGTACCTAAACGCGTACTTACGCCCTCGGTTGAAGATTTTCGGATTTCCGAAAGCAGTGCTCATAACCACAGCATGCCCAATTTATTACGTATTTTGGGAAGCTGGAGGCTGACTTATTCCGGCCATCCAGGCGAAGATGTAGAAGAATTTTTATATCGAGTGGAACAAGCAAGGTTGTGCACAGGCGCAAGTGACCGTGAACTGCTGCAGACTTTGTCCTTCTGTATGAAAGGCCCCGCCCTAACTTGGTACATGACGCATGAAGCTGAGTTTGATTCTTGGTTAGCCGCGAAGGCAGCGTTTCGCGCCAGTTTTTCCGACCCCGATTACCAACGAGCATTACGCGAAGAGATCGATAAACGCGTTCAAGGCCCAAACGAGTTAGTTCGAAGCTTTATATCGTGTATGCGTGGTCTATTTCAAAGAACAGATCCACCCTGGTCTGAATCAGAGCGCGTCCACTACACCGTCCGCAATATGTTGCCCATTTTCCAACGCCAAATTTCACCCCGAGACTTCCCAACAATGTGGGAGGTAGAATTGGAAGCGTTGCGCCAAGAGAAGATTACGCAATCTGCCCAACAACGCCGATTACCACCTCGACCTGAGCAGTCGTTGTGTCCCAGTTTTGCTTGCCCAACATTCCGGTCACACCCTAACCCTGTTCCACGTCAAGGTGTTCTTCGCTCTTTGGTAGAAGAGGAGCCATCCCTACAGGGAAGCGAGGAACATGATTTATTGATGGAGGACGAATTACTGTCCACCCTGGGTGATTTACTCCAGAAAAAGAGAGAGGTCACCTGGCCCAAGACCCGCAACGTCACGTTTGCCACCCCAATCGCGGATTTCCCTGAACCAGGTCCCAGTCCTTCAGCTGTACCCAACTTCCAGCCTTCTAATTTAGTGGAATGTTGGAATTGTAAGCAACCCGGTCATATTTTTAGGGATTGTCAGGAACCCCGAAGAAGATTTTGTTATCGCTGCCGTCGACCGGATGTCACGTTGGTTACGTGTCCATTTTGCAATCCGGGAAACGACAGCGGGAGAGCATAACTTCGGCACATGCAGCTCCCGTTTCAATTTCGCCGATTAACAACCCACCATTGAAACCAGTCGAGGCTACCCAGGTCCCACGGATAGTTGACATGATTGAACCCGATTTATTACCCAAGGAGTTGGTGAAGTTGTGCTTAAACCGTCTGGCTCGGTAGAAACTCCAGCCGAGACGTTGGCAGCTCCACCAGCCCCGATCCCCAGACTTCGTGCCTTCCATCTTAATATAATAGTTGGACCGGTAATAATTCGAGCCTTGGTTGACTCAGGAGCTAACCGAACCTTTACTGGGCTCGAAACGTCCCAACTCCTCATTCAGTCCGGTTTCAAACAACGTGATGTACTCCCGCGACACGTTATGACTGCATCAGGTCATCTTGAAACAATTAATACTGCGGTTACAATCCAAAGTTGAAGGTAAATCCACCTATGGACGCATTGATTTTACCCACCCTATCCGAGGATTTTATCCTAGGGTTAGACTTTCTACAAGCCGCCGGTATGGTCATTGACTTCAGCGACCGATCATGGTATTATCATGACAATCCGGAGCGAAAGTTCTTGTTTGTGCCCGTTGATAAAGTAGCTCAGGTCGTACAAATGAACGGTCTCAGTACCCTTACCCCCCACGAAGAGCTTCAATTGGAACAGTTCTTAGCCAAAGAATTACCCCCCGTTCTAATTGAAGACGATAAATTCCCTATAACCCACCTCACACAACATCACATTGACGTAGGTGAAAGCCCCCCCATTAGACAAAAGCCTTATCGTGCTAACCCAGCAATGTGTGGAGTTATGAAAGAAAAAGTAGACCAAATGTTGAGAACTGGAATAATTGCAGCTTCACAGAGTGAATGGGCGAGCCCTGTTGTTCTAGTTCCAAAAGGGAAAGGTAACTATCGGTTTTGTATTGATTTTCGTAAGGTAAACGCGGTGACGAAGAAAGATGCATATCCAATCCCCGATATGTCTTCCATCTTGGACGAGCTGCGTCAAGCCCATTTTATCACCACCATCGATTTATCACAAGCTTTCTTTCAAATTGCCCTAACACCCGAATCGCGAGAGATAACCGCTTTTGTCGTTCCTGGCTACGGCCTTTACCATTTCCTGCGCATGCCTTTCGGATTGTCCAATAGTCCTGCAACGATGCAGCGGCTCGTCGATAAATTGATAGGTCACAAATATTATCCCAAGGTTTTTGTTTACTTGGATGATATAATCATAGTGACACAAACATTCGCGGAACATCTGTCATATTTAAAAAAGGTGCTAACTGATTTGCGCAGTGCTAATCTTGCCATTAACCGCGAGAAAAGCCATTTTTGCTGCGCACAAGTTAAGTACCTGGGCTTTGTGGTAAATCGCGACGGACTCATGGTCGACCCGGACAAAACCTCCCCTGTGGTAAACTATCCAGCCCCGAAAAACATCCGCGAACTTCGTTGTTTCTTAGGAATGGCTTCCTGGTACCGAAGGTTTATCCCGGAATTCGCGACCTTGGCCGAGCCCCTTACCCGTTTAACCAAGAAAGATGTTGAATGGGAATGGAAAGAGCCCCAAATCAATAGTTTCCGCGCCCTGAAAATTAAATTGACCACAGCCCCAACCCTCGCATGCCCAGATTTTACCCTCCCCTTTACCCTTCAAACAGATGCAAGCAGTGTTGGACTCGGAGCAGTGCTAACCCAAGAATCCAATAAGGTCGAAAAGGTAATCGCGTATGCTAGCCGTATGATGTCCGAGACCGAAACGCGTTACTCTGTTACCGAGCAGGAATGTTTAGCTATGATTTGGGCTATACGTAAATTTCGGTGTTATTTAGAGGGTTACAAATTCACCGTTATTACAGACCACAGTAGTCTTCGTTGGCTTAACAACTTGCGTAACCCCACCGGTCGATTGTCCCGCTGGGCATTAGAATTAATGCAATACGACTTCGAGATAGTTCACCGTAAGGGAGCCCTCCATCATGTCCCGGATGCCCTTTCACGGATCCCCGACCAACAAATTGAAGCCCAAAACTTGACTGATGTTGACGATAGATGGTACTGCCAAAGGTATCGCAAGGTGGAGTCATCCCCAGACAGTTATCCTGACTGGCAGATCATTGGTGGCCAACTATATTTTCATAGACCCTTGTCCTATATTTCAGTCGAGATTCCCGACCTGACGGCCTGGAAATTGGTAATGCCTCGTCATTTTCGCGAACGAGTCGTGTTGGAATGTCATGAACCCCCCCATATGGGCCACATGGGCATTGATAAAACTTATCGTAAAGTCTCTACTTTGTACTATTGGCCTAATATGTTCCGTGAAGTAGCGTCAATAGTAGCCCGTTGCGAGATTTGTCAGAGGACTAAGTTTGACCAAGGCAAACCACGTGGTTTAATGGGCACTCGCGTTGTACAAGAGCCATGGGCAATCGTAGCTGCCGATATTGTTGGTCCCCTTCCCCGTTCTCGAGCTGGCTATGCGTATCTTCTGGTCATGCAGGACCAAATGACCAAGTTCATAGAACTGGCCCCCCTCCGTCAAGCCACGGGAAAGGTTATCCGCGAAAACTCGAGGACCTCATTTTATTTCGCCATGGTACTCCCCGGACTTTAATCACTGATAACGGCACAGAGTTTGCCAATAAGGAGATTAAATCCTTGGCTATCTGGGCCGGTATCAAATTACAAAATACTCCCCCATATCACCCCCAAGCAGATCCGGTGGAACGGGTAAACCGCAGCCTCAAGACTATGCTTCGCGCATTTCTTGATGGCAACCACCGTGACTGGGATCATTATTTGCCCGAGTTTAGGTTTGCTTATAACACAGCTTACCATGACTCCCTTTTATCCACCCCTTCATTTGCCAACACTGGGCGCGAACCTCGTCAGCCCCACACCCTTCGTAATGAAATCGATGAAGACCTGCTTGTCACCCCCATCCCCATGACCGAATGGAATAAGAGAATGAAAAGACTCAACGTCCTACGCCAAGCCCTAATCTATGCCCGAGGTGAGGCTGAACTGAAACAGTCCACCCAATATAATACCCACCGCCGCAAAGTCGAATTTGACGTTGGAGAATTGGTGCTCAAACGAACCCATCCCTTGTCTAACGGCCCCAAATTTTATTCAGCCGGCTTAGAAAAGCCGTTTGAAGGCCCCTTTATAATCACCCGAAAATTCTCGGCCACCCGTTATGAGGTTTCCGATTTTTCCGGAGTCATCCGAGGTGAAATATCCATATCAGACTTGAAGCCTTGGGTTAAAGCATTGGATCAGAAAGTAGTTAAAAGTCCACCCACACCTAGTAATTAACCATGCTATACCCTGTTTTGGGAAACCCAGTAGGAGACATCCCGGGCGACCCATAAAACTTAATTATGCAAATTACTAATCTCTACTGTTGATGGAATTTAGATGGAACAAGCTGAATTGGGAGATATGGACCCATTATTACTCGCCACAGTTGAGACCACACCACCAATGACGTCATCCGCAGAGGAATCAATGCTGCACGAGACATTCACATCAGCTGTTGGAAATACCGTCACAACACCCACCATCTCACCACGTCGGCCAGTTGCTAGCAAAGATCTGGCAAAGCTTGCTGACAGCGGAGCTGGTATCCTCAGTGACGTGAGCGAATCTGAGTTTAGCTTAAGTGACGAAGAGGTAGGGAATATTGCGTTTGAGCACAGCAATGACGAATTGATGTGGCCCACTAATCCACCCCTTCCCAAAGCAGTTGTGGAGTCATCCCCTGCAGGCCTTCAGCCAACCCCCCACAGCTCACCAGACGCTGACTGCCTCGACCTCGGCGTCTTATTCGGAAAGGATTTCAAGGAGATGGTAAGCTCGGAGCCATCCGCTGACCAAACATCTACCTTGAAATTTGATTCACTGGACCCACGACCAGGTGACAACTATCATTTCACTTTTGGAAATTTTGATAAGCCCCTTGATTCTGCGGCCGCCCGCCAACTCAGTGATCCCGGATTGTATTTGGACCGGAATCTCGAGGACGACCGTAGAATCCAAACCCCTTACTGTGTGGAGTCATCCCCAGTAAGTTCCCCAGAAAAATCCCCAGAACCTCATAATAGTGCTCCTGCTCTCATTGTGGAACAGTCACCAGCTGCGAGCTCATCCGCTGGTGATGGCTCTCCGGGAGCCGGTAGTGCTGTTAGTCACCCTTCTGGTGCGATTCCCAAAGCAAAACCCCCTTCCCCCATCAAAACCAAGAGGACTCGCATCCGTTGCAGCCTGTGTCACGGCCGTAGCCACCTTCGCAACAATTGCCCCGACCGTCCACTTGAGCTTATTGACGAAATAGGCTCACCCCGTTCAGTCGACTCAGGTGTGGACGCTCATTCGGTCTTTTCCGATAAAACATCACCAAGCCCCACTCCCCCTGCAATCCCAGCTCTAATGAGCCTAAAACTACCACCAATCTTACTCAACCCTTTTGTAGCCAAGTCGTTGCTGCCCTCAAACGCACAAAGAGGTTCAAAGCGGGGTTACCGTTCAGGATCACGGCGCCCAGCCGAACGATCTGGAAATCCAAGGGCATACGAACCCAAATGCAGGGATTTCGATTGTCTTTGGAGGGATCCAAGGTACCCAGGTCCTGGACCCAATGACCTCGCTCCATGTCGTGATCCCAAATGTAAATTGCGTCGTCACTGAGGGTATCATTGTTCATATACTTTTTTTTATTTGTTTAGTCAAGTATTGTGATAAGGAGATACGTGGTTGGACCACGTATGAATAAAAGTACAAATAATTGATAATAATAATGTAAAACAAAAAAAAAAATGTAAGACTGATAGACGTCACGAGGGAGAAAAAAAAAGGAGAAATTAAGGTGGATGTTGTGACGAGTTGTACTCGCCCACCTTAAATTTATATATTATTATTATTTCATTTTATTATTATTATGTTATCGGGTGGGGCTGGCCAAATAAGAAGGGGATCGTTGTTGGGGAAAGGGAAAATTTCTCTCCTATTTAAACTGATGATCCAGCTGAATAGGACACTTCGGTTTTTGCCTCCCGACTATTAAGTTCGAGTTTCTTGAGGAGCCATCCCAGATTCTCGAATAGTCTTACCCCCACCCAGGTATCGGAGCCATCCATACCTAAAACTTAGGAGCAGGAGTCATCCTCTCCTAAAAAGTCCCCCTTTATATCATGTATAGTTGGTCAGCCTTGCTTCGTTTTTTTAGTCAGTTAATTATTCTTTTTATATGTTATTTTTCTTGTTAAAACCATGACTTGAAGTCAGGTTTCATTATTTTATATTTGTGTTCTACTTATTAGTAATTAATAATTTTGATAAAACGTAATTTACGAATAGTAATAATTTTTGATACTTAAATTGTCTTTATAATAAATAATCTTGTTGTTTGTGTGCCATAATTATCGTTTGTTAATTAATTTATTGTGCTACCCTTGATTCTATCTTTTCAGTGACTTAATTTTAACATTCTTTACCCGGCCCTCTCTCCACGAACCAGCATACTGAGCGACCCAGGCAAACCCCTCAACTTAATTTTAGAATTATATTTTCAGGAACGGATCAGCATCATTGGACTCATTGGATTATTGGATTTTCGTGATTTCTGTGATTTTTGTGATTTCTGTGATTATTTGGTATTTGGTAATTGGTATTTGGTATTTGGTTATTTGGCTATTTGGTTATTTGGTTAGTTTTAGTGACGTTTTTAGGTAAATTTTAGCGTCGTAGAATAAAATTTTCCGTCCCCCCTATTTTGTCTGTAACATTAGTTGATCCGTGTCCCGAGAAAAATTTTAAGATTGAGTGAGATGGTAATGTCACGTTACAATTATTAAGATTAGATATTAATAATCAATAATAATTGTTCATGGATAATTTTGAGAGAAATATTTTAGTAAAATAGAAACTGGAGAAATAACCGGATGATTTTATCAAAATATAGAAATCAATATATTTTTTTTTTGTTAATAAGGCATCTGTCGAAAATATAAGCTTAACAAAAATTATGATGATATGGTTGTTCAGCTCTTACGGCTGAACAGTATAATTAATACAGCTTAACTCAGTTATTAGAACGCGAGCTCAGTTGCTGTAAACGAGATTCTATGCAACGTAATTTTGTATAGTTGTGGCAACAAGAAGCATAGCGGGATTCTCCAGAAGTTTTTTTCCGTGTACGTATCACTACAAACTAGATAGTCATATAGTAGTATCATCTACATATCACTGCTACACCATATTTCATTAAACTACGAATGACGACATAAAATTACTACGAAGGTTGTAGTGTTGCTGCGATAGACAATAATTGTGATACGATACGATACGATAATTGCGATAAACGGTATGATAATCAAAATTTTTATCGTGACGAGAATACGATGCAATACCATAATGAGGTCACGATAAATACGACAATATCGTCACAAAATTATTTTTTATCTATTCAATCAAAGAAATGAATAAATATTTTTATTATAATTATATTGAAGTCAAAATACAAAGATAAAATGATAATAAAATTTTATATTCTTTTTATTATTCGACAAATAATATAAATTTTCAGTACAAATCCAAAAACTCAAGTGAATGGGCGCTAGCTGTACATTTACTATTCATTCTAGAAGAGTTAATGAAGAGTTAATTCTAGAAGTTAATCATCTACGTTTTTGGTTTAGTTTGGACATAAAAAACAAATTTCAGTGACTACTCTAAAACTACTATCAAAAATATTTCAGTGAAAAAATATTACACGTGACTACACCTTCACTACACGCTACTACACCATGACCACACCAATGAATAGCCCCTAGGTTCTAAAGATACAAACTATGTAAGAATATTGTGACGTGCAAGCATACACGAGCACTAACCACCATCTTGATCTCACCAGAAGTAACGTGATGGAGTCTTACCAGTAAGCCCAGTAGGGTGTCGGCTGATATTATCCCATCGTAAATGAGGAAGTATCGGAATTCAAGCCAATATCTACATTATTTTACTTAGCCAAATTTATTACTTAGCTAGATTTGTTACTTAGCTGTAATCGTAGCCAAACAATCAATATCTACATTACTTTACTTAGCTAGATTTTTTACTTAGCTGTAATTGTAGCCGAACAATCAATATGTAGTTGTTTTTATTCAACTTAGTCGCTAGATAGTACATAGTTGCATAGTTAGATAGAACTTAGTTTTTTTTCGTGAAATTTTCCGGACTTAGAAAAAAAATGAAGTCCCTTATTTTGAAGCCAAAACTAGATAAAATAAAAGAGAACTACGAATAGTAGAAAAGGCCATAATCCACAATAAGCCGCCATGAGGGGCACTATGAGGTGCAACGTGCCTAAAATCTGGTGCGTCCGAAATAAGAACAACAACAAAAGTATTATGCTAGAAACCGAAAAATCTAGAAATTAATCAATAAAAATAATAAATAAGATTTTCCACATGAATTGTATTAATTATTAATAAATTATTAATTAATTATTAATATTATTAATTTATTTTTTTTCTAATTAAAAGAGTTATTAATTTTTATTTAGATAGAAAACAAATTTTGTTTATTTCACAAGAATTTTTATTTAAAATCAAATAAATTTTATTTGTACTGTACAACAATTTTTATCCGAAAAAGAACAAATTTTGTTTGTTTTATCAGAATTTTTATTTGAAGTTATATAGATTTTAGTAAGTGCCCAATAGATTTTGTTGTACAGAACCATAAAATTTGTGTCCCCGGAACCAACTAATACGTCATAAACAGCGTCACATATCTTTCGCAACGTTTACATGTTTTGCGTACTGTTGTTACAAAATAAATTTTGAATTATCACAATTTTTTTTTCTTTATCAATATTTTTTTTTTCTCATTTTATGAGTTTTTGTTTCATTGTTTTTCCTCTCTTTGTTTCCTGTAGTTCTCATTTAATAGAGAAAGCGTTTTTTGTTATTTATAATTTCAAAGCAGACTTGATAGCATGACTCATATATGAATTTTGGTGACTTAGTTCCAGAGGAAACCACGTTTCCAACCTACATTTTCCTTTATTCACGTTAATTGATATCTAATCTTTCTTATAATAGCAATTGTACGGACATCCGATTAATGTAATTCTTTTACTGTTCACAGAGATCTCACGATTAATTTGGCGCATTGACTTGCATCTTTACAGTTTCTATCGAGTAAGCAATTTACTTCTGAGTCATTGACTACTCGATAAAAGCTGTGCGATATGGATTTTTTTTTCTATGGGAATCAATAAATAATTTTTTTTCCAATAGTTTTTCCAATAGGAAAAAATAAAAAATATTAATCAAAGGATTGACTTTCACCTGACATATATTTGCATAATATTTGTTTTTCGACGACCCGGAATTGGTTGGTCTTATTTTGTGACGAGCACCATTATCTTCTGAGATATATTCTTTTTTAGTTTGACATTGATAATTTGTAGCTGAAGAAGAGTCATCGATTTTAATTGAGAAAAATGGATCGCACAGACAAAATAGAATTTAATTTTTCTTTAATTTCAATATTACTAAATCGATTTGCTGACAAGTTTCTTCCATGTTTCTTTCGATAGAAGATCATTTTATGAAATAAGAAAACCTTTAAATTTATAATTTATCTTCTAAATCCACATCGAAACATTCTTTATTTTTATCCACGAAGATTGAATTAAGTTGGGAACTTTTCACTCACTTTTTTGTACGAGTGTTGAAAATGCTGGTTGGTCAGATACCGAACTTGGTTCGTCAAATTTACGATTGTTTTCTGACGAATATTCTTATCCTTCTCTCTATTCTCTTCCACTAGAGTAAACTCTATTCAATTTTTTCAATTTTTTCGAATTACTTTGTCAGAAATTTTTCTTCTCAACTTTTTGATTTTACAAAACAAAATATGAATATTAAAAAAATTATTCATAAAGATAATAATTTAATTATTGATATGTTAATTTTTCTGCTGATTGAATACTTTTCTTCCATTTTTCTTTTCATTACTGTCAGAAAAATCAGGAGTCGATAGATAGCACAGGGCACTGACAATACTGAATTTGACAGTTTACATAAGTATTTTCCTGTGCTGACGGTTTAGTCAGGCCAGTCACTGTGAGGACTTAAACTGCTGAACATCAACGTCCAGCCATTAAACTATGCATCTTGCCTATGGAGCTGCATCGTCATCAGCATCAGTTGGAGGGGCAATTTTCACGCAAGTACCAATGTTCACAACCAACAACTGAACACTTGGACATTGGAAGCACCTGATAACTCACATAATTTGTGTCGTTACAAGAGGGACTTGGCTTACGACATGTATCTTAGTGTCACTTTGGACAACTTGGCATACTTCGTGAGTCTGCTTTTCCATTTAGCCTCAGTAGAATGTCGTTCCCATTCACCGTCATTATTCACACAGCAAGCTGCTAGCACGATAAATGTACTAGCTTGGGTCATTTTAGTATATCTATATCATTTCGGTTTCGCTTAGTGCTTCTATATTGTCTGTGGGCAAAATCAGGACATTAAATTTTTTTTTCCCCTTTCACTAAATTTAACGATTATTTCATTTCAAAGTTTTATTTTCCAAAATCAAAGATTCATGAAAGTTGATGCTAAGCCACCTGATAATGTGTGATCGGACAATATAAAAAGTTAAATTTGCCTTCAAAAGAGTTAAACATGAGATCAAAAATTATAAGTCAATTAAATTTACTGAGGCAATTATACAACCCGAGTATGTCAAGTAAATGTCTTAAAATAATGTCTATGTTATCAATGTTGTCAATGCTTTTGTCCCAAATGAATATCTAGTCTGTTTATCTGCAGTTACATTATTGCAGCTCGTAAACTGTTTGGTCCGCCATTTTTTTCAGAAGATTTATGTATACACTGGTCTCGATCAAGCTCACGCTTATTCCTATCAGATCATACCATGAATCAAATGAAAAATTAATTAAAGAATAAAATTACATAAGGCACCTGAATTAAGTAATATGAAAACGAATGAAAAAATGTCATATCTTGACTGCCTGATCAATCAAGTTTTTTACACTATTCTCAATGGCTCAATATATGACTTTAAAAAGTATTGATACAAGTTTGAAAAATGATGTTGTTCCGGGCAATGAGCAGCAACAAACTAACAATAATGAACATAGAGTATAATATTTAATTAAGGCAAACTCGTTTCTAAGTTCAGAACGCACTTATGCGACATTTGCGTGTCCTTCATATCCGTCGGTAAAAAAAAACAAAAGAAAAAAAAAAAAGTAGCGTGTTTTAGCTACTGACAGGGTGAATAGAATTGA
This sequence comes from Aphidius gifuensis, assembly GCF_014905175.1. Classification (NCBI taxonomy): domain Eukaryota; kingdom Metazoa; phylum Arthropoda; class Insecta; order Hymenoptera; family Braconidae; genus Aphidius; species Aphidius gifuensis. The sequence goes on from NC_057790.1 coordinate 9,559,250, forward strand.
TGTGTAGGAGTGAGAGAGAGCGACACGACAAACATTTTGTATAAGTTTAATTGTTGTATTTATTAAATGAATGGTTGATGTGATGTGATTGCTTATTAATATATGTTGTGATGATGATGATGATTGAGGGTCAATTATTGTATATAATTGGCCTGAATTAATACTCTAAATTTAACTCTCTACTTTATATGACAATCTCGTGACCATTGTATACGGATGTGAACCGTGCTTGTGAACCAACAAGACGCCGAGCGTGAACGTCGTCAAAGCAAGGCCCGAATGGCCCCGATGGAGCCCGACTATTTCCGAGCTGACTCAGTTGAACAGCACAAGGTGGCGCTTTCGACGCTTAGCCGATGCGGTGCTGCCTTTTGACAGCTAGCGAGAAATAAAGTAATCACTTGCCGAAATATACCGAATTAAATGCAATATCCTATGATTAGTTGCTACATATGCAACAATCTTCAGTAGTGTAGTTAAAAATGTTCTGGTATACGGGAAACCACAGGAATGTGGCTGGGATGGATGAGTGGTATTGAAATGGCGACAACGTCTGAATGACGGCCCGGGCACTCCAGGGGTGCGGGACGTGACTTATCGTCCATTCTGGCTTCCATGAGCGTCTGTAGTCATTTCGATTTTTTGACTAGTTTCGTCTAGTTTTGCCAAGTTTGATATAATTGACTTAGAAAAAAAAATTAACTTTTACAAAAAAAAACTAAGTCCCTTAAAAAAAAAAACTTAGATATCTTAGATATCTACATTATTTTACTTAGCCAATTTTTTTACTTAGCTGTAATTGTAGCCACACAATCAATAGTTGCATTATGTTACTTTCTCGAAAAAAAATTACAAAAAAAAAACTTGGAAAAAAAAATATTTTTCGGAAAAAAACTAAGCCCCTTATTTTGAACTTGGAAAAACGAGACAAAACGAGTAAAAAAAAAAATGACTACGATCGGCCATGATGACCATAATCTGCAATAAGCCGCCAAAGGAGGCAGCCTGGGGTGCCCGGACCTGAATTTGGTGACTGATACTGATTTTTTTTTTCCAAGTTTTTTTTTTGTAATTTTTTTTTTCAAGAAAGTAAAATTGGCTAGAATTACAGCTAAGTGAAAAATCTAGCTGAGTAAAATAATGCAGATATTGATTGTGTGGCTACAATTACAGCTAAGTAAAAAATCTAGCTAAGTGAAAAATCTAGCCATGTAAAATAATGTAGATATTGATTGTTCGGCCTTAATCAAAGCTTAGTACATAATCTAGGTAAGTGATATAATGCACGGAGAAAAAAAAACCGTAAAAATCACAGTATAAAAAGTTTATTTGACATTTTTTTCTGTAGTTTAAGATATAATACCGAATAAATGTGAAATTTACATTTATAAGAATACACGACAATTTTTTTTTTAAATAATTTTTCTTATAACATATAGTGGTTAATATATGACGGATGTATAAATGTTACATTATGGAACTAACCAAAACCTAAACCTAAACCTAAATATTCTGCTCTTAAACCTGACCCAAATTAATTTACAGTGACCGGGTCTCGAACCCTCGAACGCGGTTCGGAAATATGCAGACTACGCTCTACCCACTGAGCCATTCTGACAAACGATACTCGGAAAGATTTTTTTATTCTTATAAATCAATGAATAATAAATAAATGCGTTAGTAGATAAATAAACAAAAAACATAGATAAATAATAATTAACTATAAAAAACATGGAGAAAAAATTGAAACATAAAATTATTATTTTTTTTGTACGTGTTCAGTCCTGAAAGTTAAGGTTATCCTGGTGCTATCCGGATCAGGCAACTTCGATTCTAAAAAATAAATTATGTGATAATTTTTACTTAATTAAATCTGGATCCAGGTTGGATCAAGATATCCTTATTAAGGGTAAGTTAAAGTTATCCTGATCTAAAATGGATCAGGAAAATGGTTCTTAAAAAAATCAATTATCAGATAATTTTTATCCGATCACATCTGGATCCAAATTGAATCAAGATGTCCCTGTTAAGGATAAGTTAAGGTTATCCTGATGCTATCTGGATCAAGCAACTTCTATGTGAGAAAATAAATTATCTGATAGTTTTTACTTGATTAAATCTAGATCCAGATTGGATCAAGATATCCCCATTAAGGATAAGTTAAGGATATCCTGATCAAATCTGGATCCAAATTGGATGAAGATATCCCTATTAAGAATAAGTTAAGGATATCCTGATCCTAAATGGATTCGTTTGTGGTAGAGATACTTGGATCAGGATTTGATAGGGATACCTGAATAAGGTATCCTTACAATTTACCGATCCGATTCGGATCAGTGTTCAGGCGATCCTGAGCAAATTTCTACTCAGGTAAGTGACTCATGGCACATTGGTGTAGCTCTCTCGTACCATCTGCGTCGCTTTTAGCGGCAATATCCAAATTCAGTCCCGTGGCACTCCCACGGTGAGGGACGTGACTTATCATCCATTCTGGTTTCCATAACCATCCGTAGTCATTTTTATTTTTTATGGACTCAGAAAAAAAAAATTAAATTTTACAAAAAAAACTTAAGTACCTCAAAAACAAAAAAACTTAGATATCTACATTATTATACTCAGCTGTAATTGTAGCCACACAATCAATATCTACATTATTTTACCAGCAAAATTTTTTGCTTAGCTAGATTTTCTACTTAGCTGTTACTGTAGCCAAACAATCAATATCTACATAATTTTACCAGCTTAATTTTTCCCTTAGCTGGATTTTTCACTTAGTTTTAATTATAGCCAAACACACAATATCTGCATAATTTTACCAGCTTTATTTTTTCATGAGCTACATCTTTTCTTTAGCTAGATTGTGGACTTAGCTAGATATTTTACTTAGCTTCAATTATAACCAAAAACAATATCTACATAATTTTACCAACTTAATTTTTCCCTTAGCTATATTTTTTACTTAGCTGTAATTGTAGTCAAACAATCAATATTTACATTGTTTTACCAGTGAAATTTTTGACTTCGCTCGATTTTATTATATAATTAAATTTTATAAAAAAAAAACTAAGTCTCTTATTTTGAACTTGGCAAAAATAGACGAAATGAGTCAAAAAAAAAATAACTACGGATGGTCATGATGGCCATAATCCGCAATGAGCTGCCACGGGGGGCACTATGGGGTGCCACGGAACTGAATTTGGTTACAGCCTTTTCAGCTTTTACTGGAGGCGTTTTCGTTTCGAGCACCGCATATGGCACTCAATTGAACTACACAACGCATATGCCACTTAAAAAACTAATAGGGATTAATGTTAATTTTTTATCTAATGATTGTTCAGTAAAAAGTGCTGGAAAGTTCAAATCATGGTTTATCAAATCTTTCTAAAATAAACTAAGTTAAAATAAATCTATAATCCGTTACTGTGCTGTTGAGAATATAAATAATTCAGCTGAAGCAGAAATCAGTTCACTCTCAATAATGGCAGTTCAAGAATTCGCATCATATCAGATAGATCGAATTTAGTTTCAATAAAAAAATTATAATATGTCAAATAAAATAAATGAAATTGAGAACGAATTTCCGTTTGAAACGAAACAATAAATTAATGAATAATTTTTTCTTGTCATTTTTTTTCGACCCAAAATCTAAAATCATTCTCAATAGTTATATTGATTCAGAAATTTCACCTCAAATAATTTAATACATTTTTTTAAAATTATAAATATTTTGAAATTTCTTTTGAAAGGTTGGTTAAAAGTAAAAAAAAATTTGAGTTAGTTTTTATAAAAAAAAAAAATTTCATTCTTATAAGTTTCAGCAGTTTTTTATCGTATTTTATACATTCATATTGTTGTATGAAATCAAATAGTTGAAAACCACATGTTCAAACATATTCAAAAAAGGAATTAATTTTTTGCTATTAAAATGTTTTGTTTGGTAGAAATTCGGGGACTAAATATAAAGTTTTATCTCGAAAATCAAGTTGAATTTATTTTTTTAGAAATTTGTAATGCTACAAAAACACGATAGTGGAACATTGAATTCACAGTATTAAAACATTGTCTATCTATCGAGCATTTATTTGTCGAAGAAAATTTTTTTTCAATTATTAATCTAGTGTGTGAAAAATTTTTCACTACATATTTCTCTCCATTTTTGCAATAAATTAGTATCCTGCCAACAGATATTGTGGAACAAAAGCCGCAAATTCAAATATATAATACAAGTCACATTCCTTTCTCTATTTTTTTTTCGACAGATAATCCAATATTCTGATTTTTTTCGCAAAAATTCCCACTTTTTTCAGATCCAAACAAATAACAATAAAAATTATTATATTTTCTTTTTGGGGGAAGATATCTGTACTACTGTGAATGCCCATGTTTTTCTCAACATCATCATAAGTTTATCAGGGCAGAACCAAGTAACACCCAACTCGACAACAATTAAAATCAAATGGTAAGTTTCTTCGCTTTATATATATTAAGAGGCAGAATATAAATAAACAAGTATTCAATTTTATAAGCAACATTGAATACATAATTATTTGTTGCAATAAACTGTAACATGTGAAAATATGTATATACGGTCCTGACTGAAATAACATATGGTTGGATAGACGGCGGAAAAATATATTGCTGCGGTGTATGAGTGAGAGTTGTAAAAGCCACGGAGGGGACGCCGATCAAGGTTGGTGTGTGTGAGAGTTGGAGTCGGTATGGCACATTTTGCCGGTGTAACACCACGCCGATCTCGATATATAAAACCAGAGCATATTATTAGTGGATTCACCATTTAATTTGTTAAAACACAAAATTAATATTACACAATTATTAATCAATATTACACAATTATTAATCAATATTACACAATTATTGCGTGGTATCAGTTTAAAATTAATATATATATCTTGTTGGTGTAAAAGTAAGATCAGACATTATCACTAAATTACCTTAAAATATTCTGGAGTAATATCAGTTGGATTAGACATTAAACAAGTAATTAACAATATTATTTAATGTCGTTGTGTTATTAAGAAATATAGTTATTAAACTTGAAATATATTATGTGATGAAAAGTGAAAGAAAAGTATAAATTTTACACATCATAAAATTAAAATCAACAAGGTATGCTCGACCGCATGGTCGCGCAGAAAATATATGTATATTAATAAACAATTTCCAATGAATATTACAAACAATAAAATAAAACTATGAAAATGAAGCAATATATTAAACTTGTGTAAATAAAAAGTAGATTTAATAAAAAAAAAAACCAATAATACTGGCCAGTGAAATAAAAAGAAAAATTATCATCATCAAGAAAGAAGAAAATATATTGAATCAGCCACCATCAGCATCGTCAACAGGTCTGCTGTGTATATGTGTGAATGTGTGATTAGAATGTGTGAGAATTAGTATACTAACTTCACGTACAAATAAATAAACTTTAACATCATTATTTTAATATTTAAACACTATTATCATCTGTTGATGTTGTCTGATGTCCCAAGTTCAGAATTTTGTTAATTCTTAACGCTAGACTTTTTTGGTATGTTATTTTCTATTCCTATGATTTCCTATGATGTAATTTCAATTGTAATCAACAATACTTCATTGTATATGATTAATTGACTTTACAGTAACTGGTAAATAAATTGGAGAAGCTGGTATCTTCATTATTCCATAACTAGATAGTACAGCAGGAAAAAACTGTGTATTGTATTTACTTTTTAATTGTTACAATAAGCTCCAGTTGTCATATTACATTCTATAGAGAAACTATTACTTCAAATTATATTCACTGAAAGATATGACTCATGTGTTTGACGAGCATCTCATAATTTTGATGTAAATCGAAGTTAAGTTCCTAGTGATCTTAGTTATGTAAAATCAATAATTTCATTACTTCTATTATGTGTAGGAAGAGTATTATTATTGCAGTTAAAATTGATATTATGTTTTTTGAAGCCTGGAATAAGATTATTTATTTCATAGTTGCCGGTTAGAATTGTCATTGATCCCGAATGACCATCAACCTCAATGCATTCAACTTTATTTTTTAGCTTTCTTTTGAGTTTTAATTGGTTTCTATTGCTTATATTGCGAATACAGTAAGAGAGAGTAAAATCATGACTATATAAGCTGGAGCTTGTCTTATCGCTCATTGGCTCTCAGGGTCTTCTTGCAGCAGAACACCCAGGTTCTCTGGGAAGTCATCCCATTACCTTAGCAACCATCCTCCCCGCCCTTTCTACCAAACTTTCAGAGTGGAGTCATCCTATCTAAAATAAATCTTAGAAGTGAAGTCATTATTTCTACCGAGGTTCAGGAGTCTTCCCTCTTAAAATAATCCCCCACTTTTATTATTACTAGTATTGCTTGGTTAATTGCCCTCCTTTGTTCCGCTAATTTGGTCGATCATTTATTATTGTTGTATGTTATAACATTATATCTGTATTTTTGGTTTATATTTTTGCTATTTCTCAATGATTAATTTTTGCGTTCTTAACATAATAAATTTAAATTTTCTTACCGGAGTTGATTGAAGTATAACGCCAATAATACCGATTCTTCTACCACCTCTTTCTATAATTGTACTATTTTTGGTTAAGCCCTGAAATTAATAATACATGGTTGGAAAAGTGATCAGTGGTTATTTTAGGAAAACAATGTTGATTTGTGTGCATTAGTACATACATTTGAACAACACCAACACATTGGGTATTAAGATTTATACTGCAAAAAAAAACTCTATATTTGATAACAAAATTTTCAGAAAAGAGAATTGTTGTCTTGAGAAATTTTTTGATTTGAAAAAAGAAAAAACTTTTGTCTACTTTTTTAAACGCGTTTGTTATGGTAAAGTGAATTATTATATCACTTTTCGCTGTACACATCTTTTTCACTTTAACCGAAACTTCCGGCAAAATGATTTTTACGGTAAAATGAAAGTTACGCTTCCGGTAAAATGAAAGTTACGCACGGTAAAGTGAAAAAGACGTGTGGAGCGGAGGGTGAGATAGTTCACTTTACCACCGCAAACGCGTGGAAAAAAGTAGTAAAAAAAATGCCTCAGTGAGGAAAATGATATTTTTCAATATTTCTGTTTGTATCTTCAAAAGAATCACCAGTGATAAACTTTATCAAGAGAACTGAAATTCGTACTTCAATAATAATAAGAAAGTATTGTAAAATAAAATTTTAGAATGAACTATTTTTGTTTTCAATATTAAAGTACTGATTTTACTTGTATCGCTATAAATCAACGAACATGATTCACTTCGAGATAAAAAAAAAATAATTTGAAAATTTTCTTATTTCATGACGCTATGAATTCGTTAATCATGAATTATTACCTAACAATTGCATGGATCTTTGAAAAATAAATATTTTTGATATATTAATTATTTTATCTCAAAAGGAAACACGCGGGCTAAATTTCACTGATAAAATCTAGATTTCTCTTTAAAAAAAAATCAAAGAATATCTTATTTATTATCATTAATAATTGTATGGTGCCTCAAAAAATGAATATTATGGAATATTTTTATTTATATTTTAAATCGAATCACGCAGGTTCATTTTTATGGATGAATAATTGTAATGACTATAAAGTCACCACTGATATGGCACTGCAGTAACGGTATGGATTTTTGACAGGAAAGTTACGGGCTTAATGCCGACCATCGACCCCATGTATGAGTGGTAGGCACAAGCCAACTGTATTGCCCGGGTTTTTATAGTTTCCTCAGACTATAACAGAAAACGGGAAGAGGTTGAACGCATTGCAAAAGTCAACTGTCACAAAAGTGAGTTGTACAGAGAGAATCGACGGTTATAATATGTAAAAGAAATGATTGTGTTCTTGTGATAGAACGGAGCTCTTTCGGAAGTATGGTACATATGTACATAATTATTTTTTCTTGTAAAAAGTATCATAATTATTAATTAATTATTTATTAATCTGAATAATAATAGAACTAATGCATAATAATTATTGATTCTAAACAAATTAATTAATAATAAATAGATAATAAATAATAAATTGATGTGATTTGTTTTTTTGATTATTATTTTTCACCTCTTTTACAAATGATCATATTGGGAACGTGAGTTTAGAATTGACGTATGGCACAGAGGTGGGAGAACCTTCGGGCACGAATCAGGGAAAGCGGCCTTATTGCGTGCAGCTTCATTGAGAACTTGTACTGTATTTTATAAATTTGTTCATTTTTTTTAAATTTTTTCATTAATACAATACTTTTGATTTTTTTATTTAAATATATTATCATATTGTTGAGATGGGAATAAAATATAGAATTAAGATAAGCAGTTATACAAATAATTTGAAAAAACAAAAAGTCCCTAGATATATTATTCTCGTTCTTATCGACAATCATTATGTTTTAATATATTTTCATTGGTATGTTATTATTATATATTTCGTAACCGATTTTCTGATCTGCGCGGCGAGAACTATCGGCCAAGGTTAACAACGAGAATTTCTCACCATCCTCCTCAAAATCACCGGGGGGAGCCATGTTGGTTATCTTGGAAGCCAACAACCGTGGGAGTCACGAGTACTAATACGGAAGCCTAACTTAGTCTTAGAAATGTTAGAGGGGTGCGGTCCACATGATTGGATTATGAAATACGCAACCAAACCTGAGGAAACCATCGTGAACCAAGTATAGTGTGTTACATATGCCTATATTACATTGCGACTATACTATAGTAAAATACCTACGTCACAAGTATCATAAGTATGGGAGCAAATAGTCTACACGTGAGATATGTATTTAGTATAGGGAACCATACAGCGATCCATCCGTGACCAGGTCTTACACATACGTTGCCATTGCAATAATAATATATCTCAATATTATTCTTATTGTTATTATTTACAGCGATCCATTCGTGAACTCACACATACACATTTATGTGTGATGATAGTTTAACCATCACATACACATTGCGTAGTGACAATATAATAATTATTATTATTATAATAAGAGAGCCATATAGCGTGATCATTAGTATTAGTCTGTCATTGGAAATTCGGACAGAGTTTCACCAGGACTTAACTTCTGATACCTAGAGAGCCTTTACGAGAGATCCAAACGATGTCGAGAGAACCAGTAGTGAATCAAGAGAGCCAGTCAAGAGAAGGTAGTGATCAGTTCGCGAACCAGACAAGTTGTGTCGTCTAACGACGACGTTCAGTGCTTACCTGCTGTGAGCTCTTACTCCACTCAGTAGCACTCTCCTACCTATCGCCCCCCGGACGTGCGCAGCACGCTTTCCTAGCCCGCAGTTCAATAGGTTTACGATCGGGCTTCGTACGCAGCCTTCGGTGAGTTCGTCTCTTCGACGGATGAGTGGAGCATTCGCCGCGATAAGGTTTGGTGTATCAAGACATCTTATGAACATCGAACAGGCACCCCATTGATGTCATATATAATAGTCTTGACCCTACACAGAGCCTAGCACTAGTGATCCTTTATTTATTAATAACCAACTCCCATTGGTTATTAACACGCAAGCGTTAACAAATAAATAATCTGTATCCATTCTGATGATAATTTATTTCGAGAACCCACGAAATAATAAATTTCGTTACACTCCCTCCCGTGAGCGAAGTTTCGACCCGAAACTAACAGAACCAACTACCCTTCTACTGACTTATGGACATTACTAGCCTGTCCAATTCATTTGACATCACATGTTATTCTTTTTGTACAGTTTTAAGTCTGTAATTGAAAGTTTGCCTTTATCCTTTCCAGAGAGATCCGTCAACCGATACAATGTTGGTGACAACTTTTCCACAATAACCCAGGGACCCATAAATGGTTTGTTTACTGATGCTGTTCGGTATGCTTGAGCTTTTGACAATTCTCGATTTCTAACGAGCACGAGTTGTCCAACTTCGTATTTGAGATCCCTACGATGCTTGATATATTGCTCGGCCTGACGTTCGCTAGCTTCATTCAAAGCGAATTCGAAAGCTAGTCTTAAAGCATCATGGCGTCCCATATGTTCAAGCCAATCTCGAAAACATATCTCAATACTTTCGTGATCCATTTCTAATTCCAAATGCCGGAGTTGCTTGTAGTGAGCCATGATAGGATGTATTATAAGCGAATTGTATATCGCTAAGACATGCATCCCAATCTCTATGGTCGTCTTCCAAAAATGCACGTATCATCATTTTCACACTACGATTCACACGTTCAGTGGGATTCGCCTGTGGATGATATGGTGGTGTCGTGATCAATTTCATATGATTCTGGCTAGCCAAAGCTCGTATGTCCTCGTTTTGGAATTCGGTGCCATTATCCGTGAGCACTTCTTTCGGGATCCCCCAGCGAGTCATTACGTGATCCTTTAACATTTTACAGATAGCCGAGCCAGTAGCCTTTTTCATTGGGATGATTTCTACCAATTTCGTGAGCGTGTCTTGGACAACGAGAGCATAGCTGCTTTACTTTCTATATACGGACTCATGATGTCGGCCGTTATACGAGTCCACGGTCCATTAATTACTCGTGGCTTCATAAGACCAGCGGGAACTCTTTGCTCTACTTTACAACGTTGACATATTTCGCAATGGCTTATGTGTCTGACTACGTCGAAGAACATACCTGGCCAGAAATATCTTACTGTCAAACGTCGATATATTCTGTTGACGCCTTGATGTCCAGCTTGTGGATCATCATGACACTCAACAAGAGCTCGAGATCGTAGTTCGCGTGGTAGCACTAACTTCCACGCATCGAGATCTGTATTTTCGGCCGAGGCTAAAGGGCCTGAGCGATGGAAATACATCTATCTATTACTGATCCTCCATTTCGGAAGCTTTTAGGGATCGCGTCAGATATCTCTCCAGTGCCGTACATACCATTTGTCTTTTACATTTCGTAAGGACAAGATGCCGTCGATAGCTATTCCATCTTCGGAAGCTCTCGATAGCGCATCGGGAACATGGTGTAACGCACCCTTTCTGTGAACGATTGTGAAATCATATTCCATCAATCCGAGAGCCCATCTTGCTAATCTACCGCCTGGATCCTTTAAATTATGGAGCCAGCGTAGACTACCATGATCTGTGATTACAGTAAAACGGTATCCTCCGAGATATTCACGGAACTTTCCAATCGACCATACAACATGTAACGAGATGGAAGTGGCATAACGCAAATTTGCGCTACTGCACCTTTTACTGCGCACATGAGCCCGATGACGCTCGAACTTGTACGAGTGCCAGCGGAGAAAATTTAGTTTGTAAAATATTAAAAATATAAAAATTACTTCCAGTCCGGCCACCATCGAGTGCGTCCGTAAAATAAAACTTATAAATACTTCTTGGTGACGTGGCTTTGCCACATCACAGATACATTAAAGCATATCTTGTATAATTATTATCAGTATATCATATAAACTGAATATTAAAATAAAGAATTAAAATAATATTAAATTAAAAAATTGTGTTCGATTTTATTTAAAATATTTAACTCAAATCTTATGATATTAAATTAAAGTAATTTGGTGGTAAAATTTAAATATAAAATAAAAGAATTCAAATAGTAATAAAACCGCGGGTTACAAACAGCTAAACATTCTTGTTCAGTGGCTGTGTATTTCTTTTCGGGATCAGTTAACCAAAAAAAGTATGACTTACTTGAGCTCGAGACTTTTCTTTAGGTGTTGTTGGCAAACGTACTCCTCGTGGTACGTTGCATCCATAGGCTAGTACGTATGGACCAGCAGCCAACCAACGAGCTGAACACTTCGGACACGTAGCCACAGTTTGTCCTCGGCGTCCACATCTTCGACAGAACCCCTCGGGTACTGGTGTCTTGGTACACTGTGACCACCGATGCCCTGGTGCACGGCAGTTGTAGCAAACATCTGCTACAGCCAACTGTCGGTGGTCTTGCAACACCACTCATTGGCTGTACTCTAGTGACGGCAGCACCTTGGTCGGGAGCATTTCTCGCCAGAGCCTGGCTTGGTGTCTGTTAGAAGCTTTTCTTCATCATCAAGTCATGGTGTCTGGCTTGATCAAAGCCACCTCCAACATACGCCTTGTTACCACCTGGTTGCTTCGCCTTTCTAATACCAAAGGCTGGCATTTTGTAGTCGCCAGTTGGTGTCGGGATTCGAGGGAAGGGAGTTTGTTCTTGGAGATGCACGAGAGCTCCTGCCAGTCGAGGGAGTACAACTCCTCTTGGCATCACTGGTCACGTCATCGTTGACACGTGGACGTTTCAGTGCCGTGACTCTTCTGACGATATCACGCCATAATGCGGGATCCTTCGCGAACTGTTCTACCAGTGACCGTACCGTGGTATCCACATGTCCGAGATCCGAATCGGGTGTATTGACAACCTCTGGACTGGACATCGCCGAACGTTCTGACGTTGAACTATGGGTCATGATATTATCAACCTTAACGTCATCGCGATCCTTCACGTCAACCACTTTGTCTGGTCGGACGTCTTCAACGAGATCCGAGGACCTAACCTCTCTTACGGGATTCGATCTGGCTTTTTCAGGAGTGAAAAATATTGAAAGGACATTTCATAATTTCTCTACGTTACTGACAGCTGGCTGATCTGTTAATGGATTCCATTTTGCACGAAGTTCATGTTGCATCCGTTATAAGATATGACTTTTTGCCTTTTTTTAATTCCACTTCAACCTATACTACCCACGCCTAAAGATGTTTACAGATAGAAAAAAAAAATAAAATATTCATTTTTTGAACTCCATGTATGTGTATAAGTACAATTCGGAGTACATATATTTTTTTTTTTTTTTGGTCTTATTTTCATGATAATATGTCAATTAGGAAAGAAATTTGTTCTCAAAACTCTCTCTCCACTCTTCAATTCTTTGGTACGGTAACTAATTTTTAAGTTATCAATTTTTCACAAAGCTACATCTTTATGAACGTTAACACAGGGATATTAATAACGTAATAAATCACCAGCAATACCTATACCTTATAAAAAACTTATATACATGTTCAGAAAAATATTGATAATTCGAAAATTATTTGAAGTATTGAAATTTTTATGTGAGCATTTTTTTATGCTTGACAAGTTTAATGCAAAATCATTCACTCTGTTCAGTTAGTCCATATTTCAACTCTATTTCCAACGATTTTACGCTGTTGCGGAAATTTTTTTCGTATTTTTCCCGAAATCTTGACAAAATTTCTTATGAAAAACCAACGAAAAAAATGGGATGTCTGGGATTCCTCTCGGGTACTTGGAAAAAAATTGAGAAGCCCTGTGGCATGGAAGTTTAAGGCATTTTCTCGAAAAGCAAAAGACTTGGGTTCGAATCCCAGCGGGGGAACTTCTTATTTTTTTCAAGTTTCTGTTTTTTAAAAATGGCACAATTATACATGTATAATGTATTTACCTGCATATCAGGTTCATTAGATGCGTCAATATTAGTGACAAAAATCGGTGCCTGAATACTTTTTAAAAAAAGCACAAGTCCAGCAATTTTATCATCAAACTCATGGTTTCCGATCGTCTGTGTAAACAAAGAATAGTGGAATATAGGTAAATAGTATAAGTAGTTCCAGCAAAAATAGTTATAATTTACGATGAAGGAATGAAGGAATGAATTTTATACATACCATAGCATCATGTGGAAGTTTATTCATAAATTCAACTGTAACATTCCATCGATGAATATTATACCATAGTGTCCCTTGATAATGATCACCAGCATTCAAAAAAATAGCATTTGGCCTCTCTTTTAACAATTGTCTAGAAGCTGTTAAAACTCTTGGTAAGCCCCCAATGCACTCATGGCCATTTCCATGTTGACAAGTACCCGCATTATTTGATATTTCTTGAAATCTATTTGATAAAAAACAAAAAATCAGTAATCTATCAACTGATTCATACGAAGGATAAATTGACATTGATCAATAATTTTTATATTAGATTATAGCTACACCATTCATTCACGCATAATATTTATGAAGTATAACAACAGAACGGAACATTCTCAACATTTGACTCATGATTTTCATTTGTAATCAACGTTTTGACTACATTTCAGCGTAATCAAAGAAATTTAATAAAAATAATAATTGCCAATAACAAATCAATAAATAATTACTGTCAGTGAGACAATTAATAAATAATGATAAATTTTAAACATTTTCTTTCATGATAAAGATAATTGATTAGACGAAAATTTTTTATGACTACTTTTGTCTACACAAGAGCCACGACTTGACTCGCGAGTCGACTTCGAGCCAAGTGACACCATGACAACGTACATAAATGGCTCTCAGGTTAAATATAACAAATTAAGAATTTTGAGAATTTTCAAAGACATGTCAGTATGCATGATTTAAATTTTAATAATTTGGTAATTGCGCATAAAATGATGTTAGAGACATATTGGGCGATTCATATTATTAATAGCTTTTGTTTTGCCCTTCGCAACTAAACAACAACAGGCGGATCTAAACAAGGATAATTTGTAGTACGGAGAATCATAACAAAAAAAAAAAAACCTAGTTTTTTTTACAAAAAGAAGCGTCAAGTATTCGAAATCGTTTAGCTATTTTATTTTTTTAATACAAAAAGATGTGGTACCGAAAAAAGTCAAGAATTGAATATATTTTTAATGCATATAATTAAGTCTTAACTGTTGACAAAATTTTAAACTTGACCCCACCTTTTTTTCCCAATTGGAATTTCATAATTATATATAATATATATTAAACCAGGTGGGGTAAAGTTTAAAATTTTGTCAACAGTTAAGACTTAATTATATGCGTTAAAAATATATATAATTCTTGACTTTTTTTGGTACCACAACTTTTTTTTTATTAAAAAAATAAAATAGCTAAACGATTTCGAACTAGGTTTTTTTTTTTGTTATGATATCACATCTTTTTGTAAAGTTTTAACAATAATATATTTTTTTTCATACGTTGACGAATTAATTTATTATATATTCTCATGGAGTTTTATAAGGAGAGTAATCGGTGACGTCACATTGTGTATTAGCTTTTACCATAGGCAGCTGTTGAAGCTCGTGGAATAGAGCAATCGGAGCAAACCAGTGCATATTATCACCAGTAACGGTGCCAGTAAGTCAAATGCACAACGTCGACGATGATGTGGTCTATGCACCTGATGGGAGGAATTTTGGAGTCAGACAGGAGCTCATCAAGGGAGAAATGGAAAGTGTACAACCAATAGAAGGTGTCTCCTGCATAGTAATATACCAGAACCTTCACAGAAATAGTGAGACGCTCTACTGCATGAAATGTTACACGGGAGAACGGGATTCAAACAGCGAAGAAATACACATATTAATGCATAATTTACAACTGTGGTCCGAACATGGAGCAAGCATCAGTAAATGTGCACGCTGTAAAAAGGAATTAATGAAACGACATTGGACTACATGTTGTGCAACCTGCGAAGATGAAAACAGCAATCTGAATTAAAGAAAAGAAGTGGCAGATCCAGCCACCAAAGGCAAAGAGGTTATGGTTGGTAACCCAGAAAAATTGGTTGATTATTACCATGAAAAGAAGGTTACCACAAGGAACTTTGAGAGTGAAGAACTAGTCGTCAAGATCACCACTAAAGATCCTAAAAACTTAGGACCCAAGTATTTACAGCGTGATTACACTGTACTTCGTCACTCTCACTTATGGACAAACAACCAAAAGTTGCCAACAAATTGTAATCAGTGTGGGAAAATATTGTTAGAAAATCAAGAACCGACCAACTGTACAGAGTACACAGACAAATCTTGTAACTACAGTCACGTCAGAAAAGCAATAAAAAAGAAAGGACGTATATGCTACAGATGCCGTAAACCAGGGCATCTAGTCGCCGATTGCAGAGAACCAGAAAATGAAAAACGAAATGATAAATCGTACGGTGAGTCTTCCGGTAACGTACATTGACACTCCCTGAACTCCAAGAAATTTACAACAAAAACGATGATAAGGTCTCCCAAGAAGAAAAAAAATCTAATTGAAATCAAAGAATCTACCCAACCAAGAAGCACATGATCACCAAGCCGGAACGCTAAGAACTTCAAAAAAAAAAAAAACCTCCAAGAACTTCAAAAAACTTCAAGAACTTCAAACCTCAAGAACTTCAAAAACTTCAAGAACTTCAAACCTTCAAAAACTTCGAGATCCAACGAATAGATATTAAGAACTTCTGTAATGTAAATTTAAGGTAAAATATAAGTAAATTAATTACGGAACAGTACGTCTAGCCTTCCGTTTACGTACACTTCGTTCCCTGAACGAAAGGTTTTACTGTGGGGGTGTAATGTCCGGCGGTAAGCCGCACAAACTTTTTCATTTTTCTTTATATTATTTTACATTATATATTCAGGGTATCTTTTAATACCCCTAGCTCCATCTTGCAGATCGTCAAGTTATCATATTTAAGGGAGCTAGAAGTTTTGCACCCCCAACAAATTACTTGAGCCGGCACTATTGCCAAGCTCATCTACCGCCAATTTTTAATTTGGAAAATTAAATATAAATTAATAAAATAAGTGATATCGACAGAATCCTAAAAATATAGGGATTCTCTCGGTACCACTCATGTCATAATTAATCAATTAAAAATAATTTTAATTAAGGTTGGAAAATCATAAGATTTTCCTCAACCAATAAGCAATAAGCGACATAAGGAAAGTGGAACTGGACCAAGGAGGAAAACCGAACATCCCCGAAGGATCCCACCTACCCTTATGTTCTGAGGACATCGAGCGAGATTGATCGCTAGATCTCGGTCACTCGGTCAGAGTTAGTTCCTTGACCTACACCAGCTCTTCCAGCTCTCACTAGCATAGGCATTTTGCCTCGTCGCATTTTAATTGCTCTGAAAAACTTAGAATATTTTCTATAAATCAGCACAACTGTAAGTTATACTTATTCAATATCTTATTGATTATTTTATCAATTTATTGTTTCAATAATATTTAAGTAACATTTGATTACTTAAATCATTGATTTAAATTCATTAAATCATTTACAAATTTAACTTGAAATAAATTACGACCGCATGGTTTAAATTTTCTTGCTTGAGTAAATTAAAGTCAAAGCACGCATTGTGTTGCATTGTCTAATCGAATAAATATTGAATGGATCAAATTACATTTTTGCGATAATAAATAATTATTTAAAATAATTAAATATTTAATTATACAAATTTACGACCTCGTGGTCAGCCATTCAATATTGAATACAATTTATAAAGTACAGTGAAAAAGTCTCGTATAATAATTTTATTTTAAATTCAAATAAAAGTAACATTTACTGTGAGTTTATTGTAAAGTCAGTGCTACGTTTATGTCTACAATTTGACATAATTTAATCGTCGATCACATACAACCAACTTGTATAATTACATTGTACCACATTTAAATAAAATATATATATATATATTAGGGTGTTTTTTTTTTTTTGATATTTTTTTTTCTCTTCACCCATCTTTATACAAGTTCATACAACTCTAAATCATGCCCAGAAAAAATTTGAACTCAATTGAAAAATATTTAGAGGTGGTTCAGGAGTCATTTGTTTTTTCCATTTGATTAACATGGGGTTAATACACTTCATTCACTATTTTGATCATGGAGGCTTTAATTTTCGACCGTTCAAGTTCACGTTGGTCTCATTTGATAGAGTATTAAATTCTATAGCATATAATATTCATAGTTTTGATCATTTACAATTAAAAAAAATAGTGAAATAATGCTTCAAAAAGGTAGTATTTACAATTTTTCTGAAAAACAAAATTGTAAATGATCAAAACTATGAATATTATATGCTATAAAATTCAATACTCTATGAAATAAGACCAACGCGAACTTGAACGGTCGAAAATTAAAGCCTCCATGATCAAAATGGTGAATGAAGTTTATTAAACCCATGTTAATCAAATGGAAAAAACAAATGACCCCTGAACCACCTCTAAATATTTTTCAATTGAGTTCAAATTTTTTCTGGGCATGATTTAGAGCTGTATAAACTTTGTAACGAAATTTATTATTTCGCTGGTTCTCGAAATAAATAATCAACAAAAGAGCTTTAATTATTTATTTGCATGTCAACTGAATTGTTAACAATTAATAGGAGTTAGTTGTTAATAATTCTAAGGTTCACCGCATAGGCACTGTGGAGGGTCAAGTCTACTACGAGTGGTGTCAGTGTGGCACATGTTTCGTATATATTCGAGGTCCCGTAGTAGACTTAATACGTTAAACCTCGACCGGTGCTAGTTTTCCCCTCCATCCGTCAAAAAGACGAACTCTCCGAAGGCTACGGGCTGGATCGGATACCTATTCGTGTTGCGGGCTAGGAAAGCGTGCTGCGCATGTCCGGGACGATAGGTGGGAGAGCGCGCGAGTGGGGATTCAGAGGACTCACAGTAGCTTAGCACAGAACGCTATCGTTAGACGACACAACTTGTCTGGCTCTCGAACTGATCACTTCTCTTCTCTTGACTGGCTCTCTTGGTTCACTACTGGTTCTCTCGACATCGTTTGGATCTCTCGTAAAGGCTCCCTAGGTATCAGACGTTAAGTCCTGGTGAAACTCTGTCTGAATTTCCAATGATGGACTAATACTAATGATCACGCTATATGGTTCTCTTATTATAATAATAATAATTATTATATTCTCGCTACATAATATGTATGTGATGGTTAGACCATCATTACACATAAATGTGTATGTGTGAGTTCACGAATGGATCGCTGTAAATAATAATAATAATAATAATATTGAGATATATTATTATTGCAATGGCAACGTATGTGTAAGACCTGGTCACGAATGGATCGCTGTATGGTTCCCTATACAAAATACATATCTCACATGTAGAATATTTGCTCCTACACTTATGATACTTGTGACGTCAGTATTTTGCTATAGTATAGTCGCAATGTAATATAGGCGTATGTAACACACTATACTTGGTTCACGATAGTTCCCTCAGGTTTGGTTACGTATTTCATAGTCCGATCAGGTGGACCGCGCCCCTCTACCATTTCTAAGACTGAGTTAGGTTCTCGTATTTTGTTCTCGTTACTCCTACGGCTGTTGGCTTCCGAGATAACCAACATGGCTCCCCCCGGTGATTTAGAGGAGGATGGTGAGAAATCCTCGTTGTTAACCTTGGCCGATAGTTCTCGCCGCGCAGGTCAGAAAATCGGTTACAACTTGTATGAAGATGGGTGAAGAGAAAAAAAAATATCGAAAAAAAAAAACACCCTAATATATATATATATTAGGGTGACTCAAAAAAAAAAAAATTATCGGGCTACCCCCTGAATCGTTTTTTTGAGCCGAAAAAATCAGCTATGCCAAATTTCAGATTTTTATTTCAAGCCTATAGGGTGCCTCATGAGGAATTTTTTTTCCCATGGAAATTGCATTTGAAATTTTTTTTTTTTACTTTAACTCAAATAATTTAAAAAATAATGAATGATTGGCCGATCTATGAACAGCATATGAAACCCGACTTTTTAATTTAAAAATTAAGCCTTTGTTTTATTATCTTTTTTTTACTTTTTCATATTGTTATAAACAATTGAAATTTTGAAAAAAAAAATTTTCAATTTTTATATAAATAATGTTTTTTTTTTTTTTATCACACATAACTTACACAAAAGAATATGTAAAATTCTAAACTTGTAATTATTCTCCTACTCCGATCCGGAAATTTTTTTTTTTTTTACTATTTAATCAATCACAAGAAAGCTTAGTTTTAGATTGTGCTTAAGAGTTGTTTTAATACATGTAATTTGATTCGTTGACGTTTAATTCTTAGCCAATGAATGAGTAGCATAAGTTTCCTTCATCTAATTAAATCTCGTGAAGAAAAAAAAAACAAACAAAATACGTAAGCATTCTCTGTTGTAGTAAGCTTCAGTATTTTTTCTATTATGTTGAATAGAAGATGTGACAATTAATTCAAAGCATACCGTATAGTAAATAAAATTTTTCCGACACGAAAATATTGATTTATAATTATTTTTCGTTATCTTAATTTTTTCCATAATTATTTTATATAGTTTTATCGAACTACTATCAAAAAAAAAAAACTACAATCACAAGTAGCCCATTTTGAACGAGAATTCGTCGAGTCCAACACATCAAAATAAAAACTCGATAGAAAAATTTTTACTACTGTAGTTTTTCAACTACAATCGAGATCCTCTTCACTACAGTTAATTCAAAGCATACCGTATAGTAAATAAAATTTTTCCGACACGAAAATATTGATTTATAAATATTTTTCGTTATTTTAATTTTTTCAATAATTATCTGACACAGTTTTATTGAACTACTATCCAAATGGCTGATACTAGCTAAGTAAAAAATCTAGCTGAGTAAAATAATGTAGATATTGATTATGTTGCTACAATTACAGCTAAGTAAAATAATGTAAATATTGGTTGTGTGGCTACAATTACAGCTAAGTAGAAAATCTAGCTAAGTAAAATAATGCAGATAATGATTGTTTGGCTACAATTACAGCTAAGTAAAAAATCTAGCTAAGTAAAATAATGCAGATAATGATTGTGGGGCTACAATCACAGCTAAGTGAAAAATCTAGCTAAGTAAAAACTTAAGCTAAGTACAAAATTTAGCTAAGTAAAAAATCTAGCTAAGTAAAAAATCTAGCTAATTAAAATAATATAGATATTGATTGTTTGGCTACAATTACAGCTAAGTAAAAAATTTTGCTGGTAAAATAATGTAGATATCTAAGTTTTTTTTTCTTTAATTTAATTTTTTTTCCAAGTCCATTATTTTTAGCTTGGCAAAACTAGACAAAACTAGTCAATAAATAAAAATGACAACGGACGGACATGGAAGCCAGAATGAACGATAAGTCACGTTCCGCCTCCCTGGAGCGCTTGGGCCTGAGTTCAGACGTTGCCATAAAAATAATAAAAACTACAATCACAAGTAGCCCATTTTCAACGAGAATTCATCGAGTCCGACACATTAAAATTAAAACTTGATAGAAAAATTATTTATATAAAAATTGAAAATTTTTTTTTTCAAAATTTCAATTGTTTATAACAATATGAAAAAATGAAAAAAATATAATAAAACAAAGGCTCAATTTTTGGATTAAAAAGTCAGGTTCCATATGCTGTTCATAGATCGGACAATCATTTATTATTTTTTAAATTATTTGAGTTAAAGTAAAAAAAAAAAATTTCAAATGCAATTTCCATGGGAAAAAAAATTCCTCATGAGGCACCCTATAGGCTTGAAATAAAAATCTGAAATTTGGCATAGCTGATTTTTTCGGCTAAAAAAAACGATTCAGGGGGTAGCCCGATTATTTTTTTTTTTTTGAGTCACCCTAATATATATATATATTTTTGTACATCATTACTGGCGATATTGTAACCAAGCCAACCTGTCAATTTTGCGAGCGTCTCCGAGGTCAAGCCAAGGTACACGCCGTCACTAGATTGCTAGATTTAATCACCGACAATCAATGTAAGTACCTTCCTTTAAATCAATTTTGTTCAGTGTTTGTTCTGTGAATTTATGACAAGTGTAAAAATATTAATATTGTAAAAGCCAAGCGTCATTGTAGCGTCAATGTAGAGTCAGTGACTTGCTTGATTAATCGACTGGATTGCTTCTCAATCCCGTCGCTTGTATTTCGGCAGTCATAATTTAATTATTATTCAGGTTATTCGCAATTTTAATATTTCTCTGTCTCTGACTCCGTCACGACCGCATGGCTTTAGGTTCTCTCTTTTCGACGCGACGCGCGAGTAAAATTTAATTGGGTTACATATTTAATAATTGTTTTTGTATCGCATTTTCATGTAATAGCAACAGGGTAATTTACAAATAAATTGTGCTCCGATTTTTACCGAATTTACAAGTGTTATTTGAAATTATTTCTACCTTATTATTGTGTTATATTTTCGCGGATTTTTCAGGTTCCTTTTTACCTCTCCCTACATTACGCAATGCCGTCTCCCTACCTTTCTTATGCGCCATTGCTGCGCAGGAAAAACAGGGTTAAATTAATTACATATCAAGTTGGATCATTTTAAAGGGCAATACTGATTGTCTAATAAATGATCCGGCTACGATATTTCACTGTCATTAATGTTTTCATTTTCTTCTAAATAATAATATGAGTCTGAATCTGTTGTTACAATCTATAGCTTAAATGATTGGGTTAATCAGTATTATATGTAGCATCAGAAATTTATGATTTTCTAACTGATGGTGTTGATAATGCACTTTTAAATTCACTTGTCGTGAATTTTTCATTGTTTTTTTTTTTTTTTTTGACAAACTATCTAATGATTCCGTGAATGTCTCATTATTTTCTATTGACATATTACTTGATAAACATGTATCAACAATTTTGTCATATTCTTTAATTTGTTTTTTTAAATGAAGTTAAAGTCTCAAATTTTGACCATTAAAAATATTTAATGATTCAGTAAAAATATTATTTTTTTTTGCCCAATACATTTAACGATTTAGACGTAAAAGTATTATTTGTATTAGTAGGAGTTTTACTGTGAAAACTATCGTCAATTTTACCATTAGAATTATCCAAATAATCTTTTGAAAATGGATTACTTCCAGAAAAATTACTAAACATACTTTTAAATGAAGTTAAAGTCTCAAATTTTGACCATTAAAAATATTTAATGATTCAGTAAAAATATTATTTTTTTTTGCCCAATACATTTAACGATTTAGACGTAAAAGTATTATTTGTATTAGTAGGAGTTTTACTGTGAAAACTATCGTCAATTTTACCATTAGAATTATCCAAATAATCTTTTGAAAATGGATTACTTCCAGAAAAATTACTAAACATACTTATTTGCATCATTGATTCAGGTAAAACAGCCATTGCTAAACTAACACCAATATCATCGTTACATTGTGAATATTTCAATCTGAATATGTAAATTTATTATCGTTAATTTCGTTTTTATTATTTTTATCAATATCTGTTGTTGATGTATCTAAAAAAAATGGTCCTGATGTGTTTATAATTGTTGCATCCTCAAAATCAGGTGTTAAATTGATAAAAACATTAATATTATTTGATTGTGGCATATTTAAAAATGCAACAAGACTTCCTAATGTAATATTAATAACGTGCCTGACACTGGTGGTCTCAACACATGTTCTTTGTCTTTTTGATTTTCATTATAATTTTCATTATTCATTTTTATTGATGATTCTTGTTGATAATTTAATTTCCAAACATTATTACTTGTTGGTGATGTTATTTCCATTATTAATTCCAAACTTATTCTTCCATTTTTTTCGGTCTCGTAAAAGTTCTCATATCAATTGTTTTTGTTGTATCATTCGACAAATCATTAAGTGAACTGACTGTTAAATTTTTTCTTAACCAAGCTTGAAGATCTTTGACACTTGATAATGATGTTTTGTAACTCACTGACAGCAACTATCTTTCATTGTCATCATCAAAATTAACATGTGATATATTAATTATACCATCGAGAAATTCGTTGATAATGATGTCTTGGGCATCATTGTTTTAAATATTATTCACTTTAGCTGACATTTCATTAATAATAACATTTCATACTCAAACTTACTAAATAGTTGTGCATCACAAAAAGATAAACAAGTCAAAAATAGTATTTAAAAATATGCTAGCTTTTTTGCTTCATAGACAGATGCTTCTGGCAGCTGATTTAGATATTCAAAAATAAATCCTTTTACATATAACTTAATGTAAAAACAAAAACTCATTAAACTTGATGAAAAGAAAAACAAACAATAACAACAACATGTGACTTAGAAACATAGCTTAAAGCAGCTTACAGTATTATTATTGAATTTGCGCCATCGATGCGATATTGAATACTGTACTGATATTAAGGTTCTTCCAGACCATTCTACTATTCTTGCTCAATTTTATTCTATAATGTTGTCAAATTGCTTTGGACTCGAAAGCCATATTGCTTAGATTCAATTTCGGTTTGTAATGTTTGTCAGAGTGCCCTAACTTTTGAAAGAAATATCAAGAAAAACGCAATTTCTGAAATTGATTTTAAAGTTTAAAAAAAAGTATACATCTAAAAAATCTGTCTTTTTTTTATTAAAAAGCTTGATATTGATTCAATGGGATGATCAGAAGACAAAATATTTTTATATCATCAATAATATTTTAAAACAAATTCTCAAGGAAATTGGAGGGTTAGAGTAAGCTCTATGCCGATAATATATAAGCACCGTAGTTAATCCCGTTTCCCCTACTTTTTTTTTCTCATACTTGACGCGAGGCACTACCGTGCCTCTTGATTAGTAACATAAGAACAGGATTTGCAACTATATCCCAACGATATATAGCGCGCGCACCATCGATGTGATATTGAATACTGTAACACCATCGATGCGATATTGAATACTGTACTCATATAAATAAAGGTTCTTTCACACCATTCTACTATTCTTGCTCAATTTTATTTTTATAATGTTGTCGAATTGCTCTGGACTTGGAAGCCATAATGCTTTGATCTGATTTGGTTTTATAATGTTTGTCAGAGTGTGGTAAGGTTTTAAAGAAATATCAAGAAAAACGCAATTTCCGAAATTGATTTTAAAGTTTAAAAAAAAGTATACATCCGAAAATTTGTTTTTTTTTTATAAAAAAGTGTGATATTGATTCAATGAAATGATTAGAAGACATTTTTATGTGATCAATCATATTTTAAAATAATTTCCCAAGGAATTGGAAGGTTAGGGTTAGATTGACGGTGTGACATAAAAATATATTCGGCCCTCAATTACTATACCTAAATTAAGACGTACTTTACCAGTGACAAATATTGATATAATTTGTTTGGCAGAAATTTACCTATATTAATAAGGGACCTTTTTTTTTATTATAGCTTCAGTTTGATAGTTGTTTTATTGTTGATCAAACAATTGTAGTTGATGTGAATAACAATCAACATAGTGACTGAATATTGTTTAGATTAATATCAAATAAAATACTCTGATATAAAAAATTTTTTTTCCGAATTATATAACTTTTCCTTATACATCAGAATCTCAGTGACTCAGAATGTCAGATAACGTTTCGTTCTGACATTTCATGAATCTCGGCATTATCATCTGTTTCTGTGCATGCAAGTTAATGTTTACGACATTGGTTTAGGTTTATTTCTTTATCATCAAACATAAATTTATTTTTCCTTAGTTACATTTTTTATTGTTTTTTTCAATCAAAATGTTGAATTTATAGGAATAGGATATTGAGGACGAATTAGTTCTTCAATCACGGCTACTATTAAAGAAATACTCACGGAACATTTAGGGTGCGACAGGCACTCGACTCTATTTTTTTTTTATTATCTATGTTTTTTATATAATTCGGATGTATAAAAAAACATATCTTGTAAATAAAAAGTTTACATAATATTTATACAAATTATATATCCAAATCAAGCAAAAGGTATTTACTGCATATACTATTTTTAGCCTCAATAAATTAAACAAAGTTATGTAATATTTCCTATTTATGTGTAGAATATATTTCTAACAATTCATGTGAAATAATCAACATCTATGAGAAAAATACGTTGTTTATGTCTATGTAATATATATATTGTAACCGAATTTCTGATCTGCACGGTGAGAACTATCGGCCAAGGTTGGATACGAGGATTTCTCACCATCCTCCTCTAAATCAACGAGGGAAGGCATGTTGGTTATCTCGGAAGCCAACAACACTTATGACAGTGTCCCGAGTATGATAAAGAATGTGGACAAGTCAGAACGGTCGGAATGACTTGTATTTCGAAAATAGTAATAAACAATAAATAAATAAAAATAATTTTAAATAAATAATGAATGAATGAATTTAATTTTAAAAATAATTCTCTTATTCCTTATATAAAAACCGATTTTCTGACCTTCACGGCAAGAACTATAGGCCAAGGTTTACAACGAGGATTTCTCACCATCCTTCTCTAAATCATCGAGGGGAGCCATGTTAGTTATCTCCTAAGCCACCAGCTATGGGAGTAACGAGAACAAGACGAGAACCTAACCCAGTCTTACCCAAGCTAGATGTCAATTTAAAATTATAAATTATCAATGAAGTCAAGAAATATTGACGGAATAAGAAATGTATTATAGTAACGAATTAAATAATGTTAATATTTTTGTAATTTAATATGAGATTAAACTAGATTAATTGGATGGAGAAATTTAATGACTCTAATTCACATGGTAAAATAGAAGCTAAGTCAATCTAAATCAAATTGGGGTAGGCCCAGTTGCCTCGAACGTCGGCAAGCGAAGAGGCTGGCAGCTTGAGCCTGATGCAACATAGCGGTGATTGCGCTAGCGCCGAAATAGTTGGAAACCCCGATAAAATAATTTGCCTTCGGAAAGTCATGGAAATGGATGACTCAACGCGGTGAATTTAAATGAACAAATGTTTCATGGTTCTACCGTGAAACATAACAGTATTTATATTTATGAATAGAAGGTTAATGATTTCTACAGAAGGATATCAAATAATTTCACTAAACTCGGGCAAAAAGTTCCTTTTGCATTGTGATATAAACCGGAAAAGTAACTCGGCTTGGTGAGAAAAGGTGGATGCGCTCAACAACAGCGGCGTCGTTCCTTGATAATGACAACTTGTTGGAGAAAAAAAGCTGAATTTGGTTGAGTACGCTTGATCGTAGACGAGCGTCTTGAGCAGTCACAGCAGTGCACAGTGTAAGCCGATTATTGTTATGATGAAATCAGAGATTTCTCCGATCTGTGGCTATAGAGCAAATTCAGGACAAGTAACGGATATGCATGGTGGATACTGAGAATCTCTGTAACAAAACAGATTAAAGGAGCTTGCGTAAAAAAAAAATCCAATTTCGAATACTTACCTTCAAATCTTATTCACCACCAACATGTAGTGAACCAGGTGGAATGAAGCATCTTTCGTCAGGAAACTTACCACATTATTTGCTTTCTTCGATGATAACTTAAACATGCTTCAAAAAAAAACCCTCAGTTGTATAGTCAGTAGCTAAGCCGAGATAAACTGCTGATAAAATAATGCAGATAAACACAACCACATGAACTTTTTATGACTCGTTTTAATTACCTGACTATGTCTTTGACTCAGTCAGACCAGATGCTGGCAGTTGACTCATTAACAGCTGTTCAGCTTCAGCTCAATGTCTCACACAAACAACTCATTTATTAATGACACTCCTGACTAGTACTCCTCTAACGATTCAATATTGTTGTCTTAAAGTGGCCAACTTAAGTTGTGCACTATTATGCAAAGTATTTGCATGACACTTGTGACATACCAGCTCAGTGAGTTCAGACTCTTTAGGCAGTATCGACGGATATTTTTCATAACTTGTCATTAGAGATTTACTTAGCCTACCACTGACTTTTGGAGCACTATCTCTGTAGATAAATGATGTTAATTTTATCAAAGGACTGGATCTTGACAATGTTTCACTCTTTGATAATAGTCTAATCTTCTCATAATGATCGTTGATTGTTCACGACCATACTCAGCATCGTATTTTGACATTCTCTAGATGTAACCTAACAAGATTTACCTACAGTGTACTTTGGTAAGTAACGCTGATAAATTTTCCTCCATTGCGCTGCTGCTGTAATAGCTTTTAACGAAGAGAAGTTGTCCAAAAATTGTCCACTCATGGTGGACGTCACATTGCAAATTTAGGGCTTTTCTTCAACTAGCGTCATGTCTGTTTCTTAGATACTTAACACAGGCCATGAATTTCGGCTTTTGATAATCCAGGCTGCACCCTGCCACTACAACGTGCGACCACACAGTTGTGATGATGATGTACCACGTGATGCTATCAGCTCGATTATAAAAAAACATCTAATTTTGAATAGTGTTTTATCTTCTGTAATAACTGTCACACTGTTTCTTTTATTCACTCTTTTATATTCGAAACTATGAATTATTCTCTTGCTGATTGATGCTCGAGAAAAGCTTGAAATATTGCCCTCAACATGTATATTGAAATTCATTCGTTGGAATTCTAAAGAATAATTATTTTATAATCATTATTCAGAAAGCTATTCTATTCGAGTTTTAAATATAATTCAATAATAACCGCGTATAGTCCTCACGCCTGAAAGTAATGTGTGTCAATAATTAACCTGAATTTAATACGTATTGTGGGCAATATAAAAGTAAATGACAATCGAATGACGAGCAATATTTCAAATAGATATTGTTTAATTCAACATTTCTAAGTACAGAAATAGAATGATACTGTAGCCAAATAACCTAATCATGACTTTTCCAAAGATAACTTAAAGTTATAGTTCTTGGGGTTCATGATATATTGAGAGACGGTTTTATCGATTTTAAAATATCATCAATTTCAAGAAAAAAGTGCTGTATGTGATAGGGCTTCCGCTCAGTCCCTGTTGAAACAGAATTTATTCATTTTTTTTGAATGACCTTACCACACCTAATACTACTGCACCAACCAGTCAACATCTAAATTTGATATAAACCAGAGATTTTTTTTAACATCAATTTATCTCCTATCACATTCGTTGTTGTTCAGCATGTGCTTATGTATCGTCGTGATTTCGCAAACCTCCCCCGAAAAGGCATTTGCCGAGTTTGATTCCGCTTTTACGAAAAGCTCGTATTAATTCTGGAAAGCAAGGCATGTACATCTAAGTTTGTTCCTGTGAAAAGGAAATCCGAGTTTGTGAAAATCGTTTACCCTTTACTGTCTCAGCTCACTGTTTTCATTTTCATATTTGAGACCAAGCCTAGCACTCAAGCTGACTAAGTCTAGCCAGTGTAGCACGATTTTCGATTTCACTATAACGGTCGAGCTGTTATCTGCTTGCGTCTCTATCATCGTCCATTATTATATAACTCTATGAATCAATTTTTGACTCATTTCATTATTATTAACCCATTTTTTGAATCATATCATGGCATCTTTGATGATAAGAAAAAAGTAAGTTTACCAAGTGGGTAAATTGAAATTAAACGATGAAATAACAAAAAAAAAGAAGAATATGTAAATCCAAAATTTAAAAGAAAAATAATCATAGAATAATTAAAAAAACTCAACTCGGTATTTCACCTTAATATTAAAAATCCAAATTTTTTCATTTAAATTCACTTTAAAATTTCATTTATTTGAAATGTAAAAGTTCAATTGATTTTATTATTTATTTTATTAACTTTGATTTTATAAAATTGATTTAAATTTAATTTAGATATTGTCCGAAAAAAAGTTGTCGCAAGATTGAATTGCTCCTTAAATTATTAAAATAAAAATTCCCATAAAAATTATGAATTAAAGAAGGGATGATTAAAAGTGGGAAAATCTTTGACCAATTCTATTTTACCTGTCCCACCATAATCAGCATTTAGAATTTTACATGAGAATTCGTAGCTTTATTTGTTAAATTCAACGGATGTTTGATATCGAGTTGCTAAGGTGACTTTAAACTACGGCTTGAGAAAATAAAACTTGACGTAAAAATAATATTAAAAAAAAAGGTATAAAAAATATCGAAGAATGTAAATGCTGCTAAAAATGGAAAATAATTATGAGATATAAAAAAAAAAAAATTGATGTTGTAGCGAGATAGAATATTTGATGTCTCCCACCACACTGACATGTCACGTGACATAGTCAGTGAGCTGTTTTAGCCATGTATCTATGTGTGGGTACGAGAACCCTCACTCCGTCTTGTTGCTTGAGACTCCGCTCTCTTCGCTTCTAGTCCGACCACCAAGCCAAACGGTGCGTCGGAACTATACTTATAAATTTGTATTGGTGATGTGGCTATGCCACCTCACAACCAGTAATATATATATTGTGTCTTGTTAAATTGTTATATTAAATAGTCTCATTATTAAATAAATTGTTTCATCATTATTAATATTTAAATATAAATTTCGTGTCTATCTTTTAAATTATTGTTTGAAATTAGATTAAATTATAAAATAAGTAAAGTGAGGAATCCACACCTCACAATTAGCTCCCAACTAGCGGCACAAACCACGCGGTGAAAAAAAAAGTAATAATTTATATAAATTAATAACTATAAATTTTAGTTGTGACCAAATTTCATAATTGGGTTTCCAACTAACAGCTCAAACCACGAGGTGAGAAAAGAAAGAAAAAGAAATATAAATATTCGATGAAAGAAAGAAATTGATAAAATTGTGAAAATTCAGTCGTGAGTACATATAATTGGCTCAAAATCATAATCTCAATCACGAGAGTGAGAAGAGAAGTATTGATGTGCAAAGTGATAAAAAGCATAAAATACATTACATTAAATTAAAAATAAAAATTGTTGAGGAAAATTTTTGCATATAAATTGGAGAAAAATCAACAAATCTTGTGAATAAATAATAATAATAATAATTTGTATGTACGTGGCAACGAAGTGTTGAACACGTCATATTTGTGAAAATTTTATCAGAAAAATAATAATTATAATAAAATTTGGATACACGTGGCAACCAAGCGTTGGGCACGCCTGATTTCATCAAAAAATAAAATAATAGATGTATTGTATTATAAAATAATGTGTGAAAATTAGACAAAATATTTTCATTCAAATTAATATGTGGTATAAAATAATTGATAATATAGTATTTAAAATATTAAAATAATTGCTCGTGTAAAATATAAGAAATAAAATGGAAAAATTAATATCATTTGTATTGAACATGTGGCAAACATGTAAGCCAATAATTATTGGAAGGGCTGATGTTCAAAATCAAGATGCAGTATTGAATCAAATAGATAATATTGAAGAATTAATGGAAATAATAGATAGAACGGTTAATGTTGAGAGATTCAATACAACAATAATTGAATTTATAAAACAAGTAAAATGTATCACAGCGTCTATAAAAGAACTGGCAGTGATTCAAGGAGCATGTTCAGGTGCTACCGTGTGGTTGCATGTATCAAATGTTGATGTATCAAAATTCATGCGATGCAACATGAACAGAGGCTCATATGATGAAGATTACCATAAAATTCATGGTGACAAGGAGCTCGAATGTATACTGCATGCAATAATAAAAAACATGCAAGAAAATGGAGAAATAAATGATTATCATCAAATAAATATTGATGAAATAATAAATAATATATGTATTGAGAGTGTATGTGCGGCAGTCATGAATAAAATAAATGATCAGCAGGGGGGTTATACCTCAAAAGATGCTGACCACAGTGATAAAATAATTTGTGATCAACAAAACCAATCAATAGTTGTTGATAATCAAGATAAAAATAAATTCAATGTTGTGATGAATAACCACAATAGTCAAAATGATGAAATAAATTGTAATCAACAAAATAAATTGAATTTTGTTGATAACATATGTGAAAATAAAAGTGTTGATAATGTATGTAAAAATAAAGATAAAATCATCGTCATGCATGAAAATCACAACAGTCATGGTGAAACAATAATTTGTGATCAACAAAATCCAGTAATGATTGTTGATAATAAAAATAAATTAATGAATGTTGTGAATAATAATCACAATGAATACACTGAAAAAACAAATAATTATCATGAGAATGAATTAAATATTGTGCATGAAAATCACAACAATTGTGTTGATAAAATAAATAATTATCATAAAATAATTTGTGATAATAATATGTGTAAAAATAATATTAATAATAATAATTTAAATGTCAGCGAAAAGAAAATTCATTTCAAGGTCATGAATAATAATATTGAAAAAATAAATACTGGTCAACAATACAAAATAGATTGTACCAAAAATAAACATAAAAATAAAATAAAATCAAAATTGGTAAATACCAAAATGATAAATGATGATAAAATTAAATGCAAAATAAAATTAAATTGTTTGCATTTAATAAATAATAATAATAGGCACTTCAATAAGTCCAAGCATGATGGTAAATTTGGAGGCAGGAAAAAATATTATGGTCACTGGGACATGTGTGATATATATGTCTTGGATTGTCAATTAAGTAATGGAGATGGAAAATCAAGTTGGCTATTGTCATTTGCCTCATGCCAAGGACCAGGTGGCTTTCTAGCTGTATCTATGTGTGAGCTTCAATGGCGCATACAAATATATGCCATGTGGAAACGCTCAAGGCCAAATTATATTATGGTGGATGCTACTTCTGCAATATGCTGGGAATATTCACGGGGTGGCGCAAATTCATCAAAATTTTATAAAAGAATTATAAAATATGCATTATATCCTTTTTATAAATAATTTAATTAATAATTTATATATTAGTTTTAAATTTTAAATATTCGAGGTCAAATTTTAAACAAGATAATTTTAATTTAAAAAAAAAATGACTGATATAAATTTTTAAATTTTGATTTCATTTATTATTATGTTGAATATTTTCAAGGTCAATTTTAATTTTAAAAGAAAGATAATTTAATTTTATTTAATGATCATTGAGAAATTCTAATTTTGTAATTATTAATATTGTTTGTTATTATGTTGAATATTTTATGTGTATTTGTAATTATGTATGTATTTGTAAGTTTTGTTTTGGAGTCATTAAATATTGAATAATTGTATTATGTCTATTTTTTTAATTGTATGACAAAAAATAAACATAATAGGGGGGTACTGTAGCGAGATAGAATATTTGATGTCTCCCACCACACTGACATGTCATGTGACATAGTCAGTGAGGTGTTTTAGTCAATATCTATGTGTGGGTACGAGAACCCTCACTCCGTCTTGTTGCTTGAGACTCCGCTCTCTTCGCTTCTAGTCCGGCCACCAAGCCAAACGGTGCGTCGGAACTATACTTATAAATTTGTATTGGTGATGTGGCTATGCCACCTCACAACCAGTAATATATATATTGTGTCTTGTTTTATCTGATAGAACTTTTTTTTTCAGTGTATACTTCTAAAGACTTTTTCTTTCCACCAGAAATATGGGCTGAATTTTCATCTTCCGTTCAACGAACAACAGGCAATTGCGAGTCATTCCACTAAAACGTAATGGTTTGAACTTCACAGCGAAATAACTACTTTAACGATAAATGAATAAATTTTACAAGCGTTTAAAAAAAATAGGTCATCTACAAATCAGATAGTTAAAAAGAATGGCACTCTTAAGAAATACAATTTTTTAAAGAAGGTGTTACGTACCAGGTTTATTTTTCATATAAAAATAATTCAATTAAACTTCAATAAACGAATTTTAAATTATTTTAAAAGTCAAATAAACAAGACACGAAACAATTGTTAGTTTTACCTAATTTTGTTATTCTCTACCGGCTAACAAGATTTAGAAAAGTAAAATTTGTTAGAAATTTAAAATACCTTGATGTTGTGAGTGGATAATTATGATCGTGTCAACGTGGATAGTCGCCTAGATGTTTATGAATCTGAGTAACACACACTTAGTATTAAATGGCACAACGATAAAGAAAATTATATTATAAGTGTTGTTTTGAATAAATATTGAACAAGATTATAGGGTTATATTTTGATTTTAACCCTTGAATAAATGATTTTTTTTTTTTTTTTTTGTTGCAAAGATATACGTTTAAATACAAAACAAGAGTAGAGTCTTCCCGAAATAATGGTTTTTTATAAACGTGGTAGCAAGGATATTTTCAGCTTGAATAGACCTCTTGTCCAATCATAACATGCGTGCCCCACGATAGTCAGCAAAGTTATAGCTGAATATCGTTGAATTCGTTTTTCTTTTAAAATTGCATTCATCGGAAAAATATTGTGGCTATTGCTCAAATGATACAAGATATTCTTAGTTGCTAAAATAATATATTCAAAGTCGTTATTCAAGTTACGTCCGGTTGAAATGTATGTATATGGGTGTTAATAAGTGCTAGCACGTAACAAAGATAAAAATTATTTTGATAAAAAATATTTATAAATAATCACACAAAAATAAAAATAAATTCAAAAAATTCATAAAAAAATATTTAAAAAGTTTTATTTTCAGAAAGAGTTAATAAACATTTAAAAATATTCAAAATATTATAGATAAAAGTCAATGTTTTCGGTATTCATCAAAAATGGAGTCAACAGCAAATTAAAAAAATATAAACAAAGAATTATAAACAACTCAGTAGAAAATAAAAAATTTAAAATTTACAATTTTTCCATCCTTTTTGTCCCTTGAAACGCTGGATACGCCAGCGTTCTCAAACCACTTTCCTTCTTATTATATTCATTTTTTTAGCTTTTATTCTAATTGTCGAATGCGTACCTAACGGTCATCGGTAAAAAACATATATATATATACAGACTGTCTTATTTTATTCTGACCTCTATCCTCGAGAAATATGCCTCCAATTGAAAAATGATTCTAGTAAAAATTGTAGGATTCGAAAAAAAACATAAAACATTTTTCTTCTTCAAAAACTATAAATCATAGAAAAATAATTTTGTTTACAGGTGATGAGTATTTGGAAGACGTATCTTTCGAGATCTACATAAAGTCGCTGCGATTATTTTATCGAGAGTTATCGATCGAGTATTGTTATGCTAACCACGTACTAACAATGACAACCTCGATAACTCTTAATAGAATTGTCGTAGTGTTTTTGTATATAGCTCAAAAAATGCGTCTTTCGAATACCATATATTTTTCTATAAAATTATTTTCTTTAGAATCATAGTTTTCGAGAAAAAAAAATAAAATTGTTTTTCTCGATTTTCAGTTTTTCTTTTTTTTTTTTTTTTAAATATATCTAATTAAAAAAAAAAATCTTTCGAGTGGGTGCAAGAACATATTCATTTATAATTTTTTTTTTTAAACAAAGTATTAAATAAAAAATAAAATCGTGACTGTTTTTTGTTGACAATAAAATTCGAATATTATTAATTTATTCTTGGTTTAGGCATAACTAAAAAATACTATTAGAAAATTTTAACAATCCTGATAATATATCGATTTTTTTTGTTTACGAAATACAGTCACGATATCATTTTCCGTTTAATATACTTACTTTATAAAAAAAAAAAAATAATAAAATAAATGAGTTTTCTTTTTATTTTTTATATTTATTTAAGGTTGATTCCAAGTCCCATCGCCGTACTAATATTTTATTGAAAAGCCCGAATACTGTAGAGCTGCATTTTATATCCCCTGTCCCAGAAATTTTCGTGGCGTCACTGATCAAAAAATCAAGTTTTGTAATAGTATCTGTGTGAGAAAGTCTATACCAATACACACTAATACTATTACAGCACGCAAATCTTACATCGTGAAACACTGTGAATTCAGCGCGCGCATCTACTGGTGTCTCTATCTATTTCTAACGTTTTGAATCGTCAACATCAGTCAAAATAACTTCGAAATTGTTTGATATGTTTATGTGGTTTTTTTACAACTAAAAATACAAAATGTCAAAAAAAATATAGGTATTATAAAACAAGTATATTAATAAAAATAAACTTGAAATTAAATCAAAACAAATTGAACAATTATCTGAGGCAAGAAAAAATAAACTATAAGCAAATGTAAGACAATTATTAATAAAATTATTAAAGTACTCCAAAGTCATGTTGCAATAACAACAAACAATGAAGACTGATTTATTTAGTGAAAAAAATATATTTATATTTGTTGCTCAGGAATAAAAGTATAATTTTAAGTGATATTCGTTTTTAAAGAATATTAAATAGATCTTAGAAAGACAGGTGCTTACTAATATTTCTATTTACATTTGATAATAAAAAATAAAATAAAATTTATTTCAAGAAAATCTATATTTTTTTTACACCTACATTTACATTACTTTTTTTGTGTTTTTAATTTTTTATTCTACTATTCATGATTTGGAAATTTTTGTATTATTTATAATTTTTTATTAATTAATTAATTAGTTTTTAATTATTCATTAATACCACGGATTTTTTTATTTAAAAAAAAAAGTACAGTATAAGCTAGTGTATGTGTATGTTTGTGTGTCGATCAGTGTCTATTCCCTTCTTGGCAAGTAACGAGAAACGTAGGGGAGAAGAACAACGTTGCCAGTTCGTAAATCCCCCACGTATACTCCTCGCGAAAAACAACAAATTTTAATGTTCAAAAGTTAAATATTTATTAAAAGAAAAAATTGAAATAATTATCAAAATTTTGTCTTGTCCAGGGCTACAATCTGATAGTAAATGTACAGTTTTAAATCAACACAAAAAAAAGTTATTCGTAAAAACATGAGGTAACGCGTTTACCTTGTGTGTTAAAGTTGTCATCTTTGACAGTAAATATCTCGAAAAAAGCAAACAAGAAAAAATTCAAAAAAATTCACAATATAGATAATTATTTCATTTAGAAAATAAGCCAAAAAAATTGAAAGTCTATCAATAATTCAGATATTCGAAATCAAACTTAAGTTATTTATGAAAATGACGTTTTTTTGAATGTATTGAAGGTATTTCTTAATAATGACAATAATTTTCCAACATTCACGTTGACGCACGTTGGCTGCGGGGTAATACACTCGCTTTTAGAAACTAAGTTCAGGTAGGTAGGCTAGGTAAATAGGTTTGATCCCGGTCAGTTGTACCAAAAAAAAAATAAGAAAATACATTGTTATTATAATAATAATCATTTTTTTTTCAGTAACTAGCGAACTAGCCATAGACTAGCCAATTGTTCATTTCTATAAAAATTGTAAACGTCTAGTTTGGGATCTACAAACTATCCACATCTGAGTTTGAATCTAGTAAAAATAGCTAGTTTTTAGACGTTTATGAGACTGAATTTTTACCAGGCAACTTTTTTATTTTACTATTTACGCAGTAATACATACTCAAAGATTATTATTTTAACATTTACGATCGAAATATTTTTTTTATCTCTTAACATTGTAAAATGTAGATCATTTAATATCGTAACTATCCGTTTACAATGTAACCACTATTGAAAAGACTTTTTGAGAATTTAAAATGAATTTTTCAGACATCCAAAGATAACTTTAATAGGAAAAAATATCAAAACAACGACTTAAGCCATAATTATTAAATGTATTGTTATTGAACTTTTTTTTTTTGATAATATTTACCTTTTATGCTATACTTTTGATTCAAAATTAACTACATTTGAAATATGAAAATTATATTATATGTTTATGGTTGCTGTAGCAAATTCAAACGTCCTTATACTACTAAGTATCAAAGATTTATTGATACAGTTTTGCTAAAATACGGAAATTGACGGTGCTAACCAAGACAGGATCAAACTTAGTGTTTTAGTTTTTTTTTTTTATTTTAAACAACTTCATATGTAGATCAGATCAAGGCCACTTAATTGAGAAATTTTTTTTTTTATTATTGTTATAATAAAAAACAGCTATTGCACAGTTATAATATTTTACCTTGCATGAAAATCATTGAAATGAAGAATAGAAAGCTCAAAAAGATCAGTTTTTCCGGATTCCATGAAACCTTGAACAGATGAGGCATTTGAATATCCAACCCAAGACAAAGTCCACATAATTAATAATGTTAGCATTATATTTCTGATTGTAAACTTATTTGTTTCAATCGTCTTGTTAACTGAACTGTAACGAGAATTATTATCATAATGTTGATAAATTTTTTAAAAAAACTTATAAAATCCAAGGACGGTGTTTTGAATATTCATAATTTATTCAAGCTCATCATAAAATATGCGGGATAATATATATATAAATTATTGTCCCATGACGTACCCGTATACTTTCAGCAGATCGAAAATCGAACATATAATAGTTAAAGTAATAATGTATTATCTATATTTGTCTCAATCAAAATTATTATTATTATTATTTAAGTAGTAATGATCATTATTCACAAATCAGTAGAAAAAAATGGTTCAAATAGCATGAGTCATGTCCAATTGACAATATAGATTATTTTCAGAACTTTTCATTTGAAAAAAAAATAAAAGAAAATTGTTGTATAGCAATATTTTTTTTCACTCAAAGTTCTATTTTTACATACTTGTTGTAAAATTGTAACCAGAAAAAATAAAAACAAAATTATTTTGGTATGTGAGTTTAAAAATTTAATTGTCGATATAAAAATAATTAAGAATTCGAATGTATAATTACATTTTATGATAACGAGCTAAGCTCTATTGCAGTAATATTATTGTTATTATTTTAACTGCTCAATAACTCACGTGATCCAACTGAGTATCTTCTCTCTAGCAAGATTGCTTCTATAAGACTAAAACAAAATTAATCTCATTGTTTAAAATTCTACTGATATCTTGTATGAGCTGATTGTTATCTTCGATATTTTTTGTTTGCAAATTGATAATATGTAACTTGCAATCCATTATAATTTTTATCGGTAGTCTAAAGTCTTCTTCGATTAGAAATTATAAAGAAAACATATTCAACTGCCATTTTAAAAGATAATCAAGGTTTTCTATGCACTCACGAGAAGTAGGTATTTACTAAATTGACGAGTATAGGAATGAAAAATAAAAAGTTAATACAAAAAAAAAAAAAATATAAAATAAAAAAACCTGACGTTCCTTCCACAAACAAGTCAGCATCATTAGCATTTTACATTTGAAAACTAGAATCAACCTCGTAACAACTTAAGACTTCTACGTTCAATCGATTCGTTAATTTAATTGATTTATTTAATCTACCTGTATATTTTTTCAAAAAATCATGAAAAGATCACTTACTTCTAGTAAATATAGTGAATACGGTCTTTATTCTACTTTATACAATATGTTACTACACTATGATTATAAATTAAAAAAATGAGGAGATAGAGGAAAATTTCATGTATTGAAAACCTTAATAAAACAAAATTCGAAAATCTTGTTTTATCTGGATAAAAGATCAAATAGTTTGTATCTATTTGAAAAAATAATTTAATTTCGATTAACTCTTAAAAAATTGAACAAACTTCTAAAAACAACATCTAATGCTTTGACATCACTGAAAGAAATATTCAGATAGGGCAACAATGTATTGTGTCGAAAAAAAGCTGATTCTAGTTACGTGCTACCGAAATTCAAATGATATAACGAAATAATTTTTTTAAGTTTGTGTCTAGCTTAATTAACGCGCAGTTCACATAAATCATCAGCTTGTAGACCCCACCACCGGCTATATTAAACTATGCAGGTATACAAAAAAGTCAAGGACTATATACTCAATACGACAATCATTCTTCGGAAATGAATATATCACTTCAAAAATTAAACTTTCATTATCACGGGTCTCTCTTTTTTTTCTTTTTCTTGTATTAAAAAGAAATCTTTTTAAAAGATATTGCATATGCTTATATGGTAGGGATATAGTTAAGTGTGTATGGTAGGGATACTGAAAAATTTAATTAATCCAGTTAATGCACAAGAAGTAATTGAATGAGCGAGCCTCTCTTGTGACTTCAGTTTGGCTTTGAGAGCTCTCGTACAAAGTTGGAATATATATGTTTATAATTCGCTGATTAAACTGTGTTCATTTATATGTCTGAATGTTTTTTAAATGAATCATTTATTAATTGAATAAAATAATAAATAATTTTGACTACTTAAATCTATAAAAAAATGAAATCAAATTTTTTAATTCTACATACGTTGCTAGTTGTTATTTTCTTCGACAGTGTTTTAGCGCGTTTAATTTCTCATAATGATGGATTTACCCTTAGAGTTATTCACACAAACGACATGCATTCCAGGTATGAAATACGACAAAAAAAAGACGTTAAAAAAATATAAATACGTTCTGTATGAAATTGGAGGCAGTAGAGTCAGGATGGTGTACGTCTGATTAAATGTGTCAATATGTTCTTCGACTCTGTTGTAAACATAGAAATAAATAGAGTCTGTTGGTGCCGAAGATCCTCGTTACCGTTTAAAAATTTGAAATTTTGGATGCTCTGATGGAAGGCCATATTCGATATGTTTTCGTTGTTGGATAGATTCGCTTTTTCGTTGAACAATATTTCTGAAGTCTCTTTAAAAAAGCCAAAAAATTATCAAGTTTGATGAAAAAAATTTGTTCTTATAGAAATCATTGAAGTTGGGAATATTTATGAAGAAGTTTTTATAAGAACTTTATGGATTGATTCTATAAAAATTTTCGGGATTTTATAAATTTTTTATTAAGAAATATACTGAAAATGGATTAATTGAAAAACCAGAATTAAACCGAGCACTTCCAGGTGATAGACCATTCTACAACCACGAGACCTAGAATCTTTCATAAAATGTAGATAAGGACTTATCTAAGATCAATACTTGGATAATGTCGTCGACAAAACTGTTTAAGGGATTTCGTCGATTTTTTAAAACGAAGAGTGAGGCAACATGTTTCCTCTGTTTTTTGTCTTTTTCGCACTCATAGAAATATTGTGTTTCTCAAAGTTATCCGCAAGAGGTCTCTAGTTATTTTTCAATAATTTCTCATAAAAATCAATTTTTTCATACTTTAATTATTAATTGTAAAAAAACTAAGCTCCAAACCTCTTTTATTTTTTTTCTATACGTTTTGTTTTGTC
Source organism: Aphidius gifuensis (assembly GCF_014905175.1). NCBI lineage: Eukaryota > Metazoa > Arthropoda > Insecta > Hymenoptera > Braconidae > Aphidius > Aphidius gifuensis. The sequence goes on from NC_057790.1 coordinate 9,599,832, forward strand.
TCATTTTATAACCCGATAGTTTTTTTTTCACGATGTCATATTGTCGATTAGAGATATTTGTATTTTAATGGACTTTTTTTTGACAAAAATCGCATTCTCCATATGAGCCCATGTTAAAAGTTGTCAACTTTGAAAATTAATAAAAAATAACGAGCTTCCAAACAATTACCAAAAAATTACATAAAATGTATTAGTTTTTCAAGAATCTACTGTATAAATTTCAAAGCATTCTCATATTCGGAAAAAAATCGACGAAATCCCCTACATGTTTTTTTTTTTTATTTTAATCAACATAAAATTTAAAATGTGTATATAAATTTTAAAATTAAAACCCTTGTCACGAATGTTCTCGACAACTGCTCCAGCGATTATCTCGATTTTATTTTGATAAAAAAGTAAATCTCGAAGAATGTTTCTGGTAACATAAAATTTTCCTAATTCAATAAACAACCGAGTTATGAATTATTATAAATAATAACATGTACCCGTGAAGGAGAAAACAACATGGCCAAGTAATGGGCCAAGCCTGGCAAAATGTTGCGAAGTCTTGGCTGAGAGTCTTGGTCAGTGCTTCAACCAGGCTTGGGGATTTACACCAATTCAAGCTTGGCTACCAATACTGCCTTGGCCTTTTGAGTCTTGGCCATCCAATAATTTATCAAGACTTGATCGATGAATGGTTAATCAATGGCTGGCCAGTACTTAACGAGCCAAGACTTGGCTTAATCATTTGTTTCCAGTCTAGCCACCCAATAATTTACCAAGACTTGGCGAATGAATGGTTGATCAATTGCTGGCCAGCCCTTAATGAGCCAAGTCTTGGCTTAATCATTTGTTTCGAGTCTTGGCCACCCAATAATTTACCAAGACTCGGCCGATAAATGGCTTGATAAGAGCTAACCACCTCTTCTTCAACCAATGGTCGGCCAAGCATTGGAATACAAGCCTTGGTAAGCAAATAACCAGCCATGAGTCAGCCAACCCTTGGCCCATGGATGGCGCACGATTGGCTGCCAAGCATTGGATGCCATTATTGGGACAAGACTCGGTCGTGTTGTAAGTCTTGGCAATTCCTACACGGGTAACGGGCTAGAGTCGACAATCGTAGCTTCAGGAATACTGGCTGCTATACACAAAAACCCGTGTAGGAATTGATATCCCTTTTCTTTATCAAGGGCGATAGAATTTCTAGTATATTTACAGTATTTAATATCGCATTGATGGCGCGAATTTAATAATGATACTTTTAGCTATGTTTTCAAGTCACATGTTGTTATTGTTTATTTTTCTTTTCATCGAGTTTAATGAGTTTTTTTTTTCGACTTATATTTGAAAAAGTATTTATTTTTGAATATCTAAATCAGCTGCAGGAGCATCTGTTTATAGAGCAAAAAAGCTAACATATTTTTAAATACTTTTGACTAGTCCATCTTTTTGTGATGGTTGATGAACTATTTTGTAGTTTTGAGTAATAAATATTAATAATAATAAAATGTCAGATAAAATGAATAATATTTAGAACAATGATGCCCAAGACATCATTATCAACGAATTTCTCGATTGTATAATTGATCTATCACATGTTAATTGTGATGACAATGAAAGATGGTGGACTGTCAGTGAGTGACAGAATATCATCAAGTGTCGAAGAACTTCAAGATTGGTTAAGAAAAGATTTATCAAGTAAGTTCACTTAATGATTTGTCAAATGATATTTAACAAAAACACTTGATCTAAGAACTTTCAAGAGACCGAAAAAAATGGAAGAATGAGTTTGGAATTAATAATGGAAATAACATCACCAACAAGTCATAATGTTTGAAAATTAAATTATCAACAAAAATCATCAATAAAAATGAATAATGAAAATGATAATACAAATCAAAAAGACAAAGAACATGCGTCAGCAATGTTGAGACCATCAGTGTCAGGCACGTTATGAATATCATTGTCATTATCAAATCGTCAAGAAAGTCTTGATACATTTTTAAATATGTCACAATCAAATAGTATTAATTCTTTTATCAATTTAACGTCTGATTTAAGGATGCTTTAATTATGAACACATCAAGACCATTTTTTTAGATACATCAACAACAGATATTGATAATATCAATGAAAACGAAAATAACAATAATAAATTTATTAACAATGGATTGAAATATTCACAATGTAACGATGACATTAGTGATCGTTTAGCAATGGCTGTTTTACAAATTTCAACTGAATCAACAATGCAAATAAGTATGTTTAGTGATGTTTCTGGAAGTAATCCATCTTCTAAAGATTAGTTGGATAATTTAAATGGTGAAATTGACGATAGATTTTTACAGTAATACTCTTACTAATACAAATAATACTTTTACGTCTAAATCGTTGAATGTATTGGGCAAAAAAAAATAATGATACTTTTACTGAATCATTGAATGTTTTTAATGGTAAAAATTTGAGACTTTAACTTTATTTAAAAAAACAAATTATGCCACATTCACTGAACTAGTTGATGTTTTATCAACAAAATATGACAAAATTGTTGATACATGTTTTCTTAAATAATATGTCAATAGAAAATAATGAGACATTCACGGAATTATTAGATAGTTTGTCAAAAAAAAAAAATATCATAATGAAACATTCACATCAAGTGAATTAAAAAGTGCATTATCAATACCATCAGTTAAAAAATCATTAATTGCTATAATGCTACATATGATACTGATTTGCCCCATCATTAAAACTATGCATTGTAACAACAGATTCAGACTCGTATTATTATTTAGAAGAAAATCAAAACATTAATGACAGTATTCATTCACAACTATCTCCAAACTCAACATTCAACTGTCCTAAAAATCAAGATGATGATGATTGTAATGATAAAAATACGACATTTAGATTTTCCAGATGTTACATCAATAAATCGTTGACATTTGGCCTACACTTTATTAGAAAATTGAAATAATTATTGACTGACAATTAAAAAAATAATTCAAACTTTAAAATTAAAATTAATCAATGAATTGATTCAACTATAATTAATTGTATATATGAACGCAAAAAAAAAAAAAAAAAAAAACTCATTGAACTTGATGGGAAAAAAAATAAACGAATACAACATGTGACTTTGTGCATTCGACTTACTAGCACCATTACTGGTGATAATATGCACTGGCTTGCTCCGATTGCTCCATTCCGCGAGCTTCAACAGCTGCCTATGCTAAAAGCTAATACACAATGTAACGTCACAACCTCCTTATAAAACTCCATGAGAATAAATAATAAATTGATTCGTCAACGTATGAAAAAAAATATATTTGTTACGTACCAGGCTAATTAATTTGTATTATTTATGAAATAACAAAAAAAAAAGAAAGAGTGTTAAACAACAAAAATAATAATATAATAATTTAGCAATAATACAAATTAATGAGCCTGATATTTAACGTAATTTTTATAATCCTCTTGTTTTGTTATTCCCTCCAGGGTAACGGGTTAGGAGGGAATGTGTAATTTTTGTAGATTCTACCTTGTTGTTGTGGTTTATCCAAAATTAAATTATAGAGAGCGTGTCAATCCGGATGGTCGCCTGATGATGTTGATAATTTAGAATAATCCAATAGGTAACACAAACTCGTAGCACAGAAAAACAACACCCCGGAGAAATTCACAGTCAATGTTAGGATTTAGGAAGAGTAAAATTTGTAGGAATAATAATTTGTCACAGTTATTTAATTAAGTTTTGATGCACTGATAATATTATTCATTTGTTATAAATTTCTTTAAAAGAATTGAATTTATTTTATTTATATTTTTTATTAAAATGATCAATAATTTTTATTATAAATTTATGAAATTTTATCAAGTATTTAATTCAAACAAAATTAGAATGATTTTAAATTTAATTAGATGTTGGCCGAATAAAAGTTATCACGAGAGTGACGCTCCTTAAAATTAGAAATAAAAATATTCCCATAAAAATTAATTGTAAGGTAGGGATGAAAAGTGGTGCCATTTCTTGAGCCAATCAAATTGAATGGTTCCCATAGTAGTCAGCATTATTCTAATTGTTTAAACATTTTAAAAAATAATAATTTAGTAACTTCAACGGATGTGGCATCTCGCGTTGCAGAGGTGACTTTGAAAACTGCTTACAAAAATATAAAAATAAATTATTTTATAAAATGCAAAATGTGAATTTTTATTTCGTGTGAATAAAAAAAAATAATTTATTTTAAAGAAAGAAAATTTTCATTGCTTGTTCGGCATTATTGTATCTGTTGAATTTATTAAATTATTATTTATTTTTGATTTTTAATTCTAAATTATACCAAGACGTAACATATTATTATTTAAACTTTACAAAAAGATGTGATATCATAACAAAAAAAAAAACCTAGTTTTTTTTACAAAAAGTAGCGTCAAGTATTCGAAATCGTTTAGCTATTTTATTGTTTTAATACAAAAAGATGTGGTACCAAAAAAAGTCAAAAATTCAATATATTTTTAATGCATATAATTAAGTCTTAACTGTTGACAAAATCACATCTTTTTGTATTAAAACAATAAAATAGCTAAACGATTTCGAATACTTCACGCTTCTTTTTGTGAAAAAAAACTAGGTTTTTTTTTTTGTTATGATATAATAATAAATAAATGAATAAATAAAAACTCTCATCTAAATTTATCTATATACTACAAAACGCCTGATGGTAACGGTCACCGATGGCTGGCTGGCCGATGACCATGGCGCAATGAAGATAAATATAATATTGGAATAATAGGAAATATGGTAGGAATAATAACTACCTTAGTTTTGCGCCATTGCCTCGGTACATAACCCGTCCGTAACATACACGCCCTAAAGGTCTTGCTAATTTGTACAAGTGTATAATTAAAACCTTTTTGGAGCATGACCGCAATACCCCATCTGTTCCCGGACTCGTATAAGGTTCGAACTCATTCACCGCCCATTTTACTTGTTCCGTCGGAAAAAAGAAACCAGTGAAGAGAGAGAGAGAGAGAACTTGGTAAAATTTATTTTACTAAATTGCAAAATAAAATACAAAAATGTTGGGACCGTGTTGAGTTGCCATGCCTAATCCCTTGATGGCACGAACCAACGCCAGCCAATTCCTTGAACTTGCAGTGCTGGCCTTGTAAGCAGAACTTGCAGGTTCGAGGAAAATTGGAATCAGGTGAATGACCTGGTACACAAAACTGTCCTCAACGAAAAATAAAATAAAAAATGTGAAAAATATATTTGGGAAAGTTTTCTCAGGCCCACACCAACGCTTGGTTATCCGGGCGTTGTTGTGGAGCCTTCGAAGATTTTCCCAGAATTTCCCACTATTAAGGCCCAAGAGCTGAGTTAGCGTTTGTAAAAAAGTGAACTTGTAAATTTATAAAAAAATAGAACTTTTGTACTCTGGAAACTCTTGGTATTGCATGGGAAGCTAAATTAGATATTCTTCAATATTCTGTGAAAACGATTTCAATACCTGAAAGGGTTACTAAGAGAAATATTCTTTCTGAGATCGCAGAACTATATGATCCTCTTGGACTAATTGGGCCAGTGGTCTTACATGCAGTAAGAGAAATTATTTTACTGATTTAGTTATAAAAGACATCCATTCTCGACAATTACATTCTGGTATACAAACTACCTTGAATGCCATGTGTCAACGTTTTTGGGTCCTTAATGGGAGAAACCAAGTACGCCAGGTCATAAGAAAGTGTATGTCTTGTTTCCCCTTTATAGCTGAAGCTGAAAAATTCAAAATGGCGGATTTGCCTGAAGACCGTGTCAATGCCAGAAATGTTTTTAAAATTGTTGGTATTAACTTTTGCGGTCCACATTTTATTAAAGAGAAAAAATTTTGTAATACGTCCAGAGTAAAAATTTACGTATGTGTATTTGTATGCATGTCAGTAAAAGCAGTACACTTAGAAGTAGTAAGCGATTAAATGACTGAAGGTTTTCTGGGAGCGTTGCGTCGATTCATTGCAAGACGTGGTACCCCTTCTAAAATTTATTCTGATAACAGTACGAATTTTGTCAGGGTGAACAATCAATTGAAAGAATTATAAAAACTAGTAAATTCTGACGGGCATAACTGACTGGTATACAATTTTATGTTTTCACACATACCAAGAATATCTCGGAACTTTATGCCACCGTTATCTCTGCATCACGGCGGATTGTAGGAATCCACAGCGAAATTATTTAAGCATCATCTCAAACGGGTAGTAGGTAGGAATCACTTTTTACCTATGAGGTATTTACGACCTTCACCACTGAGGTTAAAGGCATTTTAAATTCAAGACCTCTCACTGCGATGTCTTCTGATCCTAACGATTTTAATGTCATTACACCCGCACATATTCTAATCGGTGAACCTATTCAAAAATTGCCGGAACAAGACTCCACCGAGACACCCATTAATAGATTGTCAGCTGGAAATCATATTACGAAAATGCGACAGCATTTTTTAGCTTGTTGACACACTGAATATTTACGGGAGTTACAGGAACGACATAAATAGGCCAAAGATAAGATGAGATAAGATAAGATGGGCCAAAATTAAGGTTGGCGAGATTGTCCTCATCATCGACAAAAATGCGCCCTGCACTAGCTGGCTGCTAGGTCAAGTTGTCGATGTTTATTCAGGGGCCAGCCAGGTGGTCAGAACAGCGGTCACAAAGACAGCTCATGGCACCTACATACGTTCTGTCACGTTGATGTGCCCACTGCCATTCAATAATGTCACACCAAGTCCAGTTCAATGATCCCTGAATTATTTGTCTTTGCTTATCATGTAATCTGTTACAGGAAGAACCTGAACCAGTAGATATTGAAAATAAAAAAAATAATAATATAATAATAATAATGTTCTATGTATAATATGCTAATCTTAGTTAATCATATCAATATGTAATCAATTAATCTAGAGCCATGATATTTAAGCTGACATATATTTAATAAATTAGTTATTAGATTGTATTTTTGATTTTTTTCAAATTTTATTTTTCATAATTTATTTTAACTGCATTTTTCAATTTTTCAAAATTTAATGTCTATGATCAAATCTGATTGTATTTCAATTCTATTATTATTTGTTTGTGATCAATATGTTGTTAATATAAAATAGTGTACTGGCAAGGTTATACCATGGTTTCCCTGAGCCGAAGAAAAATTTAAATTTGAATAGAATTTTAAAATTCGAACACTTTATGCGTTATGTTGCTTTGCAAAGAAAGTACTCGACTTTTTTATTAAGTAAATCATAATTATAGTTGTGAGTATTCATCACAGACTTATGTTAGAATAATGTTGAATCATGTTTATTATTTGATGTTTTATTTTTTGGTTACAAAAAATGTCATGGTCAATTTAAAAAATCTAAATATTGCTCATACAATATTCAATATTTCAAAAGACAATTACTAGAATTTTGGTAGAAATCAGCCTTAAAAAGCCTTGCAAGACTATCACAGCCAATGGTACATGTTCTATTTTTTCGTGCAAGAACTTGCATAAGATTTCTCTAGCGTGGAGACACCGCTTAAGGAGGTTATGAACAAATTCATTGCGGCTGTTGCGGGGCGCTTCTGACGTCACAGACAAAACGGAAATCCGGCTACACTGTAAAAAAATTAAGTAAAAAGCGCCTGCGCCCCGCATACAATATATGGGACTGCGGGTATGTGTGTGTGTGTGTGTTTGAACATGTCATACGTTGCCACATCTAATTTTTGTAAATTTTATAATTAATTACTCATTAGTTGACCGACCGCGATTAATAAAACTCGGTTTCTAATATATGTGTGATTTTTTTCAAGACTTTTTCATCATTTTTTCTATCTGAAAAAAATGGTTGAAATCTCTATAAGAGCCAATGTTAAATAATATTTTCAATAATTTATTACAAAAAATTCAACTGATCAAAATAAGAAAATAATTATACCGTTGTATTCAGAATGAAAAGATCTAACTGTGTACGAAATTTCAGAACATTCTCATTATATTTAAAAAACAAAAGAGTGATAGCTGCGTAACCTCCTTAATAAGCGGTGATCAAAAATGCATTAGATTATAAATATGTGAGCGAACTTGACAATTTTTTTTTTTTTAATAAAGCATGTGTATGTGCGAGGTTGTATGTGGTTCTTCATGAACCAAAAGAACATCAATTTTAGAATAATTGTTCACTGAATATCACCAACGTCATGCCAGAGTAATTTTTCCGGAAATGGGCCAAAAACAGAGTAATGCCGAAGAAAGCCTGAGTAATGCCTGAGAAAGGTGGAGAAATATTTCTACCAGATATTCCTTATACAATATTCAATATTTTCAGATATCATACTAATCATAAAAACCCGAAAAACTGAAAATGACGATTTTTAAATTGCTGAATAGATGGTCAGCGGAGTTGGTGGTTCGGAACCGAAAAAACCGAAAATGACGATTTTTAATTTGTTGAATAGATGGTCAGCGAAGTTGGTGGTTCGGAACCGAAAAAATCAAAAATAGTTAATAAAGGTTAATAGCGGTTAATAGTTAATAGTTAATAGTTAGTTTTTTTTAGTGCACTTACTCGATTTTTTTTTTATCAATTACATGAATTATACCATTGTTTGTTGGTTCTTTGAAAACATCCTGCAGCTGTCATCATATGCAATCAATTCCATGTCCCCTTAACTAATACCACCTAAAAAACCTATCAACGGGAATATATATTGTACTCATAAAAATGTCAAATAATATTATGCAATTATCGTTTATTTTTCACTCGAATTAAATTAAATTATGTTAAATTGAAAAAAAAACTTTTTTCGTTGATAGAAATTGCCAACGAAAACACTGAAGTTATTATAATTTAATAAGTTGATTATTATGTCGAAGTTTTATTGTATTTAATTGACAGTTTATACGATTAGAAATGACACGATAAGGTTGTTTAACAATTCAGGTGATTCTGACAGTTTTTTTTTCTCAAGATGGCCACAAATGCGTGCGCAACTATATCGAATGATGGTAAATAGGAACACTTGATTATCTACTTAAAGTCCTTAGGGAATAGTTCTTCAAGGGGTGGGGCACTCTTAGGCGAAAAAACCCTAATTTTTTTCATTTGAATTGATTTGTTGTAACTAATTATAAACAAAAAATAACCTTGAAGCAAAATAATGGATAAAATGGAAAAATCAAGTGTACGTATAAATAATTAATTGATTTGGTAGATAAAATGACTTCATTCATTCAACAACTGACAATTTTATTTATTCATTTATTTATTTATTTATTTATTTACTAAAAAATTCAGGATGTTTTTCTCTAATAATTGGATTAATAGAGTCAGCTAGCTTTAAACCAGCCTAGACTATTTTTAAATCCACCGATAAATCCATAATCACGAGTTTCAAAAATAAAAATATGTTAATTCTTATGATTGCTTTCAAACATTGATATTTAAAAACTTTCTACTGGAAAAATTCATGAAGTTTTTCTCTAGCACTTAACTCAATAGACTCAGCTAGCTTTGAACCAACTGAGACCATTTTCAAATCCACTAATAAACCCGTAATCACGATTTACAAAAATAAAAATATGTTAATTCTGATGATTGCCCTGAAAACTTGATTTTGAAAAATTTTCTACTGGAACAATGTATGATGTTTTCCTCGAGTAGCTGGGCTGATAGACTCAGCTAGCTGAAAACTAGCCTAGACTAATTTTAAATCCACCAAAAACTCATAATCACAAGTTTTAAAAATGAAAATATGTTTAATCTGATGATTGCCCTAAAAACTTGATTTTAAAAACTTTTATACTGGAAAAACTCTTGATGTTCTTTGTTCGTAATTGGCTTGATAGACTAGCTGTAAAGTAGCCTAGACTATTTTTAAATCCATCAATAGACCCATAATTACAAGTTTCGAATATACAAATTTGTTAATTTTTATGATTGCTCTGAAAACTTGATGTTAAAAACCTTTCTACTGGAAAAATTCAGGATGCTTTTCTTGAGTAATTAGGCCGATAGACTCAGCTAGCTTAGTACTAGCCTAGACTATTTTTAAATCCACCAATAAAGCCATATTCACAAGTTTCAAAATTACAAATATGTTAATTCTGATGATTGCTCTAAAAACTTGATTTTAAAAAATTTGCTACTGGAAAAACTCATGATGTTCTTTGTTCGTAATTGGCTTGATAGACCCAGCTAGCTGCAAACTATCCTAGACTATTTTTAAATCAACCAATAAACCTTTAATAACGAGTTTTAAAATTACAAACTAGTAAACATTTGTTATTATTATTCTATTATTTCTATTATTATTTTTTTAACAACAAATTTTTTTTTCTTTTGTTTAATTATACCCAATACATTTTATATTAATATTTTTCCATGAATATTTCTTACACTGGAAATATATTTAATATTAAAAACATGTTTGGCTTACTTCAATTCATTTTTTATTCTATTATATTCTTTACTGTATCGTAACTAAGTGAAAGGATATTTTTTTTTACTTTCGGCTTTCGTACAAAACTTTTTTTCCAGTACTGTTCCACCAATCCACTGATCATGATATAATTGATCAGTCTTAAATTGTTTGTACTGACTGATTTTGTGGGCTTTATATTCAATGTCATTGTGGTCATATCGTTGTGTTTGCTGTTGATGATTTATGTTTTGGTGTGGTGCTGATAAATGTTGTTGTTGTTGTTGTTTTTCATACAATTCATTCTGGCTAAATTTTTGTGTTCGTTGCAATAACTGACCTAGTTTTGGTTGCCGCTAATAATTGTCAAACAATGGAAAACTTATTTGCTGATATTGACTTTCGAATGATGATGATTGTGATTGTTGTGGAAAATTTAGATTCATTAGTTGTGTTATTTGTGTATTCAAGAATTTATTTTGTTGCCATTGTTGATATTCTTGATATCGTTGATTTTGTTGTAATAGTAACGGTTGTTGTTGTTGTTGTTGTATTTGTTGTTGTATTTGTTGTTGTATTTGTTGTTGATGATACCATTGACCTTCGTTCGTTAATTGTTCAAATGATGGTGACTTCAATTTATTTTGTAGTAGATGACCATGAAGTACTAATTGTGTTTCTGGGAATTGTTTTTGTAAATCTTTTTGCAATGATATCTGGTGATGTTTATTTTGTATTATTTTCTGTGTGAATGGTGGTAATGATGATGCATTTTGTTGATTTTGTTGCTGCATTTGATTTTGAAGAACTCTTTGTAATTGTATTGTTGGGTCACTGTTTGTGATGATGACTTGTCTTGTTGGTTCACCGGTTGTTTTTGTAGTCGTGGTGATGGTAGTGGTGGTGGTGAGGTTGATGGTGGTGGTAGTTTCAATAAATAAAGTTTTTGATCATGGATTCGAAAGTAACGGAACCCCCTAATACCCACTCCATACGACGAGCACAAAATGTTGGACTAATGGAACCTCGGTGGCTTCACTCTGCTTATACCCACTCTACTACTGCTCACCGTCACCAACCGCCACTATATAGTCACTACTCACTACTCCTATAGTACACTTACACATATATGAAAGTAGTGACGGTGAGCAGTGGAGGTGGTATTTCTCGGCAGCCGTCCGCCGCGGAATGAAACCTTGAACAACTATATCCATAACAAGCGGTGATCAAAAATGCGTTTGATTATGAATGTGTGAGTGAACTTGACAATTTTTTTTTTTAATTAAGCATGTGTATGTGCGAAGTTGTATGTGGTTCTCCATGAACCAAAAGAACACAAAAGAATACATAGATTGTCATATCATGAAAATATTCAACCGATGAAAACAATACTTCTAGTTTGTCTACTCAAAAATAGTCAAACAGATAATCTATTAATAACAACTATTATATTTTCTCCGTCATCGATTCCATGCCGGAGTAATTTCTCCGAAAATGAGCCACTAACGGAATAATGCCGGAGAAAGCCGGAGTAATAGCGGAGAAATATTTCTACCAGGGATAAGTCGTCTGACATTAGCAGATGTAATCCAACCACAAACAAGCCCTATAAAAACTTCAAAACTCAGAATAACCTGATTCCGACCCACGATACTGATTAGGTCATATCGTTGCGGCAACTTCGAAGTAACCGAAATCCAACCGAAGTTATTGAACGGTTAAATAACGGTTACAGCAAACTGGTCTTCGGTTCATATAACCTTAGAATAACCATTATACACCGCGATTAGAGACGGTTGTTTTTGCGCACATTACAACCGTCAGGTAACAGTTATCCAACCACGAACGAACCTTAGAAAAACTCTTTTTTTTTTTTTCAAAAAATGTGGAACGCATTTGAAAAAAAATTTGAAAAAACGTTGAACGTTTTTTAGGAGCACGTTTTGACAAATTTTTGAAAACCAGAAACTTCAAATCGAACCCGGTCGGTTCAAATTTGCTCACCACAGCCTTATTTTTTCTAAGTTTCATCAAGTCTATCCTTCGACGTGTTCTACGTCAATTTTTTGGAAAAAAAAAAAAAAAAGTTACAATCTTGCCATTATTGTTAGACTGTCATATGGGAAAATCGAAACTGCTGACATGAACGGATCAGATTCTGAAAATGCCGAAAAAGTTCTGTTCTAAATCAAAACCAATTCGAATTTAAATGAATAAGATGGTCTGATTGAAAATAAAGTAGTATCATTGAAGCTAAATGCTTTGCATCATCGACTGCAATAGGTAAAACTGTGAAAGAAGCATTATTAGCTCCCAAAAGTTCTTATGGACTTTGTTAAAGAGAACGTTGATAAGATGAATAAAAATCATAACTATTATTTTCAAGTACAAAGCCAATTGCATGTAGCTAAAAAAAAACATTGTTACTTCGTGGTGTATACTTTGAAGTAGGAAAAAAACAGTAATGGTTTCAAAGATTATGAAAACATGGAAATAAATGACTTGAAATATATAAAAGTTATGGAAGATCCTAGTTGTTGGACAACCATACAGCCTGTACTTGAAAAATTTTATATGGATTGTCTTCTTCCGGAGCTGATTGACCCAAGGTATACGAAAAATATGCCGATTAGAGATCCAGAGTATGTCATACAAGCTCAGCATACAGCAGATACGAAAGAAAATTCTAGTAAAACAAGTACTAAACGTATACTGAAAGATGATAACGACATTGTTAAAGTAATTCCTTCAAAAAATTTTAAATCGAAAAAACAAAATTGCACATTACGAATCTGAGTTAAAAAGATTAACAAACGGTTTTAATATTTTTATAAAGAATATAATAAAAGGCAAAGAAAAGAAAAAAATTATTGACAATATTCTTAATTCTAAAGAGTATATATTTAATGATGCAATACAATGTTTTTTGATGATCTTGTCAAACAATTCTAACCTAAACACCTATCCAGTTTGTTGGTTCATGAGCGTCGAGTATGTGCAGCCTTCTGAAACTAATCAAGATATACAAATCATGGGTGGTACGCCTGAATTTCGACATTAGGCATGCATGTACTACAATTGATCAAAAATTTTAATTTACGATAGTCTTCTTAGAAATAGTTACGAAAAACTATCAGACGTCGAAAAAAAATACATAGCTAGGCGTTATCCGAACATTTGTAAGGATCAAATAATTTTCAAGGAAGTAAGACGGCAACCAGATGGTTACAGCAGTGGTGCGTATTCTGCTGCATTTGCCACAGCAATTGCGCTAGGCTATGATCCGAGTACGGATAACATGTTGTTTTTTTCGAACGCAAAAGAAATGCGTAAACAGATGGCGAAAATAATTGAAGATGAAATGAATAATTGAAGTTGGACTCGGATGCCCTCGGTGACATCATGCTCTACTTAATTCCAAATTTTTGAAATTTTTGACCAAGTCAATAAAAAAAACTGGTTTTGAAAATTTTTTTTTATTCTATATGAAAAAAAAAAATATTGGAATTTCGTAAAAGTTGGACTCGGATGCCCTCGAGGACACATTCTCTACTTTTTTTCGAATTTTTGGAATTTTCGGGCGGGTCAATAAAAAATTTCAAAAGGTTTTGAAAATTTTTTTTTACTCTATATCGAGGGGGAAGTCACTTGTGTAATCTGGTGTACATCGGGAGAAGAATCTTCAATAATCTCTTGTAATCTTACAGAAATGATTACGGATAAATCGTGTAATCTATAGTACTCTTGTAATCTTTTATAAACAATAATAATCTTAAAAAATTTTATGTAATCACCAGTAATCTTACGTCGTATATCTGTAATCTGCGTAAATTTCTTGTAATCTTGATATGATTACAGAAAACCTTAGTTATCTTTCCATCTCTGTATTCAGATTGCGCATGCGCGTGTATACATGCCCATGTATAGTAAACTAATTTTTTTTTTTCTTTATTCGTTTTTCATTATATTTTTTTTTTTCTTTGAATTTTAAGTGTAATCATGAAAAATTACAGGGAATCTTTATGATTACCAAAAAAAAAAAGTAATCTTGTGTAATCATTAGGAATATTGCATGATAAAAGGTAATCTGTAATCTGGTGTACACTAAATTTTGGAATGACTTTCCACTCTCTTAAATATCAATATTGTGTGGTCGTGAGTAATCTTGCGTAATCTTCAATAATCTCGTGTAATCTATTGGAAGTCTTTAAAAATATTTGAATTTTAAGTGTAATCATAAAAGATTACTGGGATTCTTTGTGATTACAAAAAAAAGTAATCTTGAGTAATCATTAGAAAGATTGCATGATTACCGGTAATCTGTAATCTGGTGTACCCTAAATTTTAGAGTGACTTTCCCTCGGGATTTAATGACAGTTAAGATTATATTTGGATGCAAACGTAGACTAGAAAACGGTATATCTTGAAATCTAGTTTGGGCCTAAATCTTATGAATCAAGCACTTCTTCGGACAGGAAGTGACCATCTGGTTAAAAACGTCGAATGTTTTTACGTCAGTCGCCGATTTCTGAATTGAATCCAACCTATTCTTTTGTATTCAATATGGCAGCTGACGTAGGGTATTGTCTGAATTCTATTAACAATTCAAAAAATGATAGGATGCACCAGTATAATAACAAACAGTATTTTTTAAAATCAAGTTGCACTAACAATCAAATAAATGAAGCAGTTCTTCAGAGAAAAAGTGATCGTCTGGTTAAAAACGTTGAATGTTTTTACGTCAGTCACGTGTTTCTGAATTGAATCTGACTTGTTTTTTTTTTGTATTTAAGATGGCCCCTAACGTGGGATATCTTCTGGAATCTATCGAGAAATAAGAAACACAATAACGAGATAAAAAATATTATTTAAATCCTATTAGTATTCAATCGAGAATAATACAGAACTACTTTCAATGACCCGTAGTATCGCCTAGTCAGTCGTCATTAATGCATTATCCTACTTGATTGAAGATGCTCAAGTTCAATCATACATTATTGAATATTTATAAAAATAGTTCTAATTTTAAGATGCACACTTTTTTATCTCAATCACGAATTTCATTTGCCTTACTAGAGCCTTTTTTGTGGAAGGCCATCTCTGATCAAGTAGGCTGCTTGGATGAAGAAGGCACGCGCTTGTCAAAATCTGAGACTTCTCTCAGTGTATCGAATAAAAACATCAGCCATTTTTAAAAAACAGAAACTTGGAAAAAATTAAGAAGTCTCCCCGCTGGGATTCAAACCTGAGTCTTTTGCTTTCCGGGCGAACACCATAACCTCTAGACCAAAGGCCTTCTTAATTTTTGCAAATTTCATCAAGTTAACACCGACGTCCTTCTATTTGTCATTAGAGCAATTTTTAAAAAACTGAAACTTCTGTCGGACATCACATGTCGAATTCCGACAAAAAACAGTGCTTACGCTTTCCTGACTTTTTAATATTCATACGTATTTCTTTTGAGCAGATTTGAACAGACATCGGCAATTGCTACAGAATGCCAAACAGCAAATGAAACTGAAAGAAAATGTTACGGTGGCTTCGCTCGCCTCGCAACTTTGATAAGGGAAGCACGGACATCTAATATTCCAACCCTTTTCCTCAATGCTGGTGATACCTACCAAGGTGATCGATTTTTTTTTGAAGTTTGTATGTGCATGTAATGTTCTTTGTTTTATTCTTCTTCGTCATGTTACTGCAGGTACTGCTTGGTTCAGTGTACACAAATGGAAGATTGTATCAAAGTTTTTGAACATTCTCAAACCAGATGCCATGGTAAGTTATTTCACTATTTTATACACTTTTTATTTTGCCATAATAAATACCAAATCAATAACTTGCAGTCTTTAGGGAATCACGAATTTGACGATGGTCCAGATGGTTTAGTACCTTTCATTAGAGAAGCAACATTTCCTATTGTAACAGCCAATTTAGATCTTTCCAATGAAACTGAATTGGCAGCTACACCGTTAAAAAAAAGTATTATTCTCAATGTGAAAGGTCACAAAATTGGTATCATTGGATATGTCACACCACAGACGGAGTTGATTTCTTTTTCAAGAAACGTTAAATTTCTCGATGAAATTACAGAAATACGGAAAGAAGTAAAAAAACTACAATCTCAAGGAATAAAAATTTTAATTGCTGTTGGTCACTCTGGTTTTGCTGTTGACAAAAAAATTGCTGCTGAAGTTGATGGGATTGATTTAGTCATTGGTGGACACACGAATACTTTTCTGTATACTGGAATACATCCAGACATTGAAATTCCAGAAGGACTTTATCCTACTGAAATAATGCAAGAAAGTGGTAAAAAAGCTTATGTTGTTCAAGCATATGCTTACACGAAATATTTGGAGAATCTCACAATCGATTTTGACCACAATGGAGCTATCGAAAGTATTTTTGGTGATCCAATTCTACTCGACAGTAGCATCAAAGAAGCACAAGATGTTTTGGCTGAACTTGAAAAATGGCGACCTGCTTTAGATGATTTAGCAAAACAGGAAGTCGGTTCAACAACTGTTTTAATTGACGGAGATAGTAAAAGTTGCAGGAGACAAGAGTGTAATTTCGGTAATCTTATTACGGATGCTATCGTCAACTATGTATGTTAATATTTTTTCAACTATTTTTTAGAATAAATTCACTGTATAAAAATTTTAGTTAATCATAAATATGTTTAGCACGCAAACCAATACTCTAAGACCGATGGATGGACTGATGCACCAATTGCTTTTGTAAATGCTGGAGGCATTAGATCATCGATTGATAGAACTCCCAGTGACATGGTAAATCATTATCATCTGTCAACTTTATGATTTTATAAGCCAGGGCAAAATCTTGAGATCTTAATTCAGTTAATGTTGAAGAAATTTCTCGATTCCGGCAGACATAATTCAAATATCGAAGCAGATTAATTATCTAATTATCACTTTGAGATTTTTTGAAAACTTAAAAATCGAAAAAATTAAAGTTTGAAGTAAAAACTTAAACACACAAGCATATATACTATATACACCAACGTATGATGTTGTCATGTTCTCGACTCAAAATTACAGAGTTCGCTAAAAATTTTCGCTCTTTAACAAATTATAAAATTAATAGAAAAAATAATCATGACTTTTGTCAGTTTCATAAAAAAGTCATAAGCTTGCAAGTGGCTAAGTAGCTCGAGTATTTGTAGTCTTCAACCGGCTGGCAGTCTCAATCCATACCGAGAGAAATCACCGTTTTTTTTGAGATTTCTTCGTCTACAAGTGGGGAGGAGGTATTTAGGTGACGTTTTTTTGAGGCCTAACATGACCTTGCTACGATCATGCTATCCAGAGATATCGTGTCATATCGTGTGAAAAGCGTATAGTGAGAAAACGTTGTATTCGATAATACTTAATAGGATTATCGTAGAGACTTTATCTTAGGCGTAAAAAAAGCATTTTTAAAGACTCTAGAGCCGCGTTAAAAAGTTATTTTTCTAATGGTATTCGACAAAAAAAAATGAAAATAAAACAAGAAATTAATAACTATTTCGTCTAAGAGCATTCTCTTCTGCGACGTGGCTCCAGAGTTTTCGAAATCGCTTTTTTAAAGCCTATGATGTAGTCTCGATAATGATCCTATCGAGAGTTATCAAATTCAAGTCAGGTTCGGATCAAGATCTGATTAGGCTTGCCTGATTTGAAATCCAGCCTGGATTCAGATACTGGATTCAAATCTGATCAGAATGTTACGCTTTTTTGTAAGATTTGAATGCAGAATGGATCAGGATACCTGATGAGGCTGTGGTAAAGATACATGATCTGTAATGGATTCGGATTCTGGATCCAAACTTGATCAGGATGTATCGATTTTCCGTAAGTGTCGGATCCGGATTAGATTAGGATACCTGTTCAGGCTGTGGTAAAGATACATGATCCATAATAAATCCAGATTCTGGATCGAACTTTGATTAGGATTCATGATTTTGTCAAAAACTAAAAAAAAATTAATATTTTCAAATTTATTTTTTTTTTAATTCGAATACATAACTCTTTCATTTTGCTAACATTTAAGGATAATCTTTATCAATAAAAACTGACTTAACTGATAATCTACCTAACTAAATTTTACTACGACCGGGGAACGAACCCTTCGCAACGGGAGTACAACGCTAGTACTCAGCACGTGCAGCCATTAGGGCATTCGATATTTGGTGCTAACTTTTTATTCTCATGTCTTTCAAAATTGAAAAAAATATATGATATTGAGAAATAGAGGAGAGTAAATACATAAATCATTATGAAAAATTGAATAGAAAAAAAATGAAATATGGTGATCCGGACTAACGAAGTCTTGTCAAAACTATAATTTGGTATTGCTTAGTTGGGATAGCATCAGGCTATCTCTACTTTATCCTTGATAATCATAGCCTTGTCCATTCTGAAATACGTAGGTAAATTCAGATTGAACCTCCTGCCCCCCCCCCCGTGATGAGGGTCACGGTTTATGCCATTCTACGGCTCTTCGGTTTTCAGTTTTAGCTCTCTCAGTTTTGGCTAGTTTTACCAAGTCAAACAAAAGTAAAATAAGGGACTTAGAATTTTTTTTCTATTTTTTCTTTAAGTTTGATTCTTATATTTTCTTATAATTGATTTTAGATATTTTCTTTATTCACAATTTACCCAAGAATTTGGATAGTAAAATGAGCTAGATATTGATTGTTTGGCTACAATTGCAGCTATAAGTAAAAAATCTAGCTAAGTAGAAAATTAAGCTGGTAAAAATATGTAGATATTGTGTGTTTGGCTATAATTAAAGCTAAGTAAAAAATCTAGCTAAGTAAAGAATCTAGCTAAGGAAAAGATGTAGCTAAGGAAAAAATGTAGCTGAGTAAAAAATCTAGCTAAGTAAAAAATCTAGCTTATTATTAATTAAAGATATAAAGATAAAAGTATTAAATTTATTCTAATAAAATTTACAAACTGCCTGGTCAGGAAATTATCAGGCTTTCTCTACCTCATCCTCAATAAGAATAGCCTGATCCATTCTGGATCGAGTTTTGATCAAGATAAAAATATTTGAGGAAAAAATAAATTTAATACTGTAAAGTTAAATTTTATAAATTGAAATTCAAAATGAATTTCAGGCTATATGATGATATTTAAAAAAACGAATTATTTGAAAATATTTAATAATTATTATATAGCAATATCCTGAAAAAATGACTGGGTGATGTAAATAAATTTGTACGAACAAGTCTATAATTATAACGGCGAGGATAATATTTATTCCATTAAATTTACTCGACCAGGTTAATACACACATACTCGCACTCACATACGTGAATTATTTTATTACACCTGTTGCTTGAAGTTCTTAGTGATGATGATGACTGAGGTTGATCAGACCCAGTGATGGAAAATAATGGTGTTGGTTTTTGCCTCCACAAGATAATGTTCAAAAATACAGTCTTACCTCCAAGTTATTGGTGATGATATTGTTGTTGTTGAGGAGATATAATGGAGGTGGAATCCACCAAGAAGACACCATCCAGATATGCGCGTATAATCTTGCCAATTTAACCACTTCGAATTTGTTAAATACATGATGATAGTCTCTTCATTTTACAGTTGATAATCACAGTTAATAAGATGATGTTTAATGAAGTATACTATTTTGATGCAAAGTTTCAACACAATTCATTATTATATAATGTGGATATCACAATAATTATAATTCATCTGTTGAGTTACTTTTATGGCGTGCTTTGCTTATGGTGGCTTTTTAGCTGCGTACCGGAAAACACCGAAGTGAAGACATCTCCGTCCATCATGACTACTCTCTCCGCTCTCTCTTTCCAACACACACATACTCTTAAGGAGGTTATGCACAAATTCATTGCGGGTGTTGCGGGGCGCTTCTGACGTCACAGACAAAACTGAAATCTGGCTACACTGTAAAAAAATAAAGTGAAAAGCGCCTGCGCTCCGTATACAATATATGGGATTGCGGGTATGTGTGTGTGTTTGAACATGCCATAAGTTGCCACATCTAATTTTTGTAAAGTTTATAATTAATTTCTCATTAATTGACCGATCAACATATGAAAATTTTTCGCGCAATTAATAAAACTCGGTTTCTAGTATATGTGTGATTTTTTTCAAGACTTTTTCATCATTTTTTCTATCCGAAAAAAATGGTTGAAATCTCCATGGGAGCCAATGTTAAATATTATTTTTAATAATTAATTACAAAAAATTTAACCGATCAACATAAGAAAATAATTATACCGTTGTATTCAGAATGAAAAGATCTACTTGTGTACAAAATTTCAGAACATTCTCATTATATTTAAAAAAAAAAGAGTAATTTGTGCATAACCTCCTTAACATCTGAAATTACTCGTACTAGTGTCGCGGACACCCACACCAGTATAGATATACACATTCAAACTTATATTTATTATCTATACATTTGTACACGCTACAATACTTTTAGCTTGATCAAGTCTTGATCCAGAATGGATCAGGCGATCCCTATTAAAGATGAAGTAGACATAGCCTGATGCTATCCTGACCAGGCAATTTGTCAAATTTATAGAATATAAACTTTGATACTTTTTTCTTCATCCATTTTGGATCTGGTTAGCCTTACTCCATCCGTAATAGGGATAACCTGATCCATTCTGAATCAAGACTTGATTAAGAAAAAAATATTTAAAAAAAAATGAATTTAATACTTTTACCTTGATCAAGTTTCGATCCAGAATGGATCAGACTTTCTTTATCGTGGATGTAATAGAGATATACAGATGCTATCTTGATCAGGCCATTTTTGCTCCATCTTCACTGTGAAAAATTATTTCTGATATTTAGAAATAAACTTCTTGGCAAAATACTTTTCGAAAGAATAAATAAATTACTTAATAAAAATAATAATTGTTTTGTTAAAAGAAACAAAAAATCTTGAATTAAACAAAATTTGTTTATATCATTCAGACAATGTTTTGTAACAAACGATAAATGGTATGTGTCATACAGTTTTTTTTAAATCAAAGCCTAAAACTTTCAAGCAAAATTTTGCTATTTTTTAGCAACTTTTTTTCTCAGTGTTGTAGGCTTAAAAAAAGCGCCTTCCAAATACTTATTACTTACTAAAAAAGTTAATTCTTAATTAGTTCTACTTTTTTTTCGAAAACTATGATTTATATAGGACTTTGAAGATGCACTTTTTAAGCCATACACAAAGACACTACGACAATTCTATGAAGAGTTATCGAGGTAGCAGTTTTTGAGAATCCACTAAAATTGCCTTAAAACCGTCATTGATGCATCTATTCTTGCGCAAAATTATTTTTTATGATCCTATTTTTATACAACTGACTCTTCGGAAAAAGAAACATTTAGTCCACCTCTAATAGTTTCGACTCTATAATTTTTCGAATGAAGAAAGAAAATAAACTAATTTTGAGTTTTTCTGAAAAAAAACAAAATTTATGGAGAAATGTTTTTTTATAAAGTGCAATAGTGATCTCATAGACGCATCTTTTAAGCCCTGAACAAACTCTCTAGAACAATTACTTCATAAGTTATAACATTTCTTCTTTTTCTGGTGATGATTTTAATACTGCAGCTGAGCCAGTGAAAAAAAAATACTGAGCAAGACTCGTTGAAGTCATCAATCAGTTTGCAACAGCTCTTCATCAGTTGGTGTAATTGTTTCATTATCTTCAATTAAATTTTCAGGATCAACGTCCACCTGTTCAAATCAGTATCTTCTGGTATAGTTTGTTTTGTTTTTATAACATTCTTAAGAACTCGTAAAACGTGTGACTGATTGAATAAATGAAGATTGATTCCAGCTCTTCGCAGTATGGATCTAACCTGAGAGTGCTGCTGATAATGGTGGTACAGTAAGAATATCTACAGCAATTTCATCAATTTTAGTATTGTCATGAATAGCTTGCCACTATTTTTGAGCTGGACTTGGTGATACAGAATGATGGACGTGTTCTTTACCAAAAATACCACTAACTGTTTTCTAGTCAACAAAACTTTGTGCCAATTTATTCTCATCAAGTCCAAGTTTTTTACCAAATTTGAATAAATATGAAGAAATATCATCATCATCGTGTATATTTCCTCCTTTAAAACCTGGATCTATAATATTTGCAACCCGATGAAAAAGTGTGATTGCCATACTATTTCGATGTTCAAATGTCGAAAAAAAGAATTTTTTTTCTTCTTTTGATATCCTTGTTGATGAATGATTCAATTAGTCCTTTGATTGCTCTTCCATTTAGTCAAAAGCAAGACGAGCTTCACTTATACAAAAATAATTGCCTTCTAATTTAATTATCCAGTAAGTAATTAGTATTACTAGAATTATTGTTTTGATTAATATCAACCGGAAACCATCATCTGAAGAAATTTGCTTTGTTAATTTGGTTGATAATTCTTCTTAATAATCCATTCTTGTATTTTTGATAAAAGATTTTTTAACATCTGGTTCTATCACATTGATATTTCACGGAGATTTTGTTCAATACATAATATGCTGTCCAAGCATATTATTGTTCATAAAAATTGAGAGAGAAACTTGTAAAATACAAAATGGTAAAATAAAAAAGAAAAATATATATAAAGGTATAATAAAATTAATGTTTGGATAGTGTTGAGTTACCGTGCCTAATCCCTTGACAGCACGAGCCAATGTCGACTAATTCTTCGAACTTGCAGTTTGTGCCCCGCAAGCAGACTTTGCAAATTCGAGGAAATTCAGGATTAGTCCGATGACTTCAAACGCAACACTGTCCTCAACGAAAAATAAAATAAAATAGAATGTGCCTTGTGAAAATTATATTTGGGAAAGTTTTCTCAGGCTCACACCAACACTTAGTTACCTGGGCGTCGTTGTGAAACCTTCGAAGATTTTCTCAGAATTTTCTAATATTAAGGCCCGAGAGGTGAGTAAGCGTCTTGGACCTTTTTTTTAAATCAGTTGCCTTTGCAATCTTGTGGCTCACACATCTCTCTTTTGTCACTGGTCTTGCTAAAATATTAAACTTCAAATTTAATAACAATCTAACAAATAAATTAATTATTAATATAACAAATAAATGAATTAATAATTTAACAAATAAATGAATTAATCATTTAACAAATAAATAAAATAATAATTTGACAAGATTGAAGTCAGTGATAATTGAAATTAGCTATCCAACTAAATTTTTAATTGTGTTAATAATTACATGATTAAACGAACTTACCTGTAAGTGAAGTTCTATCATGATTGTATGAAGCGCCTCTTCCGAAAAGATCACCAGGTAGTACTCCTACTTTATACCGATGGCACCACATGTTTTAAAGTGTTGTGTCAGAACTCGCGGTTTTAATACGCCGATGGTCCGTTGTTGCCCGTAAAGCGCTAACGCACTTTGCTCGTGTACTTATGTGAATATATATATTGAATTACTATGTAATAATTGTAATTAAACAGACGATGAATTTCAGGTTAAGATTCGATACTTTATTAATTTCCACAACGTGGTCAGACGTGCAGTACAAAAGTTGAATTTAGAATAATCTCGTGGTTGGCCTTTTTCCTCTCTCACAACTTTTAACTTAAATTTATAGGCTGGTGGAAGGTAAGGTAGGAATGGGTTTGTAGGCAATACAGGAAATTATCTACTACTTGAATTCTACTAAATTATACAGTATTATACATTATATATGTCACAGATGCGTCGCACGCATCACAAAAGCCTAAAATAACTGGCATGTATACGACATCTTGCCAAGCGATCTTCATTCTTATTTAAAGTGTTATTGTAAATTGGATTAAGGGTAAATATAATTATAGGGAGTGAGATATCACAGGGAGGGACTGATCTTTTCGGAAGAGGCGCTTCATACAATCATAATAGAACTTCACTTACAGGTAAGTTCGTTTAATCATGTAATCGTATTTCGCGCCTCTTCCTCAATATTCTGATAATTTTGTGAAAAATAAATAAGATAATAAAAATAATAATAATATTAATAATACATTAACATTTTTCCTATGCTGATAATCAATAGCGAATTCAGTTATTGATAAATTGACTTTAAACAGCTACCTGGTGATCTTGATCTTGATCTGTTGTCCCAAAACCATCATTATTATTTATTTTATCTATTTAATTATTTATTTATTATTATTTTTTTTTTTTCACTTGATACTGCTACTGCATATGATACCTTATCTGTAACAATTGGATGGTTGTAAAACCTTGCAAAAGTTTGAGATCTTTTAGACCACCCAGCAGTCTTTAATATCAAGTCAATATTTACACCTTGGTCATGAGCTGTTGATGTTGAAGCATGACGTGTACTGTATGCTGTAAATTTTGATGTATCAAGACCACTTTCCAGTAAGGTGGATTTAATCCAACGACTCAACGTTTGTGTTCCAACTTTTTTATGTGGTTTTCTTGTTGCAACAAATAAATTATTCTTGTCATTTCTAACTTCTTTTGTTCTTTTTAAATAACATTTAATAGCAGAAGCAGGACATATGCTAATATCCTCTTTGTAAAATGGTATGATTAAAATTGGCTGGTTTTTTTTGGGCCTGATGTTTTTATGTTGTTCGAAATTTTTATTTCTAAATTTTCACCAACCTCAGAAATATTTCTGATATCAATCAACGAGAGTGTCTGCATTCTATGACCCGTCACCAGAGCCAGTAAGGTTGACAATTTTTTCGATAATTCATGAAGTGAAAGCTCTTCATTTCGTGTTAGTGTACTCAGATGATCAAGTACTATTTTTGGATCCCAAGTACAATCATACTTGGCTCTGGATGGTCGTAATTTGCTAACACCTTTAAAGAATCTTCTGATTGATGAATCATCACCGAGTCCATCACCTTGTATCAATGCCAAGGCTGAACGATAGCTGTTCAAACTGCCATATGATGCACCAAAGTTGTATTGATTATTTAGAAAATGAAGAACATTTGGTACCTGAATCTTAAAAGGATCCATTTGCTGATCAGTCCACCATTTTTTTAAACAACAATCGTATTGTTTAATTGATGATTCAGTAAGTGAAGAAACCATGATGTCTGCTGGCTCTGATGGTATGAGTCTTAATTGGAATGCCTCCCTGAGATAACTCCTGCAACCAGGGTAATCTTTTTCTAGAGAAGATGAGGTTGCCTGTTCAAAGAAGTTAAAAGATTAACATTTGGTAAAAAATATATAGGAGGTTGATCAAGCATTGACATGTAAACTGGATACCAAGCCTGGGCTGGCCAATTGGGAACTATCATAATCCCTCTACATTTTTCAACTCTTATCTTTTCAATAGTTCTTAAAATTATTGAAAAAGAAGGGAAAGCATAGAAAAAATACTTATTCCAACTAATTGTATAGGCATCAATGGTCAAACAACCAGGATCTTTCTTCAAAGATATATATTTTTGACACTTGTTATTTGTTCTTGTAGCAAATAAATCAATATCTGGTGTACCAAAATTCAAGGTTATTGTTTCAAAAGCTGATGTTGATAATGCATATTCTGTTTCAGGTTCTAGCCTTCTAGACTCAACATCAGCTTCTTTATTATCTTTAGAAGCAATATAACTTGCATATACCCATATGTTTCTTTTCTCACACCACTGCCATAATTTTTTTGCTAATTTTGCTAGTTTCAAGTATCGTACACCACCTTTTTTATTTATATAAGCAATAGCAGTAGTATTATCAATTCTTAACAAAATATCACAATTCGTTAAATCTTGAGCAAAACATTTAAGGCTTAACCAGGCTGCCATTATCTCAAGATAATTTATATGATTGCTTTGTTCTTGTTCAGTCCAATGGCCATTTATTCTGTCTTGTTGATAATAGCCCCCCCCCCCAACCAGACAATGAAGCATCTGAAAAAATTTCTATGACTGGTTTGAATTGGCTGATTTTATTTTTAGCTTTATCTATATTAATATACTACCAGCTGAAATCATCTTGTAGATTTTTTGTTATACTCATTGTTGCTTCATAGTTATCACCATTTTGTTCTAGAGCTAGATATCGTGCTCGTTCGAAGTCTCGTAAATAGACTCTACTGTATTTTAACGTTATACAACACGAGCCCAGAGTACCAACAAATGAAGCAAATTCCCTTATTTTACAATTTTTTAATAATTTAAATTTATTTATTTTATTCTTTAGTTTTACTTGCTTTTCCTGTGGAAGCTACTACCATTTTTATTGTATCAAAAATATTACCAAGAAATTTGCATCTATTAGATGGTACCATGTGAGTCTCTTTTTCATGTTAATTAAAAAACCTAATTGTTTCAATAAATTACAAGTGACATCAACGCTTTCTTGACATTTGATTTCTGTTTTTTCAATTAACAGAATATCATCTAGATATATTACTGAAGTATATCCTAGACTACGTAAAAGTGAAATAACAGGTTTCATTATTTTTGCCCAGACATAAGGTGCTGTACAAAGACCAAATGGTAAAGAACAGAACTCATATAATTTACCTTGAAAATTGAACCTCAAATATTTTCTATATGTATTGTATACTGGTACTGAATAATAAGCATCTTTTAGATCAATACAAGCCATAAAACAACCTGGAGATAACAGACGTTTAACAACTTTTTCATCTTCCAATTTAAAAAAGTGGGGAAACGAGAATAACTACCGTGCCTATATATAAGCGACATAGAGCAAACCCCTTACCCTCCCAAATCTGTACGCTTTTATTTTAATATGAGATAAAAAAGTTCGGTAAGATAAAAACATTCTGTTCTGTATTGATCCCATAATCCGATATCAAGCTTTTTAATAAAAAAAAAATCGAAATTTTTAGACTTATACTTTTATTTAAACATATAACATCAAATTTAAGAAGTTTGCGTTTTTGCTAAAATATCTTCAAAACTCCAGAGCAATCTTACAACTTCAAAAAAATTAAGAGCTAAGATTTCAACGTCCAGATCAATATTGACAACTTTATAAAATAAAATTCAGCAAGGTAACAGTAGATGGTGTGAAAAAACCTTTATTACATTAGTATTCAACATCGCATCGATGTTGCGCGCGCCATATATTGTTGGGTGAAAATAATACGGTTAATATTTAATAAGCTGTGTTACCACTTGCAAGTATTTTCATATTAATATAATAAAACAATTGTTTCAAAAGAAAAATCTGAGATATTTAAAAAGAAAAATTCAATCGATGTTTTATTATTTTAGAATAAATATAATAAATTAATTCGTCAACGTATAAAAAAAAAATCTATTGTAACTAAAACTTTACAAAAAGATGTGATATCATAACAAAAAAAAAAACCGAGTTTTTTCTACAAAAAGAAGCGTCAAGTATTCGAAATCTTTAGCTGTTTTTTTTTTTTTTGTACAAAAAGATGTGGTACCAAAAAAGTCAAGAATTAAATATATTTTAAATGCATATATGTAATTCAGTCTTGACTCTCGACAAAATTTTAAACTTGACCCTACCTTTTTTTCACATTTTAAATATCATATTTATATAGGTATATGTTGAACCAGGTGGGGTCAAGTTTAAAATTTTGTCGAGAGTCAAGACTGAATTACATATATGCATTTAAAATATATTTAATTCTTGACTTTTTTGGTACCACATCTTTTTGTACAAAAAAAAAAAACAGCTAAAGATTTCGAATACTTGACGCTTCTTTTTGTAAAAAAAACTCGGTTTTTTTTTTGTTATGATTTATATATTATTGAACGGTTCAACTGAGTTTAATACTTGAATAATTGATTTTTTTTAAAAATTCATTTAAACGTATTAAACAATAGTTATCTCGCGGGTTCAAAGAATCATTGTTATTGTTATTATTATTATTATTATTCATATTATAAATATATATAAATGATGATAATTATAACGACAATAATTTTGATAATATTATCAATTATTCACAATAGTATTGATATTAATAATAATATCTATAATAATAATATTTTAAATATTAATACTAATAATCATCAATATTTATATATGCATGTTATTGTCAATATTATTATTCATATTATTAATATCACTGAAATTATTATAAATCGATAATATTATTGTTATTATTACTAATATTATATTGATATTATTATTATCGATGATATTTTTTGAGCTATTATTTTATTTATACTATGGTTATATATGAATAATATTGTTATAATTAATAATAACTCCAATAATATTATGATTAACAATAATATCAATATAAAATTAGTAATGATATCGATGGTATCAATCATATCGTCGCATTAAAGGATGAAGGGCGTTAGTGCCAAAAACGTCAATTTTAAAGGAAAAAGGGCGTAAGTGCAAATTTATAAATTTTCAAGTTTTTCATCTAATTTTAATACTTAAAAAAAAGGGAAAATGGGCGTAACAACCTTTGATAAAGGATGAAGGGCGTATGTCCAAGGATTTACGCCTTTTTTCCGTTATCAAAACAATTTTTGATAAAAGATGAAGGGCGTATTTACAATTTTATTCGAAATTTATTTAATTGCAGGATTTTTTAAGTTATTGATTGTTTACTGATAATTATTCATAATTTATTACCAATAAGAAAAACATATAAATGATTACAAATTTTCATCTTTTATTGAAAATGATTTTGAGAATGGAAAAAAGTCGCAAGTCTCTGAACATACGCACTTTTTTTTTTCTGTAAGCCTTAAAATTATATGCAAAGCCCGAAAATTCATAAAGTCGCACTCACGCCCTTTTTCTTTTAGAAAAAAAAAATTCCTAAAAATAGCACTTACGCCCTTCTTCCATTAATGTGACGATATAAATAATAAAATTTATAATAATAATATTCGAAATATAAATACTAATAATTATTATTAACTAATAATATTTATATTTAAATATTATTATCAGTATTAATATTATCAATTTTGACTTTGCTTTTCTATCATTTTCTTTCCATATTTTAATTGATTTTTCTGAGATTGTTCTTGTTGTTTCTGATATTGCATCTAATTCAGGTTCTTTTTGTTCACCACACACATAACCCCACAAATTATTTTTAACCAACATTGCTTTAACTTGCATTTCCCAAGTATCAAAATTTTTTTTATTTAGTAATTCAGTTCTTGATGTACTGTTTGAACCCATTTTTGTATTCAATTGTTATTTTCAATTATTCACTATTTAAATATTCTATTAATTTTTTTTTTCAATGTGACGCTTCTGGAACTTTCCACGATACCACGTTTTACTCTCTTTTATTAAGCAATTTTATTACTCCAATTTTACTAATCCATTTGGATTGTGTCCTGGGCCCATAACCTATTGTGATTATGCTTAGGAATATTGGTGCAATAATGTCACAACAACATATTATTGATATTCAATTAAAGAGTAAAAGTATATTAATTACAGGTGGAATGTGTTACATCCTCGCTTGAGGTGTCATCAGAAAGTGTACGTACTTTATGTGTGTATAAATTTATATGTGTGTGTATGTGATGTCACCAAGGCAATGGTTTGTATCTGTGTGTGTGTGTGTGTCATTAGGTTCAATTTCCAACAGATTGTCAGAGCCTTTGAAACAATAATACCTTGTAAACAATAAATTCATGTAAGAAGTGCAAATATGATAAAATATTTTGCAAGTTGACAAGTGGATGTTTATCATAGTTGTGATGCAAATTCAATACAAAAAACATACAATATTTATGATAGAAAAATTACTTTTAAACATTTATCAGATGCATCACTTGCTCAACCAGTTGGTATCACCAAAGAAAAATTAAAAGATGTGTGAAGTTTGTTAAAATATTTAACACCTGAAGGAAAGAAATTTTTTCCAAGTCCATTATTTTGAACTTTGCAAAACTAGACGAAACTAGTCGAAAAATAAAAATGACAACGGATGGTCATGGAGGCCAGTATGGACGATAAATCATGTCCCTCACCGCGGGGGCCACGGCACTGAATTCGAATATTCCCCAATTAAAATCTTCTGAAATAGTATTAGTGTGTGTAAATAAAAGCCGCCCACACTCATGCTACTAATGACGTGCCAGTTAAGTATAAAAATTTTAGACATTAGAGGACGCTTATTTTTTTCTTAAACTATGGTTACAAGGGTGCCTCTTTGAACCCAAAATCGTCCTACCTGGGATCTCACATAAGACCTTAATAATGACAAATATATAAAAAAAACATTTAAATAACTAACTTCTTAAGTATTCGTTTGGAAATAGTTGTATGCTGTGAAAATAAAATCGAGAGTATAAAAAATTTGGAAAACTTACTGAAATTCGCGAAATTTTGTCATGTTATGACATAGTATGACATATTCCGTCAAATTTTTATGTCATATTACTTGGGTCATGGCAAACTATGCCGAAAAATGACATAATCCACCGAAACTTTATTTCATTTGATGACACATTGTATGAACGAACACAATTATGAATTATTTAGAATAAGAAAAAGTAACCTTTTCGTGCATCATAAACGAGACACTAGACTTTTTTTTTCTATACTAGATTATGATGAGTGATGTTCTTGCTGCACTGCCATTCAATACAAGTGTAGTTAAATTAGAAATATTGGGGGAGGTGCTTTTGGAAGTACTTGAATGGAGTGTATACACACTTGATGAAGGAGATACAAGCAATCTTAATGGAGCGTTTTTGCAGTATTCGGGAATTCAGGTAACATATGCTTTGTTTTTTTAAAAAAAACCTATAATTAAACATCTAATAAAAGATAAAGAATGATTGGATTCTCGCCTATTCGATATTAGGTAACCTATGATCTATCGAAGCCTGGTGGGTCAAGAGTTATTTCTGTTTTCGTCCGTTGTTCAAAATGCAGAGTTCCAAGCTATAAAAAATTGAAAAACAACTCAATGTACAGTGTGCTTACAGGTCATTTTTTGAGAAATGGCGGAGATGGTTATAAAATGCTAGTAAATCTCAAATGGAGTTCAGAAGGCATTACTACAGACGCAGTTCTAGTTGAGTATTTGAAAATGCATAGTCCGATACACCCAGAAGTTGGTTGGAGGATCAACTTTGTAATACCATCCAGAGAAAGGAAAGTAAATCATTCCGATAGTATCAACAGTGGGTCGAAAATATTTCGACGTACTATTCTTTTTCCTCTTTTTTTAATGCCCTTGATGTTTTATCGAATGGCTTGAAGTAATATAACAATATGTGCGAAAAAATATCAAATTTTTAATTTTTTTATTATTTTAATGTCAACTAGTATATCGTTTCTACAAGAGTTTCCAAATACCTATTCCCATTTATTCCTAAGACTCAGAGTAAATATAAAGGTCTATACATAGTATAATATAGTATAATAATATTAAGAATGAATGATAAAATAAAGTAAATCAATAATTATATAATATAATAAATACTATATTTTGTTACGATATACATATGCATATATATATATATATATAACAGTGTCGGAGTATTGAACGACATTTTCAAGTCATATTTTTAATCTTTTTATTAAATTTTTGCTTTTACTTCAACTTTATTACTATTACGAGGATGTCAATCCAAATTTTAAATTTTTATAATAAATAACAAAGGGCGTACGTTCATGCATGGAGAATTAATATATTAAAATCATTGATGTATTATTTCAGAGTTTTTCGGTCATATTCATAATCTACAAATGGGACTCTCATAATTTTCTCAAAAAAATAATGTCGTATTCAATAGATCATGCACCGGACATAAAAAATGTTGACATTATCACCAGTGAACTGAGTGATATGGTTATCAATGTTATAAGGCGTTTTTATCCAACTACACAAATCCGCTGCTCTTTATTTTATTACCAAAAGGTATGTGAATTATTATGATAATTATTCAAAAACTATTGATCTAGAAAAATTTAAAAAATACATTTACAATCAAGTCATACATCAAAATAAAACTCTATTTTGATAATTAAATTTTATATAATCAATGATTTATTATTGTCATTATGAAAAAAAATGTATTATAAAAAAATTTAATAATTTTTTTATTTGACAATATTTAATTGTTACATATAAATAAAATTTACATGTGTTATTTTTTTTATTGGGTTCTATCATTCTGAGACAATGTCAACAACACATTCAAAAATTCCAGTTACCATTTGTTCAATCAGTTGATATTGAAAGACATTGAATGTAAATTAAATTTGGATGACTAAGTAGATATACAAGTAAGGATGTGCGATACTCGGCGATATATCGGATACTTTTACTCGATATTTTTTGATCCGATATACCGAGTAACCGATATTTTTTACCAGATATCGGTCAAAAAGTACCGGAGACTACAGATTGGGGATTTCAGCAATTTTAAAATATATATTACCTATATTACTTACTGAGAAATATTATTTTATAAACAATTATATAAATTGAAATGATAAAAATTATTATTAATTCAAAATATTTAATAAATTTATCCAATATTAGATATTGTTTTGTATTTATTAAAAATACATATATACATATATATTCATGTTAATATATAATATTATTATTAATCTTAATTATTACTAATTATGTTGATAAAAAAATTTTATGTGAAACAATTTAAATTTGAATACAATAACAGGACCAGTATTGAATAATATCAATACTGATATAATTAAATAAAATAATAGTTAAGATAAAAAACTCATTAAACATTGGTCCTTTTTTTTTATTTTAAAAGTACTCGACATTCGATATAACGAGTATTTTTCAACCCGATATACCGGATAACCGATATTTGAAAAAAAAATATCCGATATATCGGTACCGAATACTTTTAAAAGTATCGCACATCCCTATGTACAAGATAAGCACAGTATGTTACTCTGCTAAATGGATATAAAATTGGAGCTGGCAAAATGTTATTGACTACTCTTGTTGATTAAAACGATAATAACTATATTAAATTTTTTTTTATATCTTAAACCAGTATTATATACCAGTACTATAAGCGATGACAATCCAAGCAAGTGCACTGTGACTCAATGATGCAGCAGTTATTGGTGGAAGTTCAGCTTCATAAAGACTATATAATAAGCTCAATAAACAACTTATAAAAAATAACCAACCAATGAAAACTGTAGCTATAACATTCACAGAAAAAAAAAATATACTTATCAAGAATTATATATTCGTTGATTAATTTTATTTAGTACCTTTGACATAACTTTACAATCAGTTAAAAAAAAAAAAAAATCAACAGACATTCCAATAAAATACGGTCCAAGTCTTGTCTATGGCTTGTCATGAATTTTCTCAAATAATGCAAGAGGATCATCTGAAATTGGCATGTGATTCTTTATCAATGCAATAATGTAACCAGTTAATATCTATGAACTTATCAACAAAGTAACAACTGTAAATGCTGAATTTTGAAATGAGTTGTTGCAACGACTAAATTAACTTCTCCAATTATATAAAACTATGCATCATCAGCCAAATACCAACTCCACAACATACACTGTAATAAATCAAACAAAAATTGTTTTCATAATAGGGTTTTTTTATTAATGTAGAAACATTATTCAATTACTATTTGTTTAACTAGAAATAATATATTACCAGTTTCTCCTTTTATAATTATCAATTAGCAAAAATATCTAAGGTTTTATCGTGATTGTTCTGAAGAGAAAAAAAAACATAAAATAAGTAAATAAAATATCAGCAAGTCATTATTTATTTATAATATAAACATTGAGTATTATTTTATATTGTACATCTTACTTAATTCTGTTGATATTGAAGCTCCTGTGACCTCTAGATTTGAGTTTATTCATTTCTATCTATTCAATCAATTAATTTTGTCTATTTTAAAAAATAATATGAGAAATGTACTGACATTTAATACATATAAACAATAACTATACGTTATATTTTGTGCTTACATGGAAATATTAATATTTTGTAAACCTGCCTTAAAGTTACTGCTCCTTACCTCGCTTCCTGTATATTTTATATTATACATGGTGCAGGGATTATTAAGCCGGACCGGGCTTCCGTAGTGGCAAGTTAGAAGAAATAATTATTGAGTTTTTTTTTTTATTCGAATTATATAGTTATTATCTAACAAATTCCAACAATTGACAACGATTCTCATTATTTCGGTTTATTTGTCGTGACAATTATTTGAAGACTCAAATAATATATATACGCAAGTTGAATTCGGAGAAAAACCAGGGAGTTTATTTCTACCAGGGACATTTTAATTGTATAAATGAATATAGTATTAAATAGTTTGTGATGTGTAAGCGCAAATGGATAATTATATTCATTAATTTTTTAAAATAAATACTATATACTTGAATGAATATTTTTTTTTTCGAGTCATAACTGTTTTCAAAAATCATTTTTTTATATTTTAATTTTTTTTTAGTAACATTTAAATTAAAAAAAAAAAAAACGAAGATATTCACATTCAGAATTCCTTGGTTTTCACGACCTTGACTATCATAATATGATACACTCTTTTTCTCAAAATTTACAACACAAACTGCCTAGTGGTCACGTAAATGTATTGGAATCAGCATGTATTTTTTAGAAAAAATATTGACCCAAAAAAATAAATTTTTTTTGTAAAACAGTGAATAAAGTTATACAAATTGAAAATATGATATAAATATAATACATTTTTGGTCCATCTTCTTATTTCTTCATACTGACAACTCTGCAGCTTTTGATAAAAAAATGAATTTGTCGAATAAATTAATAATGGATCTGTTTCCATTATCAATCCAAAATATGTATTTGTAATCTGTGGGAAATGGTTCAAATAAAAATTAGAGACAGACGAGATATTAATCAAAATTATACAGTATTATTTGTTTTAATTATTAAAATTTATTACTTTATCATTCAGCCATCTCGTTAGTCTCAAAGTTGCCAGGTCAGCCACTGATAAATCTTCATTACTACTAAGTTTTCCTTGCTGTTCTCCATGCATTTCCAACCAAACCTGTTTGTTAAATAAAGTTAAGAAAATTTTCAATTATGTATGTACAACTAATAAATTTTGAAATAACTACAAACCGGTGTAAGAGGGAGTTTCTGTAGTGATTGGTTATCTTTTATACTGATACATAGTGGTGAATTATCAAGTGAAATATCCACCTGCATCTGAATAACACAAATTATTTTTATAATTATGTACACATGGCTACATAGATGTATTGAAAAATATAAATAATAATAAAATAAATTTAAAAACAAACATAGTAATTAATAAATATTTTTTACTATCCATAAGTGACAAGAAAAAATCTAAATAATATTATTATTTAATAAATATATTCATACTCACCACTTCATCATTTTCAAAACTTGAGAGCGCACTTGATTGAGCTGTGTTATCAACATGTTCATCAATATACTTCATTCCAAGCTATTAAATATATAAAAAAATTATTATCCTACAGTTTTATTTCATACTTTATCAAAAACGGTGCTTATTTCATCCATCATTTCTTGGATATTATCATTTCCTATTTTTTCTTCTACATTTTTATTTGAGTCACTTTTACTGTCACTTCCAGATGACAGACCCTCTTTAGATGATGAAGTGGATGCTTCTTCAAAGATGCCAGCTCCACTTTTTCTCTGCTCTTTACTTGAACCAAAGACATACCGATTGTAATGTCGAGTAATTTTTCGCTCAACTTTGATGCACATATCACTCCATACAGTCGGTGTCACTTGGTTTAATGATTGTTGCCACAAATCCTTGACTATTTTATCACTATAAGTATGAATAAAACCGATGTGCTTGTCGAAATAACTTTTGGCAATACCCCAAGCCATTTCTATCGCATTATACTTATAGTGATATGGTGGTAGTCTTAATATTGTGTGCATTGTATTTTCCGTAACGTATTCATCTATGATGAATTTTTTTTATTGATTTTCTTTCAATAATCCACACAATCGAAGTAGTTGTGTTTCATTAGAACCTTCGACGTGTGGAATATTTTTTTGTTGTAATCAAGTTCTTAATTCGTTGACGTTTCAGCTTGAACTTAGTAGCTTTTCATACTTGAAATTGATTGTATTTTTTTCTTGATTAATTATATTTTTTTGTATACACAAATATATAATTTAAATAAAAAGAATACTATATTTTTGACTGAATTAAAAAAAAAAAAATTCTATTTTTAAAACGAAAATGAAATCATTCTCACGAGGTAAAAAAAATTATTGTTTAATAAAAAATAAACTTCACGGATAAACTGTTTTAAAATTATTACATATATACATCCATGCAACAAGTGTTTTCTGAAAACTTGTAAAAATTTAAAAAAGTTTGTTGTATAAAAACACTTGTTGCAAGGCTCAACCTATATACTCCAGCGCTTCCCTTGTGTTTTGTGTGAACCTTAAGAAAATCAATACTTTGGCGTCGCGCGAATCAATAAAACGCATATAGATGTGATTACTGTGTGTGTGTGTGTGTGTGTGTGTGTGTGTGCATGCGCAGAGTTTGAATTTGAAATTATAGCTGACACATTTGTAAATTAATAAAAAAAAATTTTACAATTTTGTAAACTTAAATAAAAATAAAAAAAATAAAAATTTTGTTAAAAAGTTTGACAGTAATTGCTGTGTAAACCATTCTTGAAATTTCACAGCTTTCATTTCCTTATAATAATCATCATCTATCTTTGGTTTTTTTTTTGTCTGGAGGATGACTTCAGCTGAAAAAATCAAAAAAAAATATTTCTACGTGGTTTGAACCCGGGCCTCTCTGGTTATAAAGTGAGTACTTTACCACGGAGCCAGAATTCTTATGACAAACCCCTATAAAAACTCACATAAGAATATGACTATAAAATAATTTAAGTAAAGTGATTGCTTCACAACCAAAAAAGGCCCGGGTTCAAATCCCGATAAAAGATTTTTTTTTATTATTTTTTTTTTCGTTGGGGAAGGGAAAATGGATGTGCAGAATCAATATCTTGAATGATGAGCCAATAAAATATCAGTTAATATTATTTATTAGCAATATAATATTCATAAACATTTAATATACATATGTCAAAAAATATTGTCACCATGCTATATAAATTCATAGTTGCTAACTTAAATCATGATGAAAATCGTTTCTCGAGTTTCTCAAACGTTGCTTCTAAATGAGCGAGACAATCAAATGGCTCATTTTTGAATTTATAAACGCCGATTTCGATCATGCGTCACAAATGTCTAGAAGCAACTGGATACTTTGCATGAAAAACATGAAACATTTTAAAACAAAAATCAATAGCTTCTTTTCCAGATTTTATTGAAAATAAATGTTTATCAATAACTACAACATATGCAGTGCTTTTATTTATATCTATGCCGTTCACAGCAATAATATATGGTTGAACTGAATCTCGGCCAGCAAGAGAAATTTTTTCTTGAATTATTTTCTGAATATCTGCTGCAGTCTGAAATATAAAAATTATAATTATCAAATTTTTGTAATTAAAAGTATAAGATATATTATTTTAAGCATCAACCATTAAGCATACCTTTGCGTGTTCCACAATACTTCCAATGGTTTTTGAAATATTGATTCCCTCCTTGTTTGATCCACTCTGGACTTTAATGTTCCCTTTTAATGGATACAAATAAGCCAAATTACTTAGTTGAGCCATCATTTTACCACCTTCAGTTGTTGTATAAAGGTCGCAATAGCCAAGCACAGTTTTACACTTGGCGTTTTTACATTTGATGTTTCGATGAATGTAGTCGAAAAAATTTTCCCAATTGTCTTCAATATTGCCTTTTACCTGAAGATTATCAGACATCAAAATCTAGCATAATTAATTGTGGTCCATGTTTTGGTTTGGCCACTCTTTATTGATGAAATCTACGGTTTTCCATGGATTTATTTTCATAAATTCCATTCTCCATCTGAACGAGGATTTCCATTTGGATATAATCTCTTCAGTATCTCCGCCTTTGTATTTTTTTTCAAGCCATGATATGCTTAATTAAACTTGTTCATCTGTCAAATAAATATACATTTTTTCAATTAAAGCTTTTGATTTTCTTAACATGGATACTTGAAATAATTGAGAAATCATCCAAAGACCTTAACATTTTCAAACCTGGGCTTTTTGATAGTATTGAGATCGACAACAGATTGCGAACGTCTTTTTTTTGTGGTACCTTGAATCACTGAACGTTTATAAAAATAATTCTTGAATTTCTGATAAATTCTGCCTCTTCTTTCGATATAAAACATTTTTGTTGTTGTATTTAGAATGGCTGCAAGATTTTCTGCTATTACCTCGTAGTGTAAGTAGTCCCAATTCCTGAAATTATTTTTTTACATAATTTTATTATTTAATTTCTCAAAAAATTATTTTTTAATTGAAAAAAAAAAAAAAAAAAGTGTACTTACTCATGTCCAAATTTGCTGATAAGATATCCAACGATACGGTCAGTAATCATTCCAGCATGTTGTTCATAAAATGAATTTTTTTCCTTTGTTTTCATCAATATTGCTCTTGTTTCTAACCAGTCATTCAGAATATCAACTAATTTAGGCTTGGTTGTTAGAGAGAAAAATTTTGCTTTTATCCCTGTTGAACTTGTTGGTGGAATGTGAACGCTTAAATTGTTATCTGCTAGCGTCACATTATTGTCCAGATTTATTTTCTGAAATTTCATTTCATTTATGTAATTAATATGTAATAGAGTACAATTGTGAAAAAAAGAATTTAACTTACATTTTGAAAATGAGAAACCCATTTTTTGAAAAAAATTAATTGATTTACACTATTAGATATAATGTTTTCTACTTCTTCAGCTTCAATATTAGCTAGAGTTACTTCACATACGATTCCTGCCTCTGTTGAATTTTAAATTATGAAATTAAATAAATCATAAATTTTTTTTTAAACAATTATTTAGAAAGTTGATGATTTTTAAATTCTTTTATTCAATAATTTTTAACTTTAACAGTAAAAATCGATGACAATTTTTTTATGTAGATCAGTCAATATTTTGTGCCATTTTCTGGTTCTTTATTCCCCCTGCAATTACTCGGACTCGGAGAAAAAAAATTTTTTTTTTTAAATGATTGTTTAAAAAAAAACTAAGTGATGAGCTGATGGTTTGTTTTTCGATTTATATCATTTATTGTTTGGTCATTTCCATTGGTTAACCCTTATTCTTTTCCTAATTTAATTGTTAATACCAAAATATATATATATATTATATATATATATTAGACCGTTTCAAAATTTTTTTTTCCTTTCTTAGTATTCAACAAGACAAATTATCTACAATATTTTTTTTTTTTTTAAGTCGCTCATCGACTTTGAATATTTTCCATTTAAAATACATGTAAGCAGTGTTTATTTTATACTTTTGTTCATAACTTTATCAATTTTGCTAGAGACTGGAAATACGACCATTCGAAAGCTTAAAGTTAATACATATTGAAAAATTTTAATCATCTGTTTCGCGGCTAGAAAACTACGTAAACGTTTACTAAACAAACGATAATTTATTTATTCGAAGACCTCTGGGCTCATAAAATTAAAAATTCGGCATATAAGATAGTGTCTAAAGCTTTTTAATTAAGCTTTTTAAATAATCATCTTGAATTGAAATATATTGATTATTTCGAAAGTTATGATTTTTTGAAACACCTAACCGAAAACAGCATTCATTCGTTTATAAAAAAATTGCACAAATAACATTGTTTTTTTTTCAGTGTTTCAAAAAATCATAACTTTTATAATAATCAATAAATTTCAATTCAAGATGATTATTTAAAAAGCTTAATCAAAAAGCTTCAGACACTATATTTTATATGCCGAATTTTTAATTTTATATGAATGCTCAGAGGTCTTCGAATAAATAAATTATCGTTTTTTTAGAAATAAACGTTTATAAAGTTCTCTAGCCACGAAACAGTTGATCAAAATTTTTTTTTTCAATATGTATTTCAAAGCTTTTTTTTTGAGCTTTCGAATGGTCGTATTACCAAGTCTCTAGCTCAAAAATTGATAAAGTTATAAACAAAAGTATAAAATGAACATTCTGCTTACATGTATTTTAAATGGAAAATATTCATTCTGAAAAAAAAAAAAAATTGAAAATAGTAGATGGTTTGTCTTGTTAAGTACTAAGATTTTAGTGGAGAGAGAATTTTTACATGTCTAATATATATATGGGGCATTTTGTCAAATCATCATCTGCCTGACCCCTACGATTTAATAATATGAGCTATTTTATGGTTGATTTTAGGCTGAAGTTAAGCCTCTAATTTTTAGATTTTTCATTAATTTTTCTAGACTCCATCATCTTGAATATCACTATTTTTGCAATTTCTCAATAAGGACCATTTTTTTTTTTCTGAATTTTTTTTCACAGAATCAGGTACACAATACACTCATTTTAAGCACAGCAAAAATCTGGGTCCAGAAATATAAATGTTTTTTTTTTATTTTTAAAATTTTTATTTTCAGCAAAAAAAGTTTCTAAAAATGCCGAAACAGAAAATTTACCAAGGGAAAATCTAGTTTTTTTTTATTTTTTTGAAATCAAAAACTTATATATTATAAACTTATATTCATTTTGGAAAAAAAAAATTTTTTTGCTGAAAAAAAAAAATTTCAAAAATAAATAAAAAATATTTATGTTTCTGGACCCAGATTTTTGCTGTGCTTAAAATGCGTGTATTGTGTACCTGATTCTGTGAAAAAAAATTCAGAAAAAAAAAAATGGTCCTTTTTGAGATATTGCAAAAATAGTGATATTCAAGATGATGGAGTCTAGGAAAATTAATGAAAAAATCTAAAAAAATTAGAGGCTTAATTTCAGCCTAAAATCAACCAAAAATAGCTCATATTATTAATATCGTAGGGGGTCAGGCAGATGACCTTGTGATTTGACTAAGAATGCCCCATATATATATTATTTTTTTTTATTGTCAATATTATTATTAAATTACCTCTACATTCATGAATTTTTAATCGATAATAAATGATCAATAACATTCTATTCAAACAATTTATAAATATTTATAAAAAAATTTTTTTTTAATCATCATTGAAGTGAAAAGTTCGCTCATATCAGTAAAAATTGACCCATGTTCTGCTCTATAATATAAAAAAAAAATTACTCAAAAATATTGACTTTTAGAGGCACCATGCTATCGTTAATTAAACATTTTTTATTAAGGTTGTTTGTAAAAGTTCATAGTCGAATCAATATTTGTAGTTTGAGGCGCCCGCATATCGTAACGCTAAATTTCATGCCCGGGTACCCAAAATTTTGTTGCGCTTCCCCCTTAAAATTGGCTGTGTTCATCCGCTGCGAGAAAACAAAAATTTTTTTTTTAAAACATGAATAACTTTTAAAATCCGTGGCAAACATACTTTATTTTTTCAAATCATATTCGTTTTTTTCTTATCTACAATTCGATAGAAGAAAATAAGCTTTCGAGTAGACAACGAATCTTGTATATGCTGTTTAAAAAAAAAAAAAATTTTTCACCCTATTCTCGAGTATAAAAGTTGTCAACTCTGACATTCGTTATCTTAAAAAAGCCAAGGCAAATAAATTGAAATAAATTGTCAACATAGATAATTATTTCATTTGCAAAATAAGCCTAATCAAAAAAAAATCGCGTAGAAACTCTAATATTTACTAACAACCTTAATAATTGCATGGTGCCTCTAAAA
Source organism: Aphidius gifuensis (assembly GCF_014905175.1). NCBI lineage: Eukaryota > Metazoa > Arthropoda > Insecta > Hymenoptera > Braconidae > Aphidius > Aphidius gifuensis. Next base: position 9,641,995 of record NC_057790.1, read on the forward strand.
ATCAATATTTTCACGTATTTTTTATTTCTTTATGGAGAGCAAAACGTAAGCTAATTTTTACAGATAATTAAAAGTTTGTATCTCAATAATAATAACAATAATAAAACAAGTGAGATATTTAACGGATTCACAATGATAATAGTACGGACTGCTGACGTCACAGACAACTGACTTAAAATTCTCATACACTCGGTAAGTCAGTTGTCCGTGATGTCATATACAGACGTGTATTGCAACCGCATGTGTTGGTTATACTACCATTGATGCAGGATTTGTATTTTTTCTTTTCTTTGAAGCATATATACACGGTTTTTTTATTGCAAACAATCAAATGGAGTATTATTTTAAAATTTCAATTATCAACAAATTACAATCAATAGCGTTTTGCTCCTCGATATAAAAAAAAATTACTCAAAAATATTGACTTTTGGAGGCACCATGCAATTGTTAATTAAACATTTTTTTATTAACAATTGCATAGTACCGTTAAAAATTAATATTTTTAGATAATTTTTTTTTTCATTTTAAAGAGCAAAACGTGAGCTAATTTTTAACAATAAAATTAGAATTTGTACCCTCAATAATAATAACCAAGTATTGTAAATTGAAATTTCAGAATAGCTTGTTTTGTTATCATCATTATCGAAGGTACAAATTTTCATTGTTAGTTAAACATTGTTATCAATAAATGAAATACAAATTGCGGGCTTGGTTGTACAAATTAGTCGAATTATTTTGCGTCTGCAGCAATTGTTTTTTCAGGCTAAGTCATCTAGAAAAAAAGACTATTTCAAACCCTTCCTTCACCCTTTCATTTTGCCTGCACAGTTTGTAGTTAATGATAATTTTCAAATCAAAAAAATGATAAACAAATAGATTATTATTAAATGTTTTTAAATGATTTTATTTAATATAGAAAATTTAAAAAAAAAATAAAATTAAAAGAAGAAAAATTTGCAGACAGGTGCCTGCGAAATCTTGACAGTTCAATCGAATCCAAAGGGTGTAAAAGAAGCTAGCCATATGCCTTGAGATCAGAATATGTATTATAATAGAGGGATTAACTTTGTGACTAATATTTTAGAAATCTTTCCTCAAATATTATAGGCATCTGGAGAGTGGCGACAGTCGGCTGTCAAATAACAATAATTTTTAGAATATCTGGGAAAAAAATCTATGACTGAAAAGAATTTATGTCTGTGTTTAAAATTTTTTTTTTTATGTTTGTGTAAAACAAAACAATTCAATGGAAAACCGGACAAAATAATAACTATATATACATATATTATCGATAGTTTTTTTTTCTTGGATTTATTTTTTTTCTAAATTTTGTAAATTAAATAAATCATTTGAAAAACATTTAATAATAATTTATTTGTTGAATATTATAAATTCTAGAAATTAAACAAAATCATTTAAAAGTATTAAATAATAATTCATTTATTTATTATTTTCTTGATTTAAATATTATCATTAAAATTTTATAAATTTAAAAATTTATTTTATGGCTGATATTTTCAGAATAATTTTTGTGTAAAAAGTTTGTGTAAGACCGAACAATTAAATGGAAAACCGAAAAAAATAATAACTATGTGCACTATCAATATTTTTTTTTTCTTAGATTTATTTTTTTTCCAAATTTTGTTAATGTAAATTAACTAAATCATTTGAAAAACATTTAATAATGATTCATTTATTTATTTATATTTTATAAATTTCAGAAATTAAATGAAATCATTCAAAAATATTAAATAATAAATTATTTATTTATTATTTTCTTGATTTGAAAAATTATCATTAATATCTTATATATTTGCAAATTAATTTTATGGCTGATATTTTCAGATTAATTTTTGTAAACATGCAACAGTTTTATAAACATATTATACAGCTAAAATATCGTAGCCGGATCATTTATTAGACAATCAATATTGCCCTTTAAAATAATCCAACTAGATATGTAATTAATTTAACCCTGTTTATCCTGCGCAGCCAGGGTGCATAAGAAAGGTAGGGAGATATAAATTACGTAATGTAGGGAGAGGTAAAAAGGAACCTGAAAAATACGCGATAATAGTACACAAATTAAACACAAATAATTTATAGAAACTTGAGTCAAACACAAAAATTATACTGTTAAATAAAATGGTGAATTTATTATTAAAATACCACAAGTTTACCAATAGTATTGATGTTGAGTAACAGATAGTTAAATTTGGACCGACATGGACCTTGAGATAATCGACGCACTTGTGTAACACTGAATTTACAATAAAAATTATAACGAAGATCACTTTAACATATGTTTGATTTAATAATTACATAAACGCTTTACTATACTTTACAGGTCGTAGCTAAGACCAGATCCATAACCACGAGGTCGCTTATTGTTATATTTAAAATAATTAAATATTTTTATCAAGCAAATTATTGCTTAAATCAGCCAACTATAATTTACTTTATTCAATATTTATTTGATTAGATAATTTAACACAAGATATGTACTTGAATTTAAATTAAAAGAACAAGCCAACTTAGACCATGTGGTCGGAATTTATTACAAGTTAAATTCGAACTGATTTTAATGAGTTTAAAATGATAATTTACGTAGCCAAATATAATTGAAAATATTTAAACACAATAACTCAATAAAATATTGAATAAGTATAACTTACAGTTTTTCGGCTGATGACGCTTAAAATTATTCTAAGACCTTTTAAAGCACTTATCAAAGCAGTTACAGCAGTTAAAGCTGGTAGTCACAGGATCAGAGATCCCAGTGAACTGATCGATATATTGGGTCAGTGGCACACGCTAACCGTAGGGTAGGTCGGGAATATTCGGGGGTGCTCGGGGATGCGTTTGCTCCCTTAAATGTTACCCGTATGATTCATAAGATGGAGCTAGGGGTATCCAATTGGACCCTGAATATATAATTTTATAAAATACAATTTATATGAAATAAAAAAAAATGGTTCGGCGCTTACCGCAGGACATTACACAGCATTAAATTGAAAAAAAAGTAACATATCTAAAATTATATACAACATAAATTAAAAAGTACGATAGATAAAAACGTTCGACTTACCACAAAAATTAGTAACATATTTATCAAGCCTCCATTCGGCCAATAAATTTTTAAAATACACTGAACTTCAACTCATGTTGATTTAAAAAGGATAAAATTACGACTTTACACCAAAAAAATTTCACCTTCGCAATCAACAAAGCTCGTTAAAGAGAAAAAATGTATTAAGAAAATTTTCGATATCTTGAATAGTTTTCGAGTTATGATAATTCGAAATTTTCGATATATTGATTTTTTTTTTCCAAATATAATAATTGCAATAGATAAGACTCGACGAGAAAAAAAAAGTCTACATAAAAATTTCGATATTTCAAATAGTTTTTGAGTTATAACAACGTATATATTTCGATATATTGAATTTTTTTTTGTTAATTTTAATAACGGCTATCGATAAAACTCCCCAAGTTAAAAAAAAAGCCCAAATAGAAATTTCTACATCTCGAATGGTTATCGAATTATCAATATTTTTTCTAATAGTATATACGGTATTTTTTTTCAAGATTTATTTATTTTTCAGCTAGATTTATAGACAAACACACAATATCTACATAATTTTACCAGCTGTATTTTTTACTTAGCTATATTTTTTACTTAGCTACATCTTTTCTTTAGCTACGTCTATCCCTTCACAATCTCTTCTAAAACCGTATACATTTTTAGAAAAATATCGATAATTCGATAACCATTCGGGATATAGAAATTTCTATTTGGGTTTTTTTTTTAACTTGGCGAGTTTTATCGATAGCCGTTATGAAAAATTCAAAAAAAAACAAAAATTTAATATATCGAAATATATGTTATTATAACTCAAAAGCTATTTGAAATATCGAAATTTTTTTGTAGACTTTTTTTTTTCTCGACGCTTTTTATTTATTGCAATATTTATATTTAGAAAAAAAAAATCAATATATATAAATTTTTAAATTATCATAACTCGAAAACTATTGAAGATATCGAAAATTTTCTCAGGACATTTTTTTCTCTTTGCCGACGATTTTTTAATTAATTTAATTTTCATTGAATTTATAATTTATACAAAACAAAAAAAAAAAAAATACTTTTTTTTAATCATGTAAATCAAGACAACGAGATTTTTGAAGATTCAACGATGATGGACTTCAGTTTGGATTGGATTTACAATAATTAACACAATTTTGTTTCAATGTTGAATATTTATATAACTGATTAAATAAGTATATGTTGAGATTGAAAACAAGAGTGAGTGTCGTGAGATTATTACAGTTTTTATAATCTTGGTTTTGAAAATAATTTGTGGTAGGAATATTGCTTTGACCAATTCTAAAACATTGTTCCCATGATAGTCAGCAAATTACTTTATGAAAATCTTACAGAATTGTATTTTATTTAATTAAATTTAAAATCAAAAATAAATAAATTGGCGAAATAATAATCCCGTTGACTGTTGCTGCTATATGATCTTAAATGTTGGTATGAATGATTGTGTTTTATCCGGTGAATTCAATTGTAATATTTGTAACATGCCAGTTATCTTCTCGGACCGCTTGTTACCGTCATCTTACCTGTAATATGTCCTTTCTAATGAACAAAGCTGAAATCCAATAATCTAACGAAAATAATAATAATAATTTTTATCCAAAAACGTAATAATTAAAATCAGGGGTTTTCAAATCACCTTAAAACCGGAAAAAGGCATAACACAATCTCGCGCTCAGAACACATTCATACCTGGACAAAATACAATTAAACAATGAATAAAACAACCGAAACAAGCAATCTAGAGGAAAGCCGCAGGGTCGCTCAGTGTGTGGGTTTTGGTAGAAGGGCCGGATAAAGCTGTTACAATTATTTTACCTGAAAATAATAATTAATAAATACCCCAAAATTAATAACAAAAGACACAATTAATTCATTTTACTCCAAATTCATTTATCAAACACAACGTAACTCAAGTAGTCAACGTAACTCAAATACAAAATAAACTAATCCATAATTATCTCAAAAATCATAATCTAAAGGGGACCGCGTCCAACAAAATATAAATCAATTAATAATTAATAAACTAAATCTAATAATCAAAAGTATCAAAAAGTATCATAATCAACTCGAGGATCCGCCTTGAGTTGATCATAAAATCAAAGTTAAACAAAAGGTAGCACATGGTGGTTGATCCACCATGTCCAACATATAGAAAAATAACCTCAAACTCACCGTCGCCAGACGACTGGTTAAAACAAAGGTCCAGTCAGTCTGACGTCTCAAAGACAAGAGAGAGAATTTACACTCCTAATTATTTTACTCAATTTTACATATGGAAAAAAGGGGGGATTTGCCTTATTCTAATATGACTTGATGTTGATGATGTCGCTAGTTGAAGAGTCGAACCATTGTCTATGTGACTTAGCCTTTAAGGCAACGAGAATCGTTACAGCCTCTTCCCCAGACTCTTCCAGTACGACAGCATTCCACATCCTTCCTGCTATGCTAAAATTCAGGACACAAAAATCGGAAAGACAAAAATTCAATGAAAAGTCAGATTAATTAATATGATCTATCAACTCAACCACCGGTTAGCCCGCTAGTCAGTTGGCTGATCGAAAAGTCAGACAAATATTTAAACAATTGATGTACCAGTTGGTCAGTCAAATGATGTACCGGATGGTCAATCAAATGATGTACCAGTTAGTCAGTCTGATAGTTGATTCCGCCAAGACTCATCAACAGTATCAAGCCAATCAAAATTCAAAGCAACCAATTATTTAATTTTATAATCAGAATTAATATTAATAGAAATAATCTTTAATAAATTAGCAATAATATCTAGACCTTATGATAATCTATCAAGAACTCATTGTATTTTCGGATGACACATGAAACTTTCATCGCGGTCGGTAATGAAGATTTCTACTTTGCTGACTGATGGTAAAGTAGATTTTCCAAGTTTCAAGAGCCAATCAAATATGCAATAAAATTTTTTCAGAAATTTAAAAAAAATTTTTGGAAATTATCCAAAAATATTCTCTATTTTAGATCGACTCCTGAAAATTTTTCTTGTCAGCAATAAATTTACCCGAAATATTAATTTTTTATTATTATTCATTCATTTTTCAATACTATCATAGGACTGTAAGCTGACGTCATCATTCAGTTTTTCAACTTGAATATCAATTTAACATGAAATTACAAAAATATGATTCTCGTAGAATGTATTCAAAGATAAAAAAATTGAGAGTCATCAAAAAAGTAAAGTCAACTATATTTTTTATTTTTCTAAAATAATATAAATCACGTTCAACGTGAAGACAATGATTTGAACCGGGCATCGAAACATGATCCATGACGTACGGCAAGCAGGCGCGGTCATTGTAGGTCCATTGTTTCAATCATGCATCGCTTTTTATTTTTTGCTTACTTTGCACATTTTTATTTTTTCTTTCAAGACAAATGTATTGTTCTTTTTATTTGATAAATATATTTTATGTTGATTGCACGGTAAATTATTCATCTTTCATTAGTCAGTGGTCAGTTGATCTCGCGGCAACTACTTCCTTCTGATTATTAAAAAAATTATATATTAAAAAATGTATTCTATCGAAAGGTGTGAGAAGCTTGTTAACATTTTAAGTGCGGGTTATTCATCTGCAAATACTATTGAGAAAATTGATCGATGGATCAAATGGGGTAATGTAAATGTAAAACTATTGAATGAATTTGTGAAAAATTCAGCTGATTCAGTGGGTGTAAAAAAAAGAATACAATTAGTGGTAGTTAGACTCACAACTATAGTTGAAAAGTTACAAGTAAAAAGAGAAAAAACATTACATCATGGTGCTGGTATGAGCACTCATCATGATGAACCGACATTGCATGACAGAGTGAAATGGAATGACATGGAGAATATTTTTAAAGGCAATATTATAACCGGAAGTGTGACAAACCTTTATCATATAAGAATTGAAGATTTTCTCAGAGATGCCCAAACTGTTGTCAGCAAAAAACTAAAAGCTTTTTTGAAAAAAAAAATTAATCTCAAGATCAATTCATGTTTACATTGTGAATATGAGATTTTGAAAGATGACAAAGAAGTGAGAGAAATTAAGTCATTTAATACGAAAAATGCTGTTATACTACCAGCAACAAACCTCGATGAATGGTTCGATGAACACTTTTTCGATCCATTATTAAAGAAAATTGAGGAGTTCAATCTTGGTATTTCTGGTTGGAGTTTAAAAGAAATTCAGAGCATTATCTTCACTGTATGCAAATATCAACCGTTGCGTGGTGGTGATTCGACATTTGTACAGATGCCTGCTGACATTGAAAAAAAAAAAGCTGTGCTGAATATCAAAAATAGAGATAATTTTTTTTTTTGTGGTGTCGGTTACGCTTAGCAGGCTCACAAATCAGCAAGGCTTATTGTCGTTTATATATTTGTGATAGATGTCTAAATCATTTCTCGTCAGAGCTTTATTTGGACAGACATTTGGCTGACTGTTGTCAAATTAATCATGCACGGATGATTATGCCGAAAGAAGATGCCAATATACTGAAATTCAAAAATCATCGATACAGAGAACTTGTACCTTTTGTCGTTTATGCTGATTTGGAGTGCATTTTAAAACCGATTGACAATACTGACTCTGAAGAGCATATTCCACACAGTGCTGCGTACTTCGTAAAGTGTAGTCTTGATAACTTATTATCATTCTACAGAATGAATCGAAGTAAAAACTGTATTGAATGGTTTATTGGGGAATTGGAAAAATTAGCTCACCTGGTCAATAATATACTTTTAAATCCAATACCGATGGAACCGTTGACTGTGCAACAAGAGCACGAATTTCAAAATGCCACAATTTGTCATATATGTGAGGAGACTTTCCACGTGCAAGACGTTAAATACCATGATCACGACCATTTTCGGGGAACATATCGAGGTCCAGCTCATGCTAGATGCAATATTAACTATACAAAGTCTCACAACATACCTGTAGTCATGCACAATTTATCAGGATACGACTCACATTTTTTAATACAAGAACTTTGCAAGGCATTCGATGGTCGCATACATATACTACCAATAAACAAAGAAAAATACATTTCATTTACGAAAGGCATATATTAAACGAGCTTGCGTACTGAACCACTAATTGGATTATATTCAACAATTCGATCATGTAAAATCAAACAATAAGCTGATGTTTGAGCTGGAAATTGTGTTGTTGATTCAAATTCAAGTCGAATATCGACTGGTCCAGATTTAAAAAATTCATTTTGCTTTGAACAATCTATGACAATAAGTGGAGCTTCTTCCAAAAATTTTTGTGGTTGTGGTGTTTCTGTGTAATAGTAGGAAGCTTGGAAATATGCAAACATATCATATAATAATGACAATTGATTATGAGCAAAATCAATATTTAAATTCGCATAAGGATATGATTGTGAATTTAAAAACAGCTTAACATCACACAAGTTACAATGATCAAAAACACTTGAATTGTTTGTTACAGAGTTTTTTCGTCCTGTTTGGAAGCCTAAAATTATGTATCTCGGTTTTTCCAATTGTGTCGATGTTTTCACACTCCAATTTTGTTTTGTAGTTGCAAGTAATAGTGGATACTCGTACAATTGCATTTATCTCATAGCGAATTTCTTCAAACATCTGTGCTATTGCCATTCGTACCAATAAAGTTGTTTTTGGCACAGATTTTCCGTCACTTGTAAGAAATTGTCCAGTAATATGTAGTGAACTTTTACTTGGTAGTACACATAAATCTTGATGTTGACTTCCAATCCGGATTTCATCGTTGTTATTGAATGTTGAAGAGCCATAAGGCTGATGAGCATGTAACTCACAATGGGCAATCGATTCATCAAAAATGATCGGTTCTTGTATACTTAAAATTTCATCCATGGTATAATACAAAAAAAGCAACAAAATGACACTTTTATTTCCGTAGATGTTGTTGACGTGGACTGAGACCAAGACTCTTGAGAAACTGAATACTCTGATGTGTTATTGCTTTGCTTCCTTGCTTTTGACTGATTTTTTTTTGGCATAATGTCTCGCATTTATAGCTTTGCCCAATTATTTTATTATTATGTTTATTCTTTTTTTCTTTTTTTTTTTTAAAAAACGATGCCCATATTTTTTTTTCCTATTTGACACTTTTAATGTGTAGTCGAATTGTAATCGTTTCTCCACGGAAATTCACAATTTCACCATCCTGATCGACAATTTTTAATTGCAATTGATGTATTGCTTGCACTGTGACTGGCAGATAAATGACATGGTACTTCAACAATCTTATATCCAGGAGGCACAACTGGGAAAAATTCATGTATTGTGTGAACTTTGTGCTAATTCATATATGCACCGGTTGTTATGTTACACTGAATTTGGAGTGTATTGACCTTTAATATAGCAACAGGCAAGTCAGATTTATGTAGAATATCAGCTTCGAGGATTCGTTTTGTAAAGCCCAACAATTATCCAATCGAGTCTCCTATTTCAAAATGAATACGTTTGTTACATTTAACCTCACTATGTAGTTCATGGTTATTTGGTTGAATACTAATAGTAACGTCATTCTGACATATTGCTTTTTGGATATAACTTCCAATATCCTCAATTTCATAACTTCCTGTTAGAATTGTAATCAGTTTACAACCTTCAATGTAGACTTTATTGTTACCAACGTCAATATTCGGTATAGAATTGAATGTTGTAAACTCGACAAGCCCAGCAACGTAATTTTTATTTGCTGACAACTCAATCGGCGGGAAGTATTGTATTTCATGAGTCGATGACCTGCCCGACAATGTCAACGTAAATGAATCATCCATGACTAATGATTATTTTAGCATGTGTCATGATTATTTATATTCTCTTGCCAGCCAGAAATTTGAGACATAGATGACCGCAAACAATTGTATTATAATTTTGATATTTTTCATAATTATATTTGATGCTACCAACACCGAGATAATTCATAAATCAGTTCTTGTGGAGGCTTCAAATCACCAAAGCTATTGAAATAAATGACATCATTGAGCCGTTTTTTGTATGCAACCCAATGTGTACCAGCACCATCTTTATCATCAAGATTTACAATTGCAGAAAATACAAAGCAATACGTATGGTGCTGAAAAAAGTTAAGCTGAACGTTTGAGGCTTAGAACATCCAAAGCAATACGTATGGGACTAAAAGAAACCTAAAGCAATACGTATTGTGTCAAAAGAAATTGAAGCAAAACTAATGGGGTCATTAAAATTGAAGCAATACGTATAGGGCTGAAAAAAATTAAAGCAATACGTATGAGGCTCAGAAAATTCAAAGCAATACGTATTGGGTCAAAAAAAAATAAAAGCAATACGTATGAGGCTTAGAAAATCTAAAGCAATACGTATAAGGCTAGAAAAAAATTAAAGCAATACGAATGAGGCTCAAAAATCACGAAGCAATACGTATGGGGCTGAAAAAAGTTAAAGCAATACGTATGAGGCTCAGAAAATCCGAAGCGATATGTACGGGGGTCAAAAAAATTGAAGCAATACGTATGGGGCTGTAAAAAAGTAGAGCAATACATTTGAGGCTTAGAGAATTCGAAGCGATAAGTATAAGGCTGGAAAAAAATTAAAGCAATACGTTTAAGGCTCAGAAAATACAAAGCAATACGTATAAGGCTCAGAAAATACAAAGCAATACGTATGGTGCTGGAAAAAAATAAAACAATTTGTATAAGGCTTAGAAAAGCCTAAGCGATATGTATGGGGGTCAAAAAAATTGAAGCAATACGTATAAGGCTGAAAAACAGTAAAGCAATACGTTTGAGGCTTAGAAAATCCAAAGCAATAAGTATGGAGCTAAAAGAAACCTAGAGCAATTCGTATTGGGTCAAAAGAAATTGAAGCAATACTTAAAGGGCTGAAAAAGATTAAAGCAATAAGTATGGGGCTCAGAAAAATTGAAGCTATACGTATAAGGGTTAGAAAAACCAAAGCAATATTTATGGAGCTGGAAAAAATGGATCTATACGTATGGGGCTTATAAAATCCAAAGCAATTCAAATAAGGCTCAGAAAGATTAAAGCAATACGTATACGGCTTAAAAAACCTGAAGCAATACGTATGGAGTCGGGAAAAATTAAAGCAATACGTATGAGGCTCAGAAAATATAAAGCGATACGTATGTGGATGAAAAAGAATCAAAAAATACGTATGAGGCTCAGAAAATCCGAAGCGATATGTACGGGGGTTGAAAAAATTGAAGCAATACGTATGGGGCTGAAAAAAAATAAAGCAATACGTTTCAGGCTCAGAAAATCTGAAGCTATACATATGGGGCTAAAAGAAGCAATACGTATGGAGATGGAAAAAATTAAAGCAGTATGTATGAGGCTCAGAAAATTCAAAGCTCTACGTATTAGGCTCAAAAAAATCAAAGCACTACGTATGGGGCGGAAGAAAATTGAAGCAATACATATGAGTATTACAAAATAATTATTTCTTATTGTCTTCTAAGTTAATTACACTCTAAGAAGTTGACGGTGCTCCGCAATACAAATAAATTCTATCTATCTATTTCAAATACCCTCATACGTATTGCTTTATTGAAAAAAAAAAAAATCTATAAAATTAGTTCATGCTATGAAATAGTAATACAAAATAATTATTTCTTATTGTTTTCTAAGTAAATCAACATTCTATAAAATTCAGTGACCAAAAAACCTAGGCTCCCAGAGAACCCCTATTCACCCCATCCTGTATTTAGCTGTCATCAGTAGTTGAATTCACTAGGTAATAGAATTTTCCTTGAATTCTCTCAATTTATTTAAATATTAACGAATTGAACAAATTGTCTGTATTATTGTTTTTATTTGAAATATTGTAGCTGGATCATTTATTAGACATATGGATTTTGCCCAAAAAAATAACCCAACTAGATATGTAATTAAATTAACCCTGTTTATCCTGCTCAGCAAAGAAACATTAGAAGGGTAGGGAGACGATTTTACGTAATGTAGCGAGAGGTAAAAAGGAACCTGAAAAATACTCGAGAATGTAACACAATAATACAATAAAAATAATTTTAAACAACACTTGTAAATTTAATAACATTCGAAGCACAATTTATTTTAGAATTAATTCATTTACTATTACATAAAAATGCGGTACAAACAAATATTAATTAAGTAACCCAATTAAAATTACTCGCGCGTCGCGTCGAAAAGAGAGAACCTAAAACCATGCGGTCGTGGCGGAGTCAGAGACTGAAAATTATTTTAATGCAAATAACCCGTTCAACAAATAAATTACGACGGCCGAAATATCAGTGACGGGATTGGGAAGCAATCCAGTCGATTAATTAAATAAGTCACTGACTCTACATTGACGCAACGATTACGCGTGGCTTTTACAATATTAATAACCCGAGTGGAAATTGAGATCAAGTCTTGATCAAGACTTGATCAGGCAACATTGATTTCAACGACAGTTGATTTAACTTGATCAAGAACGTAACGCTAAACGATCAATCAAGTATTTTGATCAAAACTTGATCAAGTATCTTGATCAAATCTTGATCACGTTTAGCGTTACGTTCTTGATCAAGATTTGATCAAGAGGCTTGATCAAGATTTGATCAAGAGGCTTGATCAAGACTTGATCAAGAGGCTTGATCAAAACTTGATCAAGATATTTCATCAAAGCTTGATCGAAAAAATGAAAAAAAAAAATTATTTACAAATTATTAATTTTTTATTATTGTATTATGAAGTGTGATGTCATAGAGAAGAGTTGGATAATTTTCGAGCGCAGAAGTTTTTTTTGTTTTTTCTAATACACGGTAACCGGGAATCGAACCGACGAAGTATAAATTGACGTAGTAACGGGTACGCTTTAGACCGCTCGACCACGGAGGGAAACGATGTACCGTGTGATTTTTTGAAGCGTATATATTTAGACCAGTCTTGAGACATTATTAGGCCACGTTTGGCGTTTTTTTTCTCAGTAAAAAAACTTTTATCAATATTTAAAAAAAAAAATCGTAATAATGAACATAATATATAATAAATTAAAAAGTTAATGTTTTCTTGATCCTATCTTGATCAAGAAATATTTAAAAAAAGAACAAGTAACGAGATAAATATTTATTGATCAATTCTTGATCAAGTTTGGATCAAGACGGCCTTATTACAGACAAGTTAAAGTTTTCTTGATCCTATCTTGATCAAGGCGGCCTTAGTCAAGAAGAGTTAAAGTTTTCTTGATCAAGTTTGGATCAAGACGGCCGTATCACGGACGTGTTAAAGTTTTCTTGATCCTATCTTGATCAAGCCGGCCTTAGTCAAGAAGAGTTAAAGTTTTCTTGATCAAGTTTGAATCAAGACGGCCGTATCACGGACGTGTTAAAGTTTTCTTGATCCTATCTTGATCAAGACGGCCTTAGTCAAGAAGAGTTAAAGTTTTCTTGATCAAGTTTGGATCAAGACGGCCGTATCACGGACGTGTTAAAGTTTTCTTGATCCTATCTTGATCAAGCCGGCCTTAATCAAGAAGAGTTAAAGTTTTCTTGATCAAGTTTGGATCAAGACGGCCTTATCACGGACGCGTTAAAGTTTTCTTGATCCTATCTTGATCAAGCCGGCCTTAGTCAAGAAGAGTTAAAGTTTTCTTGATCAAGTTTGGATCAAGACGGCCGTATCACGGACGTGTTAAATTTTTCTTGGTCCTATCTTGATCAAGACGGCCTTGGTCAAGAAGAGTTAAAGTTTTTTTGATCAAGTTTGGATCAAGACGGCCGTATCACGGACGTGTTAAAGTTTTCTTGATCCTATCTTGATCAAGACGGCCTTAGTCAAGAATAGTTAAAGTTTTCTTGATCAAGTTTGGATCAAGACGGCCGTATCACGGACAAGTTAAAGTTTTCTTGATCAAGTTTGGATCAAGACGGCCTTATCACAGACGAGTTAAAGTTTTCTTGATCCTATCTTGAGCAGGTTATCCTTAATCAAGCATCTTGATCAAATCTTGATCAAAACTTGATCAGGTTTCCTGAGTTAAGGCAACCTTGATCAAGTATTGATCAAGATTGGGAGCAAATCAAGCTAGCTTGAATAGATTTCCACTCGGGAATTTTACACTAGCTATAAATTCACAGAACGAACACTGAATTAAAATTTATTTAAAAAGGTACTTACATTGGTTGTCGATATTTTGCCGTCTAGCAATCTAGTGACGGCGTGTACCTTGGCTTGACCTTGAATTTGGCTCGCAATTGACAGGTTGACTTGGTAATTTTATCGCCAATTAATTAACGATGCACATTTATATATATATATATATATTTTATATAGATGTGGTACAATATGATAATATAAATTGGTTGTATGCGGTTGAAGATTAAATTATGTCAAATTTCAGACACAAGCGTAGCACTGATTTTATAGTAAAATTGTAATAAAAATATTACTCTTATTCAAATTTAAATAAAACAATTATATGAAACTTTTCACTGTACTTTATAAGTCGTATTCAAGATCAAATGGCTGACCACGAGGTCGTGAATTTTTATAATTAAATAATTATTTATTTTAGATAAATAACTTGATTATTTACTGCAGCAAAATGTAATTTATATTATTCAATATTTATTTGATTAGTGAATTTAACACAATACGTGCCTTGAATTTAATTTACACAAGCAAGAAAAATTCAGACCATGCGGTCGTAATTTATTACAAGTTAAATTTGTAAATGATTTAATGAATTTAAATTGATAATGTAAGTAACCAAATGTTACTTAAATATTGTTAAAACAACAATTTAATAAAATAATTAATAAAATATAGAGTAAGGATAACTTACAGTTTGTGCTGATTTGTAGAAAAATATTCTAAGTTTTTAGAGCAATTAAAATTCGACGAGGCAAAGTGCCTAAGCTAGTTAGACCTGGAAGAGCTGGTGTAGGTCAAGGAACTAACTCTGACCGAGTGACCGAGATCTAGCGATCAATCTCGCTCTATACTCTCAGAACATAAGGGAAGATGGGGATCCTTCGGGGATGTTCGGTTTTCCTCCTCGGTCCATTTCCGCTTTCCTCATGTCACTTATTTCTTATTGGTCGAGGAAAATCTTATGATTTTCAAGCCTGAATTAAAATTATTTCTAATCATTTACTTATGACATGAGTGGTATCGAGAGAATCCCTATATTTCTAGGATTCTGTCGATATCACTCATTATATTAATTTATATTTAATTTTCTTAATTAAAATTGGCGGTAGATGCGCTTGACAATAGTGCCGGCTTAAGTGATTTGTTGAGGGTGCAAAACCTCTAGCTCCCTTAAATGAAATATATTTACGCTCTGTAAGATGGAGCTAGGGGTATCAAAAAGTACCCTGAATATTTAATATCAAATAAAATAAAGAAAATTAAAAAAGTTTGTGCGGCTTACCGCCGGACATTACATAGTATTATCTTGATTATAATTTTTGGTTAAAAAAAAACTGACGGAAAAAAAGGCGCGAAGCGCAGGTATGCCCTAGTAATATATAAATAAAAGATGAATTTAAATCTATAGTAAAAAAATTTATATATCTATGATATTAATTATGAAAAATGCAATAAACTTGAAGCTATTTCATAATACTATTTTTGAATATGACTTTATTTAACAAGAAATAGTATGTCTAAGATAAATAAT
Source organism: Aphidius gifuensis (assembly GCF_014905175.1). Classification (NCBI taxonomy): domain Eukaryota; kingdom Metazoa; phylum Arthropoda; class Insecta; order Hymenoptera; family Braconidae; genus Aphidius; species Aphidius gifuensis. The sequence goes on from NC_057790.1 coordinate 9,657,771, forward strand.
TTTTTTTTTTTTACACGTGACAAAAGAATATATAGTATTATCGACTTATATCGTAATATTCATCTCCTCAATCAGTGCTTATTATACATTTGGAGGATTATTTATTTTCAAATATTTTCAATTAGGCCCTTTTATTTCATGCTGTTATGAATTTTATTATTACGTGAGTTACTTGATAAATTCTTTGAAAAGGAAATGAAAATAGGTATACAATTTTTTTTTTTTTTTTACATTAATTTATTAAAAATTCTTGTGCAAATTTTATTATTATTATTAGTAAAATGTTCAACTTTAATGAGCAAAAAAAATTATTAAAACATAAATAAATCCATAAGGATTGAAATTTTTTCTTATTAATTAATCATTTCATATATATTTATTTTTAAAATATTTTATATAATATTTACTTTTTAGTGTTCCGTAGGACACTTATGTTTTCGCTTTTCTGTGACTTTTTGTTATTTTGGGATAAAACGAGAAGTCCTGAATCGAATTGGCTTGTGAGATGCTTATTTTCTTTATTTTTTTTGGCCAAAAGCAATGGTCATATTTATTTCCAATTTCGGGGCCTTATTATATTTAATATGCTCATTTTTGGACATGGCTCAATTCCAAATATTGACCGATCAATTCCGGTAATGTTTTAATCGACGACGCTCCATCTGTAGACTCTACGATATTTTTTTTAAATTTTTCGGTCGTTTATTTTTTTTTTCATTCAACGATATGGTAGTGTCACAAACTGTTTTTTTACAATATTTTTCGAACCGCTGAACCGAATTAGTCGATCTTAAAACAAATTTAGGTTTTTTTTTTTCCAAAAACAGACATGATATTTTTTTTTACTTTTTGGGCCTTATTAGATTTAATATGCCCATTTTTGGACATTGCCCAATTCCAAATATTGACCGATCAATTCCGGCAATGTTTTAATCGACAACGCTTCATTTTATTAGAAATATTTATCTCGATCATTAGTAATTTTTTTGTTTTTAAAATTTTTTGTTAATTGTTCTTTTTATTTTATTTATATTTTTTTTATCTATATTTTTTTCGTGTATTAATTATTAGTAATTTTTCTTTCAACAAATTTATACCAGGTTTATAATATTTTAGATTCGATTTTAATCTCGCCCTATCCGGTCTACGTTCCCCCTTAAATTTTTCTACAATATTAATTTCTAATTTACCTTTGTCAATAACTTTATTTTTAAACTTCATTATATCTGACTTTAATTTTTCATCATATGTTTTCATTAGGTCATCTTGGGACAAATTCGCTTTAATATCTAATTTCGTCAGACTCATATTATTTTTCATTTTATTCTTTTTATTATTTTCATCAATTTTATTTAAATCAATTGCATTTAACACATCATCGGTTTTTCCATACGGTTTAATTATTACACTCTCAATATTATTATTATCTTCGCAATTTATTTTTTTATCATTAACTTCAAAATTATTTTTATCATTATTCAAACTTTTTTTATCAACGTAATCATTATTAACATTTTTCTCGATTTTATTCGCGTGTACGCATATATTTTTATTATTCTTGACAGTAACTTCGTCATTTATTTTATTATTACTTAAAATACTAGATTCTTCAACTCAATATCTTCATTAAAATTATCATCAATAAAATTTTTGTCATTATCAGACGCATTATTATATTCATCATTTAAATCATCATCATTTTTATTATCACTTAAATTATTAAACAAAAATATTTCGTCATTATCGCGGAAAATCTTTGTTCGATTACGTTCATTATTAGTTTCTTCAATAAATTTAATTTCTTCGTTAACTTCTTTTGCATTAGTAATATTTATATTTCGCGTAGCAATATTTAAGTCTTTATTTTCATTCATTTCAATTTTATTATTATTATTCGATGTCTCTTCCGATACAGATATTTCATCTATAAAATTTACTCCTTTTATTTCATTAACATTATCATTTTTATTTTCATTATTATCAAGTTTAGAATTAAAGTTTACTTTTTCAGGTTGCACGATAAGTTCATAATAATTATCAACAGTATCTTTTGACGTTGGTGGTATTGGATTAATTATGATATTATTATTTTCAAATTTATTTTCTTTATTTTCAATTTCATTAATAGAATTTAATATTTCTTTTATTTCTGATTTTAAAATTAATTTGTCTGTATTAGTTGATCTGATTGAGGTATTCCCCATTCTTGTTTCCCTCCCTCTATGTCCACCGGCCCATCCCCGTTTTTTTGAGCTTGACGTTCAAGACATTATCTCTGAGCATTTTTTAGTGCAAAGCAATGATTCATATCATGCCTTGGTTTTTGGCAAAAACCACAAACTAAATTATTATTCGTTTTATTATAATCTTTCTCATCTTGATTAATATCATATGACATAAAGCCATTATCAGTATAAACATTTTTATTTAGAATTTAATTATTAATTGGATCATTGATTTGCGCATAAGAATTATTAAAATCATAAAAATCATAATTATTGTTGTAAGATTTTTGTAAATAATCATTTGTTGAATTTTCATATAAATTATAGTATGAATTATTATTAATATTATTATTATTGTTCTCGACTGGATTCGAACCAAAGATCTCGGGTGAATTTACATTTGAATTTTTTTGCGTATTTAAATCAATATTTTGACTTGAAACGATGGGTTCGTTTACTTCATAATTATTAAAATTGTTATTAAAATTATTATTATTATTTCTTGAAAAATTATTATGGTATCTTTGATTTGAAAAATTACACGAAAAATTATTATTTGATTCAACGACTACTTCCGACGGGTTCTCGATTTTATTCGTTTGCACAGTTTTAATTTCTTTTAATTTTCTAAGCTTTAAACTGTCAATATATTCATTATAAATTTTTTTAGTAATATTCCACACTTTCAAAAAATCTGTAGTGTCTATATTTTTTTATTCAACTCTCAAACATACCTCAGGCAATAACCCTTTAATAAATTGACGTATAGATTTTTCCTCAATCTTAGATTTACTCATTGTTCCAAAACCATCATTGTTACCCTCATTACAATCAATTAAATCATTATATAATTTTAGTACTCTACTTCCATATTCATCAACATTTTCGTTACCATTCATCAATACAATAGATAAATCATTCCAAAGTGACTCAAAACTTTTTCCCGTGTATGTAACTGTACGGAGCAATATTTCTAGCTCATCAAGAGACGAAAATTCCTTGTTAGCAATTAGACTGATTTTAGGATCTGTAATTTTATTTTTGATTGAAAGCATAAAAGCTTGTGTCCATTGTGGATCTAACAGTTTCAAGGCTGACCGACAACTATTAATAAATACTCGAATAGAATTTGTTTTTCCGTCATAATTAGAAATTACATCAAGAGCGTCTCGTAAGGAACATTTACCGACCGTAATTGTTTCAACTGGCTCTGATATTCTTACTGTTTTATTGTTATGATTTATTACAGAATGTATTGGTCCATTGAATTGTGAATTTGGGCGTTCAGTTTTTAAGGTAGAATTTACATGATTATTATTAATAAAATCTGGAATATAATTGTCTCCACTTGAGTCCGGTTGAGTTTTCAGAAACCTGGTTAGCCATTTCATGAAAAATACGGCTAGCTTCATCAAAAACTAAGTATAGATAGAAGAAACAATAAGGAAACTTTCGATTTAAAAATTAATAGGGCTTTGAGACCTTTTTATTTTACAACAAATAAAAATAAATTTTTGTCTTCGTCTAAATACTTAAGTGGAAGTGAGAAACGAGATTTTCTCCTTCTTTTTTATCTCGTTCGCACTCATAGAAATATTATGTTTCTGAATGCCATCCGCAAGAGGTCTTTAGATATGCGCGGGTAACACCTTTAATAATATTTTAATTATGGATAAAAATAATAAGAAAAATAAATATATTTAAATATACCTAAGCCCGATAATTATATTTTTTTGAATTTTTTTTTCAACAAATAAATTTAAATAACAATTCAATTTTAAATATATAAATTTTTGTATTATTGGATATTTTTTCTTTATTTTATTGTTGAAAAAATTGCCGTTTTATAATTAGTTATAATACGCGGATTTATATACTTCAAGTATGTTGGATATATAATTTATTTTCTTACATTATTTTGATTTTTTTAATTGTCAAGAAAATAAAATAATAAATAAGACATATTGGAAAAACTGTATTATTTATTGTCTGTTGATAATAATATTATTTATATATTTATTTAAAAAATAAACTTTTATTTATTTTTTATTTTTCTCAGTGCCGATGGAATGGTAAGTAAAAACGTACCTTATTAATCCCAGGAGCTTTGATACGGTGATAGACTGACCTAAAGAATTTGGATTTTATCAAATATTATATCAGGGTAAAGAATTAGAAAAATATATATCGTCTATATACTAACGAAGGGCGGCGAATTCATAATATATAATATATAATATATTATATATTATAAATAATATATAATATTTTTGATTTGTTGTTTTACAATTTTATCCACATCGTGCTTCAGTTTTTTCCGGCTCTTTATTTTACCAGGAGTCGAAAATTCAACGCCTGCTTGAGCAGATTCAACATGACGTTTTACTAAGGGTGCACCTTGGGGAACTTGACTATCTTTTTTTTTTTTTTTATCGTTATTTTTCTTCTTAGCAACAGAAACACAAATAATTAAACGAAAAAAACATTTCATACGTATACATGTATAGAGTATACAAATTTATATACAAATATATATAATATACATATACATAGAATACATACAAATATTATATTGTATAATAAAATATATACAGGTAAGTTTCAAATATTAATACCGTTGGGGCTGGTTACGGTTATGGTTAGTAATATATTAATCTCATATCGATTAGGCTATTGAAAATAAAAAAGTCAAAAATTCCTAGACAAATACAATTGGACAGTTTTTTCGAATTTTTAATGTATTTTTACCACTTAGTATAATATAAAAATATATTTAAAGACTCGTTGTCACTTGGTGGATCCACCAGGTTTCAGGTGGTTTTTCAACTTTTTCTTCTTTATTTCGATTTGAAAAATAAACACGTTGACCATTTTCGAGATGAACGTGTAAATGTTGAATATTTGGATATCGATCATGTATTTTGAAACCTAGTATCAGCCAAACTGCCTCATTGCTACTTATATATCTTCCTGATTGATATTCGTTAATTTCATTATTATTTTTATTTTCTATTCAATAAATAGCTTGATCACTCCCTTTGTGTATATAATGTAAATGAGTCGTATTTAACGTGCTACACTTCTTCTTCATGAAGAAGTTTTTAACACGGTGTGCCTCACGTCTTGCTTTCTGTATTTCCAACCGTCAACTCCTTACAACTCATTTTGCGACAGTCATGGATGTCGACTTTCGTAATGCGTTCAAACTGTACCCGATTTCTATTATAGCCCAGGGAAACCATGAAAAACCTGGGTGTACAGTACGGCTTGCGCCTACCATTCGATACATGGCGTCGGTGGTCGGGTTCGAACCCGTGACCTCCCTGTCACAAAGCTCGAACCTTAACCGCAGTGCCATATCGTTGTCTACCTTTGTGTATATATTTTGATATATACTTTACCGCAACTACTGAACTACATGACTATAATTGAAAGCTTTAATTTCGAATTTTTTTTTCATTTTTAGAATGTCTTCGTTGTGTACGTTCACTTTTCTGTTTATGAATTGTATCTAACGTTAATGTTTGTACATCTTCTCGTGGTTCATCATCATCTTCTTGAATTTAATCATGTGGATCTTTGAATCTTTTTAATCTTTTTCCTAATAATGTTTTTCTTCCAATATTTTGTTTTCTTTTCGGCATATTAATCACTTATTTGTAAAATGACATGTCAGTTATAAGAGATAATTTTATGCAATTCAAATGATTGTCTTTTTTTTGAAACATACAGCTTACTTCAAATAAGAACAAAATTATTAAATCAATAAAAATTTTCTAAAAAAAATATTTTCCAATAGATGTAATTATTCTAATATCCAATTCACCTTTTTTTGAACTTGGAACATCAGGGAATGTTTTTAAGTTTTTATTATCATAAATTCTGAACATCAAGGAAAAATCATTTATTATGTTCATATTTCCAAATAAACCTAAATGTACGTAACTCGAAATATAGTTGTAACCCTCACATTATAAAAATAACGATTGTCATCGGTAATTATAAGAAAGATCATATTTTCCAATAAACCAAAGTAATCAGGTTTTTTTAAGCAACCTTAGTACATCAGGAAATATTTTCAATTTTTTATTATCGTAAATTCTGAACAACGAAAAAAGATTTATTATGTTCATATTGCCAAATAGACCTAAATGTAAGTTATTCACAAAATAGTTGGAATTGTTCTCATTATAAAAATAACGTTTGTCATCGGTAATTATAAGAGAGTCAAAATATGACAATTCGATAACCTCAAATGAAATCTCAAAAATTGCGTAAAATCTGAACGTCAAGGAAAAAACATTTATTATGTTCATATTTCCAAATAGACCTAAATGTATTGTTACGTACCAAGTTGAAAAATTAAAATTTAACTATGAAATAACAAGAAAAAGAAAGAATATGTAAAATCAAAATTAAATAACCAAATAATCATAGAATAATTAAAATAAATCAACTTGGTATTTCACGTTAAAATTAAAAATCCTCTTATTTTGTTATTCCCTACAGGGTAACGGGTTAGGAGGGAATGTGTATGATTGTAGATGTACCTTGATGTAAGAATAATCCGAAACAATTGTTGAGAGCGTGTCAATCTGGATGGTCGCCTGTTGATGTTTGTAGTCTCGAATAATCCAAACGGTAAAATAAACTCGAAGCACAGAAAACAACACCCCGGAGAAATGTCACAGTCAATAATTTTTATATAGGATTAGGGAAGGTTAAATAACACAGGAAATAATAATTTATCACAAGAATTAATTAGTTTAAATTCACTCGAAAAATGTTATTTATTTAAAACGTTCAATTGATTTTATTTAATTTTTATCAGATGTAATTGATTTAATTTTAATCTTAATTTTGAATTTTTAATTTAGTTTCAATGATTTGAATAGGACGAAAGTTGTCGCAAGAGTAACGCTCCTTAATATTAAAAATAAAATTATTCCCATAAAATTTAATTATTAGGTAGGGATGAAAAGTGGTGCCATTTCTTGAACCAATCAGATACAGTGGTTCCCATAGTAGTCAGCATATTCAATTTGTTTAAACAATTTAATAAATAATAGTTTAGCAACTTCAACGGATGTGGCGTCTCGCGTTGCAGAGGTGACTTTGAAAACTGCTTACCAAAATTTATATAAAAAAAAGAAAAAAATAAATTGTTTTATAAAAATGCAAAATTTGAATTTAATTCCGTGTGAAAATAAAAATAAAAAAAAGAAAAATTTTATTGCTTGCTCGACATCTATTGAATTTGTTAATTTATTATTTATTATTGATTATTAATTATTATTTATACCAAGACGTAACAGTATATAACCCAAAAAATAGTTGTAACTGTCTCATTATAAAAATATCGATTGTCATCGGTAATTATAAGAAAGAAAAAATATGTCAACTTAATAACCTCCATTAAAATGTTGGAATTTTTCAAAATTTTTTGTAAATCGAAAAATATTCTATTCATCTTATCAACAGCGATTATATTTTCCAGTAAACCAAAGTATTCAGCTTTTATTTAACACTCTTAGTACATCAGGAAATATTTTCAATTTTTTATTATCGTAAATTCTGAACATCAACAAAAAAAAATTTATTATTCATATTTCCAAATAGACCTGAATGTAAGTTACTCGAAAAAAAGTTAAAACTTTCTTCTTGACTGAAAAATAAAATTGTCATCGGTAATTATAAGAGAGGGCAATTATGTTGCTAACGTTAATTTATGTTCGGGTGTTCCATTATAATTTGTTTTGAATAAATTTTAATTTCAACGTTCAATTGTTTTTTGTTTTTTTCTTCTCTTTGAATTTTTTTTGTTTTTTTTTTTAATGTCGTTGATTTTCGTTGCCAAGGAAAGTTTATAAATTAAGAAAGATTAGAATACATAATTGACGTTTTATACACATCATGAATCGCCAAATTTTCAAAGTTTTTTTTTTATAATATTTTTATTATTGTTTTTAACATTTATTAATAATTTCTTTCCTTTAAATTAGACATGTTGCGATACGACTTTCAATAATAGATATATTTTATTTAAATTCGATCAAAACTTGAATCTACTCATTTTGAAAAAAATTCATTATGTTCATATTTCCAAATAGACCTGAATGCAAGTAATTCGAAATATACTTTCAGCTTTCAATTGTTTTTTTTTATAATGTTGTTGATTTTATGTTGCCAAGCAAGATTTGTGATTCAAGAAAGTTAAGATACATAATTGGTATACACAATTGAAAATAAATAAATAAATAAAATAAATATATGGTAAATTATTCTCAAAGAATTTATAGTTTAATTTTATCCTTGGATATTTCCGGATTTCTCCGGATTTTCTACGCAATTGAGACTTCCGAAGATATCATTCCGGAGTTTTTTCGGGTTTTCTCCGGATTTTTTCAGAAAAAATTTCTTTTTTATTTTTCGTATGTAAACTCTTATTTCAACTTTTTCTTATTAATTTTTTCATTTTTTTGTGTTTGTTTTTTTAAGTCAAAATTCCGGAAAGAATCCGGAGATATTATAGAAATAGTCTGGAGATTACTCCGTAAATATCTCCGGAAGTCTCAATTACGTAGAAAATCCAGAGAAATCCGGATTGAGTCCGGAGAAATCCGGAGTAAGTCTGGAAAAATCCAGAAAAATCCGGAGAGATTATTTCTACCAGGGTACGTAATGATTTTGTTTGATTCATATGTGAAAAAGGGAAATTAAACATGTCATTATCCGAACATGTAATTGTATGTTCTTTCTGTCAATCTATGATCCCTAATATTGACATTAAACAACTTAAATAAGATTTTGAATTTACAAAGAGATCATTCGAATAATTGTAATTCAGAACCTTTTTTCACTCATTCTGCATATCACGGCATTATTAAATCTTTTGATTATATTTGCCAAACTTTATCTCTATCAATTATCAATGCATAATAAATAAAACTTTATACTGGTTGATTTATTACACAATCAATTCAATTTAAGTATTAATTATACGTCCGATCTGATAAAAAAAAACCCCAGGAGTTGATTCTACATCCTGGTGAACCGAAAACCAACATTATAAAATAATGCAATATTTCTAATTTTAATTCTCGATAAAATATACTGTTTAATCGAAAAAAAACCCAGGAGATGATGAAAGAATCGAATCTCTACATCCTGGTGAACCGAAAACCAACATTATAAAATAATACAATATTATTCTAAATTGAGTTCTCGATAAAATATACTGTTTAATCAAAAAAAACCCAGGAGATGATGAAAAAATTCAATTTCCACATCCTGGGAAACCGGAAGCCAGCAATACAAACTAATGTAATATTTTTAATATCCCCTTTTTTGGAAAAATATAATTTTTAGTTAAAATAATATTAACATAATAAGAAAAATCTCGAAGAAAAATAGAAAAATCATTTTGACCTCCTGGTGATCGTAAAAAGTAACCTGGGTCATATTTTCGTTGACTTAAACCCTCCTGAGCTCAAACTGAATATCTAAGTTAAATTTCATGTAAATCGGACCGATAGTTTGCGTAAAACTGCGTTTCCGAGGATCCGGCCATGTCCTTTTATTGTATAGATTTATGATGAATTTAAAAATGTGAAAAAAAAGTAACAGTAACCCCTAGATAATACACTGAAAATATTTATTGAAGAACGAAACCCAAATGAAAGCATACACTAATATAAATAAATTGATAAGCTCACCATATATTCTTGAAATCACCTAAAGGCATTTCAGCTAGATTCTGTTTAGAAAAACAACTATGGACACGAAAAAATACAGCTTATGCTTGACGGTTAACACATTTTACATTTTTTCGGTCGTGAGCTTTTGCAGGGTACATATTTTTGGACCGTCTTGGTCGTTCTGGTGTAAGTTGAATTTTTTTGTACTTCATTGTTATGATTTTATTAAAATTTGGAGTTTTTTTTTTTACTTATCGTTAATGAACTTTTACTTTTTTTTTTTTTTTTCATTTATTTATTTATTTATTGTGCCATTGACATATATTTAATACATACATTTATATTATATATACATATTTTAACACATTGTCTCTTTACAGACAACACATTTTATTTAGTATATTTTAATTTATACTTTTGCGGTATATATTCCTCTTACTTTCTTCTCCCTTATTTTACTCCTCTCTCTCTCTTCTCTTTTTACATTTCTACATTATATTTTTATATTTTTACATTTTTACATTTTCATTTTTCATCTATTTTTCATCTCTTAATTCTATCTTGTCTCATTTTTTCTCTCGTGTAGTTCTGAACGAAGGCATAACATCATTGACAGCTTTCCAATTTTGTTTTAATCCCTTTTTTTATTTTTTTATTTCATTTCATACACTCTATTTCATATGTTCTTGACCATTCACACATGTTTTTTACTATATTTCCTCTTAGCATCTTTACTACTACTCCTATCATCTCTTCCTCTCTTACCCCATCCAAACATTCTATCCGTTTCCTTGTTTAACCTTTTGTCACATTTGTCTCTCATCATTGGGCATACTAATATATGCTCTAATGTTTCCCTGTACATGCCACACATCCTACAGTTCCATTCTTCCTTTTCATTTTTCACATTCTCTTTTTTATACGCTCTTCCGACGTAGCCACACCTCATCCTCGCCCAACTTTTCTTATTGTATGCCCACCTTTCTCATTCCAATAATTTTCTATTTTTTCTCCCGTTCTCACAAATTGGTATAGCTTGTTGTAGTTACTTTCTATAATTTTCCTATTTATTTCTTCTCTTTTTTTTCTATCCACCTACAATATCCCGTCTCTATTTTAGTCATTATCTCATTCTTTTCCTCTTTTTTGTATATCAACTCACATACCTCCTCACATTCAAACTGTTTTAATCTCTCTAAAAATTCCTTACCCCACCTTGTCATATTCTTTTTTAATATTCCTCTACATTCTTCTCTCAAACATATCTTCGCTAGTCTACTATCTTCCATTTCAATAATTTTTTCTATATAGTTTATTGCTCTTCTTGTCATCTTTTCTTTTATCGTATCAACCCCCGATTCTCTGCCCCATATACATTCTGGAGTATTTTTTTTTATTCCCATTGCTTTTTTTGTTAGACCTCCCTGTATCTTTTCTAAACTTCTTTTATCCTTCCACCCCCAGATCTCCGATCCATATAGCATACTTGACTCTACTATGGTATTTATCAAGTACATTCTTTTTACGGAGGTGGGATAGAGGCGAAGCGTCCCACCATAGTTTTGTTTTCACTATATGTTTTATGAATACCGCTCATGGCTTCCATAATAATTAAGCTAGATTATTCGTATTAGGCTCAAATTAAAGATCTCGATGAGCTCTAGAGCCTCTGATAAAATTAAAATTTTTCGGGTAATTATTGAGTTTACAAATGACGAAAGAAAAATGTAACAAAATGTAAAAAAATCTTCGAAGCGAAATATTAAGAAAACTAAAAAAAAATCATGGATGCGAAAATTTCACAGATAACAGTAAACAATGAAATAAAGATAATTAGAAAAAGTTTATATTTTTTAAATTCGAATTTATTTGTTTATTCAAGAAAAACTGAAACGACATTTTTTTGGAACAGACATAACTTTTTTAAAAATTAACTAAGAGGTTTTATTTTAGTTTTAATGGATTCCTCGTCAAAAAATCTACAACCAGAGCCATACTCGAAATTTTTTCAACAATTAGTTTTTTTATAATTAGCGATTGTTTATAAAAAATATCAGGGTGAGTAGTTTATAAAATAAAAAGAACCACAAAGAAATCATTCAATGAGCTAATTTGGCTTGACAGCTTGTAGAAAATTTTCTAACAAATTTTTTGACTATAATATTAGATTTTTTTAGTTAATTATTTAAACAATTAATGAAGATTTAAACAATCATTATTTTTTTTTTTCATCATTTTTTTTTGCCGTACGCTTGCGCACTTGTAACTGTAGAGCATAATACCCACTCATTTTTACCATTAGATTTTTTTTTTTTTAAGATGGCAGATGGTAGCACTCAACAATTCCAGGAATCAATTTGGTTTATTTATTATTTTTTATTTACTAGCGCCCTCGCCGGCCGCAAGCGGCTGCCTCAGTTGTTTCTATATGCTATATGCTAAATTCCAATCAATTCCAATGACACATCATCATGTGGTGTTATTAACAAAAAAAAAAAAAAAAAAAAAAACAATAAAATTTTTAATTAGAGAAAAAATTGATTTATTAATAATATTTGACGATGCCTAATAGAATGCTTGAGCCCAGCCCGCGGATACGAAATACATTAAAAGCCTTTTGATTTGTACTAATTTTAAATAATGTCAACAATTATTTTATTTACACGTTATCGAAAGGTGGAGGACAGGTTAATTTCTTTTCAAATCGACTCGCAACATGAAAAAGTTGCTAAATGATCAGAATTATTTTGTATTAATTTTTGCTATTAACATTGGAATTATATACCTGAAGAAAAACGACAAAAAAAAAAAAAAAAAAAAAGTTACTCCAAAATATGTTTATACAATATACAGACGCATGGTGCATTAAATGATGAATCCTTTTTCCATTTATTTCCTATCTATTTCAAAGAAAAAAGCAATTCTGGTGGAAATTGAGAAATTATTCTGGCATGAGATCAATGCTGGATTTTTATCTCCTCCATTGATCTCATGCCGAAATAATTTTGCCGGTACTAATTTCATGCCGACGAAATTACTCCGGCATCAATCTCATGTCGGAGTAATGCAGGAGTAATATTTCCACCAGGGAAAAGCTACAACTTGTATCAATAAAATAAAAAGTTACACCTCAATAACAATAACATAGTGTAATGTCCTGCGGTAGGCGCACCAATTTTTTTTATTTTTATGTTTAAACCTTTTTATCTTATTACATATTCAGGGTATATTTCGATACCCCGAGCTCCATCTTACACAATATAACAGTAATATATTTTGGGGAACCAACGACTTGGCCCCCTCAATAATTTTCTTGAGCCGGCACTAATGCCAAGCGGCAATACCGCCAATTTTCTTAATTAATTTAACATATAAATTAGTACAGTGAGTGATATCAACAGAATCGCAAAATTACAAGGATTCTCTTGATACCACTCACGTTATAAAATTTCAATTAGAAATATTTTTAATTAATAATCAAAGATCACGCTTTCGGGCTGACCAATAGAAAAAAAGTAGACTAAGGAAAATAGGAAATGGACCAGGAGAAAACCAAACGTCTCCGAAAGATCCCCACTTTTCTAAGGGCTGATTGAGTCCCAAACTAAATCGATCTAGATTTTACAGAGCACTTGGTCTGCAGTCTCTGCACCATAACTAGCTCTTCCAGCTCTAATTAAGTTCTACTTAATCGCCGAAGCTTTATTCTTCTAATAAAGACTTAGAAAATTTGATTATTTTTGAGTTTGAAGACTTAGAATATTTTTATTTTTCTGAATTAAAACTTAGAATATTTTTAATTTTCTGAATAAACACTTAGAAATATTTTATTTTTCTGAATTAAAACTTAGAAAATTTTAATATTTTTAAATTAAAACTTAGAAAATTTTTAATGTCTGAATTTTGACTTGGAAAAGTTTAATTATTTTTTTTGGATTAAAACTAAGAATATTTTTATTTTTCTAAATTAAAACTTAGAATAATTTTAATTTTCTAAATAAGGACTTAGAAGTATTTTTATTTTTTCTGAATTAAAATTTAGAAGATATTAATATTTTTAAGTTAAAACTTGGAAAATTTTACAATATCTGAATTTTGACTTAGAGGAATTTGATTATTTTTGGATTAAAACTTAGAATATTTTTATTGTCAAATCAGTTGCAAGTTTAATTATTTGATATTTTAATATTTCTCAATCAGATTTAAATTCTTTAATTATTTTAAATAATTTGTATAGCCTTCTGCTATACAATAAATTTAATTAAATTGGTTTTAAATATATTTTAAATTCAATAAAATAATTAATTAATTGAAGATTTAAATTGTGTACTACGCGAGTGCTTTACTTTTACGATTAATACTGTTGTCCATCATCAATCAACTACACATCTTTAAGTATCCATTGTAATCAGAGCGAAACCAAGGTCAAGGTCAACGTCGTTGTAGCCAGTAATTTTAATTCAACCATCATTGTAAGTACAATTATTAATTTTATATTAAGTGTTCATTTGTGTTTTATATCAGTGTAATTTTAAGTAGAGTCTCGGCGATAATCAAGTGTAGTAATTACGTAAATGTAGAGTCAGTGTTTCATTTATTTCTTAACAACTAGATTGCTTCTCAATCTAGTTGATAATTCACCGGGTCGCGCAATATTTTATTAACGGGTCGCTTCTTTAATATTTCAAATCACTGACTCCGTAATTCGCTTGATGTTTCTCTCTCTATATTATCGACGCGTGGGGCCTTTGTTTCAATGTAGTTTTGCGTATTTTATATTTTTATATTTTTATAATTTTTACGTTGAATTAAGTGTGTTTTTATATGTAATTTTTAATTCAAATCATGGTGTTTCTTATAAATAAAATTGATGCTTTTTCCGAATAATAAATTTCGTGTGTCGTCTCAATTATTTTATTATAAAATTATATTTGTGTTTGTGTTATATTTTTCGTGTCCTTTTCAGGTGTCATTTACCCTTCCTAAATTACGCGTCTATCTGCCCAAACCTACCTATAGTTTGTCTTAAGTGCGCTGGGTGAATTGGGTCAATTAATTACGATATTTCAATAGATTGTAAATTAAAATTTTTTAGCTCACGTCTTTCTTATCAAAAATAATAAAAGATTATTTAAAATTTTAAAAATATTTTTTATTGAAGGCACTATGCAACTGTTAATGAATAATTGTCGTTCAACAATTTTTTTTTTTATCTATCGTCTGCCATCATCTGTTATTTATTGTAGCTTACTCCAAATTTTAATTCACAATATTTTGTTATTATTATTGATGTACAAATTCCGATTTTATAAGTGCAAATTAGCTTCTGCACTTTTCTTTAAATTAGATAAGAATTCAATTAAAAAGACCCGATGCGTTTGTATATGAACATTTAAGAGCGAATATTTTATTTTTGTCGTTGTTCTTGAGGTAAAAATTCAATGTTTGTACAAATTAGTACAAAATATTCTGATTATTTAACAAAGTATTGTAAATTTAAATTCTCGAGTAAACTATTTTTTTTTTTAATATTATTAAAGTACGAATCCTGCTTTCATTGATTCAAATAAGCTCCTGACCTTTTTTTCGAGAATGAAGAAAAAAATTATCTATCATTATTTATTATCCGAGGTACCATGCAATTGTTATTTGTTAATAATCAATTTTCGTCGAACAATTTTTTTCTATTCTTTTCCATTGAAGCACAAATTCTGTTATTATTAAGTT
The DNA here is from genome assembly GCF_014905175.1 of Aphidius gifuensis. NCBI lineage: Eukaryota > Metazoa > Arthropoda > Insecta > Hymenoptera > Braconidae > Aphidius > Aphidius gifuensis. The sequence continues at coordinate 9,673,420 of NC_057790.1, forward strand.
ATTAATACAAATTAACCCATGACTTCTCCTTTAAGAGTAAAAACAAATCATTCAATAACATTTATTTTTTGAGGCACCATGGAATTGTTAATAAACAATTACATGACACCTCAAAATAATAGAATAATCCTTCTAAATAATTCTTTTTTTATCTTTGGAGAGAAAAACGTTGGCTGATAATAGCAGAATTTGTACTTCAGTAGAAAATAATATGAAAAATTGTTAATTAACAACTGCATGTCACCTCGAACAATTGTTAACATTTATTTATAAATATTGTTGAATAATTTTTTTTCTTGAAGAGAAAGTCGTAAGTTTATTTAAACCAATGAATGCAGGTTTCGTACTTCAATAATGATTAAATGAAAAAATCTGTTTACTCCAAAATTTTAATTAACAATACTTTGTTATTGTTAATTATGTACAAATCTTGATTTCATTCTTACAGGTTCGCGTGCCCTATTTAAAATGAATCTATCTTTTTTTTTTTTGTGTTTGGATGTAGTTTTTTTTTCTCAATTGTTCGTTATTTTTTTATTTATAATACATTAACTACTCTTTTATTTATAACAATTCAATTAAATATTAATAAATCATTTGAAGCTTATGGGCATTAATATTTTTTGACAGATATAAAATGTTGTTATAATCACAATTCACACATGTCAACACACACATACATATGTATATGCAATTAGCGCCACCTATATCAATTTATACAACATGCACGTGACCTTCTCATACCCCAATCAGATTCCAGTAAATTCAAAAATGAGGCGCTAAATTTGAAAAATGAAGCGCCAAGTTCAAATTTGGATGCGCACGCAAAATGCGACGCCATGACACCAATGCTTTTTTTATTTAAGGATCCTGTTTTTGAAAGTTTAAGGTTAAAGTTTTATAAATAAATTTAATATAACGAATAATTGTAATATAATAAATTATTATATTACAATTCATTATTAAATAATAAATAAAAATTATAATTTCGAAGTTAACGCGTCCTCCCACCGGAGTTTTGAAAATTTTCAATTTTTAAAGAGAATGTAGCCGTTACTAAATTTTTTAAATTCTTTTCTATCAGCCCTTATTAAATCCCATGTGTTACTAGCTGCTCCCCTTCCTTTCATTACTAGTGTCTCTATGTGTTTATCCCATCCCCCATCACTTTTTATTTTACATCCTAAATATGTAAATTCTTCAATGATCTCAATCTCTTCTCCCCTATGACACCATTTCTCTTTTCTTTTTTCTCTTTTATTTTTTGTAATTATCATCATTTTAGTTTTTTTTACATTTACTTTCATTCTGTTTTTCTTTTCATATCTTTCTATTAACTTTATTGATTCTTTTATTTGTTCTTTATTTTCCGCAATTATTACCACGTCATCCGCATATTTCAACATATGTATTTTTTTCCCCCTGTATTTCTTTTCTCCCATTCCTCATCCATATCGTCAATAAATATATTAAATAGCATTGCGCTCATTGTACAACCCTGTCTCACCCCCTCATGCGCTACAAATTCCTCTAACAGCTCCCCATTTACCTTCACTCTACAACTATTTCTTTTATATATATTTTTTATCATATTTAACAATTTCCCTCTAATCCCTTTTTTTTTTTTTATTTTATCAAAAAGTATTTTTCTATCTACTCTATCAAAGGCTTTCTCAAAGTCTCTAAATAACGCATATAATCTTCCATTCTTTTCTTTTAACTTCTTCCCTATTAATGAGTTTAACACATACACCTGTTCTATTGTCCCTCTATTTTTTCTAAATCCTGCTTGTGTCTCTCTTAATATACTTCCTCCCTCTAGCCATTTTTCTAACCTATTATATATCATGCTCGTAAAAAACTCTGCGTTTAATAAAGACACCCCTCTGTAGTTATTCATTTTATCTTTTTCCCCCCTTTAAATATTGGACAAATTATTGCCTCCTCCCATTCTTTAGGTATATTTCTTGTATCCCAGATTTTATTTAGACATCTCAATAGTCCCTCTCTGCTTATTCCTTTTAGAGCTCCTAAGAACTCTGCTTGTACCCCATCTGTACCCGCATTTTTCTTTTTTTTACCTTTTTTATTGCTTTTTCCAGTTCATTTCCATTAAATGAACCATTCATTATTTTCTCCTTCATGTTTTCTTGTACCCTGTCGTCTCCTTTCTCTACTATAATTATTTTTTTCATTTTCATTTCCCTCTTTCTCTATCCCTGCTCTCTCTTCTCCTCCTATTAACTTTTTAAGATAGTTAGTCCATTCTTCTCTCTCTATCTTCTCACTTAACTTTGAGTTTTTTCCTTTTCCTCTAAATTCATTTATTATTCCCCACCATACACTCATATTATTACATCCATTCAGTTTCTTCCACATCTCCTCACACCATTCTTTTTTTTTTGCCTTGCATTCCTTTTCATATTCTTTTTTCTTTTTTTTATACTCATTCATACCGGCCACATTTTTTTTTGATTGTCTTCAGCATTAATATAACTCTTTTTTTTTCTCTACAAGCATTGCCATACCATGCTGATTTTACTTCTTTTTTTTTTCTTTTTTTATTAGCATTAATATTATATGTATATGTCTGCTTACCTTTGATGTTATCTCTGCCTTCATTCCTGCAATCTTTTTTCTTACCCCTTATTGTTTTATACATCTTACGTTCTATTGCTGCTGTTTTTATTAAATTTATTAAATACTACCATCCTTTATTCTCATTATTTATATCTTTATATAATCTATTTATTACTTTGCAGTACTCCTCTTCTTTATTCCCTCCCCACATATATTTTATTATCCCTTCATTTTTTATTTTAGCCTCTATTTTATCTATCTCCCCATTATCTGTTTTCCTGTTGAAAAAAAAGACATTTAAATTTGTATTATTATTATTATGGTTTGTATTGTTATTGTTATTATTATCATTGTTAATATTATTATCATTATCAATTTTATATTCTTGTAATCTATTTTTTTTATTTTTCTTGTTTATTATCAATATTATAGGTATTATAGGAATATGTATTGTTGGAATTTTTTACATTGTCTTTCCTTATATCTATTACATTTTCATTTTTTAGTGTTCCGTAGGACACTTATGTTTTCGCTTTTCTGTGACTTTTTGTTATTTCGAGATAAAACGTGAAGTCCTGAATCGGATTGGCTTGTAAGATGCTCATTTTCTGTATTTTTTTTGGCCAAAAGCAATGGTCATATTTATTTCCAATTTCGGGGCCTTATTATATTTAATATGCCCATTTTTGGACATGGCCCAATTCCAAATATTGACCGATCAATTCCGGCAATGTTTTAATCGACGACGCTTCATCTGTAGACTCTACGATATTTTTTTCAAATTTTTCGGTCGTTTTTTTTTTTTTTCATTCAACGATATGGTAGTGTCACAAACTGTTTTTTTACAATATTTTTCGAACCGCTGAACCGAATTAGTCGATGTTAAAACAAATTTAGGTTTTTTTTTTTTCCAAAAACAGACATGATATTTTTTTTACTTTTTGAGCCTTATTAGATTTAATATGCCCATTTTTGGACATGGCCCAATTCCAAATATTGACCAATAAATTCCGGCAGTGTTTCAATCGACGACGCTTCATCTGTAGACTCTAAGATATTTTTTTTTAATTTTTCGGTCGTTTATTTTTTTTTTTTATTGAACGATATGTAGTGTCACAAACTGTTTTTTTACAATAATTATGTAAACAGCAAGAAAAAAAAATAAAAAATCCTACGGAACACTTAGGGTGCACCTTGAGGAACTTGACTATCTTTTTTTCTTCTCTTTTTTATTACTATCATTATATTCATCAAGACTCACACATTCACCTCCTCCTTTTTCTCTCTCACTTTTCTTTTTTTTTTTCTTTTACAATTTTTTACATCCCATTTTTCATACCAATACTCATACATACTCTTTTTTTATTATTATTGATGTTATTAATGTTATTGTTACGTCTTGGTATTAAAATAATTTATAATCAATAAATAAAATAATAATTTAATAGATTTAACACATGGAGATACCGAGTCAGCAAATAACATCTTTCTTTTTTTTAATTTTCTAAAATTATTTTTATGCATTTTAATCAAAATCATCATTTTACTTGTTTCTCACAATATTATAAATTTTTATTTAAAATCATTTTATAAACACATTTCAAAGTCACCTTTGCAACTCGAGATTTTACATCCGTTAAAATTATTAAATTATTATTAACAAAATGTTTAAGCAAATTATTAAATGCTGACTACCATGGGAACCCTTAAATCTGATTGGTTCAACTATGGTACCACTTTTTGTCATCCCTACCTTAGTTATAATTTTATGGGAATTTTTAATTAATAATTTTTAAGGAGCTTCATTCTTGCGACAACTTTTGTTTGGACAATATCTAAATTAATTCTAAATTTTATATTTTATTACTTAAATATTACAATCAATTGAACTTTTAATTTTCTAATAAATAAAATTTTAAAAGTGAATTTAAATTAAATAATCTTTGTGTTTTAATTGCTATTCTTCCGTTTATAAATTGACTGTTCCTAATATTCAAAATATATTGACTGTGACATTTTTCCGGGGTGCCGTTTTTCTGTGCTACGAGTTTGTGTTACCTATTGGATTATTCTAAATTATCAACATCATCAGGCGACCATCCAGATTGACACGCTCTCTATAATTTAATTTTGGATAATCCACAACAACAAGGTAAAATCTACAAAAATTACACATTCCCTCCTAACCCGTTACCCTGTAGGGAATAACAAAACAAGAGGATTTTTATAAAATACGTTAAATATCAGACTCATTAATTTTTATTATTGTCAATTTATTATATTATTATTTTTTTTGTCAAACGTTCTTTCTTCTTTTTGCTATTTCATAGTTAAAATAAATTAATTAGCCTGGTACGTAACAAAATTGGTGTCAGAAGTGGGATCTTGTAATGTGTAGGGTAGATTCTTAAACTCAGTGCAGAAAGAAATTTTTTTTTGGGGTAGTAATATTTTCAGTACATTATACACACAAATTACACAAATATTCATATATATATATATTAGGGTGTTTTTTTTTTTTTCGATATTTTTTTTTCTCTTCACTCATCTTTATACAAGTTCATACAACTCTGAATCATGCCCAGAAAAAATTTGAACTCAATTGAAAAATATTTAGAGGTGGTTCAGGAGTCATTTGTTTTTTCCATTTGATTAACATGGGGTTAATACACTTTATTCACTATTTTGATCATGGAGGCTTTAATTTTCGACCGTTCAAGTTCACGTTGGTCTCATTTGATAGAGTATTAAATTCTATAGCATATAATATTCATAGTTTTGATCATTTACAATTAAAAAAAATAGTGAAATAATGCTTCAAAAAGGTAGTATTTAAAATTTATTGAAAAACAAAATTGTAAATGATCAAAACTATGAATATTATATGCTATAAAATTCAATACTCTATAAAATAAGACCAACGCGAACTTGAACGGTCGAAAATTAAAGCCTCCATGATCAAAATGGTGAATGAAGTGTATTAAACCCATGTTAATCAAATGGATGACTGAACCACCTCTAAATATTTTTCAATTGCTTTCAAATTTTTTCTGGGCATGATTTAGAGCTGTATAAACTTGTATGAAGATGGGTGAAGAAAAAAAAAAATATCGAAAAAAAAAAAACACCCTAATATATATATTATATATATATATTTGCTATTTTATTAAATTTAAATTCTGTCGCGAGAGTCACAAATAAAGTTAAAATTAATAATTTTTTTTTATGAACAAAATGTACCTTTTATATTTTAAATTTTATGTGAACAAACAAACTTAAAAATTTATATAAATTTTTTTTATTTTTATTGCGCTAAATTTTTTATGAAGATAGATTCTTAAAATTTTTTTTTTTGTTGGTTGTTTAGAATTAAAAATTTTCCGTGTTAATTAATTTGTTACGGCTTTGAGAAATATTTTTGAATGTCATTATCTAAGTCGGGGGCCGCATCGCCCTTCACTCCTATATACGAGGAGATAGACCTACACGCTGAAGCAATGCTGGGGAGAAAAGTAGATGCGGAAAATATAAAAACGTTAATTACTGAATTACAAATATGTGGAAATGATTTTATTCAAATTATTCCTAGCCTTGGGGAGATAGATTTACAGAAAAATATTGATGGGGTTGAATATACTAATACTAAAGAAACTATAGAAAAATTTAAACAATATTCAGAATGTGGAGATCAAATGGTGAATATTACTGGTAAATTGAAAGCCGCGACTGATCGTTTAATTTTTAACAATGATAGTTTATACAATGAAAATTTAAATTCAACAAAAAAATGGTGTGTTGAAAAAAGAAGAGTGATTGAATTAATTCAGGAAAATAAAATTTTAAGCGATAGAAATAGTACTTTGAATGAGGAAAAGAATGAATGTCGTCAGCAACTTGAAAGATTAGAGAATGACCGTGAAACATTTAATTTTTATATGTCAAGTGAGAGAGAGAATGTTTTGAGTGAGACAATTAATCAGCTGCAACGTGAGAACGAGACCTTGGAAAAAGAATTACAAATTAAAAAAGACTGTCTTATTTCATTTACGGAAAATTTTAATCAAAAAAGTGGAGACAATTTTATTCCAGATTTTATTAATAATAATCATGTAAATTCTAATTTAAAAATTGAACGCCCAAATTCACAATTAAATGGACCAATACATTCTGTAATAAATCATAACAATCAAACTGTAAAAATATTAGAGCCAGTTGAAACAAGTACGGTCGGTAAATGTTCCTTACGAGACGCTCTAGACGTAATTATGACGGAAAAACAAATTCCATTCGCGGATTTATTAATAATTGTCGATCAGCCTTGAAACTTCTAGATCCACAATGGACACAAGCTTTTATGCTTTCTATTAAAGATAAGATTACAGATCCTGAAATTAGTCTAATTGCTAACACAGAATTTTCGTCTCTTGATGAGCTAGAAGTATTGCTCCGTACAGTTACATACACGGGAAAAAGTTTCGAGTCAGTTTGGAATGAATTATCTATCGTATTAATCAATGACAATGAGAATGTGGATGAGTATGGAAGTAGAGTACTAAAATTATATAATGATTTAATTGATTGTAATGAGGGTAACAATGATGGTTTTGGAACAATGAGTAAATCTAAAATTGAGGAAAAAACTATACGTCATTTTATTAAAGGGTTATTGCCTGAGGTATGTTTGAGAGTTGAATGCAAAAATATAGACACTACAGATTTTTTGAAGGTGTGGAATATTACTAAAAAAATTTATAATGAATATATTGACAGTTTAAAGCTTAGAAAATCAAAAGAAATTAAAACCGTGCAAGCGAATAAAATCGAGAACCCGTCGGAAGTAGTCGTTGAATCAAATAATAATTTTTCGTGTAACTTTTCAAATCAAAGATACCATAATAATTCCAATAACAATTTTAGTAATTATGAAGTAAACGAACCCATCGTTTCAAGTCAAAATATTAATTTAAATACGCAAAAAAATGCAAATGTAAATTTACCCGAGATCTTTGGTTCGAATCCAGTCGAGAACAATAATAATAATATTAATAATAATTCATACTATAATTTATATGAAAATTCAACAAATGATTATTTACAAAAATCTTACAACAATAATTATGATTTTTATGATTTTAATAATTTTTATGCGCAAATCAATGATCCAATTAATAATAAAAATTTAAATAAAAATGTTTATACTGATAATGGCTTTATGTCATATGATAGTAGTCAAGATGAAAAAGATTATAATAAAACAAATAATAATTTAGTTTGTGGTTTTTGCCAAAAACCGAGGCATGATATGAATAATTGTTTTGCATTACAAAATTCTCAGAGAAAATGTCTTGAACGTTAAGCTCAAAAAAACGGGGATGGGCTGGTGGACCTAGAGGGAGGAAAACAAGAATGGCCAATACCTCAATCAGATCAACTAATACAGACAAATTAATTTTAAAATCAGAAATAAAAGAAATATTAAATTCTATTAATGAAATTGAAAATAAGGAAAATAAATTTGAAAATATTAATATCATAATTAATACAATACCATCAACGTCAAAAGATACTGTTGATAATTATTATGAACCTATCGTGCAACCTGAAAAAGTAAACTTTAATTCTAAACTTGATAATAATGAAAATAAAAATGATAATGTTAATGAAATAAAAAGAGTGAATTTTATAGATGAAATATCTGTATCGGAAGAGACATCGAATAATAATAATAAAATTGAAATGAATGAAAATAAAGACTTAAATATTGCTACGCGAACAATAAATATTACTAATGCAATAGAAGTTAACGAAGAAATTAAATTTATTGAAGAAACTAATAATGAACGTAATCAAACAAAGATTTTCCGCGATAATGACGAAATATTTTTGTTTAATAATTTAAGTGATAATAAAAATGATGATGATTTAAATGATGAATATAATAATGAGTCTGATAATGACAAAAATTTTATTGATGATAACTTTAATGAAGATATTGAGTTGAAAAATAATGAAAGTAATAATCAAATAAATGACGAAGTTACTGTCAAAAATAATAAAAATATATGCGTACACGCGAATAAAATCGAGAAAAATGTTAATAATGATTACGTTGATAAAAAAAGTTTAAATAATGATAAAAATAATTTTGAAGTTAATAATGAAGAAATAAATTGCAAAGATGTTAATAATAATATTGAACGTGTAATAAAGATAATTAAAGTTCATAAACCGTATGCAAAAACCGATGATGTATTAAATGAAATTGATTTAAATAAAATTAATGAAAATAATAAAAAGAATAAAATGAAAAATAATATGAGTCTGAAGAAATTAGATATTAAAGCGAATGAGTCCCAAGATGACCTAATGAAAACATATGATGAAAAATTAAAGTCGGATATGATGAAGTTTAAAAATAAAGTATTTGACAAAGGTAAATTAGAAATTAATATTGTAGAAAAATTTAAGGGGGAAGTAGACCGGATAGGGCGAGATTAAAATCGAATCTAAAATATTATAAACCTGGTATAAATTTGTTGAAAGAAAAATTGCTAATAATTAATACACGAAAGAAATGAAGAAAAAAAAAAATATAAAAAAAAAAATAATTACCAAAAAATTTATAAACAAAAAATTCCTAATTGTCGGGATAAATATTCCTAATAAAATGAAAAATAAAATTTTATATATATTGTTACGAATATGAAGTTAATCATTCCCTCCTCCTATATGATAGACAGAGACAGACAATATAGAATTAGTTAACAACAAATGACGACCTTAGTAACGGGAAAGAGATGAGAGAAAGAGTTAAGTTGGCAGTTGCAATAGAATAGCAAATGAATAAAGACCTATTAATTTAAATAGAAAAGAGATATCTTTTATTTTAACCCTAAAACGTAACATTGGTGTCAGAAGAAAAATTAAAAATAAAATAGAAAGAAAGGATTAAATAATAAAATAAAAAATATAAATTCATTAAGATATTTGAATTGAATTCTATTTTATTTTTAAAATAGTAAAACGCTCACAGAAGTAATATCAAAAATAAAATACAAAGAAAATAACGTGATTAATAAAAAAAAAAAAAAAAAAAAGTTATTAATTTGAATCAATATTAAAAAAGCGACCAACTGGTTTCTGGTTATTATTAATATTATATTCCGTCATAATTTAATTTTTGGTATTACTGTTTGGCCTAAAAATCGAATAAACCAATTATATATTTAATATTTATTTATATTTATTTATAAATATTGTTTTAAAAATATTAATTCCCATAGCAACAGTCCGAGAAGGTAGCTGACTCAAAATGTCATGTTACAAGTTGAATAAAATATACCAATACATGTAACTTGAAATTATACATTGGAAATTAACAAATTGAATGAAATCGAATATTATTGTTAAATCATTCAATAAGGCGTGAGCCAGCAAGTCGATTGACTGATACTATTATATTTTAGAATACTATTTGATTTCTGTGGATACAAACGATTATTAAAAACCAATCTGGACAAAACTGATTAACTAACATAAAAGGACCCGGTTATATAGACTTCCAACCCCCATCTAAGATTCAAGTCTATTGATTTTTATTACTCAGAAATCCTCGTGACAACAATTTGATATATAAAATTCCTAGAACAGCTATAAAGTTAATTGAAGAAAATCTAAAATAATGTCCGGGTCCTATATAGTTTCAGGCAATTTAATATTAGAATTTCAGTTTTACGACTTTTTATGGGTTACATTCATTAAACTACGTAAGTTCTCAGTAACTTAAATAGTAGTGTATTGCTTTGTTGATCTTGAAGGTTAAAAACATCTATTGATGATTTCACCCTCACGACAATAATAGAATTGATGCACGGCAGCTGCGTACGTGATCAAGGGGGAACGCTAAACTGGTTCTTCCTACGGCATTGACACTTGACCTAATATTTACGTATACCAACATATTATTCCTTATATTTATATATTCATTTTCATATAATATACTTAATTGATATAAAAATTTTGTAAAGTTATAACACATCATTCAAATTTCCAATATATAGCAACTGGAAATAGACCAATTTTAGCAAGACCAGCTAATGCAATTCTAACTAAGCTGTCATCACCATCTGGAAGATCTTAAGCATTAAAATTATTCAAATTAATTTCAGTGTTAAAATGTGGTCTAACCAGGTAATTAGCATGATCACAACCGTCAATGGGAAATTTTCGTTTTATTTTTGTTATTTTCAACAATAATATGCTTTAAGAAGCAAGTTGTTTTATTTAGTTTTTTTTTCAAATTGTTAAATTATTATTCAGTTAATTTTTGTTGGTATATTGAAAAAATCAATACAGCAATTTATTGGTGAGCTTCTAAAAAAAATAAAAAAAAAATAAAAACTAAAATATAGTAATACAAAAAATACAAACACAGTTCTATCAAATAAAAACAAAAACACTTGTGTTTTCGGCTAATTTGAAAAAAAAATATTATCTATATTTCATTCAAGCGATCAAAAAGTATTTGTTAAGTTGTGAAACGTATTAGATAATTATCTACTGTGGTAATGAAAATTCACCACTGCATTCATAGATATTTAGTAGTGGACTATAATAACTTGCATTGTATATTTTGCTCATGACAAATTCACGTTTATCGTTTGGTTCTGGATATTCACGAGCTAATCTACCTGAAAAATAAACATATTCATTAATAATTGTTAAATTACAGTTTATTGAGTTAAAAAATAATTATCAACTCACATGATCAGCAACAGTTTGTTCAGTAAATAAGAAATAATTCTCCAGCAATATGACGAACACCAGTTGCAATGACATCGAGTGCAATACCAATAAAAATGTAAGCATTGTAACTCCGCCCACATCTATAAGTTTTTCCATTGTGAACACATCACCAAAAAGTTAGCCTGATAAGAATATACTGTGACGAGTTGTACTCGCCCACCTTAAATTTATATATTATTTCTATTATTACTTTATTTAATTTTATTATTATTATGTTATCGGGTGGGGCTGGCCAAATAAGAAGGGGAATATTGTTGGAGAAAGGGAAATTTCTCTGCTATTCAAGCTGGCGACCCAGCTGAATAGACACTTCGGTTTCTGCCTCCCGACTAGTAAGTTCGAGGTTCTTGAGGAGCCATCCCAGAACCTCGAACAATCTTCTCCCCACCCAGGTATCGGAGCCATCCATACCTAAACCCAAGGAGCAGGAGTCAGCCTCTCCTAAAAATCCCTATTTTTTCATGTATAGTCAGTTGGTCAGCCTTACTTCGTTTTTCATTAATTATTAGTCAGTTAATTATTCTTTTTTATATATCATTTTTCTTGTTAAGACCATGACTTGAAGTCAGGTCTCATAATTTTATATTTGTGTTCAACTTAACATTATTTTATAATTTTTTGATAAACATAATTTTCGACTAGTAATAATTTTTGATACTTAAATTGTTTTTTTATAATGAATAATCTCGTTGTTTGTGTGCCATAATTATTGTTTTGTTGATTACTTTATTGTGCTACCCTTGATTTTACCTTTTCAGTGACCTAATTTTAACGTTCTTTACCCGGCCCTCTCTCCACGAACCAGCATACTGAACGACCCAGGCAAACCCCTTAGCTTAGTTTTAGAATTGTATTTTCAGGAACGGATCAGCATCATTGGATTCATTGGATTATTCGGATTTTCGTGATTTCTGTGATTTCTGTGATTTTTGTGATTATTTGGCTATTTGGTATTTGGTATTTGGTTATTTGGCTATTTGGATATTTGGTTATTTGGTTAGTTTTAGTGACGTTTTTTAGGTAAGTTTTAGCGTCGTAGAGTGAAATTTTCCGTCCCCCTTTTTGTCTGTAAAGCTAGTTGATCCGCGACCCGAGCTAATTTCTAAAACTAAGTGAGAAGGTAACATGTCACGTTACAAAATGGCGCCCAAACAGGGACATGAATGACAAATTCAGGTTCCTACTTTCACCCCTTTTTCCCCCTTTTTATATATCTATATTAAAATAACTACAACCCGCGTCTACCCCCCTTGATAAATTGATTAAAAAGACCCTAAAATTCCCCCCCCCCCCCTCCTAATACCACAGGAAAAAAAAATATATATAAAAAAAAAAAAAAGAAGAAATTATTAAAATAAAAAAAAAAAAAGGAGAGAAAAACCTATAAAAAAAATAAGAATAAAAAGAATAAATAATAATAATAAATAAAAAAAAAAATTAGACTTTGTTTTGAACCCACAAATACCCCCCCCCCCCCGTAATTAGAAAATAAAAATATTAACCCCCCAAAACTACAAAACCCCCATTCTAAAATTTTAATTTTCCCACCCTCAAGCTTCGCCGGTATTTGAGACAATGGCCGTCGAGTTGACCGTGCTTGCGCGACAGCCGGCGACGCTTCGTCGTGCGATTTTTGTGCCCCAACTGGCACAACCTGTTGAGACAACGCACGAGGAATATCGCGTCGCGAGTTGCCGCAGACAATAGTCAAAATAAATATATAAAAAAAAAATAATAATAATAATAATTAATACTAGGATTAATACTAAAAAAGGATTAAGTGAAGAAAAAAATTGAATTGTGTGTGAGTAGCGGTGCTTAGTGTCTAGAAAAAAAAAAAGAAGAAGAAAAGAAGACATAGTGTTGGTAGAAAAGAAGAAAGAAAAAAAAAAGATTAAGTTGTGTGTGTAGGCGTTGAAAAAGAAAGAAAAAAAAAAAAAAAAAAAAAACAACAGTCAGTAGAGTGTGTAAGGAAAAGAGGATAAGTTGTGTGTAGTCAGTGGATAGTAAGTAAAGTAAGGAAGGATAAGTTTTGTGGTCGGTGTGTATGCTGTGTGGATGGTGTGTATGCTGTGTGAGGAAAAAAAAAACCGTGCGACAACCGACGACGCTCCACTGTGCGATTTTCGTGTCCCGACCGGCACAACCAGTTGATACATCGCACAGGGAACATTGCGTCGAGAGTCGCCCGAAAAACTAAAAACTAAGACTAAATAATAAAAAAAAAAAAATATAATAAACTGTGTGAGACTGTAAAAATAAAAAAAATAAGTTGTAAGAATATAAGACTGTAGTTGTAAGAAAAATAAGACTGTAAGAATAGAGAAAAGAAGAATGTAAGTTGTGTTAAATTGAGAAAAAAACAGGCGTAGGTCGTGAGTGTGTCAGCTAAAGTAAAAAGAAAGAGAAAAAAAAACAGATCGTAGTTGTGTGTAGAGTGCGTATAAAAAAAGACGAAAAGAAATGATACGTGTTTGTAAGTTGTGCGACAGGCCTGAAAAGAAAGAAAAACAAATTTAAGCTGCGTGTATTTTGTGTGTGAAGGAAAGTAAGAAAGGATTTGAGTTGGGTGTAAGTTGAGTGTGTATAAAAAAAAAAGAGTATTCAGTGCGCGTTGTGTATTAGTGAAAAAAAAAGAGAGAGGATTTAGTAAGGGTTGTATTGGGTTATGGGAGGATTGGTGACACCAAGAGGATATCCAAGAGGCTACATCGGGTATAGGGACAAAGGGATTTACATGAAGGAGAACAAACTGGTTGAGGGAAAAGATATTAGGATTACGACACATTATATTTTGGTGCATTCATATTGTCATCGTAATAAGGTAAGATTACCAGATTTAATATTTTTACCACGCAAAAAAAAAAAAAAAATAGTTCCTGCCACATATATTCCCACCCAAATATCGTAAACTTGTAACCCCACACCAATACCCCCCCTCCCACTATTATAAATTTCGTTCTCTTGCCCCGTTTGAAAAAAAAGAGAAAAAAAAAATATATATAACGCGTACGCCCCCACTTATTTATTTTTATACTAAAATCCCTACTTTCAAAAAAAAATGTGTATAGGCGACCCCCCACTATTTACCCGTTATTTTATTTACGATTTACCCTGTAAATAAATTATATATCTATTAATAATAATAAAATAAAAGAAAAAAAAAAAACTACGTTCATCGGCGAGTCATCCCGGAACCATAGTTACAAATGCCCATTTATTCCAGACTAATTATGTTATAGTAGATTAAATTCTGCTGTAATAATTAGTCGGCCCTCCGGATAAATAAAATTCCCCTTAATCCGGATAAATAAAATTCCCCTTAATCCCAGGACTAATTATGTTATAATAAATTAATTTTTATTGTAATAATTAGTCGGCCCTCCGGAGAAATGTAATTCCCATTTAAAATTAGACTAATTATGTTATGATAAATTAAATTTTATTGTAATAATTAGTCAGCCCTCCGGAGAAATGTAATTCCTATTTAAATTTAGACTAATTATGTTATGATAAATTACCCTCCGGTAAAATAAATGATTCTCATTTATTCTGGACTAATTATGTTACGATAAATTAAATTTTGTTGTAATAATTAGTCAGCCCTCCGGAAAAACAAATAAATCCCATTAATCCCAAGACTGATTATGTTACGGTAGATTAAATTTTATTGGTCAGCCCTCCGGAGAAATACAAATTCCCATTTATTTGGCTAATTATGTTATAGTGAATTAAATTTTATTGTAATAATTAGTCAGCCCTCCAGAGAAATAATAATTCCTATTAAGTCAAGACTAATTGTGTTGCGACGAATTAATTTTTGTTGTAATAATTGGTCGGCCCTCCGAAAAAATAAATAATTCCCATTTATTCTAGACTGATTATGTTACAATAAATTAAATTTCGTTGTAGTAATCAGTCAGCCCTCCGGGGAAATAAAATTCCCATTTAAATTTTGACTGATTATGTTATAGTAGATGAAAATCTATTGTAATAATCAGTCGGCCCTCCGGGAAAATTTCTATTTCCCTTAATTCCAAGACTAATTATTTTACGACGAATTAATTTTTGTTGTAATAATTAGTCAGCCACCCCCCCAGAGAAATAATATATATTAATTATTTCGATACCAATTAGATTACAATAATCTAAACAAAAAAAAAATCATGGCAATAGTTAGTCAGCTTTTCGGTAAATTCAATTCCCATTTTACGATATTAACTTTTACTTATTCTTTATTTAAAAATTAACTGAGTATAGAGAGTTAAGGAGGACCTTGTTGGAAGGAGTGGGAGTCATCCCCTCCTAACGATTTCCCTCTTCTCCCGATGAGGAGTAGGAGGTTATCCCCACTTTTGGTCAAAATTTTCCCCACCCTTAGAGCTGCTCGCTAAC
This sequence comes from Aphidius gifuensis, assembly GCF_014905175.1. NCBI lineage: Eukaryota > Metazoa > Arthropoda > Insecta > Hymenoptera > Braconidae > Aphidius > Aphidius gifuensis. Next base: position 9,689,200 of record NC_057790.1, read on the forward strand.
CACTATATAAGCTGACGCAGGGCGTCCGACTAGTCAGTAGCTATCCGCGGGCGAACCTGTAAAGTCAAGATTATAAGTTCAAAATATTATATGTGCAGTTTATTACTTTGGAAGATTTATCTGAGTTACAATTTAATTTTGAGATGTTGTTTATTTTAATTGTGTTAACTTGTAGTTGACCACTCCATTATTTATAATATTACCTGCGTCAATTAAAATTGCCTTAATTTTACGTTGCCACATACGATCCTTACGGTGATATTATGGGTGATGAGGAGACATCCTCACCTCCTGGACCATCAGGTACCATACCCAAGCGTCGAGGGCGGAAACCCAAAGCCCAACCAGATCAACTGGAAGTTGATGAGACCCCGGCGGATTCGACTAGTGAAGGAGACTTTCCTCCTAGGAGAAACACCCGCAATCGCAAGAAAATAACCGCGGACTCCCCCGTCAACATTTTCGTCACAGGCGCTTCGCCAGAGGATCTCGGAGCTACATCCAGACCATCTGGTGAAGGCCGTGTTCCTACCCCACCTGTTCAGAACGCAGCCCAAGGAACTGACCCAGTTTCGCCCTCATTAGTCATTACTAATGAACCCCCTAAAAAGACTGCTGCTAAACCACCCCCAAAGCCAGTTACCAAAGACCCTGCTGTTTTTCGCAGTACAATTGGGTCTAGGTATTTGGCCACCCACAAGAACATTGACCCATTTGCTCTAACCCCTAACCCTGCAAGCAATCACTAGCTTCACGCCGGCAGTGGTTACCGTAGTGACTGCCGCTTATGCGTGACTGAACGTTTTAATAAGATATTACGTACTCGGTACGCTGGTCTAGACGATGACGACCCAAATAATGAGCCTGCCTCACCCGCCCGTGCCAATCCACCTCAGGGAGGATTAAACCTCAACCCACCTGCGCGTAATGAACCCCGTATTCCGGCACCTAGACGCGTAATTACGCCCTCGGTTGAAGATCTTCGGATTTCCGAAAGCAGTGCCCACAACCACAGCATGCCCAATTTATTACGTATTTTAGGAAGCTGGAGGTTGACTTATTCCGGCCATCCAGGTGAAGATGTGGAAGAATTTTTATATCGAGTGGAACAAGCAAGGTTGTGCACATGGGCAAGTGATCGTGAACTGTTGCAGACTTTGTCTATCTGTATGAAAGGTCCCGCCCTAACTTGGTACATGACACATGAAGCTGAGTTTGATTCTTGGTTAGCCGCGAAGGCAGCGTTTCGCGCCAGTTTTTCTGACCCTGATTACCAACGAGCATTGCGCGAAGAGATCGATAAACGCGTTCAAGGCCCAAACGAGTTAGTTCGAAGCTTTATATCGTGTATGCGTGGTCTATTCCAAAGAACGGATCCACCCTGGTCGGAATCAGAGCGCGTACACTACACCGTCCGCAATATGTTGCCCATCTTCCAACGCCAAATTTCACCCCGAGATTCCCCAACAATGTGGGAAGTAGAATTGGAAGCGTTGCGTCAAGAAAAGATCACGCAATCGGCCCAACAACGCCGATTACCACCTCGACCTGAGCAGTCGTTGTGTCCTAGTTTTGCTTACGTCAAGGTGTTCATCGCTCCTTGGTAGAAGAAGAGCCATCCCTACAAGGAAGCGAGGAACATGGTTTATTGATGGAGGACGAATTACTGTCCACCCTGGGTGACTTACTCCAGAAAAAGAGAGAGGTCACCTGGCCCAAGGCCCGCAACGTCACGTTTGCCACCCCCAATCGCAGATTTCCCTGAATCAGGTCCCAGTCCTCCAGCTGTATCCAACTTTCAGCCTTCTAATTGAGTGGAATGTTGGAATTGTAAGCAGCACCTCGAAGAAGATTTTGTTATCGCTGCCGTCGACCGGATGTCACGTTGGTTACGTGCCCATTTTTCAATCCGGGAAACGACAGCGGGAGAGCATAACTTCGGCACATGCAGCTCCCGTTTTAACTCCGCCGATTAAAAACTCACCATTGAAATCAGCTGAGGCTACCCAGGCCCCACCGGTATTTGACATGGTTCAAGTCGATTTATCACCCAAGGAGTTGGTGAAGTTAGTATTTAAACCACTGGCTTGGTAGAAACTCCAGTCGGAACGTTGGCAGCTCCACCAACCCCGATCCCCAAACTTCGCGTCTTTCATCTCAATATAATAGTTGGAGCGGCAATAATTCGAGCTTTGGTTGACTCAGGGGCTAACCAAACCTTTGCTGGGCTCGAAACTTCCCAACTCCTCATTCAGTCCGGTTTCAAACAACGTGATGTACTCCCGCGACATGTTATGACTGCGTCAGGTCATCTCGAAACAATTAATACCGCGGTTACAATCCAAGTTGAAGTTGACGGTAAATCCACCCCTATGGACGCATTGATTTTACCCACCTTATCCGAGGATTTTATCCTAGGGCTAGACTTTCTACAAGCCGCTGGAATGGTCATTGACTTCAGCGACCGATCATGGTATTATCATGACAATCCGGAGCGAAAGTTCTTGTTTGTTCCCGTTGATAAGGTAGCTCAGGTCGTACAAATGAACAATCTCAGTACCCTTACCCCCCACGAAGAGCTTCAATTGGAACAGTTTTTAGCCAAAGAACTACCCCCCGTTCTAATTGAAGACGATAAATTCCCTATAACCCACCTCACACAACACCACATTGACGTAGGTGAAAGCCCCTCCATTAGACAAAAGCCCTATCGTGCTAACCCAGCAATGTGTGGTGTTATGATAGAAAAGGTAGACCAAATGTTGAGAACTGGAATAATTGCAGCTTCACAGAGTGAATGGGCGAGCCCTGTTGTTCTAGTTCCAAAAGGGAAAGGTAACTATCGGTTTTGTATTGACTTTCGTAAGGTAAACGCGGTGACGAAGAAAGATGCATACCCGATATGTCTTCCATCCTGGACAAGCTGCGTCAAGCCCATTTGATCACCACCATCGATTTATCACAGCTTTCTTTCAAATTGCCCTAACACCCGAATCGCGGGAGATAACCGCTTTTGTCGTCCCTGGCTACGGCCTTTACCATTTCCTGCGCATGACTTTCAGATTGTCCAATAGTCCTGCGACGATGCAGCGACTCGTTGATAAATTGATAGGTCACAAATATTATCCCAAGGTTTTTGTTTACTTGGATGATATAATCATAGTGACACAAACATTCGCGGAACATCTGTCATATTTAAAAAAGGTGCTAACTGATTTGCGCAGTGCTAATCTTGCCATTGACCGCGAGAAAAGCCATTTTTGCCTCGCACAGGTGAAGTACCTGGGCTTTGTTGTAAATCGCGATGGACTCATGGTCGACCCGGACAAAACCTCCCCCGTGGTAAACTACCCAGCCCCAAAAAATTTCCGCGAACTTCGTCGTTTCTTAGGAATGGCTTCTTGGTACCGAAGGTTTATCCCGGAATTCGCGACATTGGCCGAGCCCCTTACTCGATTAACCGAGAAAGATGTTGAATGGGAATGGAAAGAGCCCCAAATCAACAGTTTCCGCGCCCTGAAAATTAAATTGACCACAACCCCAACCCTCGCATGCCCAGATTTTACCCTCCCCTTCACCCTTCAAACAGACGCAAGTAGTGTTAGACTCGGAGCAGTGCGAACCCAAGAATTCAATAAGGTCAAAAAGGTAATTGCGTATGCTAGCCGCATGATGTCCGAGACCGAAACGCGTTACTCTGTTACCGAGCAGGAATGTCTAGCAATGATTTGGGCCATACGGAAATTTCGGTGTTATTTAGAGGGTTATAAATTCACCGTTATCACAGACCACAGTAGTCTTCGTTGGCTTAACAACTTGCGTAACCCCACCGGTCGATTGTCCCGCTGGGCATTAGAATTAATGCAATACGATTTCGAGATAATTCACCGTAAGGGAGCCCTCCATCATGTCCCTGATGCCCTTTCACGGATTCCCGATCAACAAATTGAAGCCCAAAACTTGACTGATGTTGAGGATAAATGGTACTGCCAAAGGTATCGCAAGGTGGAGTCATCCCCAGACAGTTACCCCAACTGGCAGATCATTGGTGGCCAACTATATTTTCATAGACCTTTATCCTACATTTCAGTTGAGATTCCCGACCTGACTGCCTGGAAATTGGTAATGCCCCGTCATTTTCGCGAACGAGTCGTGTTGGAATGTCATGAACCCCCCCATATGGGACACATGGGCATTGATAAAACTTACCGTAAAGTCTCTACTTTGTACTATTGGCCTAATATGTTCCGTGAAGTAGCGTCAATAGTAGCCCGTTGCGAGATTTGTCAAAAGACTAAGTTTGACCAAGGCAAACCACGCGGTTTGATGGGCACCCGCGTTGTACAAGAGCCATGGGCAATCGTAGCTGCCGATATTGTTGGTCCACTTCCCCGTTCTCGAGCTGGTTATGCGTATCTTCTGGTCATGCAGGACCAGATGACCAAGTTCATAGAACTGGCCCCCCTCCGTCAAGCCACGGGAAAAGTTATCCGCAAAAAACTCGAGGACCTCATTTTATTTCGCCATGGTACTCCCCGGATTTTAATCACTGATAACGGCACAGAATTTGCAAATAAGGAGATTAAAAAAAAATCCTTGGCTATCTGGGCCGGTATCAAATTACAAAATACCCCCAAGCAGATCCGGTGGAACGGGTAAACCGCAGCCTCAAGACTATGCTTCGCGCATTTCTTGATGGCAACCACCGTGACTGGGATCATTATTTGCCCGAGTTTAGGTTTGCCTATAACACAGCTTACCACGACTCTCTCTTATCCACCCCTTCATTTGCCAACGCTGGGCGCGAACCTCGTCAGCCCCATACCGTTCGTAACGAGGTCGATGATGGCCTGCTTGTCACCCCCATCCCCATGACTGAATGAAATAAGAGAATAAAAGACTCAATGTCCTACGCCAAGCCCTAATCTATGCCCGAGGTGAGGCTGAACTGAAGCAGTCCACTCAATATAATACCCACCGCCGCAAAGTCGAATTTGACGTTGGAGAATTAGTGCTCAAACGAACCCACCCTTTGTCTAACGACCCCAAATTTTATTCAGCCGGCTTAGAAAAGCCATTTGAAGGCCCCTTTATAATCACCCAAAAATTCTCGGCCACCAGTTATGAGGTTTCCGATTTTCCGGAGTCATCCGAGGTGAAATATCCATATCAGACTTGAAGCCTTGGGTTAAGGCAGTGGATCAGAAAGTAGTTGAAGGCCCACCCACACCTAGTAATTAACCATGCTATACCCTGCTTCGGAAAACCCAGTAGGAGACATCCCGGGTGACCCATAAAACTTAATTATGCAAATTACTAATTTCTACTGTTGATAAAATTTAGATGGAACAAGCTGAAGTGGGAGATATGGAACCATTGTTACTCGCTATTTAGAAATTTCTCTGCTATTTAAGCTGGCGACCCAGCTGAATAGACACTTCGGTTTCTGCCTCCCGACTAGTAAGTTCGAGGTTCTTGAGGAGCCATCTCAGAACCTCGAATAGTCTTCTCCCCACCCAGGTATCGGAGCCATCCATACCTAAACCCAAGGAGCAGGAGTCATCCTCTCCTAAAAATCCCCATTTTTTCATGTATAGTCAGTTGGTCAGCCTTACTTCGTTTTTCATTAATTATTAGTCAGTTAATTATTCTTTTTTATATATCATTTTTCTTGTTAAGACCATGACTTAAAGTCAGGTCTCATAATTTTATATTTGTGTTTAACTTAACATTATTTTATAATTTTTTGATAAACATAATTTTCGGCTAGTAATAATTTTTGATACTTAAATTGTTTTTTTATAATAAATAATCTCGTTGTTTGTGTGCCATAATTATTGTTATGTTGATTACTTTATTGTGCTACCCTTGATTTTACCTTTTCAGTGACCTAATTTTAACGTTCTTTACTCGGCCCTCTCTCCACGAACCAGCATACTGAACGACCCAGGCAAACCCCTCAGCTCAGTTTTAGAATTGTATTTTCAGGAACGGATCAGCATCATTGGATCGATTGGATTATTCGAATTTTCGTGATTTCGTGATTTCTGTGATTTCTGTGATTTTTGTGATTATTTGGCTATTTGGTATTTGGTATTTGGTTATTTGGCTATTTGGATATTTGGTTATTTGGTTAGTTTTAGTGACGTTTTTTGGGTAAGTTTTAGCATCGTAGAGTAAAATTTTCCGTCCCCCTTTTTGTCTGTAAAGCTAGTTGATCCGCGACCCGAGCTAATTTCTGAAACTAACTGAGAAGGTAACATGTCACGTTACAATACATCTTCCCTAATTATATATTAAACAAAAAACGAAAAAACAAAAACAAATGATATGAATATTATTATTTAAATTATTCTCAAACAACTTGTGTTGGCTTATTAATATATTTATTATTCATTACCTCTGTATAATCATAAGCTTGTTGTGCTGTACACTCAGCTTTATTGTAGAATTACTTAAGGCAAATATCAACAGTCATTCATTATTTTTTTCAATTTCTTGCAAGACTTCCGGGGTAAATGCACCAGAATCTGCTAAAGCACCTGTAAGTAAAAAATATATTCAATATTTATTTTTTTTTTTTTTTTTATTCAACACTAATTAAGGTTAAATGCAAAAAAATAAAAAAAAAAACCAACGAAAGATCATTACAAAAGTGTTGGAGTTGTATATTTTTAAATTATTGTTATTAAATTTTTATGTAACAAAAAATAAATCAAAAATAATAAACCTACTAATGAGAATGTGTTGGTTGAATTTCTTTTACAGCTTAAATGAGAGTTTTCATGTCTATGTAGTCCTTGGCATACCAAATTTTATGACCATCTGAATTCCCAACTTTTTTTTATTTTGTAAGAAGACCATCAATGTCCATCGTCCAGATATTATTTCTGGCTTCTTATTCAGTGCAGCCATCATCTTCATAGCTTTTACACACAAATCATCAATTCCAATTGCAGCCTAGCATAAATTGAATAATTTTTAATTATTTATAAATTGTTCAAAAATAAAAAATAATTAAAATTTATAAACTTGAAATACTTGCACCGAGGAAGACAAAATTTATTATCAGATATTTTTTTTTTTGTTATTTTTCTTAATACCATAATACCAGCAACAGCAACAGCAGCTGTACCTTGAATCTCATCATTAAATGTACAATACTTGTCTCGGTATTTATCCAAAAATCGAAAGCATCATGATTTCCAAAATCTCCGAACTAAAATAGAATAATAATATTCAAATTATAATACATCAATCTTCATACATATAAATATATAATTAATCATGCCTGAATTTTTTATACGCCGAGATTTTTTAACACAAGCATCTATAAATTCATCAATCAATTCATCATAATCAGTGCCTCGACTACGTGGTTTACTAAGACCAATATAATGTGAATCATCACCTAGTTATTCATTATTTGTACCAACATCAATTTTAATCGGAGGACACTGATGTGGCTTTATACCTGCCTATGCAGTGTTTAAAGCTAATTTACCAACTAGTATACCCATACCAGTGGCACCTAAATCACCAAGACCAAGAATACGTTCACCGTCAGTTACACAAATTGTTCGAACATATTGTTCAGGCCTGTAATATAAATACAACAAAATAATCCTGCTTCAGCTGTTCCTTTAATATAAGAGGTACATACGGTTATATTTTGATATCCAGCATAAGATGCTAATACATAAGTATGCTCTTTCTCTGCATCAACTGGATTCTAAGAAAAATTATCACAATTACATGATTTATGACAACTTGATATAATTTGATTATTATTAACAATGTTGTTGTAGCAACAATGCATATTCATGTACAGCAGTAAGTACACCAGATGAACAAAATGTTGAATTCTTTTGTTGTTTCATTATTATTATTAATATTCATTGTATTGTATAGTTTTTATATTATAATAATAACACAACACATATTTTCATGAGAACCATAAACACCAGGATACCCAGGTCTAGGCTATACTATCATCTGTCAACAAATGTTACAAGATAACCTCAAACATTATATTATATTATAAAAATAATACATAACACATATTTTCATGATAACCATAAACACCAGGATACCCAGGTCGGGGATATGCAGCCAGCTGTCAGCTGTCAACCTCAAACATTATTTATTTTTTTTTTTTCTCCATTTTGTATCGTTTTATACTTGACATGAGGATTTACATTTATAGTTTTATACAATTATATCTGGAACTCGGAATGGATCAGATGTCATTTTGTTTTTCCCGAAGCTGGCCGAATGAGTAAAGTTTGTAAGGTGTGATTTGTCTCACTTTACTTTTTTACATTTAATTTAATTTCAAATAATAATTTTAAACAAAGACATGATAATTATATTCAATATTAAAAGAATAAAACAATTTATTGAACAATTAGACTGTTTGATATGATAATTTAACAAGACACAATATATATATATATTTTACTGGTTGTGAGGTGGCATAGCCACATCACCAATGCAAATTTACAAGTATAGTTCGGACGCACCGTTTGGCTTGGTGGCCGGACTAGAAGTACCTCACTGACTATGTCACATGACTTGTCAGTGTGGTGGGAGACATCAAATATTTCTATCTCGCTACAAGTTTAATTGTGTTGGTTCTCCCACTCTATTTTCCTAGTATAGTGGGGATAGCTCTCAAATTATCTTTGGTAAATCTGACTTTATTTATAAATTCTCTGCATACTAAATTCAAAAAACATTTTGCTTTTTATTGTGCTATTGAACCGTTTAACTATTGATGCTTTTGAATAAGTAAATGTTGAATACATATAGACATTATATTTCTTTAACATCGTTTTAAATGTTGAATTATGAAATTCTATTCCTTGATCTTCATTAAGATTTTAAATACTCGACCTTTTTCGAATATTGATTGTATTGCTGCTAATATTTCTTCTCCAGTTTTATTTTCAACTCCAAAAACCGAGCTGAGTTTCAAGAAAATATCAATGACTGTCAAAATATGATTGTAGGAAGAGTTGACTTTAGAATGTTCAATTATTTTAATATTAATATTAGTATTGTTTCAATATCTCCTCGTCTCGTGTCAGTTGTCTAGCCACCTGTTTGAATGAGAAATATATCTGTAACTTCAATAGACAAACAAGTGGAATCTCTTCTATTTTGAAACAATTCTAATTTGATAATGATATGTTGATTATTGTCTGGATCCAGTAGACTCTGCTTTCTATCAGGGCTGAATAACTGAATAACCCTTCTTTTAAAAAAAAAAAACCCAAAAAACGTGAATTAAACAATGTTAAATGTTGAACAAAAAAAGTAAAACCAATCACCTGATTTGGATACAAACAATACTACGTCTAGGTACTCAGGATCCAAGTGAAAGGATAAGGTAATGTCTATATTGGTATGTTTTTCTCGAATTAATTTACCCCTTCAACTTCTGGTGATGATGGTACACTCGATGATAGCGCAGCAAAGCATAACATGGTGTGGTGCTTGTTGTTGCAATTACGACAGTGCGTTGTATTTGCTACCTGATAATAGCCAAGGCAATTGAAGCACACGTTGTTTCTCTGCCTGACAACCTCGGTGCGTTTATATGGTGTGATGTCTCTGAACTTGGCACATCTCAAGATCTTATAGTCCAAGCTGCCACAAAATGCGCATTTATTGGCAGGCTATATTGTTGAGGCTTAATGAATTCTGACAGTACTCTTTGCTGAAACTGAGTTTCTAAATGTTACCAACACTCGGTTTTGAGTTAGTTGCTGATGATATTTCTTCTAGTTTACAAGCACGTTGTTTTTGAACTAAAATATCTCTAAATTTAGCCCATGGCTGCTTTCCTTTCTTCAAAGCAATTTTCTTCTCCCATTTATTGCTTATTTTGCTGCCCACATAAATTTTCAAGCGATAGTTGATGATGCTATCCCAGCTGTCAACCGCTTTTCCTAATTTTTCAAGAGCTGCTCTTACATGATCAACCTTTGACAAAATGGTTGCCAACGATCTCGATGTTAGTCTTGTTGGTGGTGGATGTGACAACGAATTGGCTAGCTTATCATGAATTAGACGACGTGGATTGTGATACTTGTGTTCTTGGCGATGTGGGCCATATTTTCATATTTTCTTTTTATTATCAATGCAACATATCATAATTAATGTTGCGTCTATATTGAATATAGTGTTAAACGTGGATCCATTAATCATTATTATTATTACTGCTGATCTAATCTACTAGTGAGTGACATTAGCGACTCACTATCTTTTACTCTGTCGTAATTTGCATTATCGACTATAGTTCGCAAGTTTTTCTCAACTATGTTTGATCAAAAAAGCCAAAGCATGTCTTGTGACAGCAATAACACAATTGATGTTGAGACATTTCTTGCTGTCACCAGCTATCTTGGACATGTGTTTGATATGCTATTTTTCGGGTGTCAGAGATTGAACACTCGGCAGATTGAACACTTAAGAATTGAACGTTCCTAGATTGGACCTTCAAGAATCGAACATTTTTATTTTTATTTTTTTTTTTGTTGTTTGATTTGTTTTTTCATTTTGTTGTAAAATAAATGACTGTTTTTTTGTTTTATCTTTCAAATGTTGCTATTTTGTTTAATAAAAAAAAAAAATAAACGACCACAAAATTTTAAAAAAATATCGGAGAATCTATAGATGAAGCGTCGTCGATTGAATTATTGCCGGATCCGATCCGTCAGCATTTGACATTGGGCCCTGTAGAAAAATGGCACTATCACAACTGATAAGGCCCAAAAATTGAAAATAAATATGATGATTGCTTTTGGGAAAAAAAAAAACATAAATTTCATTTAACATCAACTAATTCGGTTCGGCGGTTCAAAAAATATCTTGCAAAAACAAATTCTGACACTACATTTTGTTTAATAAAAAAAAAAAATAAACGACCAAAAAATTTCAAAAAAATATCGGAGAGTCTACAAATGAAGCGTCGTCGATTGAATCATTGCCGGATCCGATCCGTCAATATTTGAAATTGGGCCCTGTAGAAAAATGGCACTATCACAACTGATAAGGGCCAAAAATTGAAAATAAATACGATGATTGCTTTTGGAAAAAAAAATGGAACTTAATGGGCTTCATAGAAGCCAATTCGATTCATAACTTTTATTTTTATCGCGAAATAACAAAAAGTCACACGAAAAGTGAAAACATAAGTGTCCTACGGAACACTAAAAATAATGATTAAAAATTATGCAAGTAAAATGTAAATTCAATTAATTTTTTAATAATGAATACTTGATGAAAATTAAAAAAAAAAATAATCCATCAAACTTCCACGAGCAATTCTCAGTTGTTTTTTAGAATATATGAAATAAAAATTTTAATATATTTCTTTTTATACTTTTTATTTTTTCCATTATTTCATTCTTTTTATTATTAAAATATTATTTTGCCAATGGTCATAGGATATTTTAAACAAATAATACTAATAATAATAATAAAAAAAAGGGAAATAATTAAAATAATAAATTAACAAAATGAAACACAAAGCGATAATAAAAAGTATTTAATAAAATGTATATCCAGAATCAGCACCGTTTAATGATTGTGTTATTGAGAATTACCAGATTATCATGATATTAATAAAATCCAATTTGTCTATCTATTGCAAATTTTTTTTTATTATTATTAATAAATATATAATAAAGAGGATGGAAAAAAAGTTGATTCAACATTGCAAAGTTTACAAACGAAAAAATTATTCTTAAGGAATTCTGATATAATTTGTTATGTTGTGATTCAGCTAGTAAATTTTTATAAACAAAAAAAAAATATAAAATTATTTGTTATTATTATGTTTTTTTGTCTTCCTCTTTTTTTTCTTGTTCTTGTTCTTGTTCTCGTTCTTTTTTTTCTTCTTCCATTTCCCGACCTTTCGTGTTTATTATATTGTTTTGCATACCCTCGGTCATTACTCGATATAAAAATGCTACCACGTCAATCCTTATGAAATTAATAAAATAAAATATGAATGTTTAATAAGTTAAATTAAAA